>NW_024467118.1:1877500-2577500 GCF_017591425.1 Ochotona curzoniae | reverse complement strand
CAGGCCGGTAGCAGCACCTCCCGGCCTGCGTGGGGTGCTGAGGGGCACAGGTGCATCAGCACGCGGCAGAGCCCAGCACAGGGGCACATGGAGCATACGAGTGCCCACCCAGGTCTCCAGGGGTCTCCTCATCACGGGCCCACATCCCGCAAGGCCTGCCTGTCCCGGTTCACGCACCTGATAACTCCATCTTCCAAGTAGACGTCGGCATAGAAGGCCTGGTCATCGTTCACGACACGCCCACCTTTGATGAGGAGCCGGTCACTCTGAAAAGCAAAGTACTGGCCGTCACTGGGGAAGGTCAAGGCAATTGTGCTGTTTGCTCACTTACAAAAAAAATCCCAAATATTTACAAATGCAAAGATGTGACCAAGAGGCCAGGGTTGTGGAATGGCAGGTAATGCTGGCGTCCCATATGGGCACTGGTTTGAGTCCTGGCTGCTCTGCTCCCCATCAGCTCCCTGATAATGCAGCTGAGAAGGCAGCAGGAGATGGCCCAGGTGCGTGGCCCCTGCCGCCCACACTGCAGACCCACAGGCTCCAGGCTCCTGGCCTCAGCCTGGCCCAGCCAAGGCTGCTGCAGCCAGTTAGGATGTGCACCAATGGATGAAAGCTTTCTGTCTTACGCCTTCTCTCCTCTCTGTACCACTGAATTTCAAATATTTACCGCCTTTCAGAGTAGATATGGCCTACAGCCCTCTCTTTCATCTGCTGTCACCATTTTTGTCTGTCACTCTGCCTTTCAAAGAAATAAATCTTCAAAAATAAGTGACCCAGAGATCCCATCACACAAGCTCAGTACCTCCCCCATTCCACACACACCACTCTCCCCTCTTGCCTCACCCTGAACCGTGCCTTCCCTCCTGCTGAGCTATGACTTCAAAGCAGATCCGAAACATGGGGGCCTGCCGCCTACAGATCCTTCTGCGCATCAAGGATGCTTCGGATAAGCGTGACCGGGGTCCACGCTCCCTCACGGCCCACAGGACAGTGTCACTCAGACCCCGCCCAACGGGACCTGATCCTCAACAGCTTTTTATAGCTGCTTGGTCTGAACCAGAATCCACACCAACTTCCCCCACAGTGCACCTGCTCAGAATTTTCTGTTGAAATCCGCTCCAGTTCCTCCTCCCTTCTGAATGACACTCATTTGTGGAAGAAACTGGGTCATTTGTGGAGCAGGAATTCATTCATGATTGAATACGATCGTGATGGATGTAGAAACATTTTAAAAGCCAGTGAAGCAATTAAATAAAATCTCCTCCTGGCACAACTTCCACTTGACTTCCTGGCAATTTTGCCCATCTTCCCCTCCCCCGTTCTCCAGCACCATGCCCACCCTCGTGCCCACGTACTGCCCACATCAGCAGCTGATGACCTCAGCTCCAAGCTCTGGGCTGGCCCCTCAGGGGCCGCTGGGAACCAGGACAGAGCTGGAATCTGATCCCCTACAGCAGATGGATGAAGGGATGGATTTTTAATAAGAGGAAGATGAGGATTCAAGAGAAGACAGGGCCACCTGCCTGGGGGCAAAGGTCAAGTCCAGTGAGCTCGCGTCTAGAAGACAGTCAAGGCGGCACAGCCCCTTAAGCCGCCAGCACTGACGCCAGCAGCCCGTATCTGAACGCCAGTTGGAGTCCAGGCTGCTCTGTCTGTGATCCAGCTTCCTGTTGACGCACCTGGGAAAGCAGCAGAAGACGGCCAGGTACCTAGGCCCCTACTGCCCACATGGGAGGCCCAGACGCAGTTCCTGGCTCCTGGCTAGTCCAGACCCGGCTGTTGCAGCCATTTGGGGAACAGACCCTTGAACGGAAGATTCAATCACTTGCTCCCTCACTCTCTTCTCTCTCTGTTTCCCAAACACATAAAATAAACCTTAAAAAAAAAACCCACTAAGTCAAGATACAGGGGACAAAAAAACATTGGAAAGAGAAAGTTGAGTACTCCAGAGGGAAACCCATGGGCCAGCCCCAAAGGGAGCAAAATGCAGCAACCAAAAAGAACAGCCTGGCCCCTACAGTCAGGCATTCGTGGCTACAATGTTTCAATGTTCACAGACAGGCTTACTCCCCTCCGTGGGCACCTGCTTTGGTCCCCTGCTTCCACACGCACAGTAACAATCCTGTGCATCAACTCTCTCCTTAGTGTGGACGAGGTGCTGGGTAAAGTCCTCAGAAGCGACACCACTGGGGCAAGCTGCAAGGACCTTGTGTGTGGCCCTGGATACATACGGCCAAACTACTTTCTAGAATTATTACACTATTCGTTAGGAAGAAGAACCCTTGATCCCTCGTGTTCACTCATTTGCTTTTCTTGGGGGCAAAGTGTCTTTGCCCATGCTTCTGTTATCTTCAGACTAGAGTCCTGGTAAGGAATAAACCACGCGTCTTTCCTGAAACCTGTCTTCTGGGTAGGGGAGAGACAGTGAGCAGAAAGCAACAGCACAGGGCAGCAACTGAGGGTCTTAGCCAGCACCCCCAAAAGCAGAGGTTGGGGTGTGCAATCTGTGGGGCAGGATCACAGGGACAGCACTGAGGAAGGGAGAAGGTGTGGGAGAAAACACACGGCATGCACACTGGCCGGGCTGGCCGGGCTGGCCGGGCTGGCCGATGGGGACGACCCCATGGTGCCCGCCCCGGCAAGACAGAGCACTCTGCAAGCCCAGAGCAGAGTTTGACCAAAGTTAGGGAATCGGTCCACGCAGTCTGCAGCTCAGCCCCTCCTGCTGGGCCCCTGCCTGGATGCAGCCATGCTCCTGTCTCCTAAGGGGGTCCGCTCCACTTTCTGAGAGCGCTCCCTGGACAACAGCAGACCCACCACAGTCACACAGTTCTCATCATACCCCACTGACACACCGTGTCTCCAGCCTTGGTGTTATCACCTACCAGCTTTTTCATGCACCTGCTCTCCCTCCCCTGGGAACCAGTCACAGGAGTAGAAGTGGGTGGTGCCATTGAGAACCGCACTGTGCTGAGCTGATGTCCTGCCTCGCAGGCTCCTGAGGTGCGGGAGTTTCACCCATTTCTTCACTATTTTGTCCCATCCCTGCCCCCCGTGGCACAGACACAAACCAGGTCAGGTGGCTGGCTGGATCATGAGTCAATCAGCAGATGGATGCATGATGACTAAGAGGATGTATGGGTGAAAGAATGACAGATGAAGGATGGACTGATGGACCGGTGGGTGGCTGAATGATGGATCAAAGGGTGACAGACAGGTGGATGGGCAGTTGAATGGAAGATGGGTGAGTGGGTGGATGGCTACAATGGATAACTAGGTAAGCAGATGAACAGGCAGTGGGATGACAAAGGATGGGTGGGTCCTCAGCTGACTCGTCAGAGGTGAGAGGCAGACATGGAGAAAAGAAGCATGTGGCTACAGACCGAAGAGGAGCCATGTGGGCAGCTCGTCCTTTCAACAGGCCCCACCTCGGACTTTCCCTGAGCTCAGTCCCTCCACCTTTTCGTCAGCATTCTCAGGCCACACTCTTCAGAATTTGGGGTCAACCGAGCGGTTATTGGCCCAGAAAGCCACAGTGAGTTTAGAAAATTCTGCCTTATGGGCCGGAGTGCAAATTAGGCCACCACCTGCAAAGTCAGAAGCCCGTAGGAGGAACACTGGTTTGAGTTCCAGCTGCTCCAGTTCTGATCCGGCTTCCTGTTAAGACACCTGAGAAAGCAGCAGAAGATGGGCTGAGTCCCTGGCCCCTGCACCCACACGGGAGATTTGGACGAAGATCCAGGCTCCTGGCTTGGCCCTGGCTCAGACCCAGTCAGACACCATTTGGGGAATAAAACAGATGGAAAATCCCTCTCTGTTTCTCCCTCTCTCGCAATAAATCTAACTTTCAAATAAACAAACTAAATATTTTATTAATATTTTTTATTGGGAAAAATACAAAGAGAAGGAGAGACAGAGAGAAAGATCTTTCATCTGCTAATTCACTCCCCAAGTGACTGTTATGGCCAGAGCTGAGACTATCCAAAGCCAGGAGCCAGAAGCTTCCTCTGGGTCTCCCACAAGGTGCAAGTCCCAAGGCCTTGGGCCATCCTCCACTGCCTTCCCAGGCCACAAGCAGGAACTAGATAGGATCCCGGTGCTTGGAAGTAGAGGATTAGCCAGTTGAGCCAATGTGCTGGCCCCGAAACAAATTTTGTTAAAACACACACACACACAAACTAAAAGGTGATAATTACACAGCACTTTTCAGAGATTTCTTCCGCCATGTGTCACATGAATGTTCAACAAGGGAACGGCGGTCACAGTCCCTCCCCACTTGCAGCCTTCACACGGTGGGAAGATGCAGGAATCACAGCGAGGGCCTGGGAAGTGTGCTCTGACATGAGGGTTCATCAGACCTGGGTAGGGATGACCATGGGAGACAGTCGTGGCCCCCAGTTCACACACCAACCAGGACACAGGTCAGACCCAACGGGAGTTCCAGCATGTAAGCCACCAAGCTGCACTTGGTCTGCAAGCTGTGTCTCCCCAAGACCCGTGATCCCAGAACCTCCTGCTAAGCTCCCCTTTTTCTTGCAAGCTCACAGGAGCAGTAGGCACCTGTCCTAGCAGATGAGGCACCAAGTTCCAAGAGGAATTCCTGCCTGCCTCTCCCAGCTTTGCTCCCAAACCCAGTCTCCTGTTAGCGCAGGTCCCAGAAGGCACGGGGTTGGCTCTAATGACTGGATTCCTGCCACTCATGTGGACCTAGATCTGAGTTCCCCGGGCAATCAGGCTGTCAGGGGTGACTGGGACGGGCATTCGGCTTCTCTCTATGTATGTGTGTCTCCCCTTTTGTCTTTCTATCCGTGCAATTTTTAAAAGCTACAGAACTTCAATGAAAATAGTTAATTTTATTTTTGTAACACATATAGTATATCAACTTCTCCTTTCATCCTCAAGATTTATTTTTTACTTGAAAGGCAGAGTCAGAGAAGGAGAGGCAGAGAGAAAGATCTCGCATCAGTTGGTCCATGCCCCAGATGGTTGCAACAACCAGAGCCGAGCCAGTCTGAAGCCAGAAGCCAGGAGCTTCTGGGTCTCCCACATGGGTGCAGGAGTCCGAGGCTTTGGGCCGTCCTCCACTGCCTTCTCAGGCCACAAGCAGAAAGCTGGATTGGAAGTGGAGGAGCCAGCACATGAATCAGAGTCCATATGGTATGCCAGTGTCACGGGTAGAGGCTTAGCCAAGGTGCCAGCCCTTACCAAGCTTTCTTAGCATAAGATGCACCCACTTACAAGCACTCAGAGGACCACGGCTGCCACCTGCTCTCCCAGGATTACCACCACGAGGAGTAAACAGTCAGAGACGCAACCATGATAAGCTCAGTGTAGAAGTTACTATTTATACGCTGTGAAAAAACCCAAAATACCTAATGAAAAATTCAACAGCAACTTCACAGCTGAAATTTCAGGGCTTGGCTGAGCCAAAGACAGCCCATTGGTTCCAACGTGATGGCAACAGCCTGAAGGGAGCCTGGCTGCACCTGCTCTGGGTTCCTAAGTGAGGATCAGGTGAGAGGCTACCACCAAAGGCAGATGGAGGGAGGCTCCACTCTGCACCCCAGCATCTTTCCACCTGACTGCCAGCTGCTCTCAGTGTTCTCATCTCTGTAATGGGGATGACTGTCTCCACGTTTGGGGTGTGAGCAAAACAGACCCAGCAGGTGTAGGGCCAGGAGAGGCGTGCATGGCTCATCCTCTGCCATCATCTGTGGCAGGAGCTGCACAGCGGGAAGGACAAGGTGACGACAATTGACCTGCTGAGAGTTCTCAGGGCACTGAGGCCAGGTCCCCACGGCAGAGGCCATGACGGGGTAGGGGAGCCATGGACTGCACCCAGTGGGCCTCTACCTCAGCCCTTCCAAGGGCAAAACTGTCTGAACTTGCAGAGGGAGTAGGAACTGACCACTTGGCAAAGAAGCAAAGCAATGCCCATGAGAGGGGATCACAACAGGGCAAGCCACGGGCTTGGAAGAACCCTGCATGCTTGCAGCTGGTGGGAGAGGAGGGTAGGGGGCGGGGCAACCTCAGGGCCACTGACCCACCCGCATCAGTGCTGGACTTGTCACCATCAGGAAAGCAGGCGAGCACAGAAGCACTTCTGAATGGTGACATCACGCCGAGTCTGGGCAGGGGCTGGAGAGCAGTCACCAAGGTCTGTGATCTCCCATAGCTGAAAGACCACAAGCTGATGAAGCAGCTACCAGGCTGGAACCCCTAAAACTGCTCGTGTCCTTTACCCCCCCCTCAAATCTGTCCCCTAACTGGGTGATGGAATTACGCAGGAAGACACGATCCAGTATAATGACATGGCTGGCAGACCCACCAGCTACCCAAGAACTTTCTAGGAAGTTGTAAGGGGGAAACGCTGGTCAGCAGGATATTAGAGAAAAGAAAACTACTGAAGAATTATCTTTATAACTCACAGAAAAATGGGTTTGATAGCAACTGACCCCCCAGTGGAGTCACTGCGGTACCTGACGCCCCCAGTGCTAGTGCAATGGTACTCCTGTCCCCTCCTATCCTCACACCCATGTCCCCGTGCTCCTCATGGCCTGGGGGCCCAAGAGCTAGCAGGCACGCTCCTTCAGAGCATTCAGCCAAGCGCTCTGAGAAGGAGCAGAGAGAGAGGGAGAGAAGTTGAAAAGAACGGGGGTGAGAACAGTGAGGGACAAGGATAAAGAGGAAGGGAAGACGGAGTGATGCAGGAGCACCCAGGGAAGGCAGAGGGCAGACCCACGGCCCGGACCCCTCTCCCGGCTGCTCCTTACTCTCCAGGGTGGGCCGAGACCTCCAGCCAAGGGGTCCCTAAACCCTGGGACAGGCGGCAAGTAGCAGGCACAAACAGGAGCAGACTTGTTCTCATGACAGGAACTAGGGACTGTGATGCCAGTCAGTGTGAGAAGCCTCCCCTCCAATAGCAGGGTGAACAGCCAGCTGGTCCCTGGGGACAGGCTGCCTCCTCCCCGAGTGAGGGAAGCAGGGGGACCCCTCTGCCTGGGTCTCCCTCTCGCATTCCTGTCAACAAGTGGACAAACCCATTAACATTCAGAGGCACTACTCTGATCAAACCAGCATTCTTCCAAGATGGCTGGCTTAGCAACCTCAGCTACATAGAACATAGCAGAGGCCCACGGCTGTGATTAGACAGGTAACAGCGACATCATCACGGTGGGGACATGCGGGCTGAGCTCTGAAGGGACAGAAAGCTCATGAGGCTGGGACAGTGCAGAGAAGAGGGCCACTCCAGGAAAACAAAAAAAACAAAACAGTTCATCCCTTGCGGAGGCCAGGGTGGGACACTGTCCATGGTGCTGACCCACTGGCCACTGGGATGGACCTAGAGCTTTCTTTAAACCCAGGGGCTGCCGACCCCAGTTCTTCCCCCTCACCCATCCCTGCAGCTACTTATTTTATTTATTTACTTATTTTATGCCTTGGCTGGTGGCAAATTCTTCATCTTTATGTCCCCAGAGAAATAAAGTCATTGCTCCTGATGTAGCACAGAGCAGGCAACTGGTTTCAAGTGTTTGTACCACCTAGTGTCACCCTTCAGCACCTCAACTCTCCCACCTCAGAATCTGGGTCAAGGCATGAGGGCCCAATGTCCTTCCCTGCAATGCTACCCCAAGTGCAGAGATGAGTGGGGTCAGTGGGTGGCAGGTGTCCACATAAGGCCTCAGGGGCCATGTTGACTCTGAAGGGAGAGAAAGCTCATGAGGCCAGGATAGTGCAAAGAGGGCCACTCCAGCAAAAAAAAAAAAAAAAGAAAAAAAAGAAAAAAAGAAGAAAAAGAAAATGGGGTGGAAGTCTCAGGGCAGTCGATGGCTTGACCTGGAATGACAATGATACCTTTACCATCCCGAGGACATCCAAGCAAAATAGCCTCAAAAGAAAAAACCCAGGGAGCCCCACTCTGTGGGAATGTGCGTGTCTCTGCACTGAAGACAGGCCAAGGAAATGTCAAAGAGAGTTTGAAAGGTTGGGATCTCTTCCAAGCCCACCAGCTAGTGACAGCCAGGCATGTACTAGCACCCCCAAAATCCAACAGCTAGTGACAGCCAGGCACGTACTAGCACCCCCAAAATCCAACAGCTAGTGACAGCCAGGCACGTACTAGCACCCCCAAAATCCAACAGCTAGTGACAGCCAGGCATGTACTAGCACCCCCAAAATCCAACAGGACAGAGAAGCGTCCTCTACCCACACCCAACTCAGCAGACACCCAGGACCAGGCCTCATACACCCTCAAAACACCCTGTACTGCTTGTTCCAAACTCCACTGCACACAACTTCCTGCAAATTTCTACTCACCAGATCTAAGACCAAGGGCCAAGGACTCGCCGTATTCACAACTCCCTCTCCTCCGGGACTGTGTGATACAACCTCGGGTGTGTGTATGTGTTGTGTGTCTGTGTGTTCCTAATTCCTCCCGAACTCCCCCACCGACAGCATGGCATGTGTGGATGCAGGGCAGGTCCTTCTCACATGGCTCACTTCTCCAACAGAATGAGAGCAGCCATGTGTACACCAGCTCATGAAAGGCAGGTGCATCCAACGCCCCCTTGAAAGTCCTTCTCTGCCAGGAAAGCTGTTTGACCAAGCAATAGCAGCCCCAAGATGGGAGGAGCAGGCGTGACCCGCGGAAGCCTGAAAGCCAACCTAGCTGAGCTCCAGAGGCGTCTGCCACCACAGTCCCGATGCAATTGGACAGTTTTGCTGGAAAAGCCCCAGAGCTGGGGCTTCTTTCACAGCATTATCACATCATAGCAAATCAATGCACTTTAAAGGTTCTGAGATGGGGCCTTGAACTGTTCCCAAGAAGCTTTGCACATCCCCAATGCTGTCCCTGTCTTCCATCAGCAAGGCCCTCCCCCAGGTTCTGCACCCCCAGTCCGTATCAGGAGGGCCCCTCCCCCAGGCTTTGTACCCCCAGTCCACATCGGCAGGGCCCTCCCCCAGGCTCTGCACCCCCAGTCCACATTGGCAGGGCCCCTCCCCCAGGCTCTGCACCCCCAGTCTGTATCAGGAGGGCCCCTCCCCCAGGCTCTGCACCCCCAGTCCACATCAACAGCAGTGATGCAGTCTTGCCCAGCTGCACCCCTCACTAATTCGCTCTGACCTGCCTCAGGGAACGGCTTACTCGCCACAGGTCCTTGGCCTCCCTTCCCCAGTAAAGCAGCGGGAGCTGACACTAACACACACACACTCCTTCTCCCTGCTGCAGGGGGCTCTTCCTCCACCGTACATCAGAAAAGCAGGCCATCTGCAGGGCTTCTTTGTGACCACAGATGTGTTGCCATGACAACCGCAGCCCCACCGTCCGTTGCAGGCATTCAGCAAGCACTCCCCCAGGGTTTGCTCATCTGACTACGATTCTCTCGTGAGCCCAAGACCAGACAGGGCCTTTCTGCTGCTGCAGGACAATGCAAGCCATAGCCACATCCACACCTTCACACACTGTCTTCCCGTCTCTTCTCCCCAGACACTGACACCTGCTTAGAGAAATCTTTCACCTTTAAGAAAAACACATCCCTTGCTTGAGTTCATGCCAAGTGTCAGTTCTGCATGTCTGGGTGGTCAGCTCTGGTTTGTGGATCAGTCTCCTTCGTTTTGCTGTCACCGGAGGCTGAGCTCTGCACTGAGAAATGCGTTTGCAGCCAGCGTGGCAGTGCAGAGGGGCAAGCCACTGCCCAAGTGCTGCAGTCCCACTTCGAAGCACTGCTTTCAGTCCTGGCTGCTCCGCTTCCAGCTCAGCTCCAGCCAATGAGACTGGAAAGGCAGCAGAAGGTGACCCAAGTGCTTGGACCCCTGCCCCACCCACGTGGGAGACTTGGATGGAGAGCCAGGAGCTGCCCCAGACATTGCCGTTAAATAAATAAATCTGAAAAATAGATAAGAAAGGAAGGAAGCGCCTGGAGCTCACACCCCTGGCAGCCACCAGTGAGGGAGAAGGAGCAGCAAGGGGCTGTGTGCCAAAGCAGGGAGCGGGGAAACAAACAGAGATCCTAGGGCCAGGTTTGCTCTTCAGGGTCCCACAAGAGCCTCATGAGTCCCTTCATCACTCCCCGACACGCACAGTCCCAGCCCCTGGAAGCCCTAGCATCTCCACCCACCAAGCAGAGCCACAGAACAAGGCTACTGATGAAAAAACTTAGCACGATGACATTGTCTACTCAAGAGCACACAGGCCAGAGACGGCAGGGCACACGGCACCATGACAGCGGCCACCCAGCAGTCAGGCCTCGCCACGTTCCAGCCACGATGCTCAGGCAGCACGCCGGAACCCCAGTCCCCTCCTCCACCAGACAGGCAGCAGCAAGGCCAGAGTGTCCACACACCATCCACCCTCGCACCCTGCCCTTCCAGCTCCTGACAGCAACATGGAGACTGGGCTGGCCTGGCGCGTGCTGACCACGCCTCCTGCGTGTCAGGAGCCTTCACTCCCTCCCGAGTGCTCGCTGAGACAGCATGGCTCCCAGCTAAGGCCACCATGCAGAGGCCAGACCGCCTGTGTTCTGGGCAGACCCCTCACCTCCTAACTCTGCCACGTGGGTTTGTGCACCCATCTCCCAGCTGCACACACAGACAAGGAACATCTGGACAGCAGCCGGGACAGTGCTGGGTTTTCCAACAGTCTTGCACTGCGGGGACATGGTCCTCATCACCACATGAAGTTCAGCTTCTGTCCCAGCCTCACACCCCAAACCCAGTGCTTCTCTGGACTGGGTCCCCTCACTCTGGAGTCGCCTGGCACCATCGGCTGATTTCCACGTCTCACTGCACCTGTCTGCCCACTTTGTCCTCTCCACTTGACAAGGCCCTGACAGACCCCCTGGAGCCAGCAGGTCCCCTTTCAGCCTGTACCCACCCTCATGTTCCCCCAGTGCACTGCACACACCTGTGCACTGCACACACCTGTGCCTCCACCTCCTGCAGCCTTCACGCGGCACTCTAGGCAGACCTGCCCGTCTCCCAGTCCCAAAGCCCTCATCCAGTGCAGCGTCCTGAATCCACAGCCACAGAGCATGCTGTGAGCTCCCAAGCAAAAGGCAGGTCTGCAGCACTGGTTCCCAATGCCGTGTCTCCCATCTCACTTCGATGTGTCTTATTTCAGACACTGAGATCCTTGACTTGACGCCAAGGACAACGGCTCATTCCTGTGCAGGCTTCTAGCAGGGGAGCTCTGTGGGCTGCAGCCTCATCCCCAGGCGGGGAGCTTGTCAAAGGCCCTCACTCTCGGGATCACCACAGACTGTGGACCCAGCACTCGCTCCCATGAGCTAGCACATAAAATCCAACACATGCACCCAGCATGGTAGCCTAGTGACTAAAGTCCTTGCCTTGCATGCACCGGGTTCCATATGGGCACCAGTTCATGTTCTGGCAGCCCCACTTCCCATCCAGCTCCCTGCCTGTGGCTTGGGAAAGCAGTAGAGGACGTCCCAAAGCCTTGGGACCCTGCATCCACGTGGGAGACCCAGAAGAGGCTCTAGGCTCTTGGCTTTGTATTGGCTGGGTTCCGGCCGTTGTGGCCACTTGGGGAGTGAATCTTCCTCTGTCTCTCCTCATCCTCTCTGTATATCTGACTTTCCAATAAAAATAATAAATCTTAAAAATAAATTCAACACATTCTATGCCCATGTTCTGCATGCATGCACATGAGGAAGCCGCAGAATGCCTCTGTGGCTTTTATTGGCTTCCCGAGGAAGAAGGTCCTCAGAAAGGGCTGAGTGTCTCCCAGTGCAGCCGAAAATGGCAGTGACAAGAGCAGAGGACCTCGAGTAGCCCTGCGCCCCTCTGAGGGCTCTCCAGGGCTACGACAACAAACAGGAGGCTGTTGCGTCTGACAAACACGGGCTGCACCTCCTGCACGCCAGGAACTCCCACACAGCACTTGCGGCAACGTGGCTCAGCAGCTATGGAGGGAGAGGGCTGGCAGCTCTGAGCGGTCCCCACAGCTCCTAAGCCTGCCACGTGGGCATCAGTCTCCCAAGGGCAAGGTCACATGAAGTGAGAGGAAGGCAGATTACCACTGCACATAAGCAGCCTCCTGACACCAGAGCTGTCCGGGAGGAAAGCTGGTTTCTGCATAAAGTAGTGATCCCCCTGTCCTTGGAAGTATGCAAGAAGAGGGTATCTGGCATTCCCGCCCTGCAGGGGAGAAGGCTGGGGCAGGGGAGGGCCAACAGGCAGATGCTCTTTCCTGCCTCCCGAGAGAAAACACAGCATGCTTACTGGAAAGGTGCTTCTCAACTTCAATGCTACAGAAGCCAAGTATCTGCCGAGATGGTATTAGGATGCACACCCCAGGCTCCACGTGCAGGATATGGTAAAAATTACACCAGGAACATCACCCAAGCTCCTCAAGGGCCACCCACTTGCTCTCTGCAATGTGGCATGAATCCACTGAGCCTTCCCAGGCAGGGACACAGGGATCGGTCGCTCAGTCACGGCCCTGGAAGAGCAGGTGACATGCCCCACGGTGCTCCAGCCTCCCTGAACAGGCTCACTGCAGGACACACTTGCTTTTCAGCGTGGAAGGCTCAGAAGCCCCTTAGGAAGCCCTCCCTGCCCTCTCCCACCGCGCAGGCACTCTGCAGAAGCCCCTTCCCCTGCTCCTTCACACTGGATCCTCAGACTGGCACTTGCTCAGGAGCCCGAGGCAGGGGCACCTACCACCACACTCAGCAAAGCAGCACAGCCCATGGTCGGGGCTGATGCCATGCTCCGTGGCACCACCACCCAGCAGGGCTCCCGGGGAGATGAGAACAGCCATCAGCCAGGCCTTGACTAGCTCATGGTCCCAAGCAGCCACAGTGGGGCGGGTGGTCACTAGTCCAGCCCCAGAAGGACGGTTCCCCAAAGGGCACAGGCATGGCTGATGGAGGGTCCAGCAGGGCGTGTTAAGGAGAACATTCTAGTCCAAAAGCACTGGCGCCTGGCAGGGGTGAGGAGCCACAGCCTCAGCTGTCCACCTGCATCACCTGCCCTTACCTGCCGGCTCCTGGGCTGCAGGCTGGCATCCCAAATCAGCACCAATTCAGAGCTGCCCTCGCTCAGAACACAGTGTGTGACTTGATCATTATGACTCCCTGGGCAATGGCTCTCAACTCTCCTGGGTTCAGGATCAGGCGGGGAGAGGAGGATTAAAACCTTTAGACAACACCAACCGAGTCAGTAACCACGGCCACACCACCCCTGCCTGGCACTGTGTGACCGTGTCTGCCTTGCAGCGCCTTGGACAGCTCCTGGATATACCCTTCAGCATTACAACACTGCCCACTGCTCCAAAGGCTGACCTGGCATCATCTTGGGCCATTCCTTTCCCAAGGCACAAGCTTCCTTTTACCTGAGTAATATCAGACTATCAACACCAACCAACTGCCAGACACTGGCAGAACAATGCGTAGTTCTAGTTTGGAGCAAACAGAAACTGCTGACCACAGGGGCTGGAGTTGTGCATGGGGCATCTCATGTGGGTGCCAGTGAGATGCACTTGTAAGGCAGCTCCTGGCTAATGGCCTGGGACAAACAGCCGAGGGTGACCCGCGTGCGTGGGCCTCTGCTGCCCGTCTGGAGACCAGGTAAAGCTCCTACTCCGGCTTGGTTCAGCCCTGGATATTGCACCTATCTGAGGAAGTGAACCAGCAGAAGAAAGCTCTCTTTCCTCTTGCTCTTGGTAACTCTCAAATAAATATATATTTTTTAAATGCTGACTGAAGTTTAGCAATTCCTCTGTTGAAGAATTTTTGAGTGCACCCCATATTTACAGCACACGGCCTGAGGGCCACCCAGCTGGCAGATCTGGCAGCAGGGCACATGGGTCCCCATCTCTGACTCCCCCACCCCAATCTACAGTTCTCAATGCCCATAGAGATCTTCCATTTGCTGGTTTATTCCCCCAAATGTTTGCAACAGAGACCAAATTCAGGAGCCAGGAGCCCAGCCCCAGGCTCCCCCATGGAGAGGAAGGGACTCAACCGAGCGTGAGCCATCCCCCTGCCGCCTCTCAGGCTTACAACAGCAGGAAGCCGGAGTCAGCAGCAGAGCTGGGACTCAAACACCGCCACTCCAGCGTATGCGCTGCCCCTGGACTGCACGCTGCCCTTGTCATTCCGCTCCCAGCTCAACAGCGGCCAGCAGTCTCCCATCTTGGGGCTGCAGTCCACAATCTAACCCTCGCCCTGGGACAAAAAGGAGTCGGAAGTTCAGGAAGAGGAAGTAGACTTGTCCAGGATCCAACAGCTCAGCAGAGACAGAGCTGCATCCCAGGCGCGATCTGCCCGCAGTCACCCAGGCTGCTCCCCTGCCCTCTGGCCCAGGTGTACCAGACTCCTTGCCCCCACCCCCGCCCGTGGCCACACACCAGCCCTTCTCCAAGCTGTTGCACCTGCCTGTTTGTTCTTCCCTTCTCCCCACCATCCAAACATTTCAATGCCTCGCTGGTGCCTGCCACCCTCCACACCCCAGGAACCATCTCCTGCTGCTTTGGCCAGTGCCACTTTCTCAAAGGGGGCGCCTGGCCTTGAAGAGCAAAGGCCTGCTAGGTGCCAGGTGCACCATTTTACACCACACTGTGTGCTCTGGGGAGCCTGACTGCCCACGCTCATTGCAAGAAACAGGCAGGCAAAGCCATGTGTCACTTTCACATCCACTCTGACGCAGTTCTAAAGAATTTTATTTAAAAATATTTTCCCTATAGAATGTGGCTTCTCCACCCTTCCTCTCTGATCGTCAGCTGGGTAGTGCTTCACTCCTTCCTGGCACCTCTGAAATCACTGGCGACAAAGAACTGCTTCTCCGTCCGGGCTGGTGGCACCAGGCCAGTAGGAGGGCAGCCCTCCAGTAGCCCCAGGCACTGACAGTCTCCTCCCAGACCTCAGACCTGCATGGGCATGGGCAGGCACGTGGTTGTAGGCATTTTGAATCTTTTGTGCAAAGAGGCAGGGACTAACCTAACACCCGTGGTGGCACCATCCCCCTGGGACACTCAACAGGTCTCACCCTTTAACATCCTTGCATATTAAAATCACCGTTTATTACATGACATTTCTTCCTATCTCACTGAACACACACACACATACACACACATTACATGCTAGAGGTGTGTACTCACAAATACAGATATGCACACAGCAACACACACACACAAATGCAGGCTCTAACTCTCTTAGCAGGGAACCCAACCCATCTTCTCTCCCTACTTGAACATGGACTTGACCATAAATCTTGCCCACCCATGCTAATAAAAGAGCCCCTCTTATGCCATGCAATATCTTGAGAACAAAAACAAGACCTGGACCACCTATGGGCTGCTTTCCTTAACAAGTGGGAGATCAGGAAAATTATGAAGAAAAAGGCTTGGAGTACATTTGCAATCTTAAGGTCTCACTTTTAACAATAATGTGGTGTCACCATTGTGGGGGACACTCCTGACAACCCCCCACAACCGAGCCTACTGACCCCTTGGGTGGCTCTCTCTGGAACCTGGAGCCATGTGCCTTTGTCTGCTCAGAGCCACGCCCAGGGTGTTCCACACTAACTACTCACGCAGGGAGAAGCAGCAGCTCCTGCTATGTTAATCCCCGCCTGAGCCATTCATTACGGAAAAAGCCACATAGGAAAGAGCAGCATGAATATTTTAAAACGTCCTCGGAGGCAGGAGCTTTGGGGCAGGCGTCTTTCCTACAATTTCCCTCCTCTTTTTCTGGCAGGTGAGGGCTCTGCTCTCAGAGAAAGGCTGCTCTCTGCAGAAGAGGGCAGAACCCACCCAACAGCACCCTAAGGAACGTGAGGACGTTCTCCCAGCTCAGCCCGTCTCCAGCTATGCGGTGCCCCTGCCTGGCACAGCCCTCCTTCTCTTGCTTCTCCTCATTTCTTCCCACCACCTCTGAAATCACTGGGGATGCTGGAGTCTTTGTCCCTACAGCTCAGACGGGACAGTGGAGCCTGGGAAAGGCACTGGGTGACCGAGCCTTCAGGAAGTGGGTACCCGGGCTGCTCCCCAGAACTATGCCTCTGCCTACTCCTTCCTGGCTGATTTCCCAAGCACCTGCCCCACCCCTTGCTCCACAGGCCACACACACCATGGCTTCCTTCAGAAGCTACTCCAGGACATACAAGCAGGTGGGGGGTGCCTGTACATCTTCTCAGCTTCTCCAACAGCCACTTCCCATGGCCCTGGGTCCCTACACACCCCAGGAAGCACCTGCTTATCTCCCACCCAGGACTAGTGTCCCCACCAGGGTCCTCCAGCCCAATACTCGCCCTCACCACACCCATTACCTTCAGTGGCCATCTCAGGCTAAGCTGCAGGCACCCACCTTCTGCCCTATTTCCCTGGCACCCAGCACACCCACTATTTCCTATTGACCCAGCAGCTGCTACGTAACAGGTGGCACATGCTGAAAGCTGCCCTGCAGTCACAAGGCGACCTTTTTGCTCCTGCAAGGCGGCCCCACCCAGGCCTGGCTTTGTGGTTTGTGGTTTTCTCCTTAAAACCACAAATCATTCTTTCTAGCTGGCTGCAGTGAGCCCCCCATCTCTCACACAGACAGCCTTGAAGGCTGAGGGCTAGCACCCTCCCTGCCACTCACTCAGAAGCAGCTACAGTCCATTCTGTCCATAAGGCAGCCAGCTCAGACACTGCTCCAAAGCCAACTGCCTCATCCTACCCACGGAAAATGCTGTCCTTCCAGTGGGCACCTGCTCTGTCAACGGTCCATCTTCAGAGGCACCCAAAAAGGGCAGGTGTGCCCCAGTGGCTGAGCCAGCCGCAGACTGGATCACATGGGGCTGGCACTCCCACACTTCTCCACAGGATGCCTGGAAGCCAGCCTGCTAAACCAGGATGACAGAGGCGGATCCCCGAGACAGGCACCTGTTCAGATGACACCCAGCCTGGGCTGGCCCTCTTCTCCCACAGGCCTGAAGCTGCCCCCAAGGGAGGCACAGGGCAGGGGGGCACAGGAGGAGCAGGACAGGAGAGCCCAGGTTCCCTTGCCCTCCAGTGGCTGCACCCCTGGGAATCCTGATGAACAAAGCCTGCCTCTGAGGACTCTTGCCGGGATTCTGGAAGATCTGCCCCCGACACAGGCCAGGCTCTCCCCAGTCCTCACCCCAGTCTGTCCCTGTGTCTCTAGGTCTGTCACCTGCAGGATTCCACCACACTCTGGTTGCCCTGGGTGGGGGCGCGTGGCAGCACCTGCGCCCCACCCCAGGCTCCTAGCCGGTGGTTCCCACTCTCAGGAATCCTGAGCTCCATTCGGATACCAGGCGGGACAGGAGAGGTGGCCATGGACCGCAGGGCCCCAGACAAAGCATACAGACCAGGGCGTCTTTGTTTAGGGCCACAACTGGGCGGCACCCTCCACCCCCCACCGCCAGGACTGTTACCATCCCCACCCTTCCATGCCGCCCAGCCTCAGCTACCTTAACCCTTCCCAGGCAGCAGCGGCCACACGCTCCCCCACCACACACACACACACACACACACACACACACGCACGCGGTTATTTTTAGCAAGGTGGGAGGCGCTCCATCATGGCGCCGTCTCTGGGTCCGGACTTCATTCCGCCCGAGCAGAGGCTCCGGTCACTTGTCAGGGAAAGGAACCGGGCTGCGAAGGGAAGGCCAGAGGCCCAGCTCCCCCCCCCACTCCATCGCCTCCCCGGACCTGGGGGTGGGGGTAGAGTAGTTGGGGACCCCCGCGCTCCTCCCTCTTTTGTTCGTCTCCGCATCCTCCAAGGTCCCGTGGGGGGAGGGGGAGGCCAACCCGCGGGGAGAGGGGCCGGAGGCGCCAGCCCCGCCCCGCCGTGCGGGGCTCCCCCCGCGCCGTCCCCAGAGGCTGGGGGGAGGAGGCCGCCAAGCCGAGACCGGCCCCGCCCTGTCCGCGGCGCCTCCGGGGGCCGCCCCTGCCGTCTCCCACCCCTCCTGCCCCTGCGGATCCGAACCTGGGCTGCGACCCCCCAACACACACACACACACACAATCCTACCCAGCGACGCACGGCGGCGGGGCCGCTTACCGTGATGTGAGGGATGCTCTTTTTGCCCTGGTAAGACATGGCCCCCTCTGGCGCCCGATGGGCCTCGCTCTCGGCCCTGTGGCCCGAAGGACCCGAAGGGATGCGGAGAAGCGTGGAGGCTCGGCGCCCGCGGCTGTCCTCGGCTCGGCTGCCCGGCTACTCGGCGCGCGCCACCGCCGCCGCTCGGCTTCCAGCACCGCCCGGCTCGGCGAGGAGGGCGGGAGGAGGAGGAGAGACGAGGGCGGGAGGAGGGGGCTGCAGACAGACAGCTCCTCCCGGCGGCGCGGAGCCGAGCCCGATTCGCCCCTCTCGGCTCGAACCAGGAAACGCTCGCCTTCCGATCCCAGCTCTCCGCCCCCGCCCCCGCCCCCACGCTGCCGCCAACGCGCGCACACCCTGGGCAGGGCCGCGGCCTCACTGTCGCGGTGGCGAGGGTCTTGGTGCTCTGGGTCCTTTGAATCGGGAGAGCCGGCCCGGGGATGCGCAGGAGGAGTTAGCGCCACAGGTGCCGCCCGCCCGGGATCTTCGTGGACACCTGCGCCGGCGAGGGATGGGGCCAGAGAGCCGGGGACCAGCCCTGGCTGCTGGAAGCCGCTCTGTCCATCCACCCCCGCACCCCGCCGCCATCCCTCCTCGAATGGACTAAGGCTTTCCAGGCCAGCTCCAAGGCTTTATTCACGCCACACCCTCTCCTAGCCCAGACAAAAGGTTAGAAGGATGTATTCTCCCACATCCATCTCCAGGGCTTCCCTGTCCCAGCCACCCCAGCCCGGGGCCAGTCTTCTCCGAGGCTCCTGAGAGGAGCTTCCCTTCCTGGCAGGGAACAAGGCCCTAATTCATGGCTGGGCGGCCCACCCCCTGCAGCAGTTGGCAGCAACCCCCCCCCCAAGCCGCCTGCTGGGTGTGGAGGCCAGCAGGTCACCCACGGGCTTTCTAGCAGACCATGCGCTCGGAGAGCAAAGCCACCACAATCCCGGGGGCAGGCAGGGGAGTGGCCAGGGCCTCCCTACGTCCATCAGGACTCACAGGCCTGAGAGATGGAGAGTGAGTGGACTCCACAGCCATCACCCCAGTAGGAGGGTGAGCACCTGCCAGCTGGAGCAGCACTGGACAGCTCCCCACCCCCAGGCACCAGACAGAATTCTCTGGCCTTTTTCTGCCTACAAAATCCACACCCATAGACTCCGGTCTCTGGTTTTTAATAAAAAAAAAAAACACAAACAAACAAACAAAAAAACTCTGCTTTCTCTGGATGCCTCTGGATGGAGGCAAAGGGGTGGGGGTCCCAGTCCTCCACAGGCCTCCGGCAGTTTTCAGCATTCCAAAAGCACAAGGCCATTACATCCCCATTTTGCTGATGGAAATTGAAGGTAAAATGATGCACCCCACGGGCAGAGCATTTTCGCTGCGGCACAGCCAGGTTCCCTGCGCCCTCTGCGTCCCATTCAGCCCAGGTTCCCGGACAGGGCTTGGTGCTTGTACCCATGGAAACGCCCTCTCTCCCCAACACAGCCCCCAGTGCATCCTCCGCTTGGGCCTAAACTCCGTGTTCGACGCAGTGGGGCGTTCCCTAGGGGAACGTCTGGACATCTGGGCAGGGATGCTCCGGAGATGGGGACAGGGCCACGTGCGTGCCAGGGGGAGGAGCTCCTGCCTTCGATCGGCCATTCAGATCCCTGCTCCCAAGCAGACTTCAGGGGTACAAAGCGCCTGAAGGCCACTGGCGGCAAACGTTGCGCCTGCGCCCCAGAGCCCCCTCCTCCCTCCCAGGAAGGAGCGCGCTGGGCGGGGAAGGACCTGGGCGCCGGTTGCGCGCGGCTCAGAAGCGGAGAACCTGGCCCTGGAACCCGAGCCTGCCACTGGGTCACAAAAAGTAACCCCTACCGGCTGCACCATCCTGACCCCCCGAGTACCCCGGAGCTCTCCGCGGGCCTTTTGTCCGGTGTCAGAGAAAGGGCAGAAGGGACCGGCGTCTCTCAGAGCTGCAGTGTAGCTACAAGGCGGGCGCAGGCAGAGCCCAGGACCACACTGGGAGCGCCGGTGCCCTGGGCCTCTGCTGCAGCAGGAGCGCGCCTCCGGACAGCTCCAGGCTGTGCACAAAGCGCGCACCTGCGGGAACCCCTCCTCGCTGGGTCGGAGATGGAAGGAGATGGCAGCCCATCGCATGGTGCATCATCTGAAGGTTCCGAGGGCCAGAGCTGGCGTCTCGGTTCAGGAGAGCCCAGGCCTCCAAGCAAGGGTCGGGCCAGCAAGAAATGGGAGCAGACGGGGGAGATTTACGAAGCGGAAGGAATGAGGAAGAGGAGTCCTGATTCTTGCCGCTCCCGCCAGCACCCCCACTTCGGGAGCTCCACTTCAGGACCGCGGAGAGCTCCCGAGCCAGGCAGGAACCCCGCTGGGGCTGGGGCTGGGGCCGGGCCTCAGGCCGCGTGGGCTGACCACCATCCTCTCCCCTCCCTGCTTCTCCAGGAAGCACTCCCAGATTTCTACCCAGGTCCAGTGCTGGCTTTGCCTGGTCTCTAAGAGGGGACGGGATCATTAAAAGGAGGGTAAAACTTCACCAAGGAACATTATTATGTGCCCAATTCCCACGACTCTGGTTTAATTCTCACAGCAAGACTGTCTCAATCTTCAGGGAAACTTCTGGAGGGTAGGGCCGGGGTGCCGGGCACAGCAGCACACACTGTCCACCCCCGCAATTGCTAGATCCATCCACCCATCTTCCACCCCCACTCTGCCCCAGCATCCTGGAGACCCCCTTCTCTGGGAGAGGACCCCGTGCACCCCAGGCCTAGCCTGCATTCCTCCCTGGTGTGCCCGTGCCTGTGCTCGTCCCAACCATCTGGGAAGCCGCTGGAGCCGGCTTAGATGCCAGCTTGTGCTGTGAGCCAGGCAGTAGCCTGCGCATGGGTGTGCAGGATGGGCCCTGGGAGAGATGTTGGGGCCAGCCACCTGGCGATCTAAATCCTTAACCAAGTCCTTCCCCAGAGGCGGTTCCCGTGTGACTCCAGCTCAACCTCTCCGGATCCGAGTAAGCAGTAGGCGTTCCATAGTTAACAAGCGAGCAGACCAACGGGCAGACAGGGGATGGTTGCCCTGGGTTAGATTCTAGGAGATCCCCTCACGCGTCCTAGGGTGCCATATGGCAGCTCTGGTCAACTTGCTCCCTTCTCCAGAACCGGTTCTGCGGGCAGGGAGCCCGGGATTGCACTTCGGAGGTCCCCTCGGGGCTCCCGGACGCTGCCACTCAACCCCGACCTGACCTCACCGGGAACGTCCTCGTGATGAGGTGGGGGAGGGGTCGCTCTGTAGCCCTCCCAGCCTGGTGGCCGCGGCCCTGGCGCTGTCCTCCGGGGCCCCCAGCCCTGGGATTCCGAGAGCCCCGCCCCTCCCCACGGCAGTCCACTCGCGCCCCGAGGGTACCTGGCCATTGTCCCGGGCGAGCGGCAGGTCGCGGGGCGCGGGGCAGCGGAGGTGCAGCGCCGGCGGCCGCTCGTCGCGCTCACCCGGGGAGCTGACGGCCGAACCCGAGGGCTCGCTCACGTCGCTGGCCGTGTCCTCGCTGCCGCCGGGCCCCGGCAGGCCGACGGCGTCGGGCCGGCCCGCACTGCGCGGCGTGCGCGCCGAGCCGCGGCGGCCCACGCTGTACGCGTCGAAGTCGATGGTCTTGTTCTCGTAGGCGCCCTCCACCGCAGCGAACATGCCGCCGTACTTCTGGCGCGGGGTCTGCGCCGCGCTGCCCGGCCGCGCCAGGTACACGGGCAGGTCGTCCTCCGTGTTCCACGCGCGCCGCCGGTCCGCCATGCCCGCCCGCGGCCCTGGCCACCGCCGTGCGCCGCGCTCCGCGCCTCGGTGCGGGCCCGCGGCGGCCCAGGCGCGACTGCAGCCGGGAAGGGGCGGGGCGCGCGGACCGGGGCGGACCGGGGCGGGCCGGGGCGGGCCGGGGGCGGGCCGGGGCGGGGCCTCCGGAGGCCGCCGGCGAGCACCGGCTACAAAGGACCGGGGGGCGGGGAGGGCTGCTGACGCGCCCGAGCCGCAGCGCAGAGGGCGGGCGACCGAACCGCAGTACCCCAGACGCACCCTCGCTCCCCTCCCCCGGGCGGAGCGCAGGGTGCTAGGAGCGAGGGGTGGGAGCTTGGTGCGCGCGCGCGCGCACCCACACACGGGTTCGTATTCGCATATCACACAATCATAGCAAACGCTGGCTGCATGCACAGGCGTGCTGGCACACACGAGTCAACCATGCACCCGAGCTCCTCGCGTACAGCTTTGCACACATGCTGTGTCACACACACGCACAGAAATTGTCCTTGCCCCACAACCCCAGATACCCAGCAATGTACCGAAATGAACAGTGCGATCCGAGCAGGGCACTGGGTTAAGTACTTACTCAGCACGGTCACATGGATATCCTTGCTGGTGCCTGATGCTGGCAGATACTATCCCAAACCTCCGTCCCTGCCAGGTGCGTGGTGGCAGCGCTAAAGCCCAGGCAGGACACTCTGTGGGGCGACAGGCACATACAGGAACGCACTCCACAGACTCACAAAGCAAACACACTCTATTACAAGAACAGGGCCTGGAACATGCACACTGTGCCCACTCCGGGGACAAAGAGCCAGCACCCAAGGCAAAGTCACAAGTGACTGTACACACACACACACAGCCCCAGGTGGGG
The DNA here is from genome assembly GCF_017591425.1 of Ochotona curzoniae. Lineage (NCBI taxonomy): Eukaryota > Metazoa > Chordata > Mammalia > Lagomorpha > Ochotonidae > Ochotona > Ochotona curzoniae. Next base: position 2,554,791 of record NW_024467118.1, on the reverse strand, counting down.
TTGCTTACACACAAACCCATGTCCGAGAGAAAGGCAGTGTGGCTTCAAACAGAAGAAATAGCAGAGCACACACAAAGAGCTCAGGGCAGTCCCAGTTCTGCCCCTGTTGATCGCCCCGATGTCCGATTCCGCGACCTGCAGCTTGCCTCCTGAGGGGCCCTGGACTAGGAGGCCTCTGGTGACCTTCTCACTGCAGCATCCCTCTGGCTTCTGGGAGGCTGGCCACAGGCCCTGAGGCCTCCATGATTTCCTGGCAGTCCCAGCTATGCTCCCTCTGTTTGAGGGAATGGCCCACTGCACAGTTCAGAAGCGTTCACTCTGAGAAGCATCCTCTCCCTGCCCTGGGAGCTGTTCCTTCAGCACCTGGTCCTGCAGGAGCTCATCGGGGCCATGCAGTGAGGAGCCTACACAGATGGCAGAACTGCCCTCTTGTCTCCGTGGCTGTGGGGACCCACAGACGGAGGGCTTGGGGGACATGGGATCTGCAGCCTCAGCAGGTGCTAGCCTGCACTGGCCATCTCTTCAACCATGGGAGAAGCTGGTCGGTGTGGTAAGCAGGGGCAGATGAGGAGAGCAGGCAGAGTGCAGCTTGCCTTTGCTCAGCCTCCTCTACCTCCTGGGTAGTCAGTTAGTCCTAGGGCAGGGTGGGCATATCTATAAGGTTCTGCCTTCCAGGGGAGCCCTGTAGCGTAGCAGCCTAATCCTCCCCCTGTGGTGCCAGCTTCCCTGTGGGCAGCGGTTCCTGTCCTGGCTGCTCCACTTTCCATCCAGCTCCCTGCTTGTGGCTCGGGAAAGCAATAGAGGGTGGCCCAAAGCCTTGGGACCCTGATTCACATGGGAGACCCAGAAGAAGCTCCTGGCTCCTGACTTCAGATCAGCCCAGCTCCAGCCATGGCCGCTATCTGAGGAGTAAACCAGTGGGTGAAGATCCTTTCTCTGTGTATCTCCTTGTCTCTCTGTAACTCTAGCTTTCAAATAAAAGTAAATGTTTTTAAGATAAAAGTCCTACCTTCTGGAAGGGTGTGCCCTAGGAGGGGGCAGAGTGCTTGCAGCAGATAAGAACAGAAAGCGTAACCCCCTGCCCATCCCTCCAGCTGGCCCTTCCTGCCTCCTGTCCAGGGTGGAGTCCCCGCACAGCTGCTCCCCCTAAGGTCCTGGGGGCTCCAGGCTGCACTGCAGGTGTCTTCAGTGTTTCCAAGAAAACCTGTCTGTCCTGGGAGATGCTCTTCCAGCACATCCCGGTCAGGGGACCTTTTGTTGAAGACCGCATAGGGCATCTCCCCTCAACCCCATGGACTGAGTGCTGGACAGGACTCGGGAACCGGCCCACCCCCTCCCTGCTGGCAGTTACTCTCCACTCTGCCGATGCTGGCAGAGGTCTTAGTGCTTTTTTGGCTTTGTTTTGTTTTCCTGTGGAACCCGCCCTCTCGTGCGGAAGGGCTGGCCAGCTGTCGAGAGTGGAGGGAGTGGGGCCAGGAAGGCGTGGCGAGGAAGATAACAGCTCCCACTTACGGAGTTGACTGCTTGCCAGGGGGCACTGTATGTGCCGCATTTTACTAATGACACAGCGGAGGCTTGGGGAGATAAGGCTTCCCCAGTGAAACTGCTGCTCTGCTGCCGCAGCCTGCATCTTGGCACTGCCCTTCCCCCTGCCCCTAGAATCCTGATGGGAGAGAAGTCAAGACAAGCACCTGCTGTGCTGCTGAGACTCTGCACCTTGGAGGTGGAGTCCTGCCCACTGTGCAAGCTAGGGCAGCTCACCGAGTGGACATCACCACACACACACACACACCCCACACACACGGGCCCCACTGTGTCACAGACTGTGATGCCCTCAGCTCGCCAAGTGGACATCGCCAACACACACACACACAGGGGCCTCACTGTGTCACAGACTGTGATGCCCTCAGCTCACCCCTTCCTCGGCATGGCTTGTGAAGTGCTGCCTCTATGAGGCCTGCACCTGTTCTCCCCTGCCATAGTTTACCTTCTCTTTTTGAGTTTATTTACTTGAAAGACAAAGTTACAGAGAGAGAAACATACACACACACACACACACACACACACACACACACACACACACACACACAGAATCTTCCATCCACTGTGTCACTTTCCAGCCAAAACCTGAGCGTTCTGGGTTCACTGCCTTTTGTTGAGTCAGGGTTTCTAATGCTTTGTGATGAACCAACAAGAAATTAAACATTATAAAGGTGGGGGGGAAGAGAGAATCTCTCATTGTGGAAAATCATACATTTTTTAATGTACAAAATTACACAAATTATACATTTGACTAACATAGAAAAATACATCTTGGTAACAAGAGAAAATGCCGCCTCTGAACAGGAGACAGGACAAAGGTCCCAATCCTGAAACCTGGGAACGGGTGCTGAGCTGGACACTACACCCCTGTCACCTGGGGCTTTGCTCCTTGCAGGGCCAGGGGATGGCCTGCTGTCCCTACATCCGACAAGGGACTGCTGAAGGACGTCAGTGCCAAGAGGACGCACAGGGCTTGGAGCACTGGGACTCCCACCCCATATCTACTACGGGCATTTGGAGTCTCTGATGGAGTAGTCAGGGTGCTTCTGGGACCTACGGGAACACCTACTGTCTCCAGACAGTCCATCCTCAAGGGGCATGAGGAATGGTCTCCAGCACCTGCCGCTGTGTGCCCAGTCCTTTAGTGCCCTGGGCTTTCTCGTAGGGCCTCACACTTTTGATGCTTCCATGGCAGGGGGAAGGAGGCACTGGGGGCTGAGAAAACTGACACAGGTGGCTGGCAGCCTGGTCATACTTTAGGGCACTCAGTCCATAAAACTCACCTCCCTACCTCTTATCCGCGTCCGGGTGCAACGTTCCAGTTAAAGCTACAACATCCCAGCATCGAGACATTCATTTCCCCAAGCACCTGCAGTGCTGTCTTTACAAATATTGTCTCACTTGACTTGATGACACCTTGCACATCTATCACCAAGTCTTCAGACATTTTAACAATCCAGTTCAGCAATCTTTCCATTCCCTTGTTCTACCCTCATGTGAGAGCTCATCCATTCACCCTTAGCCACAGGGGTTTTTAGGAACGGCATTGGAGAAAGCCTTATTTTCCTCACTAAAATCCTTTGGTTCACCATTCTATGATTTTGCATGTGGTTACACCAAGGGTGCAGAAGACTGAAGTGCAAACTGTGTTGGCTACAACCACAGCAGGATTCAGACAAGGTCCAACGGAATCAGGAAAACTCAGTCTTTAAATTCCAAGTCTGCCACCTTAGCGGAAGCCGTCCTAGGGGCCAAGGTACCAACAATCCCCTTTCAGAAATTGTTGCTAGATGGCAAAGAGTACTAAATATACCAACTGACCCAGGAGCAGGGTTCTTTCTCCACCTCCTGAAGGCTCCAGAAAACTTCAAATAATTTGTTTCAACTAGAAATATAGTTGTCCAGGGGGCGGCTGCAAGGAGAACTCTGTTGTAGGACATGGACTTTGGAAAGCATTTGGGATACAGGCAGCCATCCCCGGGGAGATGGATGGGATACAGGCAGTCATCCCCGGGGAGATGGATGCAATGTGCCTGTTGCCTCAGCAATCCCATTGCTGGGGTTTCCAGGAGGCTGTGCAGTGGCCACAGTGTCTGGCATGCCCACTCCATTGTGCATTTCATCGTCCTGAGCCACGTTAGCTGCCTGCAAGGCCCACTGCAGGTGAAGTGACAAGCAGATGACTCACGGTCAAAAATACTCCAAAGCTGTTTCTTCCTGTCGGCTCTGAGTGTGCAAGCAGTAAAAATAAACATGTGTGGAATGCAGAAGAAACTCAGGGAGTTTCTGGAACTTACTGAGCTCAGGCCACAGGAGCATGGGAAGCCCCATGAGGCTGTGGCCCTGTGTTTCTCCTTGCCAGCTGTGCAGTGGGCTCACGGGACACTGGGCAAATGAAGCCGCGGCCCCACCTATGACACTGTGACTTGAAGAGGCCTGGGCCCAGTTTTGAGAAAGCTCTGCAGGTGAGTAGGACATGCAACCAGCGTGAAGAATCAGCACCACTGGGTGCAATCCGCATGTCCCACAGACAGCCTGAGAGGGCACAGCGAGCACTTGAGAACCCCCAGCTCCAGGCAGGAGCCCCCCGCCCCAGGTCCTGCACCAGCTCAGCACAGCAGTGCACCTGCAGCAGGGAGAGTCCTCCGACTGTCCTCAGAAAGCTTTTTTTTTTTTTTAACCTGGACTTGTTACACAGAAGCTGGGATGGGCAGCAGCAGCCACCCCAGTCCAGCTTACAAAGCTGACTCACTAAACTGCTGAGTCAAACAAGCAGGAAGCAAGTCATCCTGAAGAAGATTCAAGCTCTATGTCCCTGAAGGAGAACTGAACGCTGGACAATAATCCTGTAGTCACATGAGCCACACAGCTTTGAGTGGCTCTGCTGCGTGAAGGGGAGGCCGTGGGCAGGGTGCACGTAAGCGTCCGTTGTTCAGGTCTGGCCAAGTAGGCTTTCGGAGAGTCAGGGCTTCTCTTGGGAGAAGAAGATTGATTGCAGGGCAAGGGTGAGAATTCCTGCAATTAATTCATGCTTCCAAAGGACTGGGAATCATGAGAATGGTCTGTGCCTGGATTTGGGGGTCATCAGAGCCTGCACGGGGGCACAGCTGCAGAGCCTGAGAAGCAGGTGCAGCCCATGCACAGCCAGGTGCCACCTGTGTCACCTGGAGGCGGTTATGTCTCTGCCTCTGCAGACTTCACTCTCGACACCTGGGAAGCGGATGGGGCGGGAGGGGAGGCCGAGTCTGAGCCCCGAGCCGCTGCACCCTGCACAGCCATCCCCTGAGGGCTCTGCAGATCGGACCACGCTGCCTCCGCGTGCCTCTGCCACCACACCTCCACTGCACCTATTTTAAGCCGCAGCCTCGCAGCATGGGGAAGCGTTGCCATGCCAACCTGCTGGCTGCAGCTAATCACCATCAACGAAGGCGTGGCACAGCCCTCTGACAGCCTTGTCTTGCCTGAGCCTAGGAACGTCTTCCATATTGTCACCAACAGATCCCCTTGCCTCGTAACAGCCCACTGCAGGTGCACAATAAACACGCCTGAACTTAGTGACAGGAACCACACCCGTGCCAAGTGCTTTCCTGTCTGCTTACAGCCAAGTGCCAAGGCAGTTGTTTCTTTGAGCCCATTTGCTGGGGGTGTAAACTGAGGCAGATCCTGCTTCTGGGACTTGAAAAGCTGCAGAGCTGGGACCAGAGCCTGGACATTGGGTCCTAACCTCATCTCCCTCTCGAACACTGGGAGGTCTCTGTCCTGTCTGTACCAGAGAGTCGTCAAGCGACGCCACACAGGCAGGTGTGCAGGCCAGGCCCATCCTGTCTCCATTTCACTGAAATCTTAAAGGAGAGGCAAGAGGCAGAGTTCATGCTGAGGGGTCACACAGGCATGTGGTCGGATGGATCACCCCATCCCAGGGTGCCCTGCTGGCCCAGACAGGTCTCAGAGACTGTCCTGGGGACCTTGGACAGGACAGAGGGAACAGTGGGAGAAAAGACCAGTGGCAGCCTGTTTGAGGAACAAACACCAGTCACAACCATCTGGAGTGAAGGGGCATTCCTGGGTGGAACCCCCCTCCCACCGCCCAAGTTGAGCCTTGCAAGAGGAGCCAGTGACCGAGGAGACACACCCCGGGAGGAGGCAGATTTGGTGAGCCTCGTACTTGGCATCACCTGCAGATCACATGAACAAAGGGAGGCTGGGGAACAGAGAGCCACAGCGAGGCTGGCCACCTTGGCCCGCACTGCTGCAGGCGATCTGAGATGTCCATGGGGCGGCCAGGGTTGTCCTGCTTCGTCCCACTCCAACTGTGTCCCGACGGGTCCTGAGAACAGAGCACATTTCCATGAGAGGCATGGAGCTGCATGACCCACGTACATTGCCACAGGCAGACTAGAGGGCGGGGAAGCCCTCCACAGTGTCCCAGATGTTGGCTGCGGTGGTCATCAGAGCAGAACGGTGGAGCAGTTGTCTGATAGAGGAGGGACAGAGCACAGGCGTGGGACAGCCAGTCCTCAGGATGGCAGCTCCCAGGTTCTCACCACTCCGTGCCAGCCAATAGGGGCTTCTCAAAAACCACACTCATCCTTTGGGATGCTCAGGTGACACCACACCAAGAAGAACTTGAGCCAGGGTGAAGTTGCTCGGCCCCCAGGCAGGCAGCGTGGATCCCAGGTTAGCTCTGTTCCCCCCGGCAGCTGGGCGTCATGGTCAACGGGGAGGGCTGTGGACATTTCCCAGCTGGAACGACAAAAGCATAGGAATGAGTTCTTACGGGATGCACACCAGGAAGCTGCTGAGGTGGGCTTGGGGGGCACCTTCATCTGTCTGTGTGCTGGGCTGCTCTCATGGGCTCCCTATGATTTAAACATTGCTGCTCCCGGCTTGGGGTCAACAGGTGGAGTCTCCCTGCTCGGTCTGTGTGTGAGGCTGTGACACAAAGCAGGACTGCGAGACGTGCTCAGCAGGACACACTGTCCAGAGGTAGGGTCTGGCTTGCATACTGTGATCGATGGCCAAGGGGACAGACCTGGAGGCAGGAAGAAACGGAAGCCGTCAAAGATCGCTTCAGTCATATGCCCAGTGTTGACCCAGTCCCTGCCACATGGCAGGCTGTATGCCCCCCAACCACGAGGCTGTGGCGGCCCGGTGTCAGAACAAACGCCGTAGGGGTTGGGGTCATTACAGCTACCGGCACCGCTGAGCTGTTCCTCCCCTTCTCAGGGGGAGAGGTTCCCTCCAGCCCCCACTCGAAAAGCTGCTTTTATGTCTGTGTTGTGTCCTTCGATGTGTACCATTTCCTCCTACGCTCTGGTCTGCGCCATGCTGTACGCACTGCCCAGCTGTGACCGTGAGGGAGGGAAGAGTGAGATGACCACAGGGTGAGGCTGGACCGAGGAGGAAAAGCAGAAGTTGTGGGGAAGAGGGGGGACTGTGCAAAGGCCCTGCGGGGACTGAGGATGGGGTGGCAGGGAGGGGTCACGAGAAGCCAGCAGGCGGAGCTGAGCAGCCAGCGGTGACGCATGCAGGATGCTGCAGGGTGGCCAGGGGAGGGTGTTCATGCAGCACCAGTACTGGGGATTCTGTTAGGACAAAGGCTGGTGGGAGACGATGGATGGGAGGAAGGCTGCCAGCATATGGTGAGACTGGAGCAGGAGTTCCCCAGGCAGAAAGCAAGTGCTGGCAGACAGTACAGGCTGGGAGGGGTGAGGTTGTATGTGCTGGGAGGGGTGAGGTGATATAGGCTGGGAGGGATGAGATGGTATAGTCTGGGAGGGATGAAGTGGTACAGGTTGGGAGGGGAGAGGTGATATGGACTAGGAGGGGTGAGATTGTACGGGCTGGGAGGAGTAATGTGGTACAGGCTGGGAGGGGTGAGGTGGTACGGGCTGGGAAGGGTGGTGTGGTACAGGCTGGGAGGGGTGAGGTGGTACGGGCTGGGAGGGGTGATGTGGTACAGGCTGGAAGGGGTGGGATGGTCCGGGCAGGGAGGGGCCCTGCTGGGCAGGAGTACCAGAGTGTGGTCTGGAGAACTAACTGCCCACTCAGAGCCCTCCTGCATGCTGCCAGAGGAGTAACAGGCTCTGGGCACAGTGACAGCTTCCAGAGGAGACCTGGTACCCATGGAACCCCCAACACAGCACAGTGTCCCTCTGTAGGCCCAGAGCTGTCCCAGGTCTCCGGGTCACCCAGGGCTGAGCACCAGAAGCTCACACACATGCCTCACACTGCAATGAGTTCACTAGTTGGGACACCCCCTTGGCACAGAGTCACCTGCTTGCCTATGACCTGAGAGTCAGTAAGTTCCCACTGGCACGGGCTGTGGGCTGCGTGGGTGGCTTTAGTCTGCTCTGCAAGATATATTTTTATCTCCCTGTACGCTGACTTGGGGGAGGGAACCAGCCAGACAAAAATAAGCCCGATGCAGGCCGTCAGGGCCAGGCTGCTGCAGGCAAACCCCACAACTGATCCTGGGCTGGCTGCTGCATGTGCCACCCTCTCACCTCTGGCCCTGGGTGGGGCTCCAGGGGGCCCCTGCTGTGCACCACATGGGGCATGCAGGAAGCCCACCTAGGCCGGCAGCCACCTACCACCGCAGGGAACAATGCTCTGGGCAAGGACCGGTCACTGGAAGCAGGCTGGTGGCTCCAGGACCAGGCAAGTCTCACACCTGACACAGATGGAGCAGATGCCTGACTCTGTAGTGACAGCAATTGGCACCTGTTTTAGAATCGACGAAAATACCGCTTGTTCACCTCCAGAGTCCACAGTCATTCTCAAGGAGTGACATCTAAAAACCACTTCAATAACAAAGACTCCAGGTCTGCTGAGGAATGGTTAGCAGATGCAATCAACCACAAAAATCGCTTTGGGGGGATTGCACGTAACGGGGGTTCTAGAAAGAACCTCGAAATAGCAATGCCCACAATATTCCCACACCGGCCCTACAGATGAAGAGAATGGGCGGACATTGGTGGCGAAGACACAGTTCATGTCCCAGCTCCCCTCACAGCGCCAGCTTCCTGCTGTACACACCCAGAGGCAGCAGGTGATGGTTCAAGTACTTGAGTCCCTACCACCCTCACAGGAGACTCAGGCAGAGTCGTCAGCTCTTAGCTTTACCCTGGTGCAGCTCCAGCTGCTGCAGGCATTTAGGGATGGGAGCAGCACATGGGAGATTGTCTTTCTGCCTTTCAAGTGGACAAGCATTCAAAAGAAAGAACAGAGTAACTGGCAGACCTCTGCAGAGAGGAGAAGCAGCTGGCCAGACACAGCTGAAGAGAGACATGGGGAACGGAAGGCAGAGCTGAGGAAATCACTTAGGATCGCAAGAGCTGGGAACAGGAAGTTGGTCTAGATGGAGGCATGGCAAAGGTCTTTCAGAGGGGGTGACATCAGAGACTACTAGCCAAATGGCACCAAAGATCTGGGCAGAGAGCAAAGCAGTGCCCACAGGTCCTAGGCCTGGAGAGTCAAAGTGCAGAAACAAGCTTGGCAGGAACACGTGGGGCACATGGGGGACGCAGGCAGCCCCCTGTAAACAGAGGCAAGAGGAAGCAGAAAACAGTCCATGTGGAGTCAAGGAACAGACACCGACTCAGAGAGAGGTGGACAGGAGGCCCGCTCCAGCAGCCAGAAGTCAAGTTAAAGCCCAGAGCTGCCCAGCCACCCACTCACTCCCGCACCGCCTGGTGTTCAAGCAACTATTCCATGCCAGGAGCTGTGCTCAAGGCTTCAGGGGGATGCTGGGAAGAATACAAGCCACACACCCTCCTTCCCAGGGACCTCACAGTGAGCCGAACGGACGAGTAACGGAGCAGCCAAATGCTGGCCAGACAGACCTAACAGGAGAGTCAGGAAGTCTATTCACTAGAGGCATTGGGGTGGACTTCCTGGATGAGCAGCTCATGGCAGCAGCTAGCAGGGCTCCTGGCCTGGGAGGAAGCACTGAACATTGACCTCTAAGGTCCCTACTGCCGCTGCCATGTGCTGATTCCACACACCCAGAGTGGACACCCCTGTGCCCAGGGCGAGCGGGGGTAAGGCCCAATTACCACTAGCAGTGCAGTCCGTGAGAGAGCCCACAGTGTTAAGTGGATCACAGTGGAGATTCCAGGAGGTGCCTGCACAGTGAAGCGCAGGGGGGCTGGGCGGGGAGGTGGGGAAGCCCTGGGGTATCAGAAAATGAGGGCAAAAATGGGGACACCGGCCCATGCCCTACTTAGTTGCAGACGTTGGCGGTGACAAGAGCTCCTTGCCGAGACAGCGTCGTGTGACAGCAGAGACAGGTGCCCGCTGGTGGCCCATGACACCCTTCACTCACCCCCAAGGTCATCATGCAGCCTCCTGAGGGCGTGGATCAGGCAGGTCACACTGGAGACCCCTTTGTCACCTCTTATCCTCCCTGCTCTATAGGTCCAAGGACAACCTGGCCTGCTACATGGGGAAAAGTGGAGAATCGGGGCTACTACTCCCCCACCACTGGCACTGCCAGGCCCCCAGCCCAGCCCCCCACCTCGCATGTGCTCTGATGGGACGGGAGACACCTTCCCAACTGGCTCCCTGCTCCCAGCTGGCTCTACCCTCCCCCAGCACAGCAGACGCAATTCCTAGAGAGCAGATGATGTCACTCCTGGCTCCATGCCACATGGCACCCAAGCTCTGGGGCAGGACTCACGGAATATTCCGTCATGCCTGGCCTTGCCCGCCTCTGCTTGGCAGAGCACATGGCTGCTGTGTGAACACCTGCAGACTGCACACTCCAGCTCCCACAGGTTGCACGGCCAGTGAGCGTGGTGAGCCATGATCTTCTTTATAAAGGCAAAGGGGGATGGGAGAGACAACGCGACTGAAAATCTTCCCTCCACTGGCTCACACCTCAGGTGTCTGCAACAGCTGGGAGTGGGCCAGGTTGCAGTCAGGAGCCTGGACCTCCACCCAGGTCTCCTACCTGGGTGCCTGGGGGCTCAGCACTGGAGTCATCACCTACTGCCCCCCAGGGGTGTACCCCAGTTGGAAAGTCATGGAGAAAAGAACCCATGGGATGGCTCCAAGCAGACAGGAAACCGTGCCTGGGGGTGGGGTGCCTGTGCCGAGCAAGGACAGATGCAATGTACCTCGGCCCAAGGAGACACTGACCGAATGCAACCCGGGTCCTGGCAGATTTCCCTAGGGAGAAGTCAGCATTTTCTTGCAAGTGGAAGAAAGCCAATGTGAAATTCATGATTCTGCCCCTCCCCCCAGCAAAAGCTTTTGCAGTGTGAGAGTGGTCTGCTGCCTCTGCCCGAGTCCAGGGCTTTAAGGAATGTCAGCACGAGTGAACCATGGCCCACTCTAAGTGGGTCTGGTGTGTGGGGTCACGGGCTTTAAGTGAGCACCCTCATTACTCCCGGGGAAGTTATCTGGAAACCTGTCCTTGCAGTGTATTTGAGGGAGGTGTCGCATGTGGGTCACCCGGCTCCCTCAGGGTTGACCTTGGGTCAGCCTGAACTCTAGACTGAGCCCATGACTCAGGAGGTGCTTCCTGCTTGGCCTAAGTCTCCCCATGCATGCAGCATGCAGAGAGGGCAGTTTCCCAAGCTGGCCTGTGCTTTTCTTCTGCTGCAAGGTGGAAACGAGGAGGCCCCTTGCTGCTCCAAGGCCATGACGAGATCAGACGGGAGCATTGCGTGCCATGCTCCAGAAACACATCTGTGTTCACACACCATGGCGAAGGGTGCCGGTGCCTTAGACACACCTGGCACTGTGGCCGTCAGCCGTGGACACCCAGCCGACACACAGACAACTGTTTCTGAAAGAAGAGGTTAGTCCTTGGAGTTCTCGGCAAGAGGAGACCGGGCCCACCCGAGGCAGCGCCACGCTGGGCAGCCCTGGGCGCCCACCAGGAGACAAGGAGCCAGGGCAAGCACAGCCCAAGCTGCCCTCCTGATTCAGTAGCAGGGGACGGGCCACACCAAGACATCCCTGTCAACCACGTGGACCAGATAGCCTGCAAAAGCACACAGGCCCAAGCTCCAGCTGTGCCTGAAAGTAAGTCCAGGCATGCCCTGGACTGGTTTTGCACACAAATGGAAGAACATGCTGGTCCTGGCAGGAGCCATCTCTCCCAGCCAACAGGCTCCCAGGAGGCAAAGCCACAGACAACGCACAAAGTCCAAACCACGGCGAAGCAAAGCAACCGGCTTCGAACCCACTCTCTGCCCGTGTGATCTGGGGCCCGGGTCAGACCATTCTCTTCCATGTTGGACAAGAAGGTAACAGCCCTTGCACCCAGAGCTGTGGTAAAGACAGCAGTCAGAGGCCCCAGGGAGGGACAGAGAGGGGCTGGACACTTAGGAGAAGTCAGCTGACCGGTTCTTGGTGTTCCCAGCACCCTACCTGATTCCTGCAGCCTGGCAGACAGGCAGTGGCTCCTCCAGGCACGGAGGTCAGGGGCAGGCAGCCAGCCAAGGTGTGGGTGGTGCCGTGTGGCCAGAGCCTGGACCGCAAACCACACGCCCCTGCCTTGGGTTTCCAGGGGCTCTTTCATCATAGGACGCAGGGGGAAGCAGAGAGCACCAAGATAAAATGGGTTTGCTGTTTATTCTGTTGTGTTCCCAACGCTTTGATATAGCTGATGGATTTGTTTGGGACCTGGGGCCCCTCGAATCTCATTTCCCCTGGGGCTCCCCGATGTATTGATCCTATTTAGAAATATGGCCATAAATTGTGCACAGACCTCGTGGCCCAACCTACAGGCTGCCTTTCCCGGGTCGAGGGATCCGGAAAGCTGGCTCTCTCATGGCACTGCCTGTTGTTTTTTAACTTTAACCACGATTTTAGAGTCCCACGCCAGCCACAGGTGTTGTGGCTGTGTCCTGAGACAGTGATTCTGTTACTAGAACTCCGTCTTCTTCCTCTGAGGGAAAAAACTCACACACTTAGTGGAAATCAGAATGTCGCTGGTGCCAGCAGATCTGAGGACGCAGCCCAGGAGTTTCAAGAACATTCTGTGTCCTTCAGCTAACAGGTGAGCATCTGAGAGCAGACTCCGTCGGTGCATGCCGAGAGCAGACGAAAACGCAGGATCCGTGAGCGATCCTAAACACTGCATGAATTTACCCGTTGGTGTGAAACCAGGACACGGGCCTCAGGTCCAGGAGCAAATCTGTTTAGATTTCGAGCTTTGATTTTTTCCTGCTTCTGGTTTCTACATTCTTTTTTTCTGTAATAAGCCTACATTGCTTAAGGCTAATTTGCATAATTGAAACTTTTTCACAGTTCAGTTGGGATACAATGGCCTCCCTGAGCACACACGGACACGTCTCATCGCTCTGGTTGGCTAGACCAGGGCTCTGAGGATCTTTCCCACAGCGTCGTAGTAATCTGTTCTGCACCTCACTCGACTGGCCTAACCTTGAGCTTGTTTGACACGGCTGAGTCAGGAACTTCCTGGGCCTGGAATTCGCTTATGCACACAGAAATGCAAATAAAAGCTCCTTCCGTAAAACCAAACATCAGAGACTGCGGCCTTCCTGGCGTCCAGCTCCCCAGCTGGGATAAAATCCCCTACATTTCTAATGCGCCTCAGCGTCTGGGTGGCCATCCAGTCACTTCCTGGACCCAGTGAGGAGCTGAGAAAGGAGTTCCTCTCAAGTCATAGAATGGCCACTGACACTTCTCACCGACCTCCAAGGACCAGCAGAGCCATTGTGCCAGAAGGGGAATCTGTTCCTGACACACTGTCTCCCCTCCAGCCAGCGAGAGGGTCTTCGGTGGCTCCCAGCTCCACTCGGGCCCTCCTTCTTGGCTGTCCCTGTCACTCGCTCCCATCTCAATCACATCTAGGTCCTGCCAGCCCCAGATACAGGCTACTGTTTGTACCCATGCTTCCAGCGAAAGAAGCCATCTGTTGGTGAGCCCTCTGTATTCCCCGGCGTTTTACTCTGGATACTCCTTGCTAAGCTCTAGCAGCATGGGCCACCCCAGGGCAGATGCCAGCAAGGACTAATCTGTCCACTCCTATTGTCTCTGCCCCGCTTCCAGCGTCATGCCTTTCAGTAAAAACTACCAGAAAACCACAACTTTCCTAAAGAACACAGCTGTGCGCCAGCAGACACACCTGGTCTGTTCGTGTCCAGAAGTCTGCTTTGACTGCTTGACACTCAGCTTCCGGGTGTCAGAGCCCGAGACAGGCGCTGGGGATAGCTGGGGGTGCAGCAACACACAGTCCTTGGCTTCAAGCAAGCTGATGGTCTGTGGATGGGGTGGGGTTGAGGGCACAGAGCCACAGGAAGGGGCTGGCACTGTGTGAGATGGGCAAGAGGAGGCCTCAGGGCCATGCTGCCTTCCTGCAAACTGCTTGTCACCCTTAGAGCTCTCCAACCCCAGCGCCCATGGCAGTGTATGGCATACTGAGGCCGCTCAGCACTTGCCCATGCGATGGGCTGGGGATCCATGGTGGCTCCCAGGGAAGGAAGACTCAGGGAGCCCCGGCTTGGTTCCAGCACCTTGCTCCAGCTGACCTGGGCTCCGACTTCTCCACACAGCATCTGCTCTCCCAAGTGCACTTAGTGACGATGGCCTGTGCCTTCAGTGACCGTCACCCACGCGTTGACCTTCCCTCAACACATGCTCTCGCTGGGAGCCTCAGGTGGGCTCCAATAGTGGCAGCGGCAGGACGGGGTGCGGTAGGACGGGGTGCGTCTGGGCTCGCACGCGCCCCAAGCTGGGCATCCCATGTACACTGATTGTGTCTCTCCAGGAAGCTGTGCACGGGAGCAGCATGGTTCCAGGGCTGCAGAACAAGCTCAGTTCACATCCCAAGAATCCCGTGAGCTGCTGAGAGGGCAGGGACGGCCTCTCTCTCTGGGGTTCAGAGGTGGGGCCTCAGGGAGGCAACCACGATTTGATGTGGTCATCTCATGGGGGCTAATCCTGGAGGCCTTCTTGGAAGAGAACAGAGAGCTTTCAGGTGGAGGAAAGAACTGCAAGAGGGAGGCAGAGGCTGGTGCCAAGTGGCATGGGGAGCTGTGAGGCAGAGTGGGTGGCCCTTCAGTCCCTTATTTTCCTTGCTGTTGCAGGCAGAGGTGGCCAGGCACCCACATGATGTCACATCCATCCCAGGGGTGGGTGCACCCTGCCCTTTCATGATGTCATAAAAGTTGTCATGGCAACCCCGAGGCCCAGCTAAGTGCTTCCTGAGTGAGGTCCTAGGACCCAGAGATGATGCCATATGGTCCTGGGCTGGGCAGAGGATGGAAGGACACCTGTCCTAGGGGACCAGAGTGAGGGATGTGGCTAAGGAAGGACAGAGACAGGCTGGAGGCCCCTCAGGAACTGAGCTGGGTGGGGGCAGGGGGTGGCAGAGGGGCTGGGCACATGCTCTGCCACGTGGGGAGGGTCTCAGGTACGGTGGAGGCGTAGGTCACTGGGGGCGGTGACCTTCACAAGGGGCTCAGGAGGTCCCTCTTCCCTGCATATGCCTCTCTTCAGGAGTTTTCATGAAGAGTTCACACTGACTTGGATTCTGGAAGATTCACCGTGGTCCCACAGTGCAAACTGCACAAAAGCTCCCCCAATGTGCTCTCTCCAAACAAATATTATTCAGCCAGGAAAAGGCCAGATTGCCACCTGCAGCAAGACAGGCGAACCTTGGAAGCACAGTGACATAGCCAGCTTCCCCTGGGAGACAGCAGGTAGGTGCTTGAGCCCTTGTCAACCTGGTGGGAGACCCAGATAGAGTGCCGGGCTCCTGGCTTCAAGTCTGGACCAGCCCCAGCTTCTGTGGCCATTTAGGCAGTGAACCAGTGGATGGAAGACTTTCTTTCACTCTCACGCTGCCTTTCATGTAAGTTAATAACTTCAAAAGAAAAAGACATGGTACAGCGTGAATAGACTACACAAAGTCGTGGCCTGTATGAGTCGGCGTCTGGGAAGTGTCTCAAACAGGCAACACGAGAGAGGCAGAAACGGTCAGAAGCCTCCAGCTAGCCCGGTGTGGGACAGGCAGGGACGGGCGCCGCGTGAAGCTGCAGGCCTCCTTCCCACAGTGATGGACACACTCTGAAACGAGTGCTGACAGGGCAGCAGTTTCGTGGGTTGCATGAAAGCCACTGAACTGCACGGTGAACTGGTAGACTGGGTACATTTTACCTGAGGTCAGTTTTATCAACATGCTGTATTTACCTTTATTAGAAATTGGTTTATTTATTTGAAAGGCAGAGAGAGAAGAAAAAAGGGAGAGAAAGAGAGGTATCTTCTATCCACTGGTTCACTTCCCTAATTAACTACAATAGCCAGAGCTGGGCCAGGTCAAAGCCAGGAGCCAGGAGCTTCACCAGGGTCTCCCACATGGGTGGCAATGGCCACACACTCGGGCCATCGTCCACCACTTCCCTGGATATATTGATCAGGGAGCTGGATTGGAAACAGAGCTCCTGGGACACGCACCGGTGCCTACGTGGGATGCTGCTGCTGCAGGTGGAGGCAAAGCCCGTTTTGCCACACACTATGTGACTGAGGCCACAGAACACCTGCCCACCACCTCTCCCAGCCCCATCATGGCTCCTCAGAGGTATCCAAGAATCTAGAGTCGCATGCAACACCCGGGACCTGGTGATATTAAGGAACATAACATTTATGGTCGTCGATAAAAGGTAAATGTTCATAGTACACCTGATAATTTAAAACAGATATAGATGGTAAAATTAAAAATAAAAATCTTTCCCCCAAATTACCCCAGAGCAATATCCATTTTAGTGCCACTTAGTGTCCTCCATGGGCAGGGTCCCGGGTTTCTCATAAACACACCCGCTGGCCAGCAGCTGCCGGGGGCGGCAGCAGGCAGGTGCCCTTTGTTTGCGCTAACCAAGGCTTCCAGGGTGGGCAGCGCCACGCCCGTGGGTTGACTGACGTCAGGCCAAAAGGCAGCACTGCCACACTGTCACGCAGAAATGTGATATGGCCCCTCCCAGATATTTGGGGATAGGGACAAAAACAAAACAACAGCCAAGCCCGTTTTCCCAGCGTGTGAATGCACATTTTGAACAGAATCGAGGTCATAAAATTTCACAGGTTCGCCACCCTCCCCCAGCCCTTCCCGCATCCTCCACCCCCACTCCCACTCCAGGTTTGCACTTAGCATTGCTAGATTTCCCCAAAGCGTCATCTTTCCAGCAGCCTTTGTTAACCGCTGCATAATCGGCACATCCGTCACCGCGCCCTGGCCGCCTAGCGCTGTCCTTGGTACGCACAGCAGCGGCACGTGCCGGGTCCATGGGAAATGGCCCATATTTCACCACATGGACGTGCCATCATCTATGTAACTCCTTCCCTGCCGCTGGCCGCTTAGATTGCTCCTAATAACCCGCATCTATGAATCATGCCTTGAGCAAGGCTCCTGTATGTGTGCCGTGGCTGCCTCTGCGTGACCACTGACGAGCTGCCCCAGGGGCTGTTCCTGAGTGGAGAGGGAACCCACTTGCCAGGCTCTGGGCTCATCTGCCAGCAGAGGGCTGTTTGTTTGTTTGTTTTGGTCAAGCCAGCAATCGACATGATTTCCAAGGCTGTAAGTTATGTGGCCATTCCTTGACCCCAAACCCAATAGCCATGGCAGTCAGAATTTACATTTTGTTTTTGTAAAAGCCAGCACCAACTCCTTTAGGAATAACACTGAATTTTCTTAATGTTTATACCCAATGTGAAATACATTTTTTTGCAGAAATCCCAAAGAATCAGCATTGAAGTGAGTTGTGTTTTCATAAAAGGCTCGTGCTGGAAACCGACAGAAAGGGAAATTTACAGCCGACCTCTTACAGGAAAATGAGAGGAGAAAGCCCAGGAAATGAAGTCCTGAAACTGGAATCAAATGCAACAGCCGCTGAGCCATGGGCCGCTCCTGAGGCCAGCCGCCGAGCCATGGGCCGCTCCTGAGGCCAGCAGACCAAACCCAGGGGCAGCTAGGGGATTCTCTGTGCATAGTGGGAGACAGCTACAAGTTCAAGGGCTTGGTGCAATTACCTACTTTTGTTGTAATCCAATGAAGGAGTAGTCAAAAGGTGAAGGTGCAGGGACAGTGAAGCTGCTGTGACAAACACGGCCATAACTGTCTTAATGGGAACCACACACACTCCAAGCAAACCCGACTGGGCACCCCTGAGACGGGACCTGCTGGTGGCTTTCTCCCAACAGTTTTATCACCTTGTGGATGTTGACCGCCTTGAAATTTTGCTCATATCTCCGACTTGCCCAGTGGCACTTCCACACATGATGATAAGGATTGGCAGGACAATGCCAGGCCCCCAACAGAGGCTGCCCTGTGTCGGGGTAGCCTGTGAAGAATGAGAGTCAGCAGGGCTGGTGGTGTGAGGCAGTGAATAAAGCCACAGCCTTTAATGCTGCTGGCATCTCATATGTGCACCAGTTCAAGTCCTGGCTGTTCCACTTCCCATCCAGCTCCCTGCTAATTTGCCAGAGACAGCAGTGGAAAACAGCCCAAGTGCTTGGGCCCCGGCAGCCACATGGGAGAAGGGAGAATCAGGAAGCAAGGCTGAGGGCCTACACTGACCATGGGCGCTCCGTGGGACCTAACTTAGGGCTCCACCTCTCTCTGGGCCTCAGGCTCCTCCCTCGCTTACGAGGCCGTGAGAGCCAATGGTGGCTGAGCCCATCTCATCTTGTGCATCGCTGAGCCAAGCATCATCTCCGCACCCCTGCGGGAAGGGACTCTCAACTCCTAGGCTCTACCATCACTAGCCTTACCTGCACCGCTTCTTTGTGGCTGACCCCTCACACTGCGAGGCTCGGGTGTTGTGGACCTCCAAACACGAGACAGTGCTCAGCCTAATCATGGTGTGTCTGCACAACCCCCCAGCACAGTCACTGCTTCTCACATAAGGGACATGGGGCCAGGGTCACCTGAGCTGACTAGGGCCAGCTGCCCGGGCTCCCTACAGTCCTGGGCTGCGACTCATTAGTGCATGCACAAGTGCCTGTAGTTCTCAGGGTTGCCTTTCTGTTTCTGCCTTCAAATAAATACCATAAAAACAAAATTAAAATACAAGAGAGACAATCCTAGCCACCCCAGTGCCTTGCCTGTGAGAGAACACGCTGTGCTGGTCCAACTGGCAGAGGCCACGGTGGGAGTGAGGGGCCCTGGCCTAGTGCCACGCCCCACTCCTGGGGATCCCACGAACCACATGTCAGACCTAGCTGGAAAAGGAGTGCCACATGTGAGGTGTGGGATGGAGCAAGCCCCCGACTCCCCAACTCTCAGTCTGGGTGGTGTGGCTGGTATGTGCCTGCAGTCTGCACGTTTAGAGCCAGGGCAAGGAGATGCCAGTGACTGCCCAGCCTCCCTTCACCAGGGGGGCACATTACAGGGGACACCTTCCACTGGGTGTCCTCGGGGAAGGGCCCATCCATGGGCACCCCAGGCTTTCCATGCTCGAGGCCTGGTGACTGCCAAGTTCACACAGCCCCCGCTTACGCAGGCTCTACTGTTTTGCTGCTTGGCACATACAATAAGAACCATGCTTGGATTATGGACTTGGGTCTTTCCTCTGCTAGCGCTGCCCAGTCGGAGACACTCTCTGACACTGGGCAGTGGTCCAGAGCACTGCCTCCAGGCAGCCGCACGCTTACAGAACAGGGCAGGGGAGGGGGGACTCAATGTGATGCTCCCTCAGGTGGGTGTTTCGACTTCATCTTTCACCTTACGGCCAGGAGGATGGGGCCACATCCTAAGCCAAGGAACGTCAGTATGCGCATCTCACAGAAGAGGAAGCTTAGGGGCAAGGAGCTACTGTCCCCCAGTCACACTACTCTGAAGCCACAAGAAACCAAAAACATGCCCTCCAGCTTTGCCACGCTCCAAACATTGTGCCCAACTGTCCCTCTACAGCTCTGGGGAGACCCTCCTCGCCCTCTGCAGGAGAATCCCACCTCCTCCAGGAAGCTTTCCCAGATGCCTCCCTTCTGTGGACCCAGGGTGGGCCTGTCAAGCTCAACATAGAGCCTCCTGCCCTGGCACCTCCCCTCTCTACACATTTAGTCAAGAAAACCTGCAAAGTACCTGCAGAGGAAGAAGGCAAGGGGACTGGGCACGCCCACTCAGAGCTAGGCGAGGGGCTGAACACAGACACACCAGTTGCGTGCTGACAGTCACCTAAGACTCGAGCCACATCTCCTCCTAGCACACTGCACCCTCCATTCCCTTCACCCGTGTCACGCCTGGCTTCACACCTGCCCTCCCAGGACGGCACGTATGGCTTGGTAGCTCTCTGCGTATTCACCCCACGGCATCTGGCCCCCACTCCCTTTACCCATGTAATGCCTGTACTTCTGTACCAGACCAGCACAGCAGGCGTGGGCTGGTAACTAATGCTCACAGGCAGGTCATGGCTGAATGCCCTCACGAGCAAAAGAGGGAATTTCTTTCAACCCAGCACATTCTGCCGGTGACCCACTTACACGGATCGTGCATGAGCAGCCAGGCTGGGCTCCCTTCCATAACCTAGCCAGCAAAGAGCCGGTGGGTGGGGTGGGGGGAAGGCAAGGGGCAGCTTCCTGCAGCTGTCCAGGGTACCCCAGTTTGAAGGGACCAGGGGTTTAAAGACCAGACAGCTGGATCTGAGCCCCAGATCTGCAGCAAATCTGCTTCTCTATCCACACAGGGGGAGCACTACTAAGTCCATACATAAGTTGCTTAAAAGGCTGAGCAACAGGGAGGTGGAGACAGAGACAGATCCCCCACCTGCCGGATCACCAAATGACCACAGCAGCCAGCACTGGGCCAGGCCAAGCCAGAAACGAACCAGAAACTCCCTCTGGGTCTCCCACATTGGTGGCAAGGGATCCAGGCACATGAGCAGGGAGCTGGATCAGAAATAGAAGAGTTAGAACTTGAGCTTGCATTCCACAATACGATGCCAGCATTGCAGGTGGTGGCTTAACTCACAGCCCCACTAGCTTCTCAGATTATTAGAGTCCAAATGTGAAAATGCATCTAGGACTTACAGCACAGCCACTGGCATACAGCAGGGGCACCAGAAGTAGCAGACCTCTTGGGATTATTTGAGCACCATCATTCAATCTCTGGTTTTTCTAACCAATCCCCTAGAGCCAGGCATGAGGAACACAGAGTCGGAGCCCAGCTGGAGCCTGGCTCTGCAGCACTGCCTCCCAGTGCCCACCCCCTGCAAGGCCAGTCCCCCACCCACCCCCACGCCCAGACAGCCCCGCCATCCTGGCTGCCTTAGCTGCATGCCTTTCTCATGGAGGCACAGTACTGGCCAGGTGAAGGAGTGCACGCTGGGAAAGTGCATTGCTCAGTGCCAGTGTGGACCCAAGACCCTCATGGAAACTAGGGGGCACCCTGCTGAGACTGGGAGAATAGCCAAGGTCCCCCACTTCCTCTGTTCCCCAGGGATGGCGGGCCTGTCTCCACCACGCCTTGCCAACTGCTATATGCTCCGTCCACTCCCTCTTAGGCTGGTTCTGTGATCTGTGGACAGGGCCCCTTTGCAGTGCGCAGGTGCAGTCTGATATTCCAGGACTTTGACTTCTGCTTGCAGAGGTGTTCTAAGCACAGGCCCAGAAAAGGCACAGCATGTGGTAGAGTTTATTTAAAAGGCGAGAAAGCAAACACACACACACACACGCACACACCCTGGCGTAGCTGAGTGTGGGCCACAGGGGAAGATGAGTGGAGGAAGGAAGCAGCGACAGAGCACCCCAGCACCCTCTCCTTCTCTGACTGCAGACCAGAGCCCCTCCTACCCAGAGAGGGCGTGGTTACATGGCACCCAGCCCAGGGCCCAGGTGAGGGAGGAAATGACAGGCAAGTGGGGGTGGGAGCAGGATCATGTGGCCTACCCCAGCTATTCCCTGCCACCCTGAGCAAGCCCCCCACCCCAAGTCTCCAAGCAGGCAGCTAGGCCTGCCCCACCCTCTAGATTACGCTTCAATTTTTTAACTTAATTTGAATTCATCCCGAGTTTCAATTGCACTTAATATCCCAGTGATCAAGACAAATTCTCTCACTGCAAAAACCTGTCAACCCACTTTCATAATAGAATGTCAGTTTTCTTTTCCTTTTTTTTAATCACCGAAGACAAATGACGCCTCCTTCCCGCCTGTGTCACCCTCATCCTCGCGAGCTGTGGTAGAGACAGATGGCTTCCTCATCAGGCGCGCTCCTCCCGCATCCATGGAAGAGACAGAACAGACCGAGCGCCACGCGGCCCCTCGCGCGCTGTCCTGCTCACTGTCCCCGCCTTCTGCCTTCCCTGCCCTTCCAACTCTTCCTCCAGGCTGGATCTAAAACCTCACCCGAAGTCCCCTGAGGTCAGGCCTGGCTCACAGCTCCCTCAGGCTGCACGGATACCAGGAGCCCGCTGCAGCAGCACTCCCTGTGTCCAGTGCCTCTTTCTGGCCTGGGCGCCGATCCCTGCTGCTCAGCAACAACATCACGCCCGCGGCAAACTCGACTGCATGCTCCTTCACGCTTCCACTCTGCCCTCTGCACGCTGCAGGGTCGGCAGATGTCTGCACAACCAGCCAAGGAGCTGATGCCCTTGGGGCCTGGACTCTCAGGCTGGCCCCCTGTCCCCAGGCTGCCCCAGCCTCAGGGCAGAGACCATAGACACCCCGTGTGTCACCCCAGGCCACTCTCACTGATGCCACCTCCCATCCTAAGGCTCTGAGTGCGCGCTTTCTCTCTCTCCTTGTTCCTGCTGCTGACCCCACGTGACCCAGCACAGCACCGCAGTTTAGAACCAAAACTTTGCAGGCTTTACCAGTTCAGAGGCAGGAGAACAAGGCAGAACGAGGCAGGAGAATGAACGGACAGAACAGCGACATCCTGCAGATTCTCCACGGGAGACAGTGTGTGGCAACATCATTCTACTCTCCCCAAGATCACGCCATTCTCTTACCTCCTACGGGAAGAACTACCTGCTTCTGCTGACAGGTGCGAGTATTCAGGAGAGGAAACATTTGGGGATTTCACCAATCCACAGTCATCATTAGTGCCTTTGCTGGGGCCCAGAGACTCTCAGGGTGGGAAAGAACCCCTGTGTTCCCCCCGCCCCCAGCCCTGGCCTGCAGCCTGAATCCCACAGTGACAGCTCTCTGCATGATTTTGCTTAAATTGCCCTCACAGCACGGGAAGGCCTCCCACGGGCTGTGTGAGACTGTGCCCCAGTCCCCTCCAGCACAGCCTCTCCCATGCACACTTCCACTCACAGCACAGCTTCCCTGCTGCTCCCCGCCATGCCCCAAGCAAGGCGGTGAGGGCCTCTGAGGAGGGCTGGAGACCCTGCTGTGTCTTCAATGTTGCCTTTGGACCACTCTGCATGGAAACCTGAGGGACCCCATGGAGCAGAGACCAGCCTCCTAGCTCCCTGGTCAACTGGTGGTCAGCACCCACCACCATGCATGAGGCCCTCTAGACCCCCCAGCACCAGGCAGGCTGTCTGATGAACAGCCTCAGTGACATGAGCAGAAAACCACCCTGCGGAGCCCAGCCACGAGGCTAGCCTAAGTCAGTCGGTAAGTAGTAGACCCAAGCTGGCTTCAGCGGCAGCTCACTGGCACCACAACAGCTGACACATGTCTTCTTCAATGACCAGCTGTTCTGCCCATGGCGGCAGTGATGGGCAGTGACAGATAACCAGGTGTTTCCTCTGGGCCAGGCTCTGAGCGCTTTACAAATTCCAGGCATCCCGCTGCTCCCCTTGTCCCAAGGCCATCTGCTCACTCCAAAAGCCCTCGGGTGTGCCCTGCTGCAGTCTTGCGGGAGGCAGCTTCACCCCTGTCCTCACACAGCAGAGGCAGCAGGACCACACAGACATCAGCACCAAGGCCTAGCCTGTTCCCGGTTTACTGGAGGCTCCTCAGCTCCATCTGCATGACTGCAATGTCCTCCAATCTAAAGACTCTGCTCCCTCTCTGCCCTTTGTGGTTGTTGGCCTCTGTGCCAAGAGCCCCCAAGGACCAGGACTGGTTTGTGGAGAGTGGCTTTCAGCTAATTGCATGCACATTTATGGAATGCAAGGCATCTGGCAGGCGCTGGGGGAAAGGCTGGCTCTCAGGGCAGCGGGGTGGGGGGGGGGGGAATGTTGGTCCCAGCTGCTGAGGGAGCCTCAGGGAGCGGTGGCAGCTGGTGGGAACTAATTGAGGGCACTAGGTGAGCTGCAGTTCACTGGGAAGGCCACCTGCGCTGCACACCCCACCCCAGGAAGCAGCAGCAATCAATGCCAGACAAGTCAGTCGCACCGTCCAAGGTACCAATCTGCCTTACTCAGGGCTGGGCTGGGGGAGGAGGGGTGATCCGAGCAGCCAGCGGTGAGGTGATGGGGGTCAGACTGGACCCTCAAAGGGTTGCAATCTTGGTGTCCCCATGACCATGTGACAACATGACTTGGCCAGTGACTGGCCACATCTGTGAAATGAAGAATGGGACCGACATCAAAGCACTAAGACGACATGCAGTATGAGTGAGACCGGCCGCTCTGAAGTCTGGTCACTGAGGGACACGTGTCAGAACGGTCACAGCCATCGTTCCCCAGGGCTGGCATTCCATGTGCTCCTGCTGCTTTTTTTTACATCCCCCCCCCATTTATCCAAATCAATCTATATATATGGATTAATTTTAGTCAGCAGTAAAAAACAAAAATGTTATTTAGCATGCTCATACTGTCAGGCTGTGCGAGGCCTGGTGCGGCTCTGGTGCGTGGGAACAGGCATGGGTTATGCCAGTTTTCCAGGCAAAGTCCGGGTGCTTCCAGCTGGCCCGGAAGACACACACAGGACTCAGCAGGGGTAGGGGCAGCACAGGACCCAGGGGGACACAGACCGAGGCTGCAGGGACAAGGATGCTGGGAAAAGGATGTGTGGCTGGTGGGAAATGGAAGCTGGGGCGCACCCCAGGAGCAGAGGCAGGAAGAGGGTACCAGGAAGGCTTTCTCCTGGGGAAAAGAAGAGCTCGGAGGAGAGAGGATGGAGACACAGGCCAGGAGTGCAGCCCAGACTCACTCCTTACAGGGAGGGGAACCAGGACCCCTACTGTCCTCTCTGCCTGCCCTGGTTCCTGAGTGTGGGAGATGCACTGCTCCAGCTCGCAGTGTGCATTGGGCCAATGTTCCGGGCGGGGAATAGAACCACCCTTCCCGGGGAGCAGGACCGGATGCCTAGGTGCCCCGGGGCTCCCCCACCACTGTGCACAGGTAGCTGACACCAAGCAGAGCCCTGCCCTGTGCAGTAGGCAGGTCAGTAGGCAGGTCGGTAGGCAGGTCGGTAGGCAGGGCATGGCTCCATCAGCACCAGTGTCATCAGTATTCCTCCTCCTCTCTCTCTCTCTCTCTCTCTCTCTCTCTCTCACACACACACACACACACACTCCCCACAGGCCACCTGCCTGTGGGCACCCAGGTCCTGGCTGAGGTCAGCTCTAGGGGACTCGCTCTATTTCCCTCCCAGCTTCCTCACCTGCCTTTGCTGTGTGTTCTAACATGCTTGCCTCCAGCCCTTGGACTGCTTTGGGCTGCAGGTGGCCAGCTCCTAAACCAGGTGCCAGAGGTTGGCCTCCCCTGGGCTCCTTGGCCTCGGGCTTCCCATCTGAGCCAGTGGGAGGCACCAGGAGGCTGGGGGAGAAGGGAAGGTCTTCCAGGGCCTCCAGGTATCTGCTGCCACAGCAGGAGGCGTGGCAGTGGCCCAGTCGGTCCCCTCGCCCTCTGACCCTGGGCTGGTTAAAGCCTCGTGATCCTGTTTCATGTCACCTCCTACACACACTGCCTGTGTCTTATCAGCCACGCCTCCCAGGACCATCCCCTCTTTCCTGCCAGGACTGGATTCACAAGGTGAGGAAGAGGAGAAAGAGGAGCCCTCACCAACGCCCCCTCCATGCGGATCACAGGCCTGCAGGGTGGTGGTGACTGCAGCAGGCAGGGATGCAGGTCTGTGGAAGGCTGCGAATGTGGGCTGAGGAGCAGCTCCTCTAGGGAGAAAGCTCGGCCATTGTGATGCTGGCTCCTGGCCATTGTGACATGGGGCGCCCTGGTAACACAAGGTGGCCAGAAGTCACCAAGGAAACCACCGATGGCTTAGCCAGCTTGAGCCTGGGGGACAGGGTTGTCTTGCGTGCAAGTGACAGATGGAGGACAGGGCTTGGGCTCTGGGCTGCCCTCACCTGCTGCAGCTATGCAGGTGGCCCCGTCCGAGCTGCACCTGTTCTGAGGCTAGACGCTCAGTCTGACAGTGCGGCCGCTGGCCACTGCCTTCACCATGCAGGCACCACCACGCTGTTCCCACACGCATGCCAGCTCCAGGGAGCAGCGCAGAGCCTGGCCCACCAATCTTGAGGGCAGGTGAGATGTGGCTCTCTAGGAACATCTCCAGATGCTGAGGGGAGCAGAAGCAACAGGGTGAGAATTATGTCCACTGTACCATCCCAGAGTGCAGGTGCCGACATGACACAGAGAGAAAGCAAGCACTCCCCTCACAGGGGCAGTTGACAAACAACCTGGGTTACAGTCAACCCCTCCAGTCAGCAGCCAACTCCAAGGGGATCCAGAGCCAGAGGATGGCGACCAACCAGTTCAGAGTTCCCTTGCTCCACCTACAATGCCAGCATCCCATATGAGCACGGGTTCTAGTCCTGGTGGCTCCATTTTCAACCTACTTATGGCCTGGGAAGGCAGTTGAGGATGGCCCAAGACCTTAGGTCCCTGCACCCATGTGGGAGATCCTGAAGAAACTCCTGACTCCTGGCTTCAGGTCAGCTCAACCCTGGCCTTTGCAGCCATTTGAGCAATGAATTGGCAGATAGAAGATCTCTCCATCTCTCCTCTCTGTGAATCTGCCTTTCCAATAAAAATAAAAGATTTTAAAAAATGAAGTGGGGAGCCTGCAGTTTGCTCTTCTGGACGCCACAGAAGCCACTGAGGGCCTGTAGACATCCCCGGGCCCCAGGAAAGGCAGGCAATGGGGATGCAGGCTCCTCTGCCAGGCTACCTTGAGCGGCAGGAAGCACCCAGGACCTAGCTGCTTTCCAGGCCTCCCCAGAATGGACACGAGCATGGCTGCTGACTGCAGGCTTCCCTCCGCAATTAGGGGTGGGGATGCAGTGTTGATGGGGATGGGTGGCTAGTTGGATGAAAGGCAACAAGCAGCACCCTGGGGCTGAGGCTGGGAAGCCCCATGGTCCCCTGCCCCATCCTTCCCACTTGCCTCCTCTGTGCCCAGCTACAAGCAGGTCCACTAGCCCTGAAAAACAGCACTACTGTGTCAGGGTACAGGGGAGCCAAGCAGGCGTCCCCTGCCCTGCTGAGCCCCCAGCCTCCTCTGCGAGCCCTCTGGGACTGTAGCAGGTGGTTGCCCAGGTCTAATTTGCCAGCTCAGAAAGGCCTGCGTGGAGGGAAAGCAGCAGCCTCGCAGCAGGAACACTAGTGCTCTCACAGAGCAAGCCGGACACAGAGGGCACAGAGCTCACCGTGCTGGGTCCCCGACTGGCCCTCAGCAGCGGCAGGGACAGGGGCCCCGCCCCACCTCGGCTGCCAGAATGACCAAGAGACGGTGCCAGCAGGTGTCTGGCAGCCCTGAGCATGCTACTGGGTGGCCCTGGGGAGCAGGGGCACTGCCATCCATTTGACCTCCATCCCTGCCCAACACCATCCCTGTCCAGTTGCAAGCACTGTCACCCACACTTCATGTGCCGTGGTTTCTAAGATCACAGGGGCACAGGTCATTCACTCAGCCATACCCTAGGCCTGGATGCAAACAAACGGGGCAGACGTACCCTGCTCCTGCGCTAACCCCTCCATCATGACAGGACACAGAAGGAGCAGGAGGCTCAGGCCCCTGGGTGGTGGCAGCAGTGCTGGACAGCTCACAAGGCTGTGCCGGGGAAGCCCATGTCACACTGGTGCAGTGTTTGTCTTCCCAGGCCCTTGTCCTAAGGCCGCCAGACGATAGATGGTGGACGTTGGGCATGTACATGGGGCTCTATCCCCTCCATGCTCAAGCCCCACCCCCAGGGCTTTCTCAACTATGAGGGCACACCTGCCCTGAGTCCCCCAACCACAGGCAGGATGAGCCAGTGATACTTCCAAGATGTGACAGTGCCTGCTGGGGGCAGGCGGGCTTGGAACCCAAACAGCCATAGCTTCTAGGGGAGTGTGGCACGGGGCTGGCCCTGGACCATGATGCCACAAATGCTCATCTTCTCTGACCAGCGTGTCCTTAGAGGCAGCCATGTGTGTGGGGATCCCAGAATTTTCATGACAGTTCTGGTTCCCACGACAGGAGACAGGAAAGCACTCCGACAACCACTACCCAGGGGACTGCTCAAGTGCACGCAGCAGAAGCAGGTGCAACTGTCCCGAGAAGAGAGGCGCTCTCTGCTAAGACAGCTGAGTGACAGCAGCAAAGGGTGAACACAGGGCCAGTGGCTACCGGGGCTGGGGTGCAAGGAGCAGCATGCACAAGGGACTCTCAAACGTGCATGGAATAGTGAATTAAAAGGCAGTTCCGGGGGGCCTCTCAGTGCAGCTCGCTAAGCCACCACCTGCAGTGTTGGCATTCTGTCTGGGAGTGCCAGCTGGAGCCCTGGCTGCTCTTCTTCTGGTCCAGCTCTCTGCTTGGGTGTGCCTGGGAAGCAGCAGGTGATGGGCCAAGGGCCTGGCCCCCGGCACCCACGGAGGAGACCGAGACAGCGTTCCAGGCTCCTGGCTGTGGCACTGTGGTCCTCTGGGGAGTGAGCCAGCAGGTGCAAGATCTCTGTCTCCCCCTCTTTCTTTCTGAAACTCTGCCTTTCAAAGATTTTTCCCCCCCCTTTTTAAAGGAAAGATGGAAAAGATGTTCATTTTGATGAAAACATGTTGATGGCCGAGCCTTTTCGTGATATACACTGTCCATGCACTCTCCCGAACCCCTGCATATGTTTGGCTGCGGGAGAGGGAGCTGCGAACAGCGTGGGCAGGAAGTGTTACATGCAGGCGCCAATGAGCTGCATGCCCAATCTTAGTTTCCACGGAAGGACAGCGTCCCAGTGGAGTTGCAGAAAAACCAAGGCCCTCCTTCCAGCACCTTCCGTTCAGGACCACAGGACATGTGCATCCACCCCCACTTCCTACCCCGAGGCGTCCCCCCCCCCCCCGGCTGCTCCCTGGGGTGTGGCTCAGTTGGCACCTCCTCCAGGAAGCCCTCCCTGACTCCCCAGTGGTCACCAACATGGCAGCCTGTATCCTCCTGGCCCCTGCCACTGCCCTGGTCTGTCCTACCTGTCCATACACATCCATGTGCCAAAGGAGCCAGGACCCCTTGGACCGGCCCTGGCACGCACTGCAGGAAATGTTCCTGTCCTCACCCCATCTACTGCTGGGCTGTGGGCCAAGCCAGTTCTCATCTGATTTTCTTAAAAGCCAAGGGCTAGGGGAGGCGCGCTGGAGGGTGAGGTGGGGGCGTTGGGGGAGGGGTGCACTCACTTGGCTGGCTCAGGCTCCAGGGAAGTCCTCCGCTGCTGGCTGCTGTCAGCCGCTCTGATGAATTGCCGTCCTCTGCAGTTGCCTTGCCGTCCCACCTGGCCAGCTTCCAGAGGCTTCAGGTCACTCATGGGCATTCCCGGCACGTGCGCGCTAAGACCTACTCCTGCAGGTCGAGTCCCAGGCTGGCCACCTCGCTTGGCCACCCCAGCAAGGGCCTGCCCCTGGCCAGGAGGCAAGGCAGATCTGGACACATATGGCCCTGTGAGGGGGTCACGGGCAGCGTGTCCTTCTGAGGACTGAGGTCCACAAGCAGGCCAGGACGGGGCAGACGCCTGGTGTCCCCACCCAGGCCAAACCTGTGTAAGTGGCTTCTGGCTTGGAACGTGGTTTGCCAGGTTGAAGCAACTGGGCTTTTTGCCTCTCAGTAGCATCCTAGACACCATGAAGGCCCCGGGGGCAGCCCACTACCCAGCTTTTGGCAGTGCCCCCTTGGCAGGCTCCTGGGCTCCAGGCCTGACACTCGGGCCCACACAGAGGCAGAGGGGAGCAGAAGCGGAGGGGCCCAAGGCGGATTCCTGTGCTGCTCTAGAAGCAAGGGATCCCCGAGCTGGTTGGGATGAAGACAGGATGGCAGCAGTGGCCTCCACTCTGGGAGTCCCACCCCAGGGGTAGGAATGAGGCTCGGGGTTTCCAGTAGGTTCCATACAGTCCCAGGCACATAGCCCTTTGGTCACCACAAATGTCTCCTGAACAACTGGATCTGACAACCACCATGAGGTCTGACAGGCAGACTTTGCGAGGAGCAGCTCTGGCACCCCAGCACTCCGCAGGCTCCAGCCCACTGGCTTCCGGCCGCACCACGATCCTTCAGGTGCAGTAGCACCCATGGGGCCAGCTGGGAAAGCATAGACACTGCAGAATAGAAGCCTCAACTCCATCAAAATGCTCGGAGCCTAGGCCCCTCCACACCTGGGCCCTTCCTGGGGGGCCACCTGTTTCCAGGCTACAGCTGCTCCTCCTCTTCTGAGGGCACCCCAGGTCAGGGCCCAGGGTCTGGGACACTGCCCATCCCTGCTCTGGCCGCATGGCCACGGCCTGTCTCCTGTCTCATCCTTGCAATGCCGCTGCCGCTGACCAGCACACCTGCCACTCAGCCCTGTAGAGCAGCTCCTGGGCCTGGGGCCACTGCCCGGCCCTTCCTCTGGGCTGACTTCCCAGTCCCCAAGCTGAGCAGAAACCCGGGCCTGCTCCCACATCCCCGGCACCTGTGCATATCCCTGTGTGTCCCCCGGGGTGGGCACCCACAGCATGGTACATCTTGCCACTTGCTGTGCACTAGCTGGCGCATAGTCGGGGTTGACCCAGATCTTGGTTGGATGGACAGCTCAGAGCCTTCTGGTCAGGTTTCCTGATCTTGTGTGTAAAACAGCCGGGGTGGCAAGCAGACGTTCTGTGGAGTCAGCAAAATTTTCCCCAACAACACGAGGTGAGGGCTTGGGTCACAGCCATGTCCTCCTGCTCTCACGGGGCCGTGCCCCTGCCAGAGCGTGGTCCTGCGGAGATTACACCTCCAGCGGAGGTGCGCTGCCCTGGACGTGGCTGCTGAGGCTCCGTCTGAGCTCTTGGTGGAAAGCCAGGATCCTGGCCGGGCTCTGGAGCTCCGAGGACAGGGGCAGGCCTGTGGCCGGGAGAGCGGGACCCAACAGCCCGCCCCTTGCTTGCAGACGCGGTGCAGGGAATGCTGGCTCCACAGCCACAACCGCCGGGGTCGCTGCAGGGTCAGGCACAGGTCCCACGGTGGGTGGCAGAAGCTGAGGACAAGAACACAAAGAAATGGTCTCTGCTTTTCTGCCCATCACACCCTTTGCCCAAAGGAGGGTGACGCCGGTGCCTGACATCCGCTGGACCCAGTGTCCGTTGGACTGTGGCCGCCTTCCTCCATGACAACGCACCCTCTCCCCCTCCACCGGGTACGCACAGGGGGCCCAGGAAGCTCTACCCTGAGGATCCTGGCAACTTCATCCCTCCCTGCTGAACGCCCCCGGTCAGCGGAAAAGGGGAGAAGATGGGGGCGATGTACCGGTGCCAGGGATGAGAGGGAGCGACCTCCCCACAAAGCGAGCAGCCTCTCTTGGCTGCCCACCGCGCCCACAGGTGCACCCAGGCACTGTTGCACTTGAACCCTCCCACCAGCTCTCGTCAGGCACATTTTCCTGTATGGGTGCACACCCCTGCCCTGTAGCCCCACTGCCTGAGTGTGAGCCAGGCACAAGCAGCCCCTGTAAGACTGCACCCCCAGGAAGATGTGGGTCCTGCCTTTGAGGCCTCTCTCCCTCCACTGGCCATGCCTGGGCCTCACGGGCAGCATGAGTGGAGGGCAACCAGCAAGCAGGGGCAGCAGTGTCTCTGCTCCCTTAGGGCCAGGAGGCTGCCACAGGAGCAGGAGGCACAGCACGGGAATCACAGTTGCTGGACACCTCCCCACAAGCCACGCCTGACCTGTCCCTGGCCCCACACCCCAGGGGCCCCTATACTCAGGAACACACACCTACACCTGGACCAAGCTAACAGAGAGGGCCACACACGTGCTGGAGGAGCAACCAAGAGGGGGGTGCACAGAGAAAGCTGGGAAGGCCTCCTGGAAGAGGAGGTCCCTGCACTGACTTGAGGAGATGGCGGGGTTACAATCTGAGTCCCACTTCAGTGTCCCCTACATGCCTGTGGATTGGAGCAGGTGGCCCCTTTAAGAGGTGGATCTGGGTGGGAAGCCAGGAGTTCTCCCCATGAATCTGTGATCCAAGCTGGGTCCTGACCCCACCCTGCTTGCTCCTGCTTGGGGCTCCTGTCTGGTCACGGGTCTCCTGCCTCTACCTCCCAGCATGACACAGACAGCTGTGTGGACCTTGTCCACGGCTGAGTCCATCCTAGCATTAGGTGACTGGTTATAGCAGGACTCTGCCACCTGCTACTGACTCTGCCCTGGTCAGAGACAAAAAGCCATCATGATTTAAGGCTCATGTCATTCCTGTTGGCTAGGGCAAGGGCAGTCCAACACTGGCTGCTCCCGTGGCTCACCTGGCAGCAGTGAGTGCCCACTGCTCTCTGCACAGCCAGCACTGCTGCCAGGACTTGACACTTGCTGCTCCATCCAGCCTTGATCAGAGGTCCCAGAGGGCAAAGAGGCCCAGAGAAGGTAAACGACTTGTCCGAGACCACAGAGTTAGGAAGCTGAATGGAGACCCTAAGCCAAGACACAGCACTCCAGGGTCTGCCTTGGGCTGACTCCAGCCAGCTGCTGGGCCACGTGGCTGCAGTGTCAGAGGCCAGGGTTAGGCTCAGGCACACAGGGCAAACGCTTCTTCAGGTACCCAGACACGAGGCTGGAATCTGCCTCTGTCAGAACAGGGAGCAGAACCAGGCCCCACAAGCATCTAGAGGAAGAGCCTACAGCCAGCCAAGCAGAGCCCAGGAGCAGCTGTGCAGACCACGTCAGCAGAATCAGCCCCTTCCCCTGCCCATGACCCCCAGGGAGGCTCCTCACTGCTGTGACTTCTTTTGCTGGAAGCACCAGGTTCATTTCATCTATTGTCATTCAGCAAACACTCCCTGAGCATCCTCTGGGCTGGGTGGAGGGAGTGTTCTGCCCAGGCAGCAGCAAGTGCAGGGTTTCCAAGTGTGCATGAAAG
Organism: Ochotona curzoniae; assembly: GCF_017591425.1. Lineage (NCBI taxonomy): Eukaryota > Metazoa > Chordata > Mammalia > Lagomorpha > Ochotonidae > Ochotona > Ochotona curzoniae. The sequence continues at coordinate 2,522,096 of NW_024467118.1, read as the reverse complement.
GACCACAGCTGGGCTGCTCTCTGTGCTGTCCCAGCCACGCCCAGATGCACCTCCCCATGCCAGCCAGAGCAGAAGTCAGGCAGGCCAAGGGAGGGGCAGCTCAGGTCAGGCAGGTGGACGGGGTGGGGTGGACCTGCCCACAGCCCCCAGGGAAGCCAGACAGCTCAGTGCACAGGAACCCACCTCTGGAGCATCCAGGCTGTCCTGGGCCAGGAACGTGACCGTGTACTCGGCCAGCGCTGTGTCATCGGCCATGCTCTGTGCCAGCTGGGACAGAGCGTGGTCCTCGGGCCCACGTCTGTGCAGCTCCTGCAGCAGGTGTGTGATGAGGTGGTTCCTCACCCTGCATTTGCGCACCAGGGAAGCCAGCTTGGCCTGAAGGGAGGCAGTGGAAAGCATGCGGCTGACTCCCTGCTCCTCCCTGCAACGCCATCTCCCTCCCCACAGAAGCCAAAACCCCCGGAGGGACTCCCTCCCCACAGCCCTCTCAACACTGGGGGTCGGAGCAGGCTCACATTAGCAGGGCGCCCAGGGCACTGACCTTGCCACTGCCCAGTATGCCACTGTACAGATGGGCAAGTTGAGGAGTTGCTGAGGGTACCAGAATAAAGCAGACAGGACAGGCCACATCCCTTAGCGCCTGGGTGCTCCCTTTGCCTCCTCATTTGAGCAAACCCTGCCTCTAGGACAACGAGGGTTCATTGGAGGAGGAGGGAGGCCGTGGGCTGAGCGTCCTAGTCACTGCCTGCTCCTCCAGCGCTGACAGCCTCACGAAGGATGACCATGCATCTGTCTTGTGGCTGCAAAGGTGGGTTCCGACTGACAGGGCCCTGGGCATGGGAATGACTTCACGGACCGAACGGCTCACACTCCCGATTTAACAGGCGAGGACAAAGAGGCTCCAGGGCAAACAGGGTTCTGAGCAGACCTGAGGCAGGGGCTGCCCTCCCATCCCACCTGATCCAGAGTTCAGGCCCTGCACAAGGGTCGCCCTCAGCATGTCCCAGGTCCGCATAGTAGGGAACAAGTCAGGTGCCGCAGGCCTGGGAGATCCCTGGTGCAGTTCTGATCTGCAATGCCATGGGAAGAGGTGGCTGGGTGGTGATTGCAGCCTTAGAGGGGCAGGCACCCCTGGGAGAGCCCTTGCAGCTTAGGTCCCCGAAGAAGACACAGAGCTCAGGCATGCTGGGTACGCACGGGCGTTGGGGAACTCCACATTTGGCTCCCGTGTCATGGAAAGGCATCCCCGTGCCCTGCTGGAGGGGCTGTCGTCACCGACCTGGGAGCAGCTTACCTTCAGAGGGGGCACAGCCAGGTCCGCCTCGTGCTGCCTTCTCTGAAGCTTCTCCAGCTGAAACGGAAGCAAGGGGCTGAGGCCACCACCCTGCAATCCTCTGAGCCCAAGGGGCATGGTACTGAAGCCAAGGAGGTCAGGGCTGAGGGAGACAGAGGCTGCACATGTGGATCCCCAGGCCATGTTGGTGTCACCTCTGCCTGAAAGGACACTGTCCCCGACTCGCCACAGGACCCTCTGATGGTTCCCCCCAAGCCAGGGTCCCCCAAGCTAGGGTCCTGGGGGCATAACCCCAGCTCAGCCAAAGACCTGAACTGTGACCCTGTGCAAGTCACTTCTCTCTGCCTCACTTCTCCCCGCCTGGGGAGGACAGGGAAGTCCACCTGGTTGAGGCCAGCAGGGAGGACTTGATGCATGGATTCGCAGAGGAGGGCCTGGCTGCTGCTCGGTGCTCGGTACATGCAGACTCCCGAGGCTGTCTGGGGACCCTCGTGGAGGTGTGGCTGTGTCCATCCCCCACTCCACCCTCACCCCAGAGTCTGTGCTGGCCCCTGATGCCCAAGGGATGGTAACACCATGGAGGCCTGGTCCCTCAGAGCTTACAGTTCCAGGCTCTTCCGGCTCCGTGTCCGGGACACAAGGGGCTTCAGGACAGTGACATCCTGCAGTCTCTCACCAGCGCCCCTGCCCCCCATGGTGTCTGTCCTCCTATGAGCCACCCACACCTCACACTGGAGACCCTGGTGCCGCACCCTGGCCCAATTCGTGCTGACACAGACCTGGGGGTCAGAGGGGAGGCATATGCAGAGCTCCTGGCCTCTGCCTTCAGCCCACTGTCTGTTGTGGTCACTTCCCCCAATAAAATGGGGAAAAATGTTTAAAGTGAATAAGAAAGCAAAACGTTAACCTACTGATGGGAGCCAATATTCACAAATGATGTGTTTACTAGGGCATTTATGAATGGATTACCTAGGAAACCCTTGTGGGGCAGGCATTGTGGCCCAGGAAGTCAAGCTTCCACCTGCAACACTGCATGCCATACAGCGCTGGTTCAAGTCTTGGCTACTCTACTTCCAATCTAGGCACCTGTTAATGCACTTAAAAGCAGTGGAGGATGGCTCATGTGCTTGGGCCCCTGCACCCATGTGGGAGACCCAAAACAAGCTCCTGGGCTCCCAGCTTTGGCCTGGTCTAGGCACAGCCATTGCAGCCACTTGGGGAGAAAATGTGGAAGGAAGTTCTCTCTCTCTCTGTATTACTTCTTCTCCGTATTTCCTTCTTCTCTTGAAATAACTATATTTCCAGCAAAAAATTTTTTAAAAGTCTTTATAATAGCCTAGTGACTGAATTCTCGCCTTGCATGCACCAGGATCCCATATGAGCACAGGTTCGTGTCCTGGCTGCTCCACTTCCCATCCAGCTCCCTGCCAATGACCTGGGAAAGCAGTAGAAGATGGCTAAAGCCTTGCGACCCTGTACCCATGTGGGAGACCCGGAAGAAACTCCTGGCTCCTGGTCATTGCAGCTACTTGAAGAGTAAACCAGCAGATGGAAGATCTTTCTCTATCTCCTTCTCTCTGTAAATCTGCCTTTCCAGTAAAAGTAAGTAAGTAAATAAATAAATCTTTCATATTAAAAAATCTTCAAAAAGAGAGATCTTTGCAAGCCCTTAATCACAGAGTATGCCAGGGGGAGTGAGCCGCCCTCAGAGGGGCCACCCGCGGCAGTGGACACGTGAGTGGTCCCAGTATAACTGGCAGCGAGGACGGCACCGTGGCAGCCACTGCGCCTGTGCAGCCACAGGAATGCCACATCCCAGAGCTACCCATGGCCCTCTGCATTGTTCCCCTGTGTCCCCTCTCACCGGTTAACTTCATCCCTCAGCATTTAATGTTTGTGGTGACTAGTGGAGGTGGGATTGCTTTTATTTTTAAAAAATATGGGGTGTTTTGTCTTTTTAGATTCTTTTCATCTACTTGAAATTCAGAGTGATAAAGAGAGAGAAAATTAATTCACCCACTGGTATAATTTCCCAGTCCCTAGCACAGCCAAGGCTGGGCCAGGCCCAAGCCAGGAGCCTGGAACTCCATCTGGGTCTCCCATGAGGGTGGGAGGAACCCAGACGCTTGGGCCACCACCTGCTGCTATGCAGAATCCATTAGGAGGGAACTGGGCCGGAAGCAGAGAAGGGCTGGAACAGACATTCTGCTGTAGGCGTCCCGAGCAGCGGCTTAGCCGCCTCGCCAACGCCTCCCTCACAACTGCCTTCTGAATTTCTTATAAAGACGGTCTGTCCTCGGCACTCACTAGCTGATTTCTTGGATGTTGGTTTTGTGCGCTGCAATGTTCCGGAGTTTGTTCACCAAGCCAAGCTGCTCATCTGTGGAGTCTTCAGGGCTTTTTAAGATAAGATCATGTATAATTCCTACAGATCCAATAAACCGAACAACTTCATTAGAGGGGCAAGCATGGAGATATTGCTAGATTTGCAAATGGCTGTGAGAAAAAGGGCAAGCTCTCGTCTGTGTGCCCAGTTCCCTGTGCAACTCTAAACCACCACAACCAACGTACTGAAAATGCTTAAAAACAGCAATTTTATGCAGGCCTCTCTGGTGGTGGTGTGCGTGTGTGCACACATGTATGTGAGAGAGACACAGAGTTCTGTGATGTCGGACCACGTTCAGCACCTTGTCCAAGGTCCTGAACAGGCAGGAGCTCTTCACCCTGATCTAGGTGACACCGTCAACTTGTCTCACTGCTTTCCCCTCTGGAAGGTGTGAGTCTCTTGCCACACTGGTCCCCCATGGCACAGTGCAGGTTCAAGCTCCAGGTCCCCTGCTTCTCTCTCAACCAAATTCCTGCTCAGGTGCCCAGAGGGCTATCTGGGCCTCGCAACCTTCACAGGGCACCTGAAAGGAGCACCTGGCTTCAGAATGGCCCCACCCTGGTCAATGCGACAATCAGGGAGAAAGCCAGCAAAAGAAAGACTCTCTCTCTCTCACTCACCCTGTCTTTCAGATAAAGACAATGTCACTTCTCAGTTTGCTTCCTGGGCCCTTTCAGGCCACACCCATTAGCTCATGCAGTGACTGCAGGCCCCTGCTTGTCTTTGAAAACGGTCCTACCCGTTATAGATCTAACGGATACAAGGCCACTGAGACATTCGCTGTGGGAACCTGCTGTGGTGTGGGAGAGCTGCAGGTGGGAGAGCACGTCCCGGCCCAGCCTGGCCTACCTGGCCCCGGAGCTCCTCCTGGTGCCGCACGGCCGCGTCCCGCGCCAGCTGCAGCTCCCGGCCAGCAGATGCCTGGTCTCTGAGCTGACACTGCAGGGTCAGGACCTGGTGGTGGAGGCGACGGATACACAGCCCGGGGTCTTCCTGGGTAGCCTGGGCCCCTGAGACCTGGAGCTGCAGAGAGCACAGATGTGGACGGAGGGTCGAAAGTTTTCCCCTTCTGAGGACACGCCTTGGCAGACGGGCAGCTCCCAACTTCCCTCCCTGACTCCTTGCATCTGCTTACATTTTTCTCACAATGGAAAAAAAAATGCAGACACTGCCGCAAGCCTTTATCCAGCACAAACTCCAGGCACTTCCTACCCAGCCCTACTGCACCATCATGCGTGCACTACGTGCCCGTGGGGCTCAGGTTGGCATCCTAGCATCTTCTTTCCTGTTCTGGAAGTCAGCCATCATTATCCAGACACACAGCCAGACAGAGAGGACGTGGCGGCCGAGGCCAACGCTGGAACAAAAGTGATCTGACAGCTGCCTGTCTCTATCAAACACGGCAGGATTTCCCCCAAGCACTTCACTCCAATCCGAACCAAACTGCTCCCACCCTCCTTGGGGCTAACGGGAGGGCAGCAGAGGTCACGTGGGTAGCAAAAGCAACTTCCGGCGGGCGCAGGGGGACAGAGGACAGCTCCAGGCTGGCGTAGCCTCCAGAGCGGAGGTGGTACTGCCCACAGGCCTGGACCTCCAGGCTTGGGTTTTTAACAACAGATGTGCATCCGCAATGATAAGATACGTTTCTTTTGACACCAAACTGGATTTGGTCCATGCATAGGATTTTTCATAATACACATCTTCATGAATTTTTTTACCTGAAAGGCAGGCTAAGAAACAAAAGAGAAAGAGAGCTCCCAACGCTGTTTCACTCCTCGATAGGCATCTGGCAGAGTCCAGCCAAGCCAGGACAGGGAGCTGAGACCTGCTGCAGATGGCAGGGACCGGTCGCTGAGCCAACCCCACTGCCTCCCAGGGGGTGTGGCAGCAGGAAGTTCTCATCTCAACCCAAGGAGGCCGGGGGTTAGTGGCAGGCCTGCCTAACTCCAGCTCATGGTTCCCAGACCGTGCACACACATCGAGATGGGAAACAAGTCTGTCGCAGCAAAGGGCCGACAGAATCAGGTTTTGACAGAAGCAAGGTTGGAAAGGGTCTATGGAGGCCAGCCCTGCTCTCCCAATAGCTAACACAGAAACGCTATGTCCGTTCTTTGGAGATGGCATGTTAAAGACAACACAAACACCACAGCCTGTAGTTGTGGCCTTTCTACCAGCCCCATCCCCTGGTGATCCTTCCCCAAGGTTGGGGTGCTGGGGTCCATGCGGTGGGTGTGGAGAACACGAAGGTGTGAAAAGAACTGTTCCATTGCAGGCAAGGCCGCAAGGAATGTCCCGCCGCGCCAGGGCCCAGCGGATGTCTCTACAACCACCTGAAGGCAGCTCCACCTCCCTTTGCAAGGACACCGGACAACTCCGCTGAGAATTCAAGTGTGTTCAGTCTCTACATGTAGGAACCTTTGTTTAAGGTGTTCCTTCCCCGTTGAGTCCCTGGCTGTAGCGGGAATGCATGCTTAGGGCCCTTTCCCTCTAACCCGGATCTTTAGCTCCCTCCCTCTGTGATGCACTTCCTCCCTTAACTGATTCAAGACGGAGCTGTAGGATGAGGATTGTAGTAGGAATGTGTTACTGGTTGACATGTGCCGTTCATTGAGAACTTCCTGACCACAGGATTGGGACAGCTGATGCCCTGCCTCAAGGTGAAACTATTGGCGGAGCTATCCTTAGGAATGCCCGCGTGACCAGGTGTGAAAAGTCTATGCCAAAGTGGGTGGAGACTTCTGTATAAAGAGGACAGCGTTCTTGCACGGTCCATTATGATCCTAACATTGTAGCGATCTGTTTCTTTTCTCTACACCTGCTCCAGGCACCCTTCTCGAGTTCCAAACTCGGCTGGAGCTGGTCTCTGGCACTGGGGGGAGTGCGATTACGGATCAAAGGGCAGGAGCGCCTTGAACTCTGCACTCACAGGGCCTGGGCAGGGGCTGAGCTGGTAAGAGGTCCAGTTGTAAGGGACTTGGGGGTCTGCAAAGTGAGGCTTCTCTGAAGTTCCGCCCCCTTGTCCATGTCTCCACATGGGGACCCCACATCCCTACGACAGCCAGGGCTGCCTCCTCTCGCTACCGCGGCTGACCCGGTGGAGGGCAGAGGGAGGTCAGTACCACTCCAGGGCTCCTGGATTCACAAGGGAAAACAAGCAAAAAGCAATACATTTGTGGCTTCTTTCTTTCTTTCTTTCTTTCTTTTTTTTTTTCTGATGAATAGAAATTCCTACCACATGGGCAGAGATGCCCAGCCTGGGCCTGTCAGGAACAGATGGGCCCTGAGTGGCACCAGGAAATCCAGCTCTGAGGCTATAAAACAACTTGGCCTTTCGGGAAGCTGGACACCATGATTGCCAGGGACACAAATGAGGCCTTTGTCCCTGGCTCTCAGACAGTATCCACCATGTGTTCTAGAGAGGACAGTATGTGTGGGGCCAGCCTGCTCCCTGGGACCACACTCAGCCCTTGGCCTGGGGGACAGCACCGACCCTGACCTCCCCAGGAGATCTGTCTGGGGAGGAGAAGGACTCAGCACAGCACTGCACAGAGAGCCTCCTGGAGCTGTCAAACAGACAACCGCACTCCCCAGCTGCACCAACAGCGACCCCCGAGCACAGAGCTGGACAGGTGGGTAGGGTCAGCTCTGACACACATCTGGCTGAGTCCCACCTGGAATGCTTCCCCCAACCCCCACGTGAGAGTGCCAGAGGTGCAGCCGGTCCTAGGAGGCAGGGAGGTTCAGGGAGGAGTGGGTGGGGCCAGTGGAGAATCAAATTATAACTCACAGTGTGCAGGGAGGGGTGGCGACCCCTGAGGCAGACACCCAGCATAGCTGAGTTCAGCATCCCCACCCTGAACTCCCGTCCCCCCACCCTGACTTCAGCAACCCCCACCCTGAGCTCCCATCCCCCCACCCTGACTTCAGCAACCCCCACCCTGAGCTCCCATCCCCCCACCCTGACTTCAGCAACCCCCACCCTGAGCTCCCGTCCCCCCACCCTGACTTCAGCAACCCCCACCCTGAGCTCCCGTCCCCCCACCCTGACTTCAGCAACCCCCACCCTGAGCTCCCGTCCCCCCACCCTGACTTCAGCAACCCCCACCCTGAGCTCCCGTCCCCCCACCCTGACTTCAGCATCCCCACCCTGAGCTCCCGTCCCCCCACCCTGACTTCAGTAACCCCCACCCTGAGCTCCCGTCCCCCCACCCTGACTTCAGCAACCCCCACCCTGAGCTCCCGTCCCCCCACCCTGACTTCAGCAACCCCCACCCTGAGCTCCCGTCCCCCCACCCTGACTTCAGCATCCCCACCCTGAGCTCCCGTCCCCCCACCCTGACTTCAGTAACCCCCACCCTGAGCTCCCGTCCCCCCACCCTGACTTCAGCAACCCCCACCCTGAGCTCCCGTCCCCCCACCCTGACTTCAGTAACCCCCACCCTGAGCTCCTATCTGACCCTAAACATCATTTTCAGCCCCACATCTCTCACCTTGTGGCCAGACAGGAATAGCTGCCCATTCTCCCAAATCTATCAGTATATGGGGAGCCCTGCTGTGTTATAACTGGGACACAGCATTCTCCTATTCAAAGCCCTTAAGGGCTCCCCAAACACCACAGCGTCGGTTCTCAATGCTCATCTCGTGGTGGCTTCCCAATTCCACTCCTGGTACACCCTTCCCTCCCACTGTGCAGCTGCTCTGACCACCAGCAGGCCCCTCCTGGTCCACAGCCCAACCACTCTGCTTCTGCCTGAAACCCGCTCCTCCTTTCTAACCATCCAGCCCGCAGCTCAGAGTCCCAGTTCCTCGGGTCAGGATGGCTGGCACTGGACAGCTAGGCCACCTGCTAAGATGTGTGGAAATTCTTCTAGGGGGAATATGGGCAGCCACAGCTACAGGACCACGGGCTTGAGGCCAAGGAGGGCTGGATCAGCTGAAGCACAAAAGGGGGACATGGACAGAGCTTCCCAAAGACAGGGAATATAAGGAAAACAAATCCATATCCAGAAAGACGGGGAGGGAGGGGCTGGTCTTGTGGCTCAGCAAACTGACCTGCCACCTGCAGGGTCTCACCTGTTCTATTTCCAATGTAACTTCATGCTAATATGCCTGAGAGACAGCAGATCATGGCCCAAATCCTTGGCCCCTGCCACTGCTGTGAGAGCCTGCAGTTCCAGGCTGCTGACACTGGCCTGGCCTCATCCTGGCCATTGTGGCCACCTGGGAATGGGACCAGTAGATCAGAGAGCTCCTACAGTCTCTACCCGTCCTTCTGTCATGTAAGACAAAATACAGAGAGATGGGAAAAATCGGACATAAGAAAATACCCGAGGAAATCATGACCAAGAATTGTTTGAGTCTGAAAGAAGTCACAAACAGAAAAAAAAAAAGGCTGGACACACACAAATGAAACTGTTCTCAGGCACTCCATAATCAAACCATCAGGATCCCAATATGAAAAGGGAAATCTTCAAAGCAGAGAACAGATGAATGACAATGACAGCTGACTTCTGTATGAAATTATGGGAGGCAGGGGACGATAGAACAAGATCTTTAAAAAAAACCAAGAGAGAAATTGATCTGCCTAAAATTGTACATTCAATGAAAAATAACTTAAAAGTGAGGATGAGGGCCCAGCGCAGTGGCCTACCAGCTAAAATCCTCACCTTGAACGTGCTGAGATCCCATATGGATGCCGGTTCTAATCCTGACAGCCCCACTTCTCATCCAGCTCCCTGCTTGTGGCCTAGGGGGAAAGCAGTGGAGGACGGCCCAAAGCCTTAGGACCCTGCACCCACGTGGGAGATCTGGAAGAAGCTCCTGGATCCTGGCTTTGGATCGGTGCAGCACCAGCAGTTGTGGACATTTGGGGAGTGAATCAGCAGATGATATGTTTTCCTCTCTGTCTCTCCTTCTCTCTGTATATCTGACTTTGCAATAAAATTAAAATAAATCTTTTTTTTTTTAGAGTGAGGATGAGAGGGCCCGGTGCCATGGCCTAGCAGCTAAGGTCCTGCCTTGAATGCGCCAGGATCCCATATGGGTGCCGGTTCTAACCCTGGCAGCTCCACTTTCGATCCAGCTCCCTGCTTGTGGCCTGGGCAAGCAGTTGAGGCCCAAAGTCTTGGGGCTCTGCACCCGTGTGGGGGACCTGGAACAGCTCCTGGATCCTGGCTTCAGACTGGCACAGCACTAGCTGTTACAAATCATTGGACGGAGGATCTTCCTCTCTGTCTCTCCTCCTCTCTGTATATCTGCCTTTCCAATAAAAATAAAATAAATCTTAAAAAAAATAAAGTGAGGATCAGAAAACATTTGCAAAAATAGAGCATCAGAGAATTAATCAGCAGCAAATTCTCACTCTAGGTAACACAACAGCTCTTAAGGCAGACGGCAACAGAGCCACAGCAGAATGAAGAATGAATACCACAAAAACAGTGAAGACACAGGAATTATTGCTTGACGATTGCATAAACAACAAGCACAATGACCAGGAAGGTTTACTACACATAGAAGTAACAGAGACAGCAAAAATGAGCAATAAGGAGGCTGGCGCCCTGGCCTAGTGGATCAAGTACTGCTGGTGGCCCTGACGTCCCCGAGTCCTGGTTCATGTCCCCGACGCCCCGCTTCTGATCCAGCCCCTGCTAGTGAGTCTGGGAAAGCAGTGGAGGATGGACCAAGTAGGGCCCCTGCCCTCACGTGGGAGACTTCTCTCAGTCTCTAACTCTGCCTTTCAAGTAAGTAAATTTTTTAAATTAACAATTAAATAAGTAAGAGAACGTGTGGAGCTAAACATCAGAAGGCTTCAGCATTGGAATTTCTAAGTAGAGACCAGCATTGTGGCGTAGCAGCCCAAGCCATGGTCTGCGACATCCGCATCCCATATGGGCACTGGTTCAATTCCCAGCAGGGCACTTCCCTGCTAACGCACCTGGGGGAGCAGCAGATGTTCCAAGCGCCCGGGCCCCTGCCACCCGCACGGAGATCTGGACCGAGTTGCTGGCTCCTGGCTGTGGCCTAACCCCACCCTGGCTGTTACGACCACTAAGGAAGTGAACCAGCAAATGGTAGAGCTCTCGCTCTCTTCCAAACAAATGAAAATAAATCAGTGAAGCTTCAAACAAGAGAGAGAGTGGCTATGATTAAATGCAAAGAACTCAACAACACCCTGCAGACTCGGAGGCGTCCTCAGGTCACCTGGGCAGCACATCCTGGGGTTCTTACGGGCCAAGCACTGCCCACAGAAGTGGCTGGGAAAGCAGAGGGACTACAGCCGGGCTTCTGATCCCAGATCCACACCTGCAGGACCGGGGCTGGCCCTGCCTCATCAACAGGTCGCTTGGAACACTTCTGCCCCGAACACAAAGCATGATATTCCATTCCATGCCCACAGTGGACACACCCCAGGGGAGCCTTGAGTCTCACCCACCGCACAACCCTGGCAAGTCACTCCTCCTCGGACCACCTGAGTCGGCAGGCGGGTGTGGGAATGGCGGAGGGTTTGGGGGATGGGACAGCAGCAGTTACACTCACCATACCTGGAGGCCGGGGCCTGGCAGCCGCTTCTCCTGGTCCCCTGCTCCAATGGGGCTTCCCTGCAGGCCACTGGATGCAGCCACAGCCATGGAACCAACACCACATCCGGAATTCTCCACACCTGAGCAGGGACCCACCGGCCCTGCAGCTGGAGCTGCTGTCTCCTCCTTGGGCGGCCCGTGGGCTCTGGCCATCAGCGGCCCCGAGGGTGGAGCGGCCTGGACTTCTTTGTCCACAGCATGCACTCTGCTCTCCACTCTCCCCGTCGCCTCTTGGAACGGCTCCCCTTCCCCCACCAAACGTTGCACAGCGTCCGGGCCCGCCCTGGCGGCCACGTCTGCCTCCAGGACGTGGAGCCTGCTCAGGAGGAGCTGGGTCATGCCATCCACCCTCTGGGTCAGCTCCTTGTAGCTGGCCCTGAGCCCCGAGAGGAGCGCCTCCAGCCCCTGATTCTGCAGGACCGCTCGCTCGGCAGCACCCAGATGCTCCTTCAGTTTTGCGTTTTCCTCCTCCAGCTCTAGGATCTTGCAGTAACTCTTGCTGTTGCAGTCTTCCAGGTCAGAAATGACCTGCAGGCACTGGGCCAACTCTCCCTGCAGGCGTGTGGCATCCCCCTGCAGCACGCTGTGAGGCTCCACGAGGCTGGCGAGGCCTGTTGCATCGCTCGCTCTCTGCTCTTCCAGCACGCACAGCTTGCCCTGGCCCCCTTGAAGCTTGGTGTTATAGTGAAAAGCCAGGCTCCTGATTGACTTTAGTCTAGGGAGCAGCTGGTGCAGCTGATACCTCATCCTCTTCAGGGCCCTGCAGGGCAGCGACTGCCAGTGGCCCCCAAACCCCGAGGGCCCTTCTGGAGGATGTGAGCTTGCTTCCTCCCAGCCAGACACTGGAGCTAGACCCGCAGCCTGTCCCTGTTTAACAAGGCCACTGCCCTCCTGGGGTTTTGCTTCGTTGGCACAAACTTCCAAATGTTTGTTTCCAAAAACCTGGGGCAAATCGGGCCTGGCAGTGAAACTCCCAGTCTCTCTGCAAGCCGGAGGCGCCGCCTGCTCAGGCTGCAGGAGGGCCAGCTGCTGGAAGCACGCCTCCAGCTCCTGCTCCAGTTCTTCCAGCTCAAGGGTGAACCTGTGGTGGCCTTGGCCAGCAGCCCATGGACCATGCCTGTTGGCAGAGGTAACTGATCTGGGCCACGACAGTGAGTTGCGCTTTCCCCCAGACGAAGCCCCCAGGCCTTCCCAGTCCTCAGGGTCAACCTCCTCGGGGATGTACCCTTCCTGACATGGCACCCCTGGCTCCTGTCCCTCCTCCCAGCAACGGTCTTTACACAGAAGCGGCATACTTGCAGACCTCAGCAGCTGCCCCAGCCCACACTCTCCCCTGCACCTGGCTGCTCTCTCCTGCCCTCTGGGCCCAGGCTCTCCTGTCCCAGCACGACCAGCCAAGGGCGTTGCTGTCTCTTCCAAGGACAGCCCCCCTTGGACACCCCACCCACCATTGCCGGCTCCTTCCCTCCCCTGCAGGGGTACAGAAGCCTCACCCTGCAGAAGAGGTACTGGGCACCCCTGCCAAGGCTGGGTCTTGCCCTGCACGCCCTCAAGGACTCCAAGCCCACTCCCCAAGGTCATGGCCTCCTGGCTTCCCTGACCCAGCTGCAACTCACTGCCGGGAGCTCCATCGGTCGTCTCCGCAGCCCTCCTCCGGGCCTCCTCCGCCTCTGTCCTTGTCTCAGTGGCCCCTCCTCCCCAGGCCCAAGCATCTCTGGGGAACACACGCTCGGACGCATGTGAGGACTCCTGGCAGAGGTGAAGATCCTGGCTCGCAGTCCGGGGACGGGCCCAGCCAGGGTGTCTGCTGACTTGAGCCGCACAGGGGTGCCCGGTGCCCAGCCCTTCCTCAGTGTGAAGTTCCGGGGGAGGTTGTAGGAGCAGCAGCAGGGGAGCGGGGTCCCCAGTTGACTCCCCGAGAGGCCATGTGACAGTCTGCACCAGGACCGAGGGCTGCTGGGCCGGGTTGGCTGGGAGGCTCTCTGACATCCAGGCCAGGTCCACGGGGGGGAGAGACCCTGGGGGGCCGCCGCACACCAGGAGAAAGCTGTGTTCATCCAAATCAGGCTCAGCCAGAGGAACCTGCGGGAAGCAGAGTGGGTGTGAAGCAGCCCCACCCAGCCCATGACCTCACCTCCCGCCGTTCCTGTGCTCGCTCACCCTGTGGCACCTGCTCCCCGCTCTTGCCCACAGGCCACGGCTGCCCCCAACTCTGCCCAGAAGATGGCCTCGTCCAGAGCCCTTGCAGCTCCTTCCTCCCAGAGCAGCTCTGCAGCTCTGCCACTCACACCTCTCCTCTCCTGCAGCACCGTCTGTCCCCATCAGTCATCCTCGCGTGGCCACATCCACGTTGTGCAGTGGTCCTGCAGCCTCACACCCTCACGGTGCAGTAGCCAGCAGCACGTGGCGAAGCTGGCATGTGTGCAGTGGGACAGGCGGCCGCTGGGCTCGTGAGCGCCCTCTCGTGGCCGAAGCTGACCCAAGGCACAGGAGGTGTTGCCTGGCTATTTCTGAAAAGATTTGTATTACTAACTATGCCATCTGTGCATCCATACAGGAAGGACATGAGCTGGGCGACCTAGGGGCCTCTCGGACGGGGTGTGGGATAGGCATGGGAGCCTGGCTCCCACTGTCAGCCCTCACTGCTGCTCCTGGCGCCCCAGGGCCTTGGCAGTACCTGGAGGGCTGGGCAATGGGAGACATACTCTCACACCCCTCAGCCCCTGCTCCATGTCCTGCTGCTGCCCACACCCTTCACGCACTTGGTGCTGTGCACACAGTGGAGCTGACAGGACCTGGCTGCCACCCTGCCTGCTCTGAGGCCCTGGGCCTCACCTGTTCGCAGCCCATAGGGGCTCCTGGCAGCTTGCCCACAGTCCCTGGGCCTGGCAACAGCACACGGGGGTCTAGTCCAGCCCCGATGCAGCCCCCCACACAGGACCCCTCCGTAGGCCTGGGAAGCAACGTGAACCCAGGGATTAAAGACACTTCCAGGAACAGGAGCATGCTTGCCACTAGCCACACCATCTGCCAGTAGGGGACAAAACCACAGCCTCGGGGCTCCCGCCTCTCCCAAAGGTGGCTTTGAGGGTCCCAGCTCTCCGTCAGCGTGGGCGGGTTCCAGAGGGATGTGGCTTCCAGACCCCAGGCAGATACTGAACTCCCAAAGCGCTCTGTTAACCATCGATGCCTTCATGTTCACAGTCAATGGGTTAAATCTAGGTGGAGCCTGGACCCTGGGAAGGTGTCTGAGGATGGGCCTCCAGGGAGGGACCAGATCCCATCAGGGTGCTGGGCTGAAGCCCCACAACAGGGCGGACATGTGGGCAAGGAGGAGCCTCCTGTCCACTTCCTGCCCATCTCGGTGTGCGTTCTCGTTCTCCTCTCTCTCTCCTCTCTCTCTTCTTCCTGTCCCTTGCTGCTCCCCACCCCTCTCCACTTCCCAGCTACCACGTGGTCCCTCATCGGCCATGTCCTGCCAACCCACCATCCTATTCAGATTTCAGGCTAAAGCATTGCCCCGTCTGGGACCAAGAGCCTCCAGCTGGTGCACAGAGAGAAGCCTCACTCCCCCCGCCTTCCCTCCCTAAGTGGCTGCTCTCACTCTTGGAGACAAACACAGAGCTGCCACATACAGTCTGAGGCTTGAAGACACTCCACACCCATGTCCCCACGGAGCGGGGGACCCAGGCCACTCTACCAACCACAAAGCCCAAGGGCAGGCACAGTCCACAAACCCTGTCACAGCCTCAGCATCCTTGTCTATTCAACAGGTGCACCTTTTCCCACACGCCCAGCCCTGCACAACTGGCAAGGGGAAGGGCAAACTGATGCATTAGTTCCAGCCCAGACTGGGGTTGACCTGGCAGCGGGCTCCAGAGGGGCGTGGGCAGTGGCTACAGCATAGAGATTCCATGCACATGGTCTCCAAGCTGTGCTGGGCCAGAGCTCCACTGCCCACAGCTGCCCCACTGGACACCACAGCTCTGAGTCTGAGCTGGACAGACAAGGTTCACGCTGGGCACAGGTGGGGCACAGAGCTCTCAGCTCCAGTGGCCTTGTCCTTCCAGGTACAGGCGGTCAGATAGGGTGTGAGCGAGGACACAACACCTTCTGGTCACCACAGGGTCCCCTCTGAGAAGACTGGTCCCTCTTGCCGCCCTGTTCCCAGGCTATGTCAGGTGATCAAGGGTGCCAGTCTCCATCTCCAGCTGAGCCAGAACAGCCGTGTGAGACCCTGAAGCAAGGGCTCAGCCTTTCTGCATCACTGGGACATCAAGAAGATGAAGTGAGTCCACCTGTGGTCAGCAGGTGGTGCCCCTACCCCTCTGCACCACGGCCCCCATGCACCTGTGGGGGCTGCTTGTCCAGGCATGCCATCGCTCTGGCCTTGGCTGCTGCAGAGGCCCAGCAGCTCCTCCCCAGGTGGGGGAAGCAGGGCACCCTGGACAAGGCCCAGGGATCCCTGGAGGGAGATAAAGCATTCAGAAGAGCCGTGAGTGCCAGCGGAAGCCGTGACTGGGAGTTCCTCTCTCACCCTCCCCAGTAGGATGTTGGACCATCTCAGGTCAGCAAGGCCCAAATGCTGCAGCCGGCTACCTTGGACAGTGCCCCTTTCCCTGGGCCCTCAGAGACACCCCTCCCTGCCAACCCACCCACGGGGGGCTGCAGGCTGGGCATTCCAGGGTCCCAGTATCCCATATCTCCATGTTCTCCCAGGGACCCCTGCCTGACTGCCCTGGCTCTCCACCAGGCTGGAGCCTCTTCGCACTGTCCACACCCCTATCCGTTAGAGGACCTTGAAGAGGGTTGACAGAGGGATGGGCACGGAGCACCTGCTGGAGGCAGAGCTTGGAGGCATGCTCGGCCATTGAGTTGACACACACTTGCTAACACCTGACCAGGAGCAGGTGCTATTCCAGAAGGCCACAGGTGCAGGCTGGTCCCCGCCTACCCTCAGCCCCAGCCTCCTGCCTCCCGTGCATCCTCTCCGCTGCCAGTAAGGCATCCTGCCAGACCTCACACCTGCAAGACCCCTCTCGGCTCTGGCAGGCTCCCAGAGCCCCTCGAACGCTGGAGGTCACCCACAGGCTGCCACAGCCAACCAGATCTCTTGGTCTGCCTGTCTGCCCTCAGCAGCTCCCTGCCACCCGCCCCCCCCCCCGCCCCCCGCAGTCCCCTCTGCAGTCAGCTTGGCTGCCCTCTGCCTGCCTCTGTGCTTCTACATATGTCCTTCCTGGGCCTGGCTGACACATTCTGAGCCTGCTGCCTGCTGGGCAAAGCCTCCCAGCATGTGGCTCTAGGCTGCTCCCTTCCCTGCAGCACTCAGACAGCAAGGGCCTAGGCTGCTAGCCCCGGAGCTTCCCCCTGTCCTGCAGAGCAAGCCCAGCTAAGCCTCCCACTTCTCTGCCTGTGCTCCTGGAGTAGACCTCTTGCCACCTGCCTCAGGGCCCGGCACACACAGCGGGGCAGCCTTGACCTCATTCCTGCACTCACGACCCTGCTGGCTGCCCCCTCTGGGCTCAGTGTAAAGGTGACATCGTAACCAGTGTCCCCAGGGGTAGGTCCCAGGCATACATCCTCGTGCCCAGCAGTGAGACCACCCGGCTACAAGCTGTGCCACAGCGGTTTCTGCTCCCAGACCAGGGGCCTCAGTCCTGCCCACACCAGAGTCACCCAGAAGCTCAGACAGCCAGCCCAGTGCCTTGACCCAAACCAATGGAACCACACAGCCAGGGCAGCAGCATTCTGTCCTGACGGGCACCTGTCTGTGGCTGGCCCGAAGCCCGCACCCTTCCCCCTGCTCCTGCTGTATGCTTTCCTGCCTGAAGTCACCCCAGGAGCAAGGTGGAGAAGAGGACATACAAGAAGACAAAAACAAACAAACAAACCAGAAACAAGAGGCGCTGGAGCTGGGGGTGTCCACATCTCCCACGGGTCGAAGGCCACTGTCGCCCACCCTCCACGGCGAACCCCACCTGGAGCCTATGTGGACACTCCGGCCTCAGGTCAATCCAACATGCTGAGCATGTCACACACAGGGCCGACAGCTGGGGACCCTGGCGCGGGTACACACAGGTCCTGGCCTCGCAGGGGTGACACAGGTGAACGATGCTGAAACAGTCACTGCCCCCCGTCCGGCTTGTTCCCCCTTCCCCTTCACAAGGCCCAGAGAGGGAGAGCAGCCTGTGCGAGGTCACACAGCAAGCCACGAGAGCCAGGAGCCCAGCCAAGAATCTCTCTCCTTCCCATCCCACACTCTGCCTGTCCATAGGGAGCACCCATCGCACACTCAGGGGAAAGCACGGGGCTGTGTGTGCTTGGGCATCGTGGTGACCTGCCATCCACGGCCCCTCCCACTCAGGACCCTCACTGAAACACCCTCCCATGCCCTCAGCCCCGCCCCCACCTCAGTCAAGGTCTGTCCTGCTGGTGACCCATTCCTCCGGGGACCCGGACCCTGAGCAAGTGCTCAAAGACAATCAGAAATGGGGTAACCTCCTGGCACAGCCTGGGGGTCGGGGGGAGAGCCTGGGGCGGATCCTGGGGGGAGAGCTGAGCCGCCCTACATGGGCCGAAACCCTGCCTCAGTAACCCTAACTGAGCAGCAACTAGCACTAGACTCAGGCAGCACCCACATCCCCAGGCTGGACCGGTGCTCCCCCCCCAGGGTTCACGGCTCAGCTTCCGGCCTTGCAGTAACAAGGCCATCCCTGCAGCCAGAGGCTTCCATTTCGCACGGTCAGTGGGGAGCAAACCCCTTTCTGCTTGCCCATCAAGTTCCTCACCAAGTCCCCCACAGGCAGTACAGGGCACTCTACCCAGGACTCCACAGCGGCGACGGTGGTCGTGACGATGATGGGGCGGAGACTGACCGTGGTCGGCTGCTCAGGAGGCACCAGGCCAGGCACCTTCTGTGCCAACTTTGTCACCAAAGCATTGATCACTACTATTGTCAGCCCAGTACTGACTCCATTGGGAGCACCAAGGCCCCAACACTTCAGCGGCTTGCCTGGAGCAGCAGAGCTAGGCCAGGTCTCCCTCGAGGGTGCCCACTTACACCTGAGCTGGGAGCATCACCCCACCCCGCTACCGGTGTTTAAGGAGAACATTTGCATCCCAGAGGTTCCAAACAGGCAACTCGCACTTCCTGTGTGGCTCAGCTGGTGCCAGGCGCACTGGCTGGGGACACAGCAGGTAGCAGATCTTGGCTGCACATCAGCCTGAGAAGTCTGTCCCCAGACAAAGGCAAGCTGAAACATGACACCAACGTGCCATATGGGGAGAGTGGGACTCCATTACTGCCCCGAGTGGGCAATCTACACACACACACACACAGCCAGCTCGAAGGTCAAACTGTCACCAGGGGGCACTCGTGGAGGGATTACTGCCAGTCCAGTTGGAGCCCAGTGTCCAGCTTCTCTCTGCACCTGCCAAGGGCTGAAGCAGCCCAGGGACCCTCACTAGGAGCCGACTGGAGGCACTGCCCAACCTTGGGCTTCCAGCCCGGAGGGCTGCAGGGCTTGGAGCTCTTGCGGTGGTCTCTAGCTGTCGCAGCCCCAGAAGGCAGAGGAAGGGGACCAGAAACACAGACCACCTCACAAGTGCACACCGAGGGGCAGGAGTATACAAGTGGGCAGCACTCCAGCTGCCCCAGACCGCTGCGCACCAAACCGCAGCTTCACTGGCACCTGTGGCCAAGGACCCTCCCTGGCACTCTCTGTGTGCCTTCGGAGGGTACAGCCCTGCCCGCTCGCTCTCCAGGCTGAGGACCAAAGGGGCTGGCACATAGCAGGTGCCTCCTGACCGTTAGTGCTCACTCTAGGTCTCCAGCAATCAGCCCAAAGAAACAGCAGGTAGCAGAACATACGGGATAGATGGAGGGTCTTAAGCCAAGGAAAATTACAGAAAGAATTCCAAAAGACACAAGGATGCACAATTTATTTACCAAATAATTACAAGGCAGCGGGGTAGGCATGAGGGCACCATGGTTGAAATGCCTGCTTTAAGTGCCCATACCCTATGGCTAAGTGCCAGGCTTCGAGGCCTGGCCACTCCACGCCTGAGCCAGCTTTCTCTCAGCTCCCAGGAGGTAACAAGCAGATGGCCCCTCAAGGGCTTGGGTCCCCGCCACCCACAGAGGAGACCCGGACAACGCTCCGGGCTCCTGACTTCCTCCTGGACTGTCCTGCCTGTCGTGGGCATCGGGGCAGGGGGTGAACCAGCAGATGGGAAATCTCTCTCTCTGGAAAAAGTCATGAGGTGCCAGTGCTAGAGGCGCACCTTGCTTTCATGCCAGCACAAGGGAAGGGGCGGGGACAGGAAATGCAGAGTGCAGGGCAAGGCAGTCGCCCTGAGAGAACAAGGAGAGTCCCAGGGCCAGTTTGCTCAGGAAAGATCACCCGAGCCTGAGGGGAACTGGGTGCTTTTCCTTGTGACAGGCACTCTTCTCCAAGCTAAGGCTGTGCATGGATGCTTTTTTTCCTTTAGGTGCAAATCAGCCCACGGGGAGAAGCAGAACCCAGGTGGCCCTGGGGAGGCTGGGCTCAGGTTTTATGAGCCAGGACACCAGGGGACAATGCTGTGCAGACACACTTCTAATCCTGGCCAAATGTCAATTCTGACCCTCAACAGCTATGCTAGACACTGCCTCATGCGCACATGGAGGTTGCGGCAGTACCTGCCCTCACAGCCACCTCATGCAGAAAGTAAAATGACATCTTTCAAAGCACTCAGGAAGATAGCAAGCACATGACAGGAAGATATTACCCCTAAGTGGAGGACCGATCCGGGTCATCTAGCTGGCCACATCAAGACCCATGCAGGGACCCAATGGCAGGTGCTTCCTGGGTGCTTCTGCCATGGACCCTGCCCTGGACACTGCAAGCTACACAGGGGGGACAGCCAGGAAGGACTTTGGGGACCTGCAGCCCTGGCTAGATGCTAAAGGGGCAGAGGGACACAGGGTGGCAGGTGTGCTGTCCGCTGGACGAGGACAGGAGGACAGAGGCTGGGGTACACAAGAAGCTGGGGGGCTGCAGGTGGGCAGAGCCCACAGTGGAATCCCCTGAGTGGCAGCACTAACAGACCTGTGACCAGGCCATGCGGGTGGACTCCCCCACCAGATGGAACTGTAGCTCATGGAAAGGGGGGGGGGCACAGGCCCTGGTCACTCCCCCTCTACCATCTACCTATGGAAGGACACAGGGGGCAGAGTCATCTGCGAATGATGACATTCCAGGGCCAGGGCCTTGAACCTGGGGCTCCTGGCCACACAAGAAACCTCTGCAGTTACAAAGCTGCCCCTTCCGGGTCAGGGTGGCCTGGATGTGCCAGGATCACAGACACCGGCTGGTTTGGTCAGCAAGTGGGCAGCAGGTGCAGAGGTGGCTGCGATGGGAAGGGGAGAGGATGGGCAGATGGCGCAACCGTGGGTACACAGGCGGGTAGGGAGGTAGATGTGAAACTGAACGGGTAGGTGAGGCTGTGTGCCTGGATGGGCAGGTGTGGAGAAATGGAGGAGGGACTTATTGGCCACGTGGCTGGCTGCACCGGAAAGTGAGAAGAAAGGCACGCACCACTCCTACCCCTGGCCCTGGCCACTTACCAGGCTACCGCCCCAGACAGGGGCTGCCTGGGCGCCGAGCTGCTCTCGCAGGCTCTGGTTCTGCTGGGCGAGGTCCTCGACGCGGCCCTGCAGCCCGATCTCCGACAGCTGCAGCCCAAACACGCAGCATCGCAGCTCCTCCAGCTGCGCGCGGAGCCGGCACTCGGTGGTACGCTGCGCCCGCAGCCGGCGCGCCGCCTCCTCCCGTTCCTGCTCCGCCCTGGCCTGCAAAGCGCGCAGCTCAGCCGCCAGCGCCGCTGCTTCCTCCGCAGTTCCCGTTGTCGCGTGGGCCGGAACCAGGGCCTGGGGGCTGCCCCGGGTGACGGACGCTGGGGCTCCGACATCCAGCTGGGCCAGCAGGCGACCCGCAGCGCGACAGAGGCGCCGCACGTCCCGCTCCAGCCGCTTCACCTGCGCCCGCAGGACGCGCTCCTGCTGGCGTACCAGACCCAGCTGGCGTCTCTGGGTCCGCCGGCAGCGTTCCAAGGCCACCGCCTGCTGCCCCAGCAGCTCGTCCTTGCGCCGCAGCCGCTCCCGCAGCCGCCGGGCGGTGCTCTCCTGCTCCCGGACCTATAAGTTGGCGGGGAGGAGGGGTCAGGAAGGATTCCCCCACGCAGTCGCAGTGGCTCTGGTCGTAAACACTTCCATATTGCACACACGATGCATTTTTCCATCAACTTTTTTTTGCATCAAAATATTACTTTTCTCGCTAGCTGGAGGGTTATGGGGACATCCCCTTAAATTCTGCAGTTGACACGCCGCTCCCATACTGGGCCTGTACACCCACCAGACCCCTGGGTCCTTGGAAGGGAAGTACAGCAGGCAAGACAGGCAGCAACAAGCACGGTGTGGGGCGTCCATCCAGGTGTTTGCAAAGAGCAGCTGCCAGAGACTCCAGCCTCACCACTCACCCAGAATCAGCTGTCAGGGCCACCTGGCAGCAGCCTGGCTCTTGCCTCTGCAGGCACCCTTGGAAATAATTTGGGGAGGGGTCACCCGGCAGCCCCTTTCTTCTGCCTCAGCCTTTTGTCCCGTCCCATGGGGCCACCGGCCTGTGTCCATTCTCACGCTGGTCTCACTCCCCTCCCTTGGCTGTGAGCCAGCCAGCCTGCGGGCGCACCCCAACACCCTACACCCCAGCATGCAAAATTTCTTGCTTTTCCAAAATAGCTCAGGCCAGTAGGTGCAGCCACCTCCAGGTCAAGCATTGTTTGGGGTTGCTGTGGGCAGACCCCCCCCAAGAAGGAGCAGGTTCCTAGGGTGGGAGGGAGAGGTTTGGGGAACACTGAGCCCGGGGCACTGGGAAGCAGATGACCACCTGGGGGCCAAACTCTTGGAAGCAAGCCTACCCTAGCCTGACAGCACAGTGTGCTTACTGGGTGCACCATGGCCCCCACTGGTGGGCATGCACAGATGCCTGGGGGACCCCGGGCCCCAAGCCACACACATGGGGCCTAGGAGCCTTGTTCGTGAACTCCTGCAAAACCTCTTTTCAAAACACAGATGTCTCTCGTGGATTTAGGATCGGAGGTTGGGTTTTGGGTAGTAGTGGGGGGGGCGCTTATGCAAGCCCTCCCCTGCCTCCATCACCACATCTCTGAACTTTCGCCCCTCAGCTAGAAATGGGGCTTGGCGACAGGGCCCTCCCAGCACACACATCACTGTCGGTGATAAACGGGCACGCGGGACTGAGAGCTCCCTAGCCTGCAGACACAGCTGCCTCTGTGCCTGGTCTGCCACAGCACACCTTTTCCAGATACTTCGTAAGGACCCCCTCCCAACCCGGTGCATGAAATTTAGGGTTTTTGTCCTGCCAAAAATAGTTACATTCCTATTCTGTGTTCCATGAATTTGAACAAATTCCCTTCATATAGAGGGCTATACTCAAAAACTCTTCCAGAACTTTCCCCAGAGGGCGCCTGTCCCTGGTGGTGGGGACTCACGCCCCACGGCTCTTACCCTCTCGGGACCATCCCAGTGGGAGTTTTCACACCTCCTGCGCCTGCCGGGATCCAGTGCGGATGGGGGACGGGCCTGGCCGTCCCCTGGGGCACCTCAGAGGCTCACTGCATTCTCCTTGGCCTCTTCCTCCCCCACCACTCTTAACAGTGACTCACTGCATTCTCCTTGGCCTCTTCCTCCCCACCCCCACTCTTAACAGTGACTAGTGTCCCCCCAGCTCCCCAGGGACTTCTTACCATAAAGAACATATGTGGCACCCCAGCTCCTGGCATTCACACCCACCCATAGCACCCCACAGTGCGGGCGAGGCCGTCTCTAGCCCCCTGATCTCCACATGAGTTGTGCCCCGAGTCCCACCACCAGATGCAGTTCCCATCCCACTGGCTGGCAGGGTGCAACCTGCAGCCTGAACCTCGCCCGCCCCGACCTCCCCCAGCCCATGCTCTGAATGTCCACCATCCCTGAGCCGGGAGCCACCAGAGACCTGAGCGCACCGCGGGCAGCTGCCTCTGCTCTGCGACGGCTCTCCTCCCTCCGAGACGCTGTACTCCCAACGCGGACAGTGTGGGCAAAACGCCCCCACCCCTAACTGTGAGGGCGCCGCACTGTCAGCTCACTGACCCTCACGGCCACGCAGGGCAGGGCTCAATATCACATTATTCCCATTGCATGGAGACCATTGCTACCGAAAACCACACAGCGAGTAATTGGCAAAGCTATGGCCCGGTTCCAGGGGCCACCCCTTGACCACTCTGGGGACCTCTCTAACTGCCCCCAGGCTCCTTCATGTCTCTGTCCCCAGCCATTAGAATGCTGTCCATAACACAGCCAGGTGACCCCGAACCATCCCCCACAGCCCGCGTCCCATCGCCTGCAGCTGGCCTCTCCTTCCCTCCTGCCCACTCTCCCTCTGCCCTTCTGGCAGGTTCATCCACACCTCCTCCACACTTCTGTTCCCTGGGCCCAGCATACCGTTCCCCATACAGTCCAACTCACCTGGACCCACTCCTGGCCCCACCTGCTAGTGCCCGCACAGGGGTCCCAGCCCTCCCGCCCGCTGCAGTGCTTGCACCTGCTTCCTGGCTGTCCCAGCCCCCGTCTGCAGGAGAGCTCCCTGGGGACAGGTCTGCACAGCTCCTCCTGTCTTGGCCCTGGTCCACCTCAGGCACAGAGTCCACTACAACGACCCTCTGGTGAGAGCTCCCAGCAATGCTCTCCCACCAGCCCTGCCCCAGGGCATCCCAAAGGAGACTAGGGAGGAGCGCAAGAAAGGGTGAAGCCAAGGCCACTCCCTGTACCCTTG
This sequence comes from Ochotona curzoniae, assembly GCF_017591425.1. NCBI lineage: Eukaryota > Metazoa > Chordata > Mammalia > Lagomorpha > Ochotonidae > Ochotona > Ochotona curzoniae. The sequence goes on along the minus strand of NW_024467118.1, from coordinate 2,497,964 downwards.
GAAGGGGTCCCCCCAGGCCTGCCTTACACTGACCGCACATGTCCCCACCCAAGCAGGAAGAAGAGAGAATGCTGTACCCGGCCGGCCAGCTCTGTCTGTAGCGCCTGCAGCGTCTCCCGGGTGCGGAGCGAGGCACTTCTCTCCCGGACCACGCGGGCACCGAGCTGGTCCAGCTTCTGCAGGAGCCTCCTCTCTGACAGCTCCAGCTCCTGAATTCTGCAATGTGGGAAACAGCAGGGGGCACAGGTTCAGGGCCTGGGCATTAGGAGGCATGGGCTCGGGCTGGGATCAGAACACATAGATGTGGTAGGTAGGGGAGGGTGCAACGTGGGTGGACCCACTCTGCCTCCTCTGGTGTCACGACAGTGGAGCATCCCACCCACAGATGCTCTCACCCTGAAAGCAGTCACCTGCATTCTGAAAAGACTGGCTGAGAGCGACTAAGCTGAGCCACTGAGTAGGACCGTCTGTGCACTGGCCCACCTCATCGCATGGCCAGCCTGCAGGTGACCCCAACCACACGCAGGTATCGGAATCCAAGAGGTCAGGTGAGACAGGGGAAGCCCCCAGCTGGAAGTGGATGGCTTTCACAGAGCTCAACTGCAAGGAGACCCACGCAGGATGGAGGTAGAAAGCCTGAGAGGAAGTGGGACCACAGCTCCCACCAGAAGCAGAGTGAACACAGAGGCTTGCCTGTCCCTGCCTGGGTCCTGGAGCCGCCGCCCTTGCCTGGAAGATGGGAGCCCATGGCACCCCTGTGACATTCTCTGCCTGGCTGCTGGCCCCCATCTGAGCGCCCACTGGCAGACTGGCCAGGACACTCTCTGCTCCCGGGGCAATACCCTAGCTTTTCCTCCAGATCCTGCCATCCAGCCGACCTCGGGGCCCTCCTTGGACTAGCCCACCCCTGGGACCCTCACTTCTGTGTTCCTGTGTGAGCAGAGAGGCCACAGGGTGCAGCTCAGCGCAAGCCTGTAAAGGTGAGCTGCAGTACCGGTCAGCCCAGAAGGGAGGGGCGGGGAGAGCTCTGCTGTGTGCATGGCCTCAGACTGTCCCAGCTGGCCCAGAGCAGCTGCCCCTGGGGTCTCCATGAGGAGGGCTGGGGACCTGCAGGCTGGCTGTGACATTTTCTCTGTTTCTGGAAAGAAAATCTCTCCTTCATCTGTGGGACACAGGAAGAGGGGCCTACACTTGACGTTGGCCCTCTGCCACACCTATGCGAGGCTAGGAAGGACTCAGCCCAAGTGGGTGAATCCCGGCCCCCACCCCACCAAGGAGTCCCAGGCCCAGCCCCTGGAGCCCAGGGCTGTAGAGGTGATTGAGTCAAGGGCCTGGCAATGGGGCTATTCCCGGGCCACCCACGGGGCGCGGGGTGGGGGATCCTCTGCAGCCACAGTATCCTCACAGACAGGAACAAGGTGCAGCAGTGCTGGCCTCTAAGATGCAGGGAGAGCCAGGGGCCAGGGACACAGACGCCACCACAGCCACTCGACAGAGCACAGCCCCAGCCACACCTTGATGCCAGCTCCTGAGCATGCCAACCCCATAAGGCTCATCTCTGACTTGCATCATAGGGCCATCCACCTCGTATCATTCCAAGCCACCAGGTTTGTGATTGTCTGTTGCCACTGGAAACCGAGGCACACACAATTACCAAATGGACTGTGAAGGTCACGCTTCCCTGAGGAATGACCAGTTGCCACAACAGCCACCTGCAGAAGTGTGAGGAGCGCTCTGCCTCGGGAGACTCCCTTGGGGCAGCAGGTGCACCTGCCCAGGACGGCCACTTCCCCACTGCCCAGCGGACTGCCTGGATGCAGGTCCCAGCTGCCCCTGTGTGGATAGATAGGCTCAGCCACTCTGCATGACCTGTTCTGTAAGTGCTGGTGATAACACTACATTACAGTGGGTAACTGCCATGCAGTGTGGCACCGAGCACGTGGCCGTGCATTTAGCTGGATTCAGGTTGGAAGCGAACATGCATGACGCCGCCTGTGGAGCAGTGGGGGTGGGCTGTCCTCCCCCATCTCTGATGAGCCGCTGTGTTCTTTGTAGATTTAAGATTTGCACTGGTGGACGCTGCCATGGGAGGGAGTCCGAGGGGCAGTACAACCTGGCAGCCTGCCCCAGCTAGGCCAGCCCTTTCGGAGACGAGCCTGCAGCCTGTGGCCTGTGCCAGGGTTGCACAGCAGAGTCTGGCTTCAGCTCTTGGCAGCCCCGGATGAACGGGCTCAGGCCTGTTTCCTTGCAAGTGCAGCTGATACGAGCCCACCCACGCATGAGAGCACGTGGGATGCGGACAGGGGAGGGAGCCCAACTCCATGCCAGCTGCCTCTCCTCTTTCACCCCTGCCACAAATCCAGCACCCCCGTGTTACACACACCTCTGCCCCCACGCACCCCTGTCCTGCAGGCTGGGGCTCCCATCAGCAAAGACAGTAGCTCAACATGGTCAAGAACAACCTCAGGGGAGCCCAGCACAGAGGCCCCCTCCTGGCCGCCTCCATGGCTCTCCCAGTGGAGGGGCACCCCACCCCACCGCCCCGGGACCTGGTTGGCCTGGTCAGTCTCTGGAGGAAGAGTTAACTGTGCCAACAGGTGCACATTGCCCAGCTGTTCCTGCCTCAAGCGTTCAACATCCAGGGCTCAGTCACTAGCAGGGCTGATCTCTCCCAAACCCCCACCTGCAGGCCTAAGCCAGGACCGCAGCAGGTGGCCAAGCAGGGCCCTGACCGCAGGGGACTACATCCTTCTAAGAAGGGGCTCTCAGGCAGAGGGGTGGCCACACGGAGACATAGGGAGTGCTCAGGGTAGAGCTGATGGAAGGTCTCGCCTCCTCTCCAGGAGAAAGCGTGGGTTTGGAGAAATGAACTGGATCCTGTGTCCAACCCTGGGACCCTGCCAGCTGCAGCATCAAGGAAACCCCACAGAGATCAGCAAACATAGAAGGCGTGCTCCAGCGATCACAGCCACGCTCCAAGATCTCAGGTGTGTCTCCACAGCCTGGGTAAGCCACTTGAAAGGCACTTATGTGCAGGAGCCGGAGGAGCCAGGGTCAAGGCCACCAGCAGGTGTCGAGCCCCAGGGGATGCTACAGTCAGAGCAGAGGAGACCAGGGTTCCAGCCCCTCCCTCCCTGTCAGGCTTCCCACGACTAGACCCTGGTGAAGCAGAGAACAAAGAAGCCTGGGAAAGCTCAGGGGCCGGGCCCACGGGAGCCGAGCAGGAAGGACCAGGGTGTCAGCAGCGGCATCTATGTCCACCTGGATTTGCCAGCTCCCACGATCACAGCACACCAGGCTGTGCAGGTGCACACACAGAGTTCTGGCAGTACAATTACCTGCTCCTCAGCACAGACTCCAACTCATCCATGTCTGTGTCCCCAGCTGCCCACGGCTTCTGCTCGGAGGACTGCTCCTCAGGCACGGCCATGTCGGGGCAACCAGCTGCTGTCTCTGAAAGGCAACCTTGCCCCTCGCCAGTGCCCTCCGCGTCCTGGAACACCCAGTGTGTGTGGACCTTCACAGTGACTGTGTCAAAGCCCTCACCACTGGGCGTCTGGACCACGTAGCTGAAGCTCTTCTCAGTCGGACCTCTGGCCGTGGCTGGCTCCATCCCGCAGGTATCGTGTGGGGCGCAGCTCTGATGAAGTGAATTTACAGCATGGACCGGAGATGTGGAGGTGGCCACAGGAAAACACAGAAAAATCCTCCGAGGAGGCTCGGGGCTGGTGGATTATTCATGAGCAGTGCCTCGGTGTCCCTCGCACGAAGGCCATGCAATATGCATGAACGCCTCTCGTCTTGCAGGCCGGCCTGCCCAGGCTCCCTGCAGCAAGAAGACAGAAATCCCACTTGGAATTAAATGCCCCATGAGGCAGACAAGGAGGAAGGGCTCCGGGAGAGGCAACCAGAATGTTGCCATCCTCTGCAGTTAAAGCTGCCTGGGTGTCCTCCCTGCAGTGAGCTGTGTCCCAAACTTCCTTGAGCCCAGACCCTGCTCATGGAGGACTCGGGCCTAGACGAAAGGCCTGGGAAGTGAAGCTGCCTGGGGCACCACTTGTGCCCCAGGGTCCTCCCATGCCTGACTGATTCTGATTCTCCCCAGGGTCCTAAGAAGGGAGCATTTATGGGTCCATTTCACAGATGGTAAGGCTGACACTTGAGCAGGTGGAAGGGTCCTGCACAGTCAGGACACATTTCTGAGTGTGACCTGGAATTATGGAGCCTGAAGCCCAGAAGAGGCTGAGGCTCGGAAATCCCAGGAGAAAGGACTTTCAGATGGGCACCTGTGGGCGTGGACCTACTGGGGCAGGAGCATGGCAGGTGACAGGAACAGAGGGACTGAGCCAGTGGGCACAGGGAAGGGGAACTGGGGCTCCCGAAGGTGCAGACCATATCCATGCAGGTCTCAAAGGCTTCAGTGTCTGTCCGCTGGACAGCGGGGTGACCCCAGGGCCAGCCAGACCAGGAGGCATGGAGAGGACAGGTGCCACAGGCGGGCCAGGGCGGAGCGACATACAGACGGGCACGAGCTGGAAATGGGTGCTCACAGCACCTTGGTGAAGCTGGGAGCATTGGAAGGAAGCTGTGAAGTTCCTGCCTCAGCCCTGAGCAGTCGGCCCCAGTGTCGGGGGCGGGTGGGGGTGGTCCCAGGCCCTTCCCCCCAGGCACCCAAGCCCACACATGCTCCAGTGCCTTCTGTCATAGGCTGTGTCTGCACTCGGCCTCTCCCCCAGGCTTCAGGTCTCCTCCAGGTATGGAGTCACTTGTAGCCCGGTCACCTCCATGGTACTCCAGGATACCTTTCACGAGGCGCGGGCTGCACAGACGCTGGCGCATGCGCTGTGCTGCTCAGGAAATCACGCCAAGACAAAGCGGAGGGGCCGGCAGAGTGGTGCAGGGGGTTCCACCGCCGCCACCGGAGACGCCCATATGCCGTAGCAGTCCCACTTCGTTCCCCATCCACCCATTGCACGCACACACCCTGGGAGGCAGCAGGTGAAGCTCTACAGATGTGGGGTTTCTCCCACCCGAGTGGGAGACCCAGGTGGAGTCTGGGCTGCTGACTTCAGCCAGGCGCATGTGGGGAGGGAACTAGCACTCCCTGTCTCGTTCTGCCTCTCAAATAAGCAGAGTTTGAAAGGCCTGCACCTGTTCCAGACACAGCATCTTCTCCCCTATAGAGGGGGAGTCTATGGTTACAGAGGGCTGACAGCAAACCCTTCTAGAAGCTAAACAAGCCTTTTGCTGGTGAAACCTGAGCACTCAGCTCCCATCCCGGCCAGAGGAGGTGGCCTCAGTGGCAGGTGCCCGACTCCACGTGGCTGAGTTTCCTCCTGCCATTAAGACCGGAGCTTGCTCTGTTCCGTAGGAGAGGAAGGTGCACAGAGGAAGGCACCCAGCTGAGCCAGGCCCACACACGGCACTCAATGTCTTCTGGTAATGTGGGCCTCGTGATGACAGGCCCGGCTCGCCCCGACTTTGTTTCCTGCTGCCCAGGAAGCCACGGCCCACCCCTGAGCCACAACCACAGCCCCAGAGGGTGGGGTGCGGGGCGCTGCTCACCTGTGCACTGGGCGCTGTGGAGGAACTGAGTGTGACCTTGGCCATCATGGCACCAAGGCTCCCAGGCAACGGGCAGTTACAACAAGGCTGGCTACCAGCAGGAAGTGCCAGCAGGGTCCCTCCTGTGCTTGTTGGGGGACCTTGTCCCCTTACACCTGTGCCAGAGAGAATGGTCCTGCTCTCCCCACCCCCGATGGGCTGTGCGGATGCTTCTGCAGACAATTCGTGCCGCCTCTCCTGCCAGCAGCCTTGGGCTCTTAGGGCTTGCAGAGGGCTCCTGCCCTGGTGCTCCCAGCAGACGCTTCAGGAGGCGAGGCTTCGGGCCTGTGATTCTGGTTACCCAGAGCTGCAGGCACCATCCCGGCTGTCACAGCAGGGAGGTAACCAGGCTGCGAGTGACTATACACGGTCGGACTTCCAAGCCAGGGTGTCCAGGGTGTTTGTGTGTGTGTGTGCATGTGTGTGTCCGTGTGTACGCGCACTGAGCAGATGGGAGAGGCACACTGTCCCAGGGTCTGTTCTCCAGGCAAGCACTTCAGTGCATGGAGACTTGGCCACCAGCTGTTGGGTGGTCCCTAGGGCTGGGGCAGCACAATTTGGGGTGAAGCATTTGGATTCTAAAACCAGAAGGGGTCATTCTTGGCTGGCTGGATGGTGGTCTCTGCCCAGGCCTCCCACCTGGTGGGCACACTGGGATCCGTTCTTCTGTGGGGTCCCCTTCCCTGCCCCCAGCTCTCCTCCACGGCTCGAATTTCTTCGTTTATTGTCTCCAAATTTGTACTCATCAGAAAGTGCAGGATCAGCTCCTTCTGCACCAGAAAAATGGAGGGCGGCACTGCCCTCGGCCGGCAGCGGCCCCGTCTGTCCTCTTGGTCAGTGCTTCTTTCCCCACGTCTTTCTGGAATCTTCCCTTCCCCATGTTGCGGATGCAGCAACAGCAGGCGTCACCTTCTGTGGAATCCCACTCCCAATCTGTGGTGACAGGCCAGCAAGGACGTCCATCAGCCAATAGCAACTTCTCCTCCCCGGGGTCTCCTTGGGACTTAAAGTTCACCAGCCAAAGCCTGACCGACCCCCTGCACCTTGGCGGGAGGCCCCCAGCACCCACAAGCCTCCCAGTGGATTCAGGGGCTGGCTTCCAGCCGCACCAGGAGCCCCAGTGGCTCCAGCAGTGCCGGCCACTTCCCATCCAGTGTTTCTTCTCCAGCATCCCCTTACAGGTGACAAGCAAGACGTGAGCCAGGTCCATGTGGGTTCTCCATTCTGCTGCTTCTGAGATGTCCAGGTTGGACCAACGGGGCTTGAGCTGGGCTTCAGTCACAAGGATACCTGCAGGCTGCAGGTGGACAGAGAGCCAGCTCAGGAAAAGTCCTGGTGGGCACCGGGAGACAGGCGTTGTGGAGGGGACAAGGTCCCGGGTCGGTCCCTGGCCAGGGAGGCAGCTCTCTGATCCTTGGTTTCTGGTAATTGCACTTACGTTTCCTGTCACTCAGGTTCCGGAAGGCGCCACCCCTGGGCCATAACCCCCCTGCACACAAACACACCCCGACCCCTTTGGGGTGCTCAGAGTTCGGGCCCGCCACACCCAGCCCCCAGCAGGTTTCCCCCAAAAGCTGTTGTCAGGTGGGCGTGGATTCTCCGGCGGCTTGTGGACTTGGAACAAGTCTGCACTTGCTGCTGGATTTTGGTTTCGAGGAGGAGAGGGGGTGGGGGTTCTCAGAGTGTTCCATAAATTCTTCTTTTGTCCTATAAGATAAACAAATAGCCTGAGATCTCTCTCACACACACACAGGTTACAGTAGCTGGAGGAACCCCTGGATCACGTGCCCTCCACCCTCCACAGAATTGTCCTGAACCGCACCCCGGCTGACCTGAGGCACAGGGGCAGCAGTCCCAGGTCATCTTGACCCCAGGTCCCCACACCAGGGGACCCTTAGGTCTGAGCAGAAGGGAAGTAGTTAGGACCTAATTTGTCCTCTGAGACCTGAGACCACCCCAGCATCCGTTCCCCAAACACTGAATAAAGACCTGCTATAGGCTAAGTCTCTGCCCAGCCCTGCGGTACAGAAGGTTCCAGAATAGAACCCTCCTGGGCAGGCGCCGGCCTCGAGGATGCCTGAGGACCTCCGGCCCTGGCTTCAGCGCTCAGCCCAAGGATGTCCAGGACCCTAACCCTGACCTGGGCATTTGCACAGGGAGAACAGAGAGACTCAGGTGACAGCAGGTGATGGGGACGCCAGGGCCCCAGCGTCACACCGAGATCAGCTGTTCTGACGGCTTCATTCCAGAAGTTTCTGAGGACAGACACCCTTTGAAGCTAAGCCTGGGCATAGGGGTGAGTTCCCTTAGCTCTCTGCACACAGGCTGTGGTCTGGCCTCACACGGGGTTGCCCACCCCCTATCCCCTGCAGACTGCCAGTCCAGGGTGCCCACTGCCCAGGATTCTGCACCTTGCATGGCCCTCAGCGAGTGCCGGCAATGACCTGTGAGGACCCACTGAAGCCCCTTGGTGGGAACAGGCAGGAGGCCAGGATTCTGGGGTCTAGTCACCTTGCCCACCAGGACCTGCCCCAGGGGTGGGACTTGCAGGAATCCCCTGGGCAGCAGTGTGAGCCCAGCACCAGGAGCTTCAACCCTTAGGGCCAGCAGGATCCCGAGAGGGCCGAGTGGCTCCTGTCTGGTCATTCCTTGGCTTTCCCAGGGCCAAGATGAGAGTACCAACCTGCGTTCCCAGCTGGCGGGCATCGTCAAGGCCACAGAATGAAGGCTAGCGAGAAAAACAGAAACAGGAACAGAAACTATAAAATAAGACCAAACGAAAACGAGAAGAAAAGACAAAAAAAAAAAAAAAGAAGAAGAAGAAGAAGAGGTGAGCTGCGAGGCAGGGAACTTGGTGACAGCATTTCACGAGGACGCGCGATTCGACAGGGCAGGGCTCAGAGAGGGATGGAGGGAGCGGGGCTTCAGGACACCCTCTCCAGGGCCCCACGCCTGGACACCCCCGACCGGGAAGGACTGCCGTGGTCACGACTCCACAGGGCCCGGTCTCCCTGGCTGCCCAGTGCAGACTGGTGCATCGGACACTCAAGTCCAGACGGCCAAGGCCCTAAAGATTCTTTGTTAGCCAGTCCTGCGGCCAACACAGGCCCTGCCTTGTGTTCTAACAGCCAACAACAAGCAAGAAAAAGGCCACAGGCCCCCACACACTCACGAGCTTTCCCCCACTCCAGGATTGTCCTTGGTTGAATTCGGGGTCGAGAGGGCAAAGGGTTGCATGTGCTGGGGACTGTGGCACAGCATGTTAAGCTGTTGCCTGTGACACAGCAACCATGACTGCAGCAAGGAGAAGCTCGCAGCCACTGTGCACTGTGCTGGCTGCAGCCCCTCCCGCTCCATCGTAGCCTGTCCAGCGGCCACCAGTCGTTTCTGCTGATGGGCAGGTACCTACTCACACCCTCACCCAAGTCCGCCCCAGCCAGCCCTTGGCTCCTTACAGTAGCCTTGGGCTCCAGTCTAGGCCAGGGAGGCAGGGGGAGTCAAGGCCTCCCCTCCACACACACTGAGCTGGGAAGAGCCAGGAAGGTGGACCAAAGCTCCACACAGGCTCTCCCCTCAAGGACACAGCCAGCATCAGCATGTGTGTCTCCAACCTGCCAACATGGAACCTGCCAATCATCAGCAGCAGCTGCGGCCGAGGTCTGGCCCTGCTTGCTCTGCGACCAGACGGAAGTCACACGGCCACCAGGGAGATGGAACGCGGGCAGAACCCACCCGCCTGGTCTGGGCCTAGGGCCGAGAACTCTCAGCACCTCCACCTAACACCGGCCTCACAGGCACTCCAGGAGAGGGGCAGGCACAGGCCAGGCCCAGGTAGAAAAAGGCCTGGGTAGGGAAGACCCCCACCCCAAGACCTTAGGGCTCACCCAGCCCCTGGGTCTGCCTGCAAAGTTGCCTTGCTTGCCCGGCACTTTGTAAAGTGAGGCAGCCTGTGGTCTGCACCGGCGCTGGGAGGTTGCTGGGGGGGGCCTCAGGCAGAGCCCCCTACTGCCCCCAGGCCTGGTTGTCCAGGCCGCAGAGCCCCGAAGCTGCAGGCACACGGGCGGCTCGGTTCCTTGGGACCTCCGTTTTCCCTCGCTTGGTCTCATGCGCCTCTCACTTGCTCTCGCTTTCCGTCTCATGCTGATCCCCTCAAGGGCAGCGACGGTCACCCATCTCTGGGAAGCCCTGAAATCTGCCTTCTAGTGCTTTCTGGTGACTCCCTCTCTCCCACAAGAACAGCCCCAGACTCAGAACCCACAAGTGTCCCCCCATTTTGTTCCCTGGCCTGCTTCTCATCACACCTGGAGACCCCCACGGGGCTGCCCGCTGGGTCCACTGGCCAGCGGACCCCAGACAGGTGGGCAGCCACCCTGAGCCTCATGTCTGAGATGTGAACCCTGACACAGTGCCTCTCAGCCTCAATGAAAACAGGAACAAACTCAGAGGTGCAAAGGCCCGAGCGAGCCCAGGAGTCCCCTGCTGCCCCCTCGCAGCTGTGCAGTGTGGACACAGGTCCTATCCCTGCTCACCCGTACAATGGTCCTGCCTGCAGAGAGCTGGGGCTGTGGGGACAGGCTAAGAAGCAGCTAAGAGATGGGTGGGCAGTGGAGGGGGGCAGAAACTGCACCTTCCGGACCCTCCCAGGGTCACTTCACTGACAGGGTGCTCGGGAGACGGCCCGGCCTCCCTGGACTCATCCTCTGATAAAGGCACCTTGAGCTTCCTGGAGGGTGGCAGCATGGGAGTGGGGGAGGGCGTTGGTGGAACAAGACCCACACACGTAGGCACACACGTCCCATGTGCACACAGTCTTTCTCATACATGCACAATACCATACACATGTGCACACCTCTCACACATGTAGTCCTCCGACAGAGACACACATGTGTGCACACCTCTCACACATGTTCACATGTAGCCCTCCAACAGAGACACACACATACACATGTGTGCACACCGCTCACATATGTTCACATGTTGTCCTCCGACACACGGAAACACACATGTGTGCACACCTCTCGCGCATGCTCACATGTAGTCCTCCGACACACAGAGACACATGTGCACACCTCTCACGCATGCTCACATGCATACATGTCACAGCTCACACAGGTACACACATGTCCATGTGCGCACAAACACGCTTACATGCCTGCATTGTAGAACCTGTAAGAAGGAACCTTTAGCAGAAACTATTCAAGTCAGGTGCTGAGTCTATGGAGACGGACCCACTTCTCTGGACCTCAGCCCTGGCAGGGAAACCCTTGCACTAAGGCCTCACGGACAGGACGCAGAAGCCAGCCCCACATGGCCAGCACCCAGCGGGCAGCGCCCGGCACCCAGCGGGCAGATACCTTCTCTTCCAGCTCTTTCAGGTGCCGCCTCTGAAGCTCAAGTTTGTCCTCCAGTTCTCGGATCCTCTGAAACACATCAAGCCACATGTCAGCCAAGCAGACAGGTGCCCATGATCAAAGTTTCATGCTGGGCTTTTACTGAGGGCTGCAGAGGCAGCCACATGTCCCAGTCCTAGCACATGGTCCAAGGCAGCTTGATGGCTCGCCGGACCCTGCCCACCTGGACAGCTCTTGGACAGCCCCTCGAGGTCCCCTAACCCCAGGCTCCCGGTTCTGCTTCTACCGCTAAGATGAGCTTTGCCTGTTCTTGAAGTTCATGGAACTAGAAAGGTGAAATATCCTAAAGATGAGATATTTTAGAATGCCACTGGCCAGAGCAGATGGAAACACACAGGCACGTGGGTAGACTGATTCAGGTCTTGGATTTTAGGTGGCTCCAATCACACATTCATCCGACATTAATTAGCCAGGGAGCTGGGGGTGGGGGAAGGGCAGGAGCCTGCAATCTGCAGTGTCCACACCACCCCTGCTGCACTAGGTGACCTCCACCCGCTTCGCTGGGGAGTAAGAACTCTAGCAATGCAGGGCAGTTGGTCAGCCCTGGGTCCTGCGCCTGCCGAACCACCCTTCTCCTGTGGACTCTGTTCAGTGGGCTTAGCCACACCCAGCTTCCACTCCCTTCCATCATGGTCCTGCATGGCCTGCGACATCATTGGCAGGCCATGCAGGACCATCAACTTAAACATCAGCCTGCGACAAATGTGCCGACTCGCCAGTCCCACCTGCAGCTGCCGACCGGGGGCATTGTAGGCCTTGTGTGTCCTGCAGGCCAGACCGGCCCATCCCCCAAGATATAAAGCAACCGCTGCCGTCCTCTTCCGTTGCACATTGTCAGGAGTGTCAGGACCTGCCCCTCTCCATGCCAGGCAACACATGAAAATCCCACAAAGCATGGGATCTTGGAGTACACTGAGGCTTCCAGAGGAACCCACAAGTCCAGCGCCCAGGTCCCATCCCCAGCCAATTCTCGTCCCTAAATATGGTGACCAACAGCTGACCCATGCCACGGGGCAGGGAGCTGGAGAGAGAGGGGCCGGGAAGAACTGGTTCATGTGCAAGCCAGCCGCAATGTGGGCTAAGCATGAAGGCTTAGCTATAGTGCCCAGGTGGACCTGCCAAGTCCCATCACAGCGGAGAGAATGCACCTGCTGAGTTACAATGGCATCTGCATGCCCAGTGCATCCCAGAAACCAGCCTGACCATCATCCTGACCCCAGTGTATGTCCCCAGGAGTCACATGCCCGCCTCACCTGCTGGGCCTGCTGCAGCAGCTCCATGCGCTCCCGCAGGATCTGGCTGTCAAACTCGCGGCTCTGCCGCAGGATCTGCCTGCGTACCTTCTCCACGGCCGCCTGCAGGTCCTCCCGCTGTCCGGGGCTCAGCGCCTCACTGGCCCTGCGGCCCGGCTCCTGCTGCAGTGCCGTGTAGAGCGTGGCCTCTAGGTCCTGGATTTTCTGCATAGCCCAAGATGACACTGACAGCTGAGCATCACCCGGGGCAGATGGACAGGCACTGCAGGGGAAGGGTGCATGCAGGGGCCGACGGGGGGGTCAGCTACACCCACAGGAAGCAAGTGGGTGGCAGGGCCACGAGCCATGCCTCCGCTGCCCACCAGGGATCAAGGGCAAGAAGTCACAGTGACCCCAGGAGAAGCCACCAGGAGTTGGTCATTGACCCCTGGCTTCTAGCCAGAGCCAGCTCAACCCCTCTCCATTGGGCAACCCCAAAGCTGGAGGCTTTCCAAGTACGTTACAGGCAAAGCCAGCCCTCCGGGTATCCCTTGAAGAAAGGGACAGGGACCTTTGCAAACCACCTCCATCATGGGAGTCTTCGCCTGGCCTTTAGCAGACCAAGACTTCACTATGTGGCCTCTGCTTTGCAAATAGTCTGGGGTTCCCACACATTCATCCCTGGCAGGAGGCACTGTGGGGAGCCCCATGCCCCATGGCCTTTGTAGGTAGACATCCACAGAAGGACCACACCTGGAAAATGGGGAGGGAAGACCCAGGAGATCCAAGGGGCAAGGACAAACGGGAACATGACAGTGTGGAACACGGAGAGCGAAGGCTGGAGAAGCCAGCACCCACTCAGCCTCTCCCTGCCCTGCAGCTTCTGCAGGGGCACCCAAGGCCCCGGGGAGGCCGAGAGCCTCCACGAGGCATCCACCTGCACTGAGCCCAGCTGTCTGCTCTCCGTCCTGCTGCTCTCAGGAAACCAGGCTTGGAGGGTAGACCTTAGTTACAGCCTCCGCGCCTCTTGTGTGCAAACACAAATAATTCCTTAAAGCATTTATTTACATTTCATTTGAACAGCAGACAGATCTTCCACCAACTTGCTTACTCCCTAAATGTTTGCAACACCTGGGGCCAGGCCAGGCTGAAGCCATGAGCCCAGAACTCTGTCCAAGTCTCAAGTGGAAGGCAGGGACCCAAGTCCTTGACCTGGCACCTGCTGCCCCCCCTCAGCGGAGGGCACATTAGCAGGAAGCTGGATCACAGGTGGAGAATCTGGGATGGGAACCAAGCACTCCAACGTGGAATGCAGGTGTACCAGCAGCAGCCTAACTGCTCCCCAGATGCTCACCCCAGAACAATGATTTTTAACAGCAAAGGATCTGGGCGAAGACCTACCCAAGACCTTGTCTTCCTGCAAGGAATGGCGCCAGACTCTAAATTCTCCCCCACGCAGCACCCCCATGAGGTTCCAGTGGACTTGGAACAAGTGGCCACATGTATGGCCATTCCAAAAACAATGAGCCAGGGGCCACTCAACCCACGGTCTCTGCCTCAGTGGGAGCACCAGCCTCTAGCGTGGACCCGAAAGAACCAAAGTGTCAATCAAACCCACTTCTGGTCCTACCAGGTAAGCCTGGTCAAGGGCTTGCTTCCTATAGTCCAGCTCCTCCTCCAGGTAGCCCTTCTGCCTGCTGAACAGGTCCTAGAAGACAGGGAGGGGCCGTTGGGGAGGGACAGTGAGATGGAGAATCGGTGATGGCATCACTAGAGGACCGGTCTCGCTGATTCAGGACGAGGGCCTTGGTTGTCCCAGCATGCCCTACAGCATGAGCTCTTCCAATGGCTGCCCCGTGTGACTGCCCAGGTGAAGCCGGGTCAGGGGCTCTCTGGACTTGTTGAGTGCCCGGCCGTGCCACAGAGAGAGACAGTCCCAGGTCCAAATCGCAGGGCCCTTCCCTGGTTGCCCTGGCCAGGCTGTTGGCCCTGACACTTCCTTCTGCCCAATGGCCTCCCACCTTCCGATGGGTCCCCCACAAACCAGCCAACTGGTGACTAAACCACCTCCGGGGAGCCAAGGTGCCAAGCCTGGACAAAGCTGGGGTAGATGCCGGTGGCCTCCAAGGGGAGCCATTTGCAGAGACCATGCACGGTGCTGCATCAGGCCATCACCACAGATCACACACAGGCAGCTCCAGGATACCTGCCAGCACACTGGGGCCTAAGCCATCCTTATCGCCAACCCCAGCAGGCAGAAGGACTGCTTCTAATCCTCTCATGTGACCCTCCTCCTGCCCTGAGGCTTCCTCTTGCCTCCACCTCCCTGGATGGACCCCACGGCTTATCGCAGCACAGGTACACCATGGCCAGGAGCTCCCAGCTTAGGTGGGCACCCTTCTTCCTGGTGACACTCACTGTTGTTGGCGGTTAGGATGACCAGGAGTACTGTGGGAGTCTCCTCCCCACAGCCCAGCAAGGCCCAGGCCACTGAGGAGAAAGTCAGGGTCCATCAGCCCTGTGGCCCAGCTGAGTGTCCCGACCTCCTTCAGCCTGTGCTGGTGTGAGCTGTCAGCCAGGACCCAACAGAGGCTCCCAAAGGATGCATTAGGTGAGTGAATGAGAACCGATGATGCATACTGAGAACGGCCACTAGGGGGCGAAATTCCAGCTCCTCCCGCCCTGCACCCCTGAGCCCCAGTGGGGTATCTTACCTTCTCCTTCTCCAGGTCCAGCATCTTTTGAGTCAAGGCCGCCTCAGTCCCCTCTATTTGCTTCAACCACTACAAAACAGGGTGCAGGAGGGTGGGGCAAATGAGCACTGGTTCTTGCTGGGGCATGAGCCTTCCCAGCCACACAGAGGCCTCCTTTTCATCAATGGCAGGCGTTGGATTAGGGATGGGTGGGGTAAGAGTGGGGTAAGAGATCCACATGCACGGGGGGCTGTGGTTGCGTGGGGGCCGCGTGGGAGGGAGGCTGTGTACGTTGACAGCGAACAGCTCCTAAAGCGGCCCAGGTGAGCACAGTGGGCATGCAGGTCAGGCAGCAGTGCCCAGGGCTGGGCTGGGCGAAGGCAGGGAAGCAGGTGAGAGCAGGGGCCACCACAGACAGGGTGAGAGCCAGGCACCGGAACGGCAGGTGGTTGAGGGGTACAGGCTGGGTAGGCGCTAAGGCAGCCGAGGGCTTGGGTGTGCCCTTTCAGCAGCACTTCAGATGGAGGGGGAGGAGATGTGTGTCATGGGGCCCTGCTTGTGGGAGGAACTAGGGGACAGAGGCGTATTCTAGAACATGGAAAGGCTGCCCTCTGCCTCCCAGCCACAGAGCATCCTTTCGGTGGCCATGCAGCCAGATCCCGGGCCCCATCTCCACCACCCTGTCCCCTGCTGTCTGTCCCTGCCCCTGGACCCTGAGGCTCCCACAGCTGGCCACAGCGCTCAGCCACACTCAGCCACCCTGTCCCCTGCTGTCTGTCCCTGCCCCTGGACCCTGAGGCTCCCGCAGCTGGCCACAGCGCTCAGCCACACTCAGCCACCCTGACCTCTTGGTGCCCTTGGCCCTTCCCTGGGGCTCTGCCTCCACCAGGGGCATGGGATCCCACCCTCCCTCAACGTCTCTGCTCTCTCTTATGCAGCCCCCTGTGGTCCGCGCCCCATGCACTTGCTGCCTCTGGCACACTCCGAGGCCTCAAGGAGCCTCCTCCAGGACTCTCTGGCCTCCCAGCTCAGGGGGATGCAGCTGGTTCTTCCCTCCTAAGACCAGCACTCAGCTCAGTCCCTCTCTGGTCTGCCTCCCTCCTGTCCCCGCCCTGGCCTGGCCTGGCCTGCAGACAGCATATCCTCAACTCAATTGCTAGAGGACCTTCCCTGCTTCCACTTGTAATCCTGCCAGGACACCCTCTCCCCCTGCCACAAGGCAAGCCAGCCCAAGCCCTGGTCACACCCCTGCCCTCCACTGGGCTCTACACTTATGGGAGCACACCCACCTCAGCCTCTCCCCGCTCCAGCCTCAGCTTGGGCCCTGCCCAAGTCAACAGCCCCAAGGGAGCTGTCGCCCCCTCCTAGAAGCTCAGCCTGCTTCCTGTGTCCATCTTGCAACTGTCCAGTCACTGTGCCCGCCTGGAAGATGCTGCAGTTTGCTTCCCTCCCCTGCCCCAGCCTCCATGCTGGGGCCCACTGCACCTGCTCTGCAAGCAGAAGGCCTGGCACGCAGGTCTATTGAATGGAGGGGGTGTGAGGGCGTGAGGGGCGGCGGCTCTATAGGAAGAACAAGAGTTGGCAAAGCTGTGGCCACACAGGCTCACCCCAGAGACTTGGCCCCCAGGTGCTGACCGGGCAAAGTTTCATATTCACTCACACACAGAGCCTTGCAGGCACCCAAGCCCCACCTACCCACTTCTGCCCAGGACAGAGAGACAGAGTGGTCCCAGGCACCCCAGGGGCAGCCAGCCACCCAGTCTCTCTCCTGGATCTTCCATCCAGACTAACAGAAGAGAAATTAGGAGAAGGCTCAACAATGGGGGCTGGTGTTGTGGTGTAGCAAGTTAAGCCACCAACTGCAACGCTGGTATCCCCCGTCAGTGCTGGTGCAAGTCACAGCTGTGCTGCTTTCCAGCCAGTTCCTGGGTGACTTGGAGAACGCTGAGCCCTGGGGCCTGGTTGCACGACAGTGTCTCTGCAGGGTCCCTGTCCCCTGGCTGAGCTTCTCTGCAATCCCTAAGCAAGAATCATGCCTCAGGCCCCACCCCCTGCACCCTCAAATCCCCAGGGCAACTAGCCCCACTCTCTAACATTTAGAGCATTTGTGCAAGGCGCCAGGCAAGTCTGTCTGTCCTGGAGGCTCGGGGTCAGCAGTCAGCACAAGGCAGGACAGCAGCCGGGGCCAGCAGGGCTGGCCTAGTGGGTGGTAGCCACATTCCAGACGGAACAGGATACCCACTGCAAGGAGGAGGAAGGAGTTTTGGTGTGGGGAATCCCATCAAGAAGGATTTGGAGGGGGAAGCAGGCAGCGTGGCCTGCAACCTGCTGCCGGCTGTGGCCCCTCAAGCCACGCAGCCCTGGAGCCTTCACCACATCAGGAAGCGGGGCATGTTCCAGTAAGATATGTGGTGTCCCGAATCCCAACACTAGCCCTGTTAGCACCCCAGCTCCAGGAAACTGGGGGACGTGCGTGCTGAACCCCTTGCCATTGGTAAGGGGTACGGCTGATAGAGAAGCCGGGTCCTAAGGAGCCAGGCTCTATGTTCTTTCTCAGTGGATGCTCGGATGAATGTTGAAAACCCACATGTTCATCCAGCAGTCCCTGTCACGACACATGGGGCGCTGTGTCAGGCTGGGTAACTGTACCAAGGACCTGCCCCTGTTGGGCCCAGCAGCCAGCCAGGTGCGAGCCATCCTCAGCCTCACCGCACACCTCCAGAAGCAAGCAGGACTAGGTAGAGAGAGGGGCAGGAGAAAGCCAGGCCCCACTCCCGGGGGAACTTGGGCAGGGCTATGCCATAGGTCTGCCTGCAACATTTAGTGCCTTAACTTGACTTGGGGAGGGGAGGAATGGACAAGTGCCTGAAGGAAGAACATCACCAAGCTCAACTCACGTGCCTTTGAAAGGAATACATCTGGAGTTAGGGCTACTTCCCAAAGCAAGGCAGAAGGCAAAAAAGGGCTTTGTTTTCAGCAAGTGGGTCAGAAAGTCCGTGTCTTTCATAGGCAACACACCCAGGGGAGTCAATGAGAAACACAACTGTACAAAAGCATGTGTGATGGATGGATGGATGGATGGATGGATGGGTGGATGGGTGGATGGATGGACGGACGGACGAACTCAGAGGAAAAGCCTCAAAGCAAACACACTTAGAAGCCACAAGGAGAAGAAAATCATACACATGAAACTAGCACCCAAGTCAATGGAAACTAAAACACTGCCTCATTCACTGTCTCTGACTGCCAGAGTCCTCACTAGTGGCATGAACCAGTGCAGAGGGCGACAGGTGCAGTTTTTCTGGAACATTCTTATCATTTGGCCCACAGGTTCCCCTTCTAGAACCTGGCCTGGGCTAGGGAGGCTGAGAGCCAGAGCAAAAGGTGCCGGCCAGCTTGCAGGATGATAAACAGAATTAAGAAAAAAACAGATGTCCATTTACAATTTCAACCAAATTTTGAAAACAATGAGTGTCGGGGGAAACCTATAGAGTAAGGCTTTTTCTGTAGGCAGCTTCACCTCCTGCTGCGACCCGTCACCATCTCCACCGCGCTAGGGTGACTCTCTCCTCCCAACACAAAGGCATGCACAGGCACGTGCCGACGCAGATGGCCCCACGCATGCGCGCCCGCCCCTGCCGGGTGAGACAATGTACAGGTTGTTGTATGGTGCTGGATGCCGGCCGAGGTGTGCACACAGCAATGCCGCTGAGCTCTAACCTTTTCACACAGGGCAAGAACGGTTCCTGCTTGGATTATTGCAACCTGTTCTTCATTCCTCAAATTCTAAAACACAAAAGATGGGCGAGCACGTTTTCCACAGGTCCCAAACTCAAGTGGCTCAGAGCCATTTTTGGGGCTCCTCTTGGAGGGGCGTCCTCCCCATGGATGGCAGCCAGCCTCTCCTGCCCCTCGGGGTGCGGAATGCAGCCCAAGAAATCGAGGCCCATTCAAGCCAGTGGTTTAGGGAGACATAGCATCCCTCTCCGGTCAGGCGCCTCCTGCCCTGGTCACTCATGGCCTATCTGACCCCGCCCCCACCCCCAGGAACACGGCCATACAAAAGCTTACATTGTACTTCTAGGACCTCTGAAACAAAAGAGGAACTCCAAACAAATGAAACAGAAGTCACACAGATACACCGGGTCGGAGGAAAGACAGAACCAGGAAGCACCGTCATAGTTACCCCGTTATCACCAAGGATATCTAGCTTCTTCATAAGTTCAGAAATATTCACATCCTGGAAAAAATGTTCAGTGTTCATTTTGCACAAAGACTCACTGTGCCACTTCCCAGTGCCACACCCTGAGTGCTCGCCCATCATCCTCCCCGCCGCTCCTCTCGGCCACCAGGGCCAGGACACATTCTGTTTACTGGACAGGTTGGTCCAAAGCAGGCTTCCCTGGAGCTGTGGCCAGGCACTGCAACAAGTGCCTTGTGTCCATTCATTATCTAGAGCCCTTGTCACACCAGCTCTCATGGCTGGGTGGTAACGAAGCTGGCTCCATCCCAAAACCCTGCTCTTTGAACAAGGGTACAGAGCGCCATGGGGTGACCCTTTAGAAAAACAAGCCCTTCCGACCTTTGACACAGGGTGCAGTTGATCCCAGCCCAATCACAAGGACACACGTCCCCCTTGGCAGTGGTGCCAGCTGGCGGAGGCTCCCCAGGCACGCTACCTTCACTCCTTCCTGATGGCAGAAGAGCTGGAGGGCACTGCTGCTGTTCTCAGGGAAGCTGGTGATTTGGAGGTTAAAGGCTGGCGACCTCCGCTCTCTCTCCTGAGGAAAAGATTCGGCTTAAGGACAGAACTCCACCCGGGCCTTCACCACTTTGCCATTTTCCCACGTTATCCGGCAGCCATCAGGGCATCCCGGCTGGCCACAGCGTGACTACCGAGTGCGCATGCTGACACGAGCTCCTTGTCCGGCAAACAGAAGCTTCCCACGTGTCTGCATGGCAGCAGCTCTCCCGCAGGAACATGGGGACTTGTCATCGACTCGGCTATGAGGAAACGGTTAGCAGGTGTCCCAAGGCTGCCTGTGGCAAGGGCCATACCACGGGACGTCACAGAGGCACAGCATTCAATCAAAACAACCACACTACATCACCACAGGCGGAGGAGGCCACGGACGTGGTGGAGTGTGATTTGGGGCTGGGCACATCGACACCCCCCAGTGACCCTCACACTCTGCACCTTGAGGCGGCAGCATCGCCTTCATGTCATACACAGAAGCCAGGCCAGGAGCCCAGCCCTGACCCTGCCTTCCTCCCGGTAGGATCTCCCTGTCGGTCTCCACCCACCATTTCTGGGACCCAGACTGGCACAACCAAAGATTAGAGCTCTGCGCCTCCCTTGGACGCACAGTCAGAGCTCCGTGACTGAGAGAGGAAGCAACCAGCGTTTTCCCAGAAGGGTTTCCACGTCATCATGAATAGAACAACGCACACAGCTCAGTGGTTGGTCTCAAATGTGTCTGCTTCCAAGAACAAACTTCAACCCTTCAACTAGGCACAAAGAGGTGTGGCGTGTCAGCATAGCAGGCCTTTGCAAATCACCGTGTTGGTCAAATAGCTTATATTTGCTCAGAACCTCAGAAGAATCTGAGATCTGTGGAACCAACAGGTTTCCTTCATGACCCAACTAAGAAATTCAAGCCAGGGACTGGCACTGCGGCACGGTGAGCTAAGCCACTGCCTGCGACACCGACATTCCTAGAGAGGGCCAGTCTGAATCCAGGCTCTCACTTCCAATTGGGCTCCCAGTGAGGCACTTGGGAAAGCACCGCACAACGGCCCAGGTACCTGGACCCCTGCCACCCACAGGGGAGACCCTGATGGAATTCCAAGCTCCTGGCTTCATCCCAGCCCAGCCACCAGGCCCTCTGGGGAGTGAACCAGTGGGTGGAAGCTCTCCCTCTTTCTAACTCTACCTTTAGGAATGACCCCAAGATGAGCTGGAGTGTGCCAGGCGAGTCTAACACTGCTCCCGGGAGAGGCCAGGGCTGCTGATGTCATCACTTGCCACGAAGCCCCCACCTGGCTCGGCTAGCAACGATCTAGAGGGTCAAGCCCTACAAATGCGGCCCTAGAAGCAATGCTTTCCCAGACCTGCTTCCCAGGTCCCGTGAGACAGGGCAGAGCCAGACAATTCCACAAGGCAAGCAGGGCTGGTGCGGTTCCTGTGCAAGGCTTCCTGGCAGGCAGCTGACGTCTTGACAGCCTCCCTTCCCTGCGGCAAGGATCTGTGCTGAGGCCCATACACAAGCCAGCCCTGAGCGACACGGGCGCCAAGGCTCAGGCCGTGGGCCCAGCCAGTGCAAGGAGCGGACAGTGGGTTCGAACACAGACAGTCTTTCACTCAAGCTGGGAGGAGAAGCCACAGACACTGCAGGGTGAGAGTGGAGCTCCCCTGTGACAGAGGGAGCCGTACACATGCCACGCACGGTCAGCGGGGAGGGGCAGGGCCGCATCAAAACTATCACTCACTCAAGCGATGCTGGAAACATCAAACAAAAAATTAGGGTTGTGAGGGTCTGAGGGTCGCTCACTCTGTCCCACTCAGTGCACAGGCTGGGGGTGGGGAGGGGTGACGCGCCCACAGGACAAAGACTGGGATGACACAGGACCCTGTCAGGGTGCTAGCTCCAGCCTGATTACAAGTCAGAATCTCTTGAATCCAGCATGGCTGTGATCCCTGGCTCCCTACAGAGCTGAAGCAACACATAGGTTTTCTCCAGCACCTATGCAAATTACAGCCTGTCCTTACTTACCTGGGGTGGGGGGAGGGGTTACCTTGGCAAACAGAAAACAGGCCCTGAGTGGCAGTGAACTTGGACTAAAGGCCACCCCGGGCTTGCCAGGTCAGGCCCTGCTGTTTCAAAAGGTGAGAGATCGGTTGCATGCATGAACACTTAAAAAGGCTGTGTCTCTGACTGCAACCAGTGCGTCTGTCCGGGTGTGGCAGGGCGTTCCGGCGGCTCTGCATGCAGGAGAGTCGTCATGGCAATGAAACACAAATCAAAAAGGCAAAATATTGCAAAAACAAATGATTTTATTAAGTGCAAAAAACAAGCCATAGGCGATAACTAGGAGCTCTGGTACAAGTCCACAGACCGGTGAGCGCTCCTTCTCCGAGAACACATTAAGGCAGTGACATTATTCTGAACATACAGGTTTAAAAAAAAGAAAGAAAAAAGGGGGAGAAAGTAGGAACTAGCACACCATCCCCGTGCACATGCGGGGGGCGGTGGGGGCTTCACAGGAATTTCAGTTTGGGCTCAAACAGAATGTCTGCTCCGTGGGGGAGTTTACAACAGAGAGAGTCCCTTACTTCCAGCTCTAGCACTCTGAACTCTAACAGTTCGTTCTGGTCCTTGGCGTCCTGCATTTCGCTCTTCAGCTGGTTCTCCTCCAGTTCCAGTCTGTAGATCTAGGGTGAAGACATCTGCAGGTGAGCAGGTGGGGACAGTGGGGAGCAAGGGCCGGTGCGGCAAGGACGGGCTCAGAGGCTGGGCCTGTGACGGGGTGCAGCCAGTGATGGCTCACACCCGCTTGTCAGGTTAATTGACAGCGGACAGTGACAGGGCGCAGAATTTCCGCACCCTGCCCTTCCTACCTCCTTTCACACCATTCAAGTTAACAGAGCCAAGAAACCAGCCCCAGGGGTTCCTTGTGTGTGCCCAGCCCCCACTGCCTCCCACACCATTCAGGTCAACTGACAGTGGAACTGGCTCTGGAGTCCAAGCACTCGGCCCCTCCTGACTCCTACTCTACTAGATTAGGTTAATTAACTGCAGGAGAACTTTGGGCTCCCACAGCTCCCTTCCTGCCTCCTGCACAGGGAAACTTGTTTGTACTTTGTGGCTGTCACTCTGATTGGAGGATGAGAGCTTAAAAACTCGACTTCTGCAGTAAGGCACGGTGACTCTAGGAGTGTGGCAGGAACTGCTATCACCAAGCTTGGACAACTAAGACTCCTCCGAACATCCTATACTTGGGTCCAGGGTGATCTCTCTCGCACTCCGCAACATGCCAAGTTCACACTCCCTAGCCCCACGGGAGACTGAGACACACAGCTATGAGGAGCCCCTTCCCCTCAGGCTGAAGGTTGGGGGCTTCTGCTGCCTGGGCCTGTCCACCCCAACCGGCCGGGATCAGCATGAGGGACAGAGTCCCAGACCAGACAGTTCAGGGGAGCGGGTCCCTCCAGAGTCCCTACAGGGCTCCTGTGGCAAGCCGGGAGGGCAGCAGACTCCCTGAGGGTGAGCGCACAGAGAAGTCTGGGAAGGGAGCCTCCTGGGTGCCACCCCTAGGCACCAGCGGGCAAGGGTGGCACCACTGGTGGCAGCAGCTCGATGCCCTGGCTGAGCCCTCAGTAGGCTCTCCTGGTTGCCATGCCCCTGGTTGCCAAGCCCCAAGCACAGTCAGCCCTCAGGGTGGGGTTTTTCCACTCCAGGACTTGTGGGAACACGTGAGAGTCTGATACTCCCAGGATTTAGTGACAACCCAGAGGGTGCCGAGACCACCACCAACAGGGCTGCACCCATGACAGGGCTGGGCTCATCCGTGGTGTCCCAGACATACCTGGGAATCAGCCATGGCTTCAGCAGGCCCAGGAGCAGAGCCTAACCAAGCGAAGTCTCTTCCACAGAGGGAAGGCCAGGCTTGGCCACAAGCAAAGGCTAATCTAGAGTGGGGGATCCCAACACAGGAAATGTCTGAGAGAGGGGACAGGGGCCTACAAACGGGCAGGGTACGTCCATGGGTGCTGAGAATGTCTGAAACCACATTGCAATGGACCCCCCAGCTGGAGGGACATACAGGGAGGTGAACAGCAGTGTGCAGAAACAGCTCAGCCCACAGCATCAGCCCTCACCCCCATGTACATCTCAGAAAGTTCTAGAAAGCCCCACAGCCAAAGAGCCAAGGCCAGAGGCCCCGCTGCTGTTAGGGTTGGTACTACTAGTCTGAGGTGACCCCGGGTCCAGAGCTGTTGGACAAAGAAGGTTCTGGAAACCCAAAGCGACGGGCAGGAATGTCCACGTCAGGATGACAGGTGCCTGAGAGTGGTCTACATCCAAGGCCCTCCCAGAGGCCAGGGCCAGGAAGTGGGAAGTGAGTCCTCCTTGTCAGGAGAGCCCACATGGCAGGACCTCCAGGGCTGCGGGGGACGCAGGCGGTCCGAGGGCCCCAGAACAGGGGTCACGTACCTTCTCCAGTAGGTCCTGATTGGTCCTAAGGAGCAGCTGCTTCTCCTCCACCCACTTGGAGTCCTGAGGGAGAACACGGAGTGTGTCCACGCTCACCGGCCCCGCAGATGAGCAGCCGGGCGGCAGGCAGGGTTAGCGTGGTCACCTCCCAGCACAGTCACCAGCAGGCTCATTATCCCCACTGTGGGGATAGTGCCTGGTGGCAGGGCTCCCGGTGGCCAGCCCCAGTCTGGCCCACACACACCCCAGGCCCCTCCTGATTGCTCTGCCATGTCTGCCTGGCCTTGCACCATCTCCCCGGGTTTCTGAGTCCCTGGTGTACATGGCACAGGTCACTATCCTTCACCACGGCTCCCACCACAGGCACAGCCTGCACGCAGCCAGACCCAAGCAGGCACAGGAGCAGGGGAGGAGGCCTCTGGCCCAGCCCCAACCTCCGGCATGCCTCAGAGCCAGGACACTGCCTTGGGTCTAACCTATGCAACACGGAAGCTCCCCAGCACCTCTGGCTTTCCTGTGCCAGCTGTTTACCAGTCTGTACAGTGGCCCTGCTGACCTGGTGTGGGCTTCCAAGTCCCATCGCCCCCCAGCCATAGGACCCACAGCTACCCCTAGCAGGAGGCAGACTCTCTTGGTCCTGCAGAGGCTGGCCTTGGCTGGTCTATGGGTCAGCCACCAAGACACGAGCAGGTGTGTGCCACATGCCAAGACTCGTAAAGGCTTTGTACCATGCAGCCCACCCTTTCTTCCTGCGCAGAGACCACTGGGGTCGGAGGGGAGGGAGGACTAGCGCCTTGGAGGAAGCCACAACTACCACCAGGACAGACACATAGGGAGGAATTTCTCAGCCCCTGCAGTCCACCTGAAGAAGCTTCCAGAAAGAACTGAGGGAATACTGGCAGAAGAGCCACCCACTGAGCCAGCCCACAGAATAGAGTGAATAAATACATGTTGTGAACAAATCAACAGGACGCAGCACACGTGGCTGGGTGGCGGGGAGGGACTGAGTGGGCAGCTGTGTTCAGACAAGCTTCATGGATGCGAGCTCAGCCTGGGAAGGAAACCGAGGCCAGCGGCAGGTCAGGATGGAGGTGGACAGAAGTCTCAACGCCCCCAATCCCTGGGCTACTGCCCATTGCAGCTTCTCCTCCAAATGTGGTGACGCGTGTGAGCCCCATTTTAAAGATGAGGCACAGATTACAGAACTGTCCAAGATCAGACCAGGACCAAGCAGGTCCCTCGCCCTCACCATGATGGATGCCATGACTTCTTCAGCCATGCCACTTCCAGGGACAGTCTGTGGGCCTGGCTGCCTGCATCTGAGTCTCAGCCATGACCCTGAGCCCCCTCCTGCAAGAACCACGCCCTTCCTGAGTCCCTCCCTGCTACACTTGCAGTGGTTCACAGCTCCTCTTGTCATGCCCACCACACCCCCTCCCAGGCTCCCACCAGGCCCTGTGGCAGCCCCCATCAACCCTCCCAGTCTAGCCAACGTCGGGTTGCAGGGGAGCCACCAGCCATGCCATCTGCCCACACACTGCCACCACCTGTGGTAGAAGCACCAATACTGACACCAGTCAGTGACTTACATCAAGGCAAGCTCGGCCTTTCCCTCTCCCATGCCCAGCAGTGGAATGTTCTAGATTCAATAGCTATAAGACAGCAGTGGCTGCATACTGCACCACATACAACAGATGGTCCTCTGCCCACAGAAGGACCAGAGAACTTGGGATGGTGGAACACCTCACTGTTGGGCAGCCCCAAGACTTCCTGCTGCTGCCGCCCCAAAGAACCACTTAGTCTCATGCCCCAGTTCTGCCTTTCTCTCAGCCTGGCCCAAATGGATGCAGACAATGGGCACAGAGATTCCGCTCGACCTGCAGGGCTTTCCATCGACTTCACACGCTCCCACAGGGGGTGCAGTCCCTGAGCTTATGCGAAATGGTGCGATGAACAAAACAAAACCAACCAAGCAAACAAACAAAAGAAACACACCACAAATGGAAGAATTCCCACAATTAGGCACAAGACATATTCAAAAAGTTAAAAAAAATCATAACTTGCTTAATCTCATTCAGAGAGTCAAAAATAAACCTATACCATATGATCCAAGCAACACAGGATTCCTGAGTGTTTCCCTGGGCTTGGATCCATCCTGGGTCGCCATCTTCTCAGGACCAGTCTCCAAGTTACAGTGCAAATGTGCTCATGGAGACCACCGACCAACAGAAAACACAAAACCTGAGGCTCCCCCGTGAGGCGAGGAGAGATAAGATGACCAGGTCGTCCATCAACACACCAACAAAGGCAGAGGGCACTACAACATCTAAACCCATCTTCCATCACGGGCAACAGAGTCACATCCACAAACTCAACACAACACCCCGAGATCCTCTTCTGAAGAAAAAAAAAGTCCTTGAATCCATTCCTGCAACCCTAGAGAAAACACATTGAACAGGACAAAAGTTTTAAAACGTGGTTTTCTTAATTCCAACCAGACTGTCACATATACGCCTCCAACACACAGACGAGTGACACAGCACTATTGAAAAGGGCTCCCTTCCGATGGCATAGAAACAAGGCCGCACCTTCTCCTAACCAAGCAAAGAGGATGCGTGTATGTAATCCCATCCTTTACAGCAAGCTTGTCCATCACACCCACGGCATAGTGTACCTAAAGCGTGGCGAGTATGAAGAGCAGTTGGGAAAAAAGGGCATGGTGGGGCTGCGGGGGTGGGCCATTATAGACGTTTGACACTCATAGGATTGTAAACCACTGCCACAGGTGGTGAGGAGCTCCAGATGACAGGAAGCTCGCAGGCATGGGGATGGATGAGTTGGACCAACAGGAAGGTGACAGCACACCAACTTTGGTGGACCATGTCCTCAGCCCTCACTCTTGCTTCACTTGTATAAGCCCATGTGGCTGTCCTGGTGACAGGGAGCATTCCGATTGGCTGCCCCTCTGTGACCTCACAGGGCTCTGTGGCCATACCAGCTGTCCAATCAGCAGCTGCCTGGTCATAAAGGTGCCACAAAGGTAGCAGTCTGCAGGTCACCTCTGGGCACCCAGGCGAGCCCCGGGACACAGCGAGTGGAGGGGCAGTGCCCGTCATGGGGTACATGGTCGTGGCTCCTCACCTGGCCCTTCTCCACCAGCAGCTTCTCCAGGTCCTCGATCTTGGCCTGACATCGCAGCAGATCAGCCTGCAGCTGCTCCCGAGTCTGCAAGCAAACAGAGCAGCGGTGAGCGGGCTAGACGGAAGGATGGACGGAGACTTGGAGCAGATCAGACACCAGCAGGGACTACCCTTCGGGGACCAATGGCCGTTCCCCACCCACAGCCCTTCACAGGATGCCCACAACAGGGAGCTCCAGTTGCACAGGCTGTGGGGGTGGGAACATCTGCAGAGATCTTAGGGCTGGCTTCCATAGAGTTGACAACTGTCACCGGTCCAGACCTTTCTGGGCTTCCATTTAGGGTTAGGGATGCTCGGCCAGTAAGAACTGTCAGGCCCAGTGTGGAAACAGGAGCCTGGGGGAAGGGACCCCCTTTCTCCCTGCAAGGGGGCAGTGGGTCGGGGACAGGGGTCAGAAGGCAGGCACGGCCAAGGGCACAGGCCCAGCTCCTGCAAGATCAGAGTCTGCTCCCTCTACAATCCACAAGCCAAACACATTTCCACCGGTTCAGGCTCCTGCTCAGCCTTTGTCACCTACAGGAAAAGTCTGAAAATCAAAATGGCCCAGGGCCTGGCCAGTAACACAGTGAGGGGCAGCGAAGGAGCGTGAGGTCCGGGGATGGCCTGCCAGGCCTGCCACACCCCACACGGCCCTCAGCACCACCAATAGCAGCCTCTCTGAGGGGTCTCCCCACAGACGGCCTCCCGGGGACCAGCTGCGCCCCAGCTGTCTGCTACTCCAGCACCTCTGTCCAAGCTCCTAGAGTTTCTTTTGGGGGGGCCTGTGTCGTTTTCCAGAAGGTGGGGCTCACTCCTCACAGAGCCACCGTGGGAATCAGACGGGGACAGGAGAAAACTGGCAGCACCAGGGCCCTCTGCGAGCTCCTGCAGGCCCGGGTCTGTACGAGCTTCCTGGATGTGGGGGAACGGCCAGTGGGTGGAAGTTTCTGCAAGGCAAAGAGCTCAGGCCAGCACGAGGGGTGACAGCCAACAGGGTCATCAGTGTCTTCTGTGTAGGGGGGCAGCTGCTTTTTCCTCAATGTTCCACAGTTCCTCACATCTGGAACACGCAGGAATGTTGTCACGAAGGAGGACTCAAAGCCCCTTCCAGATTCTGGCCACCATGGAGACTTCATTACAAGTTCCCCAACACCTCCCGAATCCCCTCCAGGTGCCCCGGGCAGGGCCCTTGCCAGAATCACAACCCGGCTATGGCGGGGGCACGCCCAGCCCAGCAGGACCGTGGCACTTACCCGGGCCTCCCTCTCAGCATCCAGCGTGCCGCCCACCTGCTCCTGCAGCAGGGCGTAGGCTCGCTGCAGGGCCTGGTATTCCCTGGTGAGCTGGCAGAACCTCAGGTCAGCCTCCTCTCTGGTTGTGGTCTTAACAGAAGGCAGAAAGACAGTGTCAGACATGTGCCTCCATGTACCCAGGTGGACATGGGCCAACTGAACACCTGTGCCCCAGCGCCTCTGCTGGCCAGAGCAGGACACAGGCCCCTATCAGGATGGGAGCCAAGTCATGCCCATTCAGGGAACAGGGGGAAGAGGAAGAGGGGGCCGCCCTCACTGCAGGGCTTCTCTCTCTGGAATTTTCCCACATGGGAATCAAAGGGATGAGCCAGTACAGTGCAGGGCCGTGGCAGGGAGCAGTGAGTGGGTACCACATGGCCCAGTGCAGGGCTGCTGAGGCCCACACAAGTTTGTGGCCACTGTGTTCGAGGGTGGAGGTAGAGCAGGGGCCCCTTCCTCCTGGTACCAGGGGGAGGGACACATCTAAGAGACAGGGCATGTGCCCCTAAGGCTTGGGCAAACAGCCAGGAGGGCTCCCTGGGTCTGAGGTGGCAGGGACTACAGAAGAAAACCATCTTGGAAGTCACTCTAAGACGGGACACCATGGTGAAGGCCACAGGGCCCAGGGAAGAGCCTGGAGTGGGTGGAGTGCTGGTGGGAGGAGCCAGGGAGGGAGGCTCCGCCCCCAGCTGCAGGCCGTGGGGGCCTGTGAAGACCCACAGAAACCCCATGAGGAGCAACAATGCTCCCACATCCTGTCCCAGCCAGGGCCCTCACCACACAGGCCCACTCCCCTGCACGTCTACACTCAGCCTTCCTGTCCAGACAGCCAGAGCTCAGAAAACCACCCCCAGTGGAACGGCTGCTGAGAGGAGAGGCCACGATGCACGGTGGGCAATGCAGCTGGGCCTGATCTAGGACTGGCAGGGAGGAGGAGGCAGGGAACCTGTGCTGAGTCTCAGGTTTGGGATCTGACAGGTACGTGACTCCGGAGAGGCACAGGGCCCCACAGGGGCCGCTGAGAAGATGCCAAGGGGCAGGGTAGGAGCCCAGGAAGCCGACAGGTGCACACTGGAGAACACAGGGTGCTCAGCAGCAGGACTGTGCCCTGAGCATGTCCAGATACAGGCAGGGGTCAACAGGTGACCTTGGGCAACAGGACTTCAGGCTCCCACTTATTCTCGATGCTTCTCTGTGCTGTCCCGGTCAGTGGACGCCCCCTCCCCCAGGGCCGCCAGCGTGGATGACGCTCACAGGTAGGGCTGGGTGGTCTGGGGTCACCTCGAGGTGAAGGAGCGACGCGTGTGAGTCTCAAAGGTGGACTCGCCCGCCCCTTGACACCACCTGGGGAGGCCCAAACAGGTGCTGGCTTACATCATCCAGGTCTTCCTCAGGCGTGGCCGGGGTCCTGTCTGTCCTGTCCGTGTTATAGGAGGTCTCGGACAACGTTTCTGAGTCCACGGACTCCTCGTCAAATCCAAAAAATGTCTCCACAACATGCTTCTGCAAGAGGCAATGGGCGTAGCGTCAAGGACAATCCGGGGGCGCGGCCCCGGGGCCTTCGGTGTCACCGCTACAACTGCTGCCTGTGACACCTGTGCACCTAGCACGCTTGGTAAGACAGCACGTGCAGAGGAGGGGGCAGGAGTAGCATGGGCCACAGGCAGAGGCGGCCGGCCCAGACTCGAACCCACTGCTTTGCCCATGAGCACCATGGGGGCCTCCCTGCAGACAGCCCTGCAGGCAGCACAACTATTGCCCTAGGAAGACAATAGCCAGCCCCAGAGAGAAGAGTCTGGAAGGATATGACACCAACACACAGGGCAGGGCTTCAGGGGGTGAGGTCAGTGACCCAGCACACTAGCCAGTAGGCAGTGCGGGGGCACGCCCAGAGACCTCACCAAACCTGAGGGTGCCGTGGGAAACCTGGAACCCCTCAGGCCTCCATCAGTCAGCCGCAGGGCAGCTCGCACGCTCTGAGCTGAGCCTGCACGGCTGTTCTCTTAGACAGGAGCCTGTAGAACTCTGCTCATTCATTCACTCATGCACACATTTATTCATCCAGCAAACATTGGCCAAGCGCCTGCAAGAGGCCGAGTGCGGGGCTGGACAGAGGCTAGCGGCAGGATCAGAAGCAGCGAAGGCCCAGCCGCCAGAGGCCCGGGGCCACCTGGTGCCAACAGCCAGCCACAGTCAAACACCTCTGTTTTAGGAACAAAGGTTTTGCTTGCTTCCGCAATCAGGATATTTTTCTCACCCCAGAGAAAGCGCCCTGGAACTGCAGGGCCCAGCCTCTGGCTCGCAGGCTTTTCCAGCCAGTAACCATTTCCTCTCAGCTCGTGGCGGGGTTGGGGGAGACGGAATGACCCCACCTACCCCACTGTGTAATCTGGCGTGTGTCTGCCAGTGCAAGAAAAATGAAGTATGTCACATTCAGCAATGGGATCAGAAAAGCTTCAGCCAAGGGAACGGCAGGGAAGATGGGGGTGCTCTTGTCCCCTCACACGGTGGGGGGGGAGTTACACAGGAGGCACCCACCACCTAGGATGTCCCCAACGGCGTCCACTCTAAGGTCATTCCTGTTGTTCAGCATGGGACGGGTGTCTCTCCCAACCCTGATTTGTATGCCAGCAGGGTCCCCAACAGCTCTGCACAGCAGCCCTGTCCCCCCACAAACCTGCAGCAGCACCCAAAACCCAGAACCGCCCTGCTTCCAACCTGCACACCCCAACTCGCTGCTCCACCCTGCCCCCTAGTGGCCAGAGTGTTAGAAAGCAAGAGCTGAATGGGGCTGGTCCTGCCTACTGATCACAGCAGCCACTGGTATCCGGGCAAACTCCCACGGTGCCAAGCAGGCACCTGCACCTGTCACATGCCCGCCACAGCTCTCCCTCGCTTTCCTTCAGTCTCCACACACAACTACATGGCAGAGGCCTCTCTGACCACCACAGCAAAGTCCCTGCACCACCCTCCCCCAGCCCTGCCCAGACCCCATCCTCCTCTTAGCACTGCGCACCTCCAGGGACAAGACACACCCCTGCCCGTGTCACCCCCAGAACGGAATCTCCACGGAAGCAGGAAGTGGTCCTTCCGCTCCCCGCAGTGCTCTGACTGCCGCCCCATACACCTACCTAAGTCACATGAGACATCACAGACCTGCTTCTCTCAGGGAGCTCAGAACTGAGCTGGTGTGCCCAGCCACAGGCAGCTCCAGACTGGCACATAGCACCCTTGCCTCTGCACACAGGCTGCACCGTTCCCCAGCGAGCAGTGACGGAGGTGGAGGGGGCGGCCTGAGCAGGCTGCCCAGACCTCGGCTGGCATCACTCTCTCAGCCAGGGTCAAAGACAGCCCTGTCCTCCAGTCTGCTCTCCAGGTGAGCAGACCCGGGTTCACACACTCTCCCGCATCCCCAGAGAGCAGTGGCCAGGACACTGGAGGGCAGTGGTGACAGCTGCTTACAGCAGTAAGTGACAGTTCACCTGCACACATGCCACCTCTCCCAGCGCCAGTCCCCATGTTCCTCAGGGACTTCAGGGCCCATTTTGCTTCCAGTAAACACAGTTAATTGCCAAGGCCTCAGGGGACAGGCCGGGACTGTTGCTATGGCAGCGACACCTGCTGATGTGGCCCCAGGAGATGACATCAGGTCATACACACACACACACACACACACACACACACACACACACACACACACACACACACACACACACACACACACACACACACACATTGCTGGCCCCTGACCACCCACCATGGGCTCACAATTCAATGTTGAGTCATCCAGGACAAAGCTCGCGGGGCGCCAGGCAGGGACTCGACCAGGTGCTAACAGACAGCGTGTCAGGCAGAGCTGGCTCTGTCAACCAGCCAGCGGTGTGTGGAGTGTGGAGGCCCCAAGTGGAACAGGAAGCGGCGTGGAGGGCAGCCTGACGGTGGTGTGGACCCCCGGCTGGACATGGCACACCCGACACGCCCAGGAGCACAGGGCTGCCTGAGGACCCAGTCCCAGCTCTCACACCACGCAGGCACACTGCTTCGCTCCTGGGAACACTTAGCTGGTTAGCGGGATTCTGTTCTATGAGAAGCCCAAATGTTTTCCACTTGCTTCCACCTTTATTAACATACAAGGAAAATCACTCCCTTATAACGCCTACAGTGAGACTCGGTGGCTCTTGAAGACGGTGCAAGCTGTCTCCCCCTCCCCTTCCCAGACACAAGTGTCCAGCAGCCACCCAGAAGACCCCACCCCTCACTGCCCGACACGCACAGCACTTCAAACGAGGCCCAGCGCCAGAACTGCCATGCCTGCGACATCTCAATTACTCCAACTCCAGGGACACCTCCAACGGACAGACAGTCCAGCAGCTGCCCGCTGCAAGGCACACCTGCTACCCAGAACCAGCTCCCTTCTGACGACTGCTCTCTCCACAGCCGAATCCAGCCCTGCGGCCGCTTACCTTCGTGCCTGTACGTCATCTCCTGACAGCCAGAGAAGTAGAGGCACACCAGGGCGCAGAGGCAGAGGAAGAAAGAGAAGTAGAGTACAAAGAGGATGTACTCCATGGCGGCCCGCGCGTGCCGGCTCCGACTGGAAACTCTTCCCTCCCTCCCCACTTCTGAAAGCTGCCTGCTTCCCCTCCCACAGCACGCCGTGCTCCCCAAGGCCGCCACAGGCAGGAGCCACCTGCTGCAGCAGCCTGAGGACAGCGCTCTGCAACCAGGACTGTGGGCAGCTCCAGGAGCAGGGCTGGCTGCGTGCGTCATGGCTAGGGGTCAGGGGACAGCTTCCCAGCCAGTGTATCCGCTGGGGACTTTACCCCCAGGACACATCCTTGCTGAGAGCCAGCTGTGTGCAGCGCCAGGTGCTGAGGACAGCACTAACTAAGGTGCTCCTTTGGGGCCGCAGCTCAGATCTGGGAGGATCGCCCTCGACCCCCCACTTGTAGCCTGGACGGTGTGAGCCCCACGTGTGGCCTGGACCGGGTAAGCCCCACGTTGGCCTGGACTGGGTGAGCCCCACGTTGGCCTGGACCGGGTAAGCCCCACATTGGCCTGGACGGTGTGAGCCCCACGTTGGCCTGGACTGGGTAAGCCCCACATTGGCCTGGACGGTGTGAGCCCCACGTTGGTCTGGACTGGGTAAGCTTGGTGCTTTAATTGGCAGCATTGGTCTCATCATCAGCAGTTATCCAGCTGAGAAGCCATGCTGTTTGAACAGGATCTGTCTGGAGAGGGTGTGTGTGGGGGAATTCTACTTCCTAACAGGACTTCACCAAGCATCCCCCAAAAGCAAAAGCTCAGGGCCCTGACCGTAGCACAGCAGCTTAGGCTGCCACCTGTGGTGCTGACATCCCATACAGTCACCGGCTCAAGTTCCAGATGCTCCACTTCTGACCCTGCTCCCTCCTAATGGGCTGGGGAAGGCAGCCGAGGAAGGGCCCCTGCACCCACATGGGCGACCTCAAGGAAGCTCCTGGCTTTAGCCTGTCCCAGCCCTAAATGTTATGGCCCTCTGGGGAGTGAAAAGCATATGGAAGATGTCTGTAACACTATTTTTGGAATAAAATCTGTTTTAAAAAGGAAAGTATTTTTCAAAAGAAAAGTGAAAGCCTCCACGTGGAAAAAGTGAGCATCAGAGATGAGCCGGGCGCTCCCCCACAGACCCCGAGGCGGCATCTAAAGGCAGGGGGCACGTGGGCCACAGCACGCTGACCCCTGCCACGGAGGCCTGCACCCTGCGTCCCTGGCCTGGTCCTCCTCCCAAAGCTGCACTGGCAGCCTGGGCACCCGGCCCCGGCCACTCGCGTGGCACTGCTGCCAGGAGTCCTGGGCTCCGGCTGGCCCGGGGCTGCCCATTATGAAACAGGAAATGGGAGATTTCTCTCAGCCTCTCTTCGTCTGTCACTCTGGCCTTTCAAGTTAAATAGGCAGTTTGTTTGCTTTAAACAGACACTTTTCATAAAAGAAGAGAGAGTGGCCTCTGGGCCACTCTTCGTTCCAGGGCCTCCCTCCCCACAGTGTGGCCCCACACTTGTCAGTTCAGTGCTCACTGGCCCCTTAAGTCACGCCTCCCTGCAAGCTGCCAGGGCTGGATGGGTCCATGTCCAGCTGCCAAAGACCAGCCTTGGCACTTCTGCCAGAACCACCTACAAGGGGGAGAGCCAGCCTGAAGCCTCCAGGGCCACCTGGGTCAGCCCAGGTCCAGAGCTTGCTCACCTGAGGGGCTGGCCCAGGGCACACGGCACTGAGAGAGAAAGATGTGGGTTCCTAGCAACCATGTATGAGCACCTGGATCCAGCTGTGCTTGAAGCCTGTCAGTCACATGGACGCCTTTCTTTCACGTGAATTTTTTGCACAAAAACAGAAAGTATCCTGGCTAATGGGGACTGGACTAGGCCTAGCAAGCGAGTCCATTCTGAGACAGTCTGCTCCTCCAGAGGACCTTGTCGCCACCTGGCAGGTTCCTCAAGAGCAGCCGCCTGGGCCTTGGGGTGCCTCGGCTCTGCAGAAACCGTGAGCTGCATCTGGCAGGGTCAGCCCCCACGTGAGCTGCGTCCAGCGGGGTCTGCTCTCACCTCTGCTCTCAGGCTGGGCCCGTCACTGATGGCCCGCCATGCCCACAGCAGACAGCCCACATTAAGGACTACAGGCCAGGGGACAGGACAGCTTGAGAACCAGGTCTCCTCAGCCTTCCCCGCCTGCGCACGCACACACACACACACACACACACACACACACACACAGCCTGAGTCATTGTGGGCAGCCTCAGGCCTGAGCCTGCTTGGACAAGGCAGGTGTCTGACGGCCATGGGTTCTGGCCTGGACTTGACCCAGGAACCAGACTGAGCAGCCAGGCATCAGCCATCAGAGCAGGCTGCTGGACACACAGTGCCGGCCCCAGCCTGTCTGCCTCGGCCTTGCCACTCACTCGTTCGACCAGAGTCTCTGAGCACTCCCTAGGGAGACGGATGTCGGCATGGACAGCCACAAGCCACAGCGCCCTGCACCAGGGCCCACCTGACTGGGGAGGCTGAGGCCTGAAGGACAGGGGTCAGCTTGATTTCTCCTACGGGACCAGAGGCCGCAGGCACACGTGGTATGAGGCACTCACCTCGCAAAGATACAGAGGTGAGCAGCACGATGAGGCCCTGGTCTCAGGCCCTCCTGGGCTGCGCCCGAGCCACAGACCTGGGGGCCTCATCTAGGGACCCCTGTGAAATGGAGTCTAGCAATGGGACAAGCTCCACACCCTTTAGATACAGTCTTTCCAATATCCCACCAACAGTGGGAGGTGTCCAATTGCCCCTGCAACTCTCGCACAGCCCAGCAGGCCATGCACATTCACCCCACAGTTCCCACTGCTGGGAACCTGACCACAGGGACACAACTTTCTGCCAAAGGGAGTGACAGTTACAGATGGAGAGCGCCCAGTGGCAGGGGAAAGGCTAAATAAGCCCAGTAGAAGCGCTTACTGAAATGCCAGCAGCCGTCATCAAACACAAGTGGTCCAGCGAGAGCTGCTCCGTCGGCAGAGACACATTTACTGCAGCGCCATCCATCACAGCCACAGACAGGATGCAGACATGCCCAGCAGCACAACAGCCAACAGATGTATGGCGTGTCTGTCTGGCAGATCATGCAGCCAGAAAAATTCCTATTTATGATGACAGCGCATATAGAGTTCAACGCATGTAGCACCATATCTTTAAAAAAACAGCATGGAAATACACGACGTGTGGGGCAAGTGGTGCGATGCGTGTCGGTGCCACTGGCCACGATGAGGTAAGTCCCATTCTCGGTGTAGACAGGCCTGTATGGTCTCTACAGCAAAAACACACATACAGAGGCCAAGCTAACAAGTTAAGCCACTGCCTGCGACTGAACATCCCATTTGGGTGCTGATTTGAGTCCCGGCTGCTCCACCTCTGATCCAGTTCCCTGCTAATACTGCTGGAAAGATACTGGAAGATGGCCAACATGTCTCAGAGGGGGAAGGCATGACCATGCTGACACTTGGGTCTCTGACCTCTGACCTCTCCAAGTTCCACAGCCACCTGCTGGCAGAACTGTTAAGACAGTTCTAGGCACTCAGCGTCTCCCGAACAACTAGGGTATCTGGCCCTCCTGGCTGGCCTGCCCAGCATGCAGGGCCTGGCTTGCCACAGTTCCCACCACCCCCTACTGTGCCATGCATGGGCCCTGGCCCATCCACCATCACATTTTAACGGCTACTTCCCTTTAGAAAGGAAAGTTTCTCTATAGCCCAACTCTGCTCAGATAAACCGTGTGTGTGTGTGTGTGTGTGTGTGCGCGCACATGTGCGTGCTCTCAGATAAACCATGTGTATGTGTGCCCACTCCAATTTGGTTTTTTATTCTCCAGCTTGGTCCCAAGACACTCAGACTATCCTGCCAGCAAGGAGACACCGTGCATTCCCACTGCCCCCTGACCCCAGGACGTGGTCTGCCTCACTGTAGATGTGCAAAGCCCTGGCTTTCTGCACAGGACCTAGCTGCCATCGACCAAACCCAGGGACCCCGAAATCCTCCCCCTCAAATCTAAGCGTTCATGTTTCTAACCTTGGAAGCATACACCCTGGGGCTTAAAACCAGACTCTGCTCCACCCACAAGCTGCATAACCGGGTCACACCACGTGACTGTGGTTAATGCCTCCTTGAGAGACGGCGCTAACACGGTCATCACCAGACCGGGGAGCAGAACCGGGCCTCCCACACAGGGCTCGTGCCCAGGGCTCCCATTGCCCTTGGAGCAGTGACGGGCAGCCGGGTGGCCACATCCCCTAGCCTCTTACCTTGGGCGGCTTCAGGCTTTTCCCACGATGCCTCTTGGAACGCAACAACCGTTCTCTCTCCTGCAACAAAGCACAGCCATGGGCAAACCTTGGGCAGTTCCAGCTGCCATGTCCATCCGTCAGCACCAGCGTGGGAGGGTCCGCACGCTCCACGCCCCTCCCCCGACACACCTTCTGGCAGCCGAGCGTTCACAGAGCTACTCCGTTTCCACATCCTTCTCAGGACCTGACCCTTTGCCTCCCCAAGGCCACCCAGGCCTGCTGGTCCCAGAAGCTGCCAGTCTGTCCTCTTGGGTGGGAGGTCGCCCACAGCACAGAGCCCCTTTCTGCGGCACTGATAGGTTCCAGCTGCGACATGGCTGGGCCTCCCCGACACTCATTCCTGCAGGTCTCATTCCCTTCCTGCCCCACAGCACTGCTCTGAGACACAGAGACGCCAGGCGCCTGGTGGCTGCGGTCCGGACACACGCCCCCTGCAGGTGAGTGGTAGATCAACGGCATCTGGCACAGCAACGGGACACACCCAAGTGCCCAGCAGCAGCCCTGTGGCCGGCCCTGACCTGATCCTGACCCACGCTGCGGCATGCCCTGGGCTTCACTGGGTGTGGCAATCCAAAACTGACATTACTGTCCTTTTACTGACTGTGGCTTTATCACCCTAAGCTGCGCTGAGTGTAACGAAGCAAAGATGGATGGGGGAAGGGAGGGAAAAGTTAGAGAAACAGAAAGGCAGACTGAATGTGATCCAAGTCTTTTGTACGGGCTTTTCTGCGCTTCCAGGACCCGGCGCCAGAAGCCTCCCACAAGCTCTTGGGGACGCAGAAGACGGCCTGTCTCTATGCACCAACACACTGGCCGCAGATGCGCAGCCCTCATCCCGGGGAGTCACAGGGGCCAGGAACCACACCCCCTCCACAAAGGCCTCTCTGGACAGACCACGTCCCCTGAATCTGTCTATCCACAGCACCCAGGAGACCAGGCCTGCGGACACGGTCGCCATGGAAACTGTCACCTGCTACCAGGGATGCCTTCCAAAGGCATCCCAGACTGTCTGGTGGCAGAATGAAGCAGGAGTGCGCCCTCCAGGAGGGGAGCCGGCTGGGGAGGGACAAAGGCAGATGCCACCCCCTGCTCTGCCGACCCACTGTGCCAGGTTCTCCCCCTACCCCGCAGGGAGGCCGTACCAGGGAGAGGTCGTCAATCACGTGCTGCTGCTCCAGCACCTGCAGCCTCAGGAACTCGAGCTCTTGCTCGTCCCGTGTCAGGCTGAGATCGTTGAGGGACGTGTGCCTCTTCAGAGAAGCCTGCGCCGACAGCTTCTCTTTCTGCAGGAGGCAACAGAGCGAGTTGCGGCTCACCCTCCCACAGCGCCCTGTGCACCAAGGCCAAGGGCTCCCCACAGCCTGGCCTCCGAGGGCCAGGCCAACACAGAGGTGGGAGTAGGGAGATGCGGGCGGCTGCCACCGGGCTCCTGAGCGGGTGATGGTGGCCCACAGTGCCCTCTGCCCTGTGGGACATGGTGGGAGAGGGTCAGAGAGAACCCCAGGGAGTTGGCAGAGAGACGGTGGGGTCAGAGAGGTAAGACCCCACCCACAGGACAGACAGGGCATCCTAGTCTGCAGTGGGGAGCAGCAAGGAGGCGGCGGTGGGGTGCGCTGCCTTGCCCCTGAGGCTCCTGGGAGGCCCGCGGCGTGTCCGCACGCACCACCTCCGCGTTCTCCCGGGCGAGCGCCTTGAGCTTCTCCTCCATGCGCTGGATGCTCTGCAGCAGCTCCTCGTTCTTCTTACTCATGCGCTTGTTCTTCTCCACCAGCGGCTTCAGCTGCACCTCCGTCTCCCGCGAGCGCTTCAGCTGGCGTGGGCGTGGGGAACATGCAGGGCGGGGGCTCAGGCGGGGCTCCTAGGAACCCAACTTCCCCGTCAGGACGCTCCCTGAACCATGCAACCCCCTGAAAGAGCCTGGGGTGGCCTGGGGTGGAGGGGATGTCCCAGATGAAGGAGAGAGGGAGACAGCCTGGCGGGTGGTCCACACATGGCCCTGCTGAGTGCACCGACCCCGGTCCTGGGAGGCCACGTGCAGACCAACTATGGCACACCCAGCACACAGCAGAGTGCAGCGCTGGGTAAAAAAGCAGGCAGATCAGGAGCCATCATGGCAGCTTAGCAAGTAATTCATGCCTACAACGATAACCTTCCGTGTGGGCACCAGTTCCCATCCAGGCTGCTCCTTTTCCAACTCAGCTCCCTGCTAATGTACCTGGGAAAGCAGAGAAGATGACCCCTGCCACCCACATGGGAGACCTGGACAAAGCTCCTGGCTTCGGCTTGGCCCAGCCCTCTGGTCCTTGCAGCTCTCTGGCCAGTAAACCAGCAGATAGGAAAATCTTTCTGTGTAACGCTTTCAAGTAAATAATTGAGCGAATCTTCAAAAGTAAAATGGCAGACGGATCTTCCCGTGTGATGAGCAAAGGACTGCTGTCAGAACACCATGGGGAGAACCGTACCTGGCAGGTGGGGGAAGTCCCACTTTGCAAGCACAAAACAACTCTCAAGCTGGGTGTCTACAGCATGTCTACAAAGCCCCATGCCCCACGCCAACAAGAGCTCTGACTCCAAGGGCCGAGAGCCAGCACCATGGCGCATGGGTAATGCCGGCATTCCCTGCTCACATGCGCAGGTGTGAGCCCCGGCTGCTCCATGTGTGACCCAGCTTATTCGCTAATGCGCCTGGCAGAAGTACTTGGGTACCTGCACCACCTGGGAGACCATGATGAAGCTCCTGGCTTGGGCCCGGCTGTTGCAGCCATCTGAGGAATAAACCAGCAGGTAGATCTTTTGCGCTCTCTCTCTCTTTGTTGCTCCCTGCCTCTCTCTGTAACTATGTCACTTTTTCAAATAAACAAATAAAATTTAAAAACAAAGAAACAAACAAGATGAAGGCGCTGGCCGGAGGAGTGACTCCCACCCCCAGTGCCCAGGGCGGTCTCCGCTGCTTTAGGCAGCCTGCTCTTCCACATCACCCAGGCAATGATTAGGCAGCTCCCTGAGTGTCTTTTTAGCTCACAAACATTTAAGTAAAAAGTGGAGACACTCTGATTAGAGCCACAGAAAACACGTCTTTAAGAACACAGAAAGCAAATGAATTTTCGTTGACGCTGTTGGAATTATCAACAGGTGACTCTGGCAAACAGGCGGACTGGATCATGGCCATCCGGGGAGTGATCCACTGGGTGGAAATCCTCTCCCCCACCACTCTCTCTCTCTCTCTCTCTGCCTCCTAAGTGAAATAAGTCAATAAAACTGTAATCATATCGCCTAAAAAATAATAGTGTGTTTTACTCCACAAATGATTTCATCTGTTAATTTCTCATGAATGAAATCCCAGAGCAGCTGAACATGGTCCACATCATGGATTCTGATGTCTGCCTAAAATGCGTTACAGAAATGTCCCATAGCTGGTACTTCAGTGTTTAGCGGCGGGGGTTTGGATCTGGGTAGGCTATAAACAGCATTGCAAGGGCGCCTTTCCCACACTTCTCACTTGGCTTCCTCAGAGCTGGCCGGGGACACAAGTCCCCCAGATCCCCAGCAACCTCTTCATGGAGCACCTGCCACATTTTTATAGCAGAGAAGCGAGAAGGCAAGGCAAGGAAGCCAGAGGCGTGCACAGCAGGTGTCTGTCCTGTTCTGGAACATTTCCCGGCTGCGGGGCCCCTCCCCAGCTGCGGGGCCCCTCCCCAGCCCCACGCCAGCTGCTTCTCTGGGGCGGGGCCTCGTTACCAGCTCATTCCTCTCGTCTGCCAGCAGGGTATTTCTGTCTTCTAGCTTCCGTATCACCGAATTCAGTTCAGCAATTTTTAGCTGAAATCGCCTCATATCTCGTTCATCCATATGTTGATCCTAAAAAAAGAAAGAGTTAAGACAAAAAATCCTTTAAAGAAGCTGAAGTGATTCAAAGCACTTTATGGAGACTTCTAGAAAACCCATGCAATAATATAAAAGGTAAGCTCCCTATTCAAAGATGGGTAAACCCTGGGTCTGCCACTCACTTGGCCAGGAGACACTGCTGAAGACACTGTCATCTCACAGGTACCTGAGATACTGAACTGCTGGGACCTCACCATCCAGCCCTGCCCAGCCCTGCATCCCTCCCACTCCACCTGCTGTTGCTCAAGGGTAGACACTCAGCAAGGAAGGGCCAGTGCCTGGCAAAGTGGCCAGCACACAGCTCCTGCAACAGCCCCCCGGTGGTAAAACAATGAGTTAATAAATGAATGAAGGGGGGGGCCTGGCAGCGTGGCCTAGCGGCTGGGGTTCTCGCCCTGAACGTGCCAGGATCCCATATGGGCGCTGGTTCTAATCCCAGCAACTTCATTTCCCATCCAGCTCCCTGCTTGTGGCCTGGGAGGGCGGTCGAGGACGGCCCAGAGCTTTGGGATCCTGCACCCGTGTGGGAGACCCGGGGGAGGTTCCTGGATCCTGGCTTCGGATCAGCATAGCATCGGTTGTTGCACTCACTTGGGGAGTGAATCATCAGACGGAGGGTCTTCCTCTCTGTCTCTCTTCCTCTCTGTATATCTGACTTTCCAATGAATAAATAAATCTTTAAAAAAAAAATAAATGAATGAATGGTGCTTCAACCTCCTGTAGGCCTTGAGTAGCAAACTGTGGCCTCAACTCCCTTGCACTTGCTTTTGCCCCCGGCTAAGTTCCTCCCTGCCCACAGGCCTCTGGCTTGAAGGCACTCCCTGCCTGGTCCCAGAGCCCCCCGCATGGTCCGAGGCTACAGCAGGTGAAGGCACTCAGCTCTGGCACCGGCTTGGCACACCGGGAGTGGCCAACTCCAGAAGGAAAGAAAGAGGGACTGATGGGGTGGAGGGAAGGCGGGGCCAGCAGACCAGTGGGACCAGGAGCAAGCTGAAAGGGGTGCCCTTACCTGGCTGCCCATGAGCTCCGCCATGTCCCCAATGCCAGGTGGGAGTTCTCTCTTGGGGCTGCTATGATGCCGCTCGGCCTCTTTGACCTGGACCAGCTGCTCATCCAGGGCCTCCTTCTGCAGGAGCAGCCTCTGCGTCTGGCCCGTCTGCACACCAAGTTCCTTCTCCAGGGCCAAGATGACACGGTCCTTCCCTTTGATCTCGTCCATCTGGAGGAGAGAGGGGGAGCATGGGCAAGAGGGCACTCACGGCCCGGGCAGAGGGATGGCTCCCACCCCTGGGGCTTGAGTCACAGGGAAGGTGCAACCAGGAGCCGGAGTGGCCAGGCGTACAGCCGCGGGAGGACACACTGTTCCCCGTGCACAGGGATAGGGCTGTGGGTTCAAGGATTTGCAGACACCAGCTCGACCTGTGTGTGTCCCTTCCAACTCAGGGACAATTCAAGAAGACTGACCACCCAGTGTCCCAGTCCTTCCCTGCTTCCTCTGCAGCACAGGCTGCTCCCGCACCTCCAGGCCCCTACTCAATCACCACAAGCCCCTCCCATTCCCAAACAGCCCTGGCTGTGGCTGTCGGTGCCCTCCTGCCCTGCAGCAACTGGACGACAGTCTGTCCTCCCATCCCAACTAGTGCCCAGCGGCTGACTGTGGTCCGGGTGACAGCGCACTGAGTCTGTGGTAAAGGAACGCTGCTTCTGTTTGCTGTGGCCACAGCAGCTGTGCAGGTCAGCGTCCGGGGAAGAACCTCTGCAGACATCACCAAGCCAAGGATTCTGAAATAAGTCCACCCTGGGTTAACCCAATGACAGCTTTTATAGGAAGAGGAGAGGCCAGATAGATGAAGAGGAGGCTGTGGGAAGGCAGTAGAGACTGGAGGGATGCAACGCAAACCAGGGAAGGCGTGGAGACAGCAGAAGTTTGAAGAGGCTGCACGGCTACTCCCCGGAGCCTCGGGACAGGTGTGGCAGGGCTGCCACTTCATTCGGGGCTCCTGGCCTCCACAACATCAAAGGAATAAAACCCTGGTTTCCGGGACCTGCTTCCACACGGAGAGATTTCTCCTCCCACGGTGAGTACACCATGAGGAAATCCTGGGATGGAATTAGGCCTCTAGCCCCGCCCTGCAACCACCACCTGTGGCGGCAGGAAACCAGGGGTTGGAGTTGGACCTTGGCGGCCCCGGTGACAGCAGCTCTCTGCAGTGGTGGCGACCGGCTTGCTGAGAGTACCCAGGCTAGGGGTTGGAGTTGGACCTCGGCGGCCCTGGTGATCTGCAGTGGTGGCGACCGGCTTGCTGAGAGTACCCAGGCTAGGTCGGACCCAATGCCCGGGACTTGGCCCATGGGCACCATCGTCACACAGTGATCAAGTCCTAGGCTTTGGGCAGCCAGTGTGCTCTTGGGTGCCAGGCTCTGCCTGCTGGTCACCCGGCGTGTCTAGGGTGTTTAGGGTATGTAATTGCTGCCTAAGGACATCCAGGGATAAGGCTAGAGTTAGTGCACATGAGAGGTGAGTTCTGTGTGATTCCTAGC
Source organism: Ochotona curzoniae (assembly GCF_017591425.1). NCBI lineage: Eukaryota > Metazoa > Chordata > Mammalia > Lagomorpha > Ochotonidae > Ochotona > Ochotona curzoniae. The sequence goes on along the minus strand of NW_024467118.1, from coordinate 2,454,055 downwards.
GATGGGGTCACGGAAGTTGCTTGCAAGCATGGGGACTGAGATCTGAGGGTTTGGAGGGGAGAGTCCAGAAGTTCTACTTAGGCCAGATTGATTCATCAAGTCACATGGGAATCCTCAGATGGGCTGTTAGTGTAGAGCATCACTGACTGCCACACAGGGCTGGTTGGGTTGCACTAGGCTTCAATGCCCATTGACATGTGTGAGAGCTAAATGGGATGTGGGACAGACTGAACAAGTCAGCAGTACATACTGGCAAGCACTGGAACTAGGGTAGGGGCAGGACTGGTGGGGGTTATAAGGAGTCACCCCGGCTAGGTTGCAGCTCCCTCTGGTTTGCGTGAGGGCCTGATATGAAGTGGGCAGGATTGAGTTGGACTGCAACAACCATTGGTTCACGAGGAAGACAGGGCTGGAAACAGAACTGGCCCAGAAATTGCAACCACCAGCATGTGCATAAGCTGATTGGGGCGACGGTCTGTACCGGATCCTGTACTGGGAAGCACACACAAGAATCAGGTCTGGGATCACCTCAGATGAAGTTTCTCTGGGGATCCCTCCAACTGAGCTGCCGGTCTCAGAACTCCAACCATGAAGAGACTGTCAGTCAGGGGATTCTGAAGAGATTTCATCGTGCTTGGAGCGGCAAGATTGACAGCAATTCAGAACTATTGAACTATCAAAACTGCATGAGCAGGACCCTCGGAGCATGCCCAACCTCGGGGACCTGGGATGGGTGGGGGGCTGGGTAGGGCTTCTCCCTTTATCTCTTCTCTTACCCCAGATACAGAAATAATAATAATAATAATAATAATAATAATAATAATAATAATATTGTGGAAACAATGGTCTTACCCACTTTCCTGTAGTCCTTGACCCTTTGTGCCTTAATCAGCTATGTAAAGATTACCAAAATAAAAATTTAAAAAAAAAGCCTGGCCACAGGGCCAGCATTGTGGCATATCATGTCAAGATACCACTTGCAACATTGGCATTCCCACGTGTACTCAGATTAAAGTCCTGGCTGTTCCACTTTGATCCAGCTCCCTGGTAATGCATGTGGGAAAGCAGAGGAGGACGGCCCAAGTGCTTGGGCTGTACCCGGGAGGGAGAGCCAGAGGAAGCTGCTGGCTTCAGACTGGCTCAGCTCCAGCCACTGCAGCCATTTGGAGAGTGAATCTACAGATGGAAGATCTTTCTCCCCATCTCTATAAACTGCCTTTCAACTAAATAACATCTTGTAAAAAAATTAATATAAAAAAGGGCCAGATTCACACAGCTTCTAGCACACACTTTCCTTCTGCTGACCTCACACATGGCTCCCAGGCTGGGCTCTCAGCTCTCCTGAGCCCCCCATGAGACTCCACTCCCCCGCCCTCAGGACCAGGATGAAATACAGACTCGCCCTGAAGTCTCCTGTGTCTTCACCAAGTGCAGGCTGCACCCCTCTCCTTCCTGTGGCTACCTTCCCTCCTCCGCAGTCAGCATGCAGAGTAAGGGGTGGAACTAACACCACTCAAGGTCCCAAGGCGTCCCCTGTCGGCTCACACCACCCACACAGCCTGCCCTCCGGCAGTAACTGGTTTGGGGCTGGATGCATGGTCTAATCAGAGCCAACGATATGCAGAGGGCATCTCTGAGCGGGCTCTGGCCCAGCAGTGCACCTGACCAGCCCAATGTGGCAGCCCAGTGTGACACCTGACCCTAACCCAAAGAACCTGGGCGACATCATGAGTGGCCCTGGTGCTGTGGCTGCAGCCAATCCCACAACTGGACACCAGGCGGAGCTGACACTCTTCTGGCCGAAGCTTCCCTGAGGGGGGATTTCTATTACATGCAACTAAAAAGAACCCACTAACACAGAGAGAAAGACCAACGAGCTTATGATGCCTTTCATGTCGCGTGCATGCCAGTGGGAGCGAGGGTACACTGTGCCACCAGTCCAAAAGACCCCATCCCACACGAGGCTGGACAGGTGAATGTGCTCACACTCCATCTAGCAACAGAGCCACCACAAACACAGGTGGCCGCTGCAAACCCGCAGGGTCCCCTATCCCACGGGACCAGGATCCGGTCACTTCTCAGTGGTCAGACCACCAGCACCTGTGTGTCAGCGGAGACCACAGCCCGGCGCATTGCCACCGTGAATAACCTTGTGGACTCCACTTCACTGTAAAGTGTGGGGGCTCAAGGGCTGATGCAGCAGCCACTCACCCAACACCCATGCTGACCCCACCTGTGATGAAGTGACCCCCCTAAATGCCGTATCTTCCCAGAGAGTCACCTCACTTGGGAACAGGGGCTCAGTATGAGATGAGGGCACACCAGGCTGAGGTGAGCAAGCATGAGGTGCTTGGTACAAACCAGGAGCTGCAGGGACCACAGGCAGGAAGAACTCCGTTTCCGGCTCACCTCACGGGCAGGTGCAACACAGGGAACAGCTTCTGGCCCAGGAGGCAAGAGCACAAGCTCACAGAACTTCCGAGAAGCAAAGTGCTATGAAATCAACCCCCCACCCCCTCCACACATACCCTTCTTTCCCTGCCTCTCACGACCAAGGGACAAGGAAGTGATGGCTGGCACCCGCGGGGACGAGGAGGTATGAGGCAGGAGCTGGCAGACATTTAAGGTGCTCAAAGCTCTGCCACCCTCCAGGCTAGTAAGAGAAACTGTGACAGCCCCTGCGGACTTGGGGGTGTCTTCCACAACACACAGGCAGGCCTTACTCCTCAACAGGAGGAACGAACAGTTGTCGGCCCTGCTGACTGTAACTGCCCCGGAGGCACAGTGACGAGCGGGTGAAGACCTGGAATGCTAGCTCTCACGTGCCCCAGCAGCCAGGACAGGAAACAGCTGGCCTTCTGCCATGGCAGCAGCACAGGCGACAGCTCTGCCGCAGGGGTAACACACGCCCAACAGGGTGATGGGAGCAAGTGCATTGTTCTTCCCACCCCTTCTCCTAAGTGGGCCGGGCACTCCAAGAGGACATGGCACACACCTGGAGATCACGGGCAGCAGGATGGAAACAGGTGCTACGTTGCTCAATTCCTGGCACATAACATTCATTTGAGAGAGGGCGGAACAGACAGCTCCCACGTGCCGGCTCCCTCCCTCCCCATAGGCTTACACAGCCAGGGTGGGGCCAGGCCCAAGCCAGGAGCTGGGCACTCCATCTGGACCTCCCCTGAAGGCGGCAGGGACCCAAACACTCGGACCACCTGCTCCTCCCAGGACCCACACCAGCAGGAGGTAGACAGGAGGAGCCGCACCCAGGAATCCAAAGCGCCCACGCTGACATGGGATGCAGATTCTTAGCTGGCGCCTCTCCTCACTAGCTACGCGCCTGATTGCCCGCAGCGCCCAAATTAACCTCAAGCACCCTCCTGTGTAGGTAGGCACATGGGGAGGTTTTCCTTGGTTCACCTCGTTAAAATGCAATATTTTTTCAAGACTTATTTTATTTATTTGAGAGGCACAGATGTACTATAGGTGCGGGAAGGAGGGAGCTTCCATCCGCTGCTTGACTCCCAGATGGATGCAGCGGCGGGGCTGGGCCAGGCTGAGGTCAAGAGCTTCATCCAAGTCTCCACATGGGGGCAGTCTTCATTAGCAGGGACCTGGATTGGAAGTGGAGCACTGAGGACTTGAACCAGCACCCAGGTGAGATGCCAGTACCACAAAAGACAGCTTAAACCAGTACACTGCGATGTCAACCCCGAAACAGAATTTTTCTCCTGAAAAAGAGGAACACGTTCTACAAGTGTCCTGCACGTAGCAGTTGGGGCGTGACTAAGCTGTTTGTGAGACTCGGCGACAGGGAGTAACTGGCCCAGAGTCACAGGGCCAACAGCTGGTGAGTCCAGAATCAAGGCCGACAGACGTTCCCCCCGAGCAAAGGCACGCCGTCAGCCATGTCAGCACACACACAGACGGGCCCTGCCCGCACACTGGAAACAAACGGGCTGGAGAACGCCACTGAGAACTCGGCACTGGTCGAGGTCGGAAACCTCAAACCCTCGAAACCACACGTCTCCTCTGCCAGTCTTGGCATTGGACTAGCAAAACGTGCACTGGATCTAGCGCTGACCGGTGACCGAGTGCCAGAGCAAGACAGCGGCACAGCGCAGGTGTTCGGCACAGTTAAGGAACTACTTGGACGCCGTGCTGCGGTGCCTGGGTCCCACTTCTGCTCTCCCTTCCCATTCCGGCTTCCTGCGCACAGGCACCCTGCGGGCAGCACGTGGCGGCTGGAGTTCTTGGGTCTCTGCCACCCACGTGGGAGACCCAGATGGAGTTTTCAGCTCCTGGTTTCACCCGGCCCAGCCCTGCCTGTTGCAGGCACCCAGGGAATGAATCGGCACATGGGGGCTCTGTCCTTCAATACTGCAGATAAATCAGAATTGCAGAGCCAGCACTGTGGCAAGCTGCCGGCATGAGAGCGCTGGCTGGAGTCCCAGCTTTCTCTACTCTGCTTCTGATCCAGCCTCCTGAGAGCATGCCTGGGAAAGCAGCAAAAGAGGCCCCGCCACGGGCCCCCGCCGTGCATGAGACACCACCCGGAGTTCTTCCCTGGCTGCTGCAGCCCTCTGGGGAGTGAACCAGCAGGTGAGGTCTCTCTGTGCCTCCCCTTCCATCACTCTGCCTTTCATATAAATAGCACAACTTTAAAAATTAAAAATAATAATAATAAGGGCCCGGCGTGGTGGCCTAGCGGCTAAAGCCCTCGACTTCAATGTGCTAGGATCCCATATGGGCACCAGTTCTAATCCTGGCACCCACTTCCCATCCAGCTCCCTGCTTGTGGCCCGGGAAAGCAGTCAAACACGGCCCAAAACCTTGGGACCCTGCACCCGTGTGGGAGACCCGGAGGAAGTTCCTGGCTCCTGGCTTCGGATTAGTGCAACACCAGCCATTGCAGTCACTTGGGGAGTGAATCATTGGACGGAAGTGAATCATTGTTCCTCTCTGTCTCTCCTAAATAAATTTTTAAAAAAATAAAACAGAAAAAAAATGGACACTGAGTCTCTGCTGACAACAGGAGGCAGGTTGAGGGAACAGCAAGTAGCCGACAGGAGCTCAGCAGCCCAAGAGGGGCCCTGACACCTGGCCTGAGGGCGACCACCTCAGGCCCCTCTGCCTCTGGGTCCTTGACCCGCCCCCACCCCTGCACCTTGGTTTCTCTTTCAACAGCAGCACTTTTTATAAAATCAGGTATACTCCCTTGTTGCTAAAAGGATAAAAAAAAGTCATCAGGAAATGAACAGTACAGCAAAGACAGAAACTAAAGACAGAACCCACCATAGCGGCTCCTGCCACCCTGGCCACCTGCCGTTTCCATCTCACCAGAGCTGGGGGAAGTGACGCTCCTTGCAGCCAGGCTGTCCACCCACCGAGCCTGGCAGTGCCACAACTCAGGGACGGCATAGGGAGGAGGCCCAGATCCCACTGTGCTCAAAGCCGGGCACCCTCGGTTGGCAGTTATCTGAGTCGGCTGGTTTCCTTACTTAACATCCTTGCTATGGGTATGTGTCCAGCCACGCCAGGGATCCAGGAGGAGGCTCTGGTCACTGTCCCACTCGCCTCCCTGGAAGCTCTCGCATTAGGGGGACTGCGCCATCCCTATCTCGAGGGACCAGTGCAAGTGAGGCCTGGGAACTGCACGTCACTATCAGGCATCCCCTCTGACGATGCCACCGAGTCTAGGTGGGGCACAAGAAGAGTAGAAAGCCATCTGACGCCTGTGACAAATGCTCTCTCCCAACCCAGCCTTCATCAGTTATAACGGTGACAATGGCTTCTTCCTCTCCCAACACTTCTGTCTCGTTCTTCTATGATCCACAATATACACAGAAGACAACAGGGCGTGCATGTGGCGTCCTTCAAACTCAACTCTTCCAGGAATTAATTTTCCTTTTAACTTTTGCTGTTCCCCTTGAAGTATTACATGGCTCCATAGAGAATTCTGATACATGCTGTCTCCACTCTTCAGGACACCACTGCCACACCGAGTCCCGCAGCAGAAACAAGTCCACTCACGGCATGAGTCTGGGTGTGACCCCGGCCACCAAAGGTTCAAGCTTAACACAGACACGGCTCAGACAGGCACCAGTTTGGCTGCATGCCAGGGACTGCTGCTGGTACCCACACTTGATGCAGCCATTGCCAGGGTCCACACGCTCCCAGTATCTAGGAATTCATGCCCACACCTCATTCACCACAGCCCCCGGGGAAATCCACCTCCCTGCTCCGGGCACCACAAATAAAGCCTCCTTGTCTCGGGCGTGAGGCAGGCTCTCTGCTGACCTTGCCGGCCTGTGCTCTGCGTCCAGCCCCTGAGATGACCCGTGTCCCTGCGTGTACACGGACCTAACTCTTCACACCTGACAATTAACCGACTGCACACGCGTGATCCATCCCCCAGCTGGGCTGCCGGTGCACACACCTGTTCCACCTGCACACTTCAAAGAAAGCCACTCTACTTGAAGTGTCTTTGGATCCAGTCTAACAATACCTTTTAGTTTATTCACATTTCGTTTATTCACATCTCTTCTTAATCCTTCTTTTAAATGCTTTAAAGATTTCTTTCTTTATTTATTTGGAAAGCTGACTCGGAGAGAAGGAGAAACAGAGAGACCTTCTATCCACTGGTGCACTCCACAAATAGATGCAGTGGTTGGAGCTGGGCTCATCCAAAGCCAGGAATTTCTTCCAAGTCTCCCATGTGGGCACACAGGCTTAAGAATTTGAATCATCATTCACTGCTTCCCCAAGCCATAAGCAAGGAACTTGGCAGTAAGTGCAGCAGCCAGGAATTAAACCAGTGCCCAGATGGGATGCCAGGGCCACAGGTGGAGGCTGGCACCAGCCCCAGTCCATTTATGTTTAATGGAACTATTGTGAGGATCGTCAAATTCTGCCCGTCTATCATCTCTCTCATTAAAAAAAAATTTTTTTTTTGAAAGCCCAAGTTACAGAAAGAGAGGGAGAGATAAGAGAACAACAATCTTCCACCCGCTGGTTCACTCCCCAGACACAACAGCCAGAGCTGAGGGGATCTGAACCCAGGAGCCAGAAGCTTCTTCTGTGTCTCCCACACAGGTGCAGGTCCCAAGGACTTGGGCCATCCTCTGCTCCTTCCCCAGGCACATTAACAAGGAGCTGGACCGGAAGTGGAGCTGCCAGGACTCAAACCAGCACCCTGTGCGATGCCAGCACTGCAGGCAGAGGCTGAGGCTAATGCGCCAATGTGTCGGCCCTACCTTTTCCACAGGTCCCATCTGCTCTTTCTCCCTTGCCCCTGGTTTCCTACCCTCTTCAGTACACACAGGATTTTTAGCATACAGTCTTATTTCCCCCAGAAGCTTTTTAGCTGTGCCTCTGTGCTGCTTTTCAGTCCTTGGTTTCTCTGTCTCCTAGAATCAGTAGCATCAGGTACCACACAGCTCCAAGTGAGGACGTGGACTGTTCCATCAGCAGGCCACCCTCACCTAACAAACCAGTACCAGTGTCATTGCTTCAACGGTCACATGTGCTTTCAAGAAGCTAACAGGGCTTGCCTTCACATCCTGCCTATGTCTGACATCCTGCCTCCCTTCGTTGGGGCGTTTTCCACCTGTCCGGCTTCCCTTCTCAGGTACTGTCTTTAGCACTTCAAGGAGCACAGGCTCCCGTGGCACTTCGGCTTGGCTGCCATGCACATGTGAATGTCTTCATTTCACCCCTACCTTTTAGAGACTGCTTTTGCTGGATGTGGAATCCCAAGCTGACAGAGGCTTTAGTTTTGTAGCACTCCAATGACATGGGATAACCGGGCAAGTTCCAGTGACTCCAATGATGGGGTAATGGGGCAAGTTCCGGTGACTCCAATGACATGGGGACACAGGGCAAGTTCCAGTGACTCCATTGACATGGGGTAACGAGGCAAGTTCCGGCAACTCCAATGACACGGGGTCACGGGGCAAGTTCCAGTGACTCCAATGACACGGGGTCACGGGGCAAGTTCCAGTGATTCCAATGACATGGGGACACGGGGCAAGTTCCGGTGACTCCAATGACATGGGGACACGGGGCAAGTTCCAGTGACTCCAATGACACGGGGACACGGGGCAAGTTCCGGTGACTCCAATGACACGGGGACACGGGGCAAGTTCCAGTGATTCCAATGACATGGGGACACGGGGCAAGTTCCAGTGACTCCAATGACACGGGGTAATGGGGCAAGTTCCGGTGACTCCAACGACATGGGGACACGGAGCAAGTTCCGGTGACTTCACTCGTGTCATCTCAGCCTTCTTCAGGGGCCGTCCAGTGACGGTGGGCCAGTGCGGCACTGCGGGCCAGTCTTCCTCTTACACACATGAGCTCCTTCTTAATGTAAATAAAGGTTCACATATACACTTTCATAAATACTGCTTTAATTTCCTAGACTTCCCATTTCTCTCATTTTTAGGTATAAGCGCTGTATCATTAAGTCTACCAATTTTCAGTGAATTTGCCAAGTGATGCAATCATGTTTAGAATCTGTTCTAGACTGTTTTCGTCACCACCAGTAAGATCCCTCACACCATTTGCAGCTAACCCCCACTCAACACCGAGAAAGGCCTGATTTTCTGAACCCACAGATTTAACTACTCTTATATATATGGGATTCTAGAATATATGGCTCTTTTTCCCAAAGATTTATTCATTAAAAGGCAGAGAAAGAGCTCCTCAAATGACTACAGTGCGCCCCAGCAGTACCTTCGCCCTCTGTGGTACTATGTCCGCCCTGCGCCTTTCCTGCAGTGTATCCCGGTCCCTGGCCTGCTCGCCACCTGCTTCACATCCTTACACGGGCCTTCAGTTTCCTTCCAGCAGCTTTAACGCTTCCCTTTTTACTAAGACTTCATCTCAGCAGATGGCCTGGTGGGGGCGGGGTCAACATTCCACCAACTGTCGTGGTCTGTTTTGTTGTTTTAATTTGGTTTTGTTTAGAAAATCTGCTTGCCAAAGTTCACAAGTCTGCCTGCGGGCGGGGGGGTCAGGAGGTGGGGGAGGTGGCATGATGGCTCCCTGCTTGTGACCTGGGAAAGCAGGACAGCACGGCCCAAAGCCTTGAGACTCTGCACCTAGGAGACCCGGAAGAAGCTTCTGGTTCCTGGCTTCGGGCTGGCTAGGTCTCGACCATTGTGGCCACTTGGGGAGTGAATCAGCAGATGGAAGATCTTTCTCTCTATCCTCTCTAAACTCTGCCTTTGCAAGAAAAACAAATAAATCTTAAGGAAAAAAAAAGTCTGCGAGGATTTTTGGTAGAGATCACATGGACCCAATCTATGACCAGATTCTGAGGAAACTGGTACTTCAGCGGACTCGCCACATCTACAAAAAAAAATCTCGCCATTTTAATTTTGATCTATTTTGAAAGGCAGAGACAGGGAGAGAGATGGAAATCTACAACCTTCTCATCCACTCCCCAGGCGCCCCCGTCCCTGGCTGAAGCCGAGCCAGACGCCCAGAGCAGGCCCCCACGTGGGCGACACAGACCTGCTCACCAGCCACCAGCAGCATGCCAGAAAGGCATCTCCATACGGGACACGCGTCCCAAGCCGTGTCTCCACCACTGTGCCAAGTGCCTGCCCCTTTTTAACTTTTCCTGGTGGGGTTTTGAAGTTTTCAGTGTACAATCTCATATAATTTTCACTAGGTTTATTTCTAGGCATTTGAATTATGTGTGTGTTCCACTGCAGACAGTAATTTTCAATTCTCCACTTCTGCAGTTACTGACTGCACATAGACACAACCACTACATTTGCGTATTTACCTGTCCTAGACAGATAAACTCAAGCAGTAATTTTGATGGTCTGTAATATCTTATTGTTTGGGTGGGGAGGCACAGTTATCAAAAGGTGAGTCCTTGAAGTGGGGCGGACGTGAGCGGGCCAAGCCCTCTGAACAGGTTAGCGGCCTTCTGCCCGCCTTCCATCCCTTCCTCACGAGACACTGAACCTGCTGGCTCCTTGATTTTGAACATTCCGGCCTCCCGAAATAAAGTAAAAACATCTGTAATTAAGGCACTGGCGTTCTGCTAAAGCAACGGGGACAGACCAAGACGAGTCTCACCTGTAGCATCTCAACTGACAAGCTTCCCTTTCTTCCCAATCTTCATAATTCTTACTTCTGTTATGTTTGGCATCCTCTCCAGTGCTGCGCTGAACAGGAGCGGTGGCAGCAGTTGGTCTGTTTTAGCCTTGAGCTTGTGTGGATACACCCAATACCTTATCATCACGAACACTGTAGAGGCAGGCATTTCAAAAATTATCATCACAGGGGATCTTCCATCCAAATGCCCACACAGGCTCGGACAGGGCCAGCCCAAAGCCAAGGCCTGGAATACACCCTCGGTATCCCACGTGGGTGGCAGGGGCTCAAAAGCTTGAGCCATCTTCTGCTGCTTGTGCCAGGTGCGCAGCTGCGGGAAGCTGGATCAGCAGTGGAAGAGCCGGGACTTGAACCAGCTGTCCTGATTTGGAAAGCAGGTATCCCAAGCTGTGGCTTAACTGTTGCACCAAATACACGCAATGATGGGATTTAGAAAACAGAGCCAAGCATGTGAAAGGCAGACCCAGACAGGCGGGAGTCTGCCACCTGCTGGTGAACCTCTCAAATGCCCCATCAGCTGGGGCTGAGGCAGGCAGGCACTCACGCCAGGGAGCCCGCAGTAACAGGCAGACCAGCTCCAGCACCCTCGGGGCTAGGTTCACAAGAAATCCTCAAGTTTCTTTTTACTTCTTCGTTGTACACCAGCGTGGGTCGCAGAAGCAGGCTTCATCCGCGAGTCAGCACATGGACTCTGCGAGTCTGGCCAGGTTTTATTTCCTCCTCAGACACGTGGAGGAATTCACTGGGGAAGCCCCACGTCCCTGTGTCAGGTCACAAGAGCCGTGCTTGCAGGAGCGTGGGCGGAGGCGAGACGGAAGGGGGGCATGCACGGCCACGGTTTCACTCAAGTTCACTGCACTTGCTCTTCTTCATTCAAGTGTGTTTCCATCACTTGCTGATGAAAGTGTGCTCATCCCAGCTACAACTGTGGATCATTCTACTGCTCCTTGTGGTGGCTTCTTAAGATTTATTTATTTCTTTGAAAAACAGAAAGCCTAGAACTCCATCTGGGTTTCCCGCGTGGGCAGCAAGGGGCCCAAGCACCCAAGTCACCCCCTGCAGCTTTGGAAGCGAAGCAGCCAGGACTCAGACCTGTGCTCTGCTATGGGATGCCAGCCCTGCAGGCGGCAGCTTAGCTCTCTGTGCCACAAACCCCTCTATTTGCAGTTTGAGTAACTTTTCCTTTCCCACAGTCCTGTTGCACTGGATCGTGAACGTCACCATCCCCCGAGTGCTGCCTTCTGCCTCAGAGTCTGAGACACTGAAAGAGCCAAACAGCTCCATTTCCGGTTGGTGGGCGTGCAGTGTCTCTCGCCCCACATCCCCACCATTTGTGCCCGTAACTCGGATGTGACTCCGCTCAGCACTGTTGATGTCTCAGGGCCCGAGAACTGCAGCTTGGTGCGCCTCTTACCTCCTGCACAACCCAGGTTCCCAGTCGGACAGGGGTCTGAGAACAGACCAGCCATGCCTCTGCTGCAGGCCAGCGCAGGCTGGCAAGGCCGAGGGAGCGGTCCTTCTGCCCTTGCGCCCAGGCTGCTTGGTCATCCCCCCAGCACCAATAAGCAAACCGCCCCAGTCAGGACCCTGCGTGCCAAGCCCAAGAGACATGGGAGCCAGCCGTCTCAACCTCAAAGCCATGGAGCCCCAGAGCCATGGGAGGGAGGGGCAGCGGCTGGCAGGCAGACTGGGAAGGGCTCCCGGTCCTTCCCTCTGGGATTGGGGCCCAGTCAGACCTCACAGCGTCCCCAGCTCTCCAGTATCCTAAGCAGCACGCCTGCCTGCAGGCAGCACTTAACAGCCATGATGGCAGCCAGGTGGCTGCAGTGCCCAGCGGAGCACCTCTTACCTGGAGTCAGAACTCCACCTAACACGCTTAACCTAACCGTGGTTAGCAGATGAACCTGTGAGCGCCCAGATTCTGGCTGCAACCCCAGCCTTTCCCTATTCACCTTTTTGCCAAAGAGGAAACTGCACTACAGGCCTGAGGGCTGCTCTGTCACAGACCACACACTACATGTGCACAACCCCATGGCCCCTGGGCCGACGGGAACATTCCCGCAGCAATCCCTGGAACGCAGCGGGTCCTGGAAACACCGCGCTCGCTGCCCGTGGGGGTGAGGTGCGGGAAGGGAGGGGCGCTGCGCTCAGGCCGGGCGAGGCTCCGGGCAAGAGCACGTACCAGCCTGCGGATGTCGCGCTCGCACTCGCGCTTGATGCGGTGCACCTCGTCCTGGTGCGCCTGGTAGGCGGCGCGCAGGTCGGCCGCCTTGGCCTTGTCGGCCTGCATGCAGTTGCTGAGCGCCTCCTCCGCCTGCTTGCGCGCCGACTTCAGCTCCAGGATCTCCTGCTGCAGCCGCTGGCGCTCGCTGTCAAAGGCCCTGCGCGCCTCATCGCGCGCCTCCGCCAGCAGCGCCGTCTTGACCTTGTCCGCCGCGCCATCGCGCAGCACGTTGAGCGTGGCCTGCAGCCGCTGCAGCTCGCCCTCCTTGATCTTGGCGGTGCGGGCCGCCTCCTGCTCGTGCTGCCGGATGAGCACCTCGCGCAGCGCCTGCAGCTCCTTGGTCTTCTCCTCGTGGAGCTTGGCCTTGAGCTCCGAGATGTAGGCCGTGTGCCGCCGCTGCTCCTGCTCGCGCTCCAGCTTGGCCTCCTGCAGCCGCTCCCGCAGCTTGCCCACCTGCAGCCAGAGCAGGGAGAAGCTGCAGTCAGGGGAGATGCCCAGGGCTGCCCCAAATTCTTGCTTCCTCCACAACACCTACCCCATCCTCTCCCACTGGGAAATGTTTCTGAGTTTCCCCCCAAGAGATTAAAAACAACAAAAACACCTGGAGATGCAGCACTGAGCCTCTCCGCCCACATGGGCAAGGCCAGTGTTAACAGGTGCAAAACCCACCAGGCAGAAACCATCTCTCACAGGGGCTGAAACCTTTTAAGCCAGAAACACATCTCCAGGGCCCCAGACATCTGTCTCCGGAGGTGGAAGGAGAAGGGACCACCACTGCTGGGCTGCAGACCCACCAGAACCTCTCCCAGCCTTAGGAAGCATGCAGCAGTGGCTCTGACACAGCTCCAGGACCTGCCTGAGCCAGGGGCACAGCCACGTGTGCCCAGGGACACCTTTCCCCAGAGCCTGTGCCCTGCAGGTGCCAGGCCACCAGTCCTGCCTGAGTCTGCCCATCTCATCAGCAAACAGTCTACACGTCATCAAATACACCAAGAGGGTATTTGTGTCAAACGCTCCCAAATGCTTTCTCCAACCCTTCCAACACGTGTTCCATCAGATCACTTGTCAGACAGTGACATCAGTCTCCAAAAAACTGCCACTAATCACCTCGTCCCCCGGGCTGTGCTGTTAGTGACACACGGACACCTGGGGGAAGGTGCAGCTGGGACAGTCAAGGTGGCCTTATCCGTGTGTCCCCAAGGCAAGGGGTTGGCCTGGGGGTTGGTGGGGTCCCTGAGGCTGGCTCCCTTTCCCACACCCCCACCTACACGTCTGCTGACCTCAAGGTCATGTGCAGGTACCCTAACTCCCAGGGCCTCAGAACTCGAGTCTGTTTGAAGCTGGGTCTTGAGAGATGTGACATAAGGTCAAAGCTATCCAGGCAGCCACGCTGAACTGGGTCGGGCTGAGAGCCCAGCCCACTCCCCACCTCAGGACTGGACTCACCCTGGGCAGCCCTGCTGCCACCCCTCACACAGCCTCCTCCCATGCTCCCGGTGCTGCAGCAAGGCCTGCAGGCCACTCTCAGGGACTTGGGTGTGGCCCCCCCCGACCTTGTCAGACACCCCAATTGCTGCATCCAACCCCTGGGCAAATCCAAATCTCCTCCCATTCCCATGCTCAACAGAGAGGCTCCTCTGCACTCACAGAGGCCTTGGCTGGCTCTTCCCTCAAACCCACCCAGGCCGGGCCAGCCAGGCGGCAGCCAGGACCATGGCAGTGATTGGGCACTAGACACGTGCCGTGCCCATCATGTGGGATCTTTAAGACCACCTTGAGCTGGGCAGCTGTGGTTATGCCCAGTGTGAACTGACAACACAGAGGTTCAGAGACTGGAAGCCCCTGGCCCACATTCATGAGGCCATCTGGGGGCCAGCTGAGGGTCGAAGCCAGGACCCTGTGGGTCAAAGACCTGGATCCCCTCTGCCCTGCACTGTGACAGGCTGGGCATGGTGGCTGGGGTCCCAACAGCATATGCTGGCACCCAAGCCGGGCACTATCCTGCAGGCCGACCCGCTCGTGGCACAGAGCCAGGCCCTCCCAGGCCTGTTGTACCAAGTTCTGAGCACAGCTTCACCAGAAAGCACTGTTAGGATACCAACTGCAGGTTAGGGAGATTTCTGCGTGGGAGTGAGTAGCTTGACCAGGGTCATGGCCAGCAGGCGGCAGGGAGATTTACAACCAGCAGTCTGCACTCACTGCAGACATCACCACCATCGTCCAGGAGGGCGAGCTGAAAGCAGGCAGACATGGTGCCATCCCCTCACACACACATGCCCAGGCCAACGCTGTCCTGAGGGGCCCTGGCCCTGTCCTCGATAAAGACCAGAGGCCCACAGGGGCCCCTTGCCGCCCACCTTGCTCTTCTCCTGCTGGAACTCGATTTGAATGCTGGTCAGCTTCGCCCGCAGCTCCTCGTTGGCCATTTGCACAGCATCCGTCTCCATCTCGGGCTTCTCGCCCTTGCTCCGCCCCTTCTTCGACATGCTTCCTCTGGGGCCCGGATGGAGAGAACCTGAGGCTCACACCAGCCCACCGGCAGGCGTGGCTGCCAGCGTCACTGTGCTAACCAGTCGCACGGGGCTCAGCACATCCTCCAGGTAAACCACCATCACTTGGGATCCTGGAGACAGGAGTGAAACCAAATTAGCAGAGTGAGAGGCAGGCCCGGCACACCCTAACCAGGGCACCTATGGGCCAGCACCTGCCACTCAAGGCACTGGCTAGCGCTTCTCACATGTGAGCCACAACCCCTTGGCAAGTTCTGCACACCTCCACCAGATTTGCACTTTTAACAAGTTTCACATGATGCTTCCAGGGGACCACAACTTCCTCAAGATGAGATAACCCCACAGACCCAGGCCTGCACATTCCCATTCCCAAGTAACCTGGGGGGGAGGGGAGTGTGGGGGTGTGGGGTGTGTGTGTGTGTGTGTGTGTGTGTGTGTGTGTGTGTACCTGCCTATGTCTGGGCCTCCCAGTCACCTGCCTATGTCTGCAGCCTCTCTGAGTCTGGGCCCAGGCATTGCCGCAGCCAGGCTCCTGGGATAGCAGGCTCCCCACTGCTTCCAACTGATAACACACATGGGCTGAAGTAGCCATGGGCACAGCACCCATGTCTCCACACTGTGCCCTGCCACACAGCCTAGCCTGAGCCTGGTGGGGGCCACTCTAGGCCTCACTGGCTGTCCCCTGCATGTGCCTCTCCGTGTCTCCCAGGGCCTTCTCCGAGCACCTCCTCACTGTCCCCAGCACTCAGGCCACGCGTCTTGTCCACCAGAAGCCTTCTGCCTGGCCATGGAGCTCCAGGTCGGTGACTCCAGCAGTCAGGATGGCTCGGGCAGAGGCTCAGTTACAGATGAGGGGTCACAGCGGGAGTGGTCACCCAGCCCACCAAGGGAGTCTTCCCCAGCATGGCTGTAAAGCAGTTGCTTCCCAAGCAGGACCCTGTGAACGGGTACAGAGAATGAGCTCCGAGGGGGGAGCCAAGCGGCATCTTCATGGGCATTGGCTAGAGCTTGTGGCCTGGGGGAGCAACCCACACCCACATGAGGTCGCAGGGGCAGGTGTGCGCCACAAAGGCTAAGCCCCCACGCTAATTCCTGCATCTTTCACCACAGTAACTGGGTTGAGAGCCGGCTCCTCAGCCTCCAACCCAGCTTCCTGCTGGCGCGTGCCCTCAGAGGCGGCAGGTCAGGGCTCACGTATTTGGGTTCTTGCCACCCACCTGCGAGATCCAGAGTGAGTTCTGGGCTGCGGGCTCCATCTGCACCCTGCCCTAGGGGTTGTGGGCATTTGAGGAGTGAATCGGCAGATGGACGATTTCTCTTGGTCACTCTCCCTCTGCCTTTCACATAAATGATGATAAAAACGTTATTTCTTCTTAAAGAGAAAATAATAGCTATAGAAACACAATGGCAAGCCAACCAGCTGTGGCCCTCATGCATCAGAGGAAAGCCCAGCAAACGCAGAGGGGGCACCCTGTGAGGTCCTGGGCAGCCTCACCTTTGGCCTGGTCTGCCTACACCTTCTACCCTTCCTAAGGGACTTGGTCTCAGACACCGAGCAAAGTACCTGAGCTGCAGAAGGGCTTCAGCCCCACCAGGGACCCTCTGCACATCTGCTGAGCTGCAGGAACATCCCAGTTCCCCTCCCCAGCGACTCCAGGGCGCATCTGCACAGAGTCCAGGCAGAAGGACCCATGAGATGGAGGGACACAGAAGTCTGGAGACTGGTACAGTGACCCCACCCTGCTGGTGTGGAAGGGGAGGGGCATGCAGCACTTCCGACCTGGCCCCTCCCCACACTGGCCAGTTGGGCACCCTCTCTATGGTTAGATATGGCCCTGTGCCTGACCCTCGGGGGTCCCTGGCCTTGCTCTGGGGTAGAGAAAGCTGTGTACTTTTGATCTGTCATCATCTGTAAGACCACAGGCCTGGGGGAGGGGTTCAGAGATGAGCTCTGTGCAGTGGGCAGAGCACTCCATCCCTGGTTGGGCTCACTGTACAGCTGCTGTGCCTCAGGCATGGGATCAAGGCAGTGCAAGACCTAGCATGCTGCCCTCAGGCTGCTGGTCCCCTGACAGCCCAAGGTCCCTTCTGCTCAGACTCAGCTCAGCTGCTTTCCAGTGTCTCCAGACGCACATTAGGAGGAAACGTCCCAGGCATTATAAACTCAGACAATTGGTTATAACGTGCTTTCTCCATGGGCCACAACTTCTGTCCCTAAGCAAGGAGGAAGAGGCCAAACCCCTGCCACCTCCAGTTGGCAGCATCGCCTGTCACGGCCCCAGTCACAGGAACAGCAGTTTTCTCTACAGCTCAGGACCACGGGCAGGGCTGCAGGGGACCCCATAAGAGCCAGACTTGGCATGGGGGATGGTCCCAGCGCCCAGGGGCGGCCTCCACCCCTGATCCCGACACACCCACCATGATTTGTGCCAAACAAGACAAGTGCAGCTGAGTTCGGGACCAAAGGCTTCACTAATGTGGATGAGTCTACAACACTAGCCTCATCTCCAGGAATCCCCAAGCCAGGTCCCACACTGTCATGCCACCCCCAAACAGGACCAGAGAAACTTCCAACTAGGGCAGCACTGTGTATGGTCACCTGCCCCAAAGTCCTGCAACAAACAGAGGAGGGGACCCTACAGGAGGGAGAGAGAGCAGGGAGGAGGCAGGACACGGGAAGAACTGAACCCAGCTTTCTGCTTCTGGTCCAGCGTGAGGAACGTGGAAGTCGCAGCTCCCCCAAGGTTAAGTCCACAGGACTACCGTCGTCACACAAAACGGAAACCAGCCACTTTTCTGTCAGAGATCCAAGGTCCTTGAGCAAAAGGCTGCCCCAGATGGGTGGAAACAGGGAATGCTAACTCACCCGGGAAGATACTTTCGTGGGAACCAATCCAGGTTCCTCTGACCAAGTGTACCCACTTGGCTTTCACCACGACCAGCACTAAAACTACCAAGCACACTACAGGGCAGGGAACACGGCTCGGGGAGAGAGGATCGAGACTGCAGAACCGGACACCCTGGATCAACCAGACCACAGCTTTAAAATACCTGCAACTGACATGCAGAGGGCTCCGACAGGAAGAGCAGACAGCACGCAGGCACAGATGGGCCCAGCTGAAATAGAACTCCCAGGAAAAGACAAAAAAGAAACACTAGAAATCAAAACGACAAACCGACACCTCCTGTCTTTGACAGGCTTGCTGGCAGACTGGACACAGCTGAGAAGTCAGTGTGCCTGAAGGTGCTCCCAGAAATGCTTCCAAGCCAGGAAGCGGGGGGACAAAGAAAAGCCTTGGGGGGAAGTATAACAACTAGGCTAGATGCAACACGCACATAATGAGAAAGACCAGAAGGAAAAGAAATAGAGAAGGAACATGAAGGAATTCTCGAATCAATGAAATCATGCATTTTTCAAAATCAAAGTCAGGGCTGGCATTGTGGCACAACAGCCTTCACCTACAATACTGGCATCCCATATGGGTACTGATTGGTGTCCTGGCTGCTACACTTACATTGCAGCTCCCCGCTAACACACGTGGGAAAGCAGCAGCAGGTGACCCAAGAGCTTGGCCCCTGCTACCCATGTGGAGGTCCTGGAAGAGGCTCCTGACTCCTGGCTTCAGCCTGGCCCAGCGCTGGGCAGTCACGCAAAGTGAACCAGTGATGGAAGATGGCTCTGTACGTGTCTCCCTTGCCCTACTACTCTCTCAAATAAATAAATGCACCTTAAAAAAGGGGGGGGGGGAAAGTCAGGCACCAAACCACAGATCTTTAATCTTCATCTAGACATCAAAAAAGAAAAATGTAACGACAACAACAAAAAAGTTACATGTAGGCAAATCATATCCAAATGTTAGAAAACCAAAGATAAAAGGAAAAATCCTGAAATAGGTCAAAAAAGAGGGGGAAAAACCCCTTCCCTGTAGAAAAGCAAGGTAAAAAGTACATTTGGCTTCTCTTCAAAAACCATGCAAGCAAGAAGGAATGACATATTTGGGATTTTTAGAGGGAAAAATTACACCCTCCATCCTGGAATCTTTTATCCTTCAAAAGGGAAGATGAAACATGTAGTGGTTCAGGCCAAAATAAAATCCAAAATACTTGTCAGGTAGACTGAAAACCAATGGGACTGGGAAACAGGCTAAAAGGAGTTCCTGAGAGAGAAAAATGACATCACCGGGAAACTCAGACCCCCATCAGAAGGGAGGAGCTTCAGAGGGGATGAGCGGAAGTCAGATACACACTTGCTTTTCTTACCAGGGGCACAGGGAACCACATCCCAGGGTAACAACAGTGTTTCAACGATGACCATTTATGGAAAAAGGAAGTGAACAACAGCCCAGTTAGAGGAGGTACTAAAGGAGACTGGATACTTAGTACCTCTTGGCATTCCACATGTGTCAGTTACTTGGTTTAATGTGTATCAAAAACTGCACAATTACACTAAAGCTTTACAACGAAGTACACCTGATATATCCAGAAAGAGAAAATGGAAACTTTAAAACCACAGAAGGAAAAGACTAGAAGACAAGGGGACGCTGTGAAATAGCTGGTAAAGCCGCCACCTGTGACGCTGGCATCCCATACGGGCACTGGTTCACATCCCAGCCATTCTATAAGGAAGATGGCCCAAGAGCTTGGGCCTCTATCACCCATGTGGGAGTCTCCAGTCTGGCCCAGCCCGAGCCACGGCAGCCATCTAGGGAGTGAACTAGCAGGTGGAAGAGCTCACTCGGATTCTTCCCTTTCTGTAACCCTGACTTTCAAATAATCTTAAAACAAGAACAAAAAACGTAAGACAAGACTTGAAACAATGTGGACAACAAATGGGAAACGGCAGCAAATCTTAGCTATGAATCCAGAGGTATCAGTAAGAACTTCAACCATCAACAAAACAGAGCGGATCACTGCTACTTAAAGGCACATCATTGGCCAAGTCTGGTCACATGACCCCTGCCTACTGCAGGGCACTCAGGAAATACAGAGAACTGGGTTACAAGGTTTGCCATCAGCATCCTTGAGCACAGAGACACAGGACAAAGGCAGGGACTTCTGCCCATTCAGAGCCACGCAGAAAAGGTGGCAGTGGGGATGGGGCACAGTAATTCCCAGCCACTGGGAATCTCTCAGTGTCATGCAAATCCCAAACCTGCCCCCTTGTGAATGAAATGAAGTCCTCTATTATAAACTCAAACAGGGTTAGAACTATATCACAGACACACGCCTGAAATGCTGCAAGCCCAGAGAACATGCCATGCCACAATAGAAACGCATTAAAGGTCAAGCAGCCAGCACACACGTGTGCCCTGTGGGTGGGGCCAGGACGCCAGTGGGGCAGGAGCTCCTGCAGGTGTGCTGAGACGCCTCCCGCAGTCCCCACTGTCACAGTCTAGATCCACTCTGTTGTTCCTACGACAGGGAGGGAGAAAGAGGCAGGGCAATGCTTCACTGAATTCCTTAAAACCAAATCAAAAAGTTTTCAAAGAAATGAACCTTCCCTGTGCTGTGCAAACAGACTCGTTCCCCTCCAAGGCTCTGCTCTTCACTGGCCACGGCCAGCAGTGACTGGAGTGGGGTAACAATCTATGTCCCTACCGCCCATCAGTAGCACCATGCTACTCGGCCTCTTGCTCAACCAACCCTCCTAACAGGTTCTCTCGCAGGTAGTTGAGGGGGGGGTGTCTTGTGATCAGATCTGACCAATGAAATGTGGCAGAAGTGAACAGTGGCGCCTCCAGGCTGAAGTATTGGAAAGTCCTTGCTTGCTTGCATGCCCTCTCCCCACCTAACTTGACCTTTCAAATAAATAAATACATCTTCAAAAATTTTTTAAAAAGCATCATGGACACAAATATTGAAGATTACGATCTCCCAGGCCCCTGCATCTCACTGCATCCTGTTTGTTGACAGCTGGATGGTTGTGCACACAAGCCAAGAGCCACAGAACGGTAAACAACCCAGCCTGCTGGGAGATGGCCTCCTCAGAGAAGGCCAGTACACAAGACCTGCCCCACCACTCTGGCAGGCTGATCCTCAATTGATGCTGTGTAGAAACCAGGATGACCACTGCCACGGACACACACAGCCACCCCGTGACACCTCGCTTTTGCTCACTCGTTCACACTGAATCTCAACAATGAGCCCATGCAATCCAACTGCCTACCCCATCTTACACAGGAAGAAACTGGCACCCATATGGAATGCCTGTTACAGGCAGATGCTTCATCCACAGTGCCATGCCAGCTCCTGCACTTGATTTTTAAAATGAGAAAAGCACAGAGCACATCAAATGAAGTGTAAACTCTCCCCTGTGGCCCTGGGTACTGAAATTCCCTCCTCAGCACTGTAGTGGCCTCCGTATTCACATCTGCTCCTGTTTAGGCTGCCTGGTGCCCAGTAAGGTCGCTGCGGGCTGGCATCACTGTCCTGGGAGGACTCTGGTTTAGTGCGGAGACAGCCCTTGCATTTCTCCACGGTTCTGTGGACAAGTGCCCAGGGAGCCACCGTGTGGTCCAGGGTGAGTGAGGAGGGGCATCTGGGACCAGGCCTCCCAGGAGTGGGTGCTGATGTCCTCCAGCTTCCGAGGGGTTCAAGGAGCATGGTCGGGGGTGGTTTTGTGCAGAAGAGACTTGGGAAGAAGGGGGATTAGATGACAATTGTGACCTGTTTCTCCCCCTACAGGAGGGGCGGGCTGGGGGTGACCAGGAGAGGCATATAGTGTGTGCTGGGCCTCTCTGGTCCCCGATTTCTGATTCTGTAAAGGGCAAGGGAGGCACTGGGCCTAAGTGTCTGCCTGTGCCAGGTGCTGCACCAAGGACAATGCCCTCCCACAGGCACCTGCAGTTCACTTAGGACACTCAGTACCTATTTTGCTACTGATCACTTAGCTCTTTCCTAAAGATTTATTTATTTACGTTAAGGGCAGAGTTATAGAGAGGAATAAAGATAGAGATCTTGCATTTGTTGGTTCACTCTCCAAATGGTTGTAAGAGCCTAAATCCATCCAGGTCTCGCACGCGGATGCAGGATCCGAAGTACTTGGGCTGCCTTCCAATCTCCCAGGAGCATCAGCAGGGAGCCAAATTAGAAACGGAGCGGCCAGGACTCAGCTGCTGCTTGTATGGGCTGTGGCGCAACCTGCCACACCACAAAGTTACATCTTGATGTCCAAAGAATGCCACCCAAGCAGAGCAGTCCCGTTGTACCAAGGTGTCTGGCATGCTTTCATATGCAGATCAAACTAATGAAGAGGAGAAACAGAGAGAAAGGTCTTCCACATGCTGGTTCACACCCCAAATGACTGCAATGGCTGCAACTGAGCCAATCCCAAGCCAGGAAACAGGACCTTCTTCTGGGTCTCCCAAGTAGG
Organism: Ochotona curzoniae; assembly: GCF_017591425.1. Taxonomy (NCBI): domain Eukaryota; kingdom Metazoa; phylum Chordata; class Mammalia; order Lagomorpha; family Ochotonidae; genus Ochotona; species Ochotona curzoniae. Next base: position 2,431,815 of record NW_024467118.1, on the reverse strand, counting down.
TGAAGGGTCCCAAGACTTTGGGCCATTCCCTACTGCTTCTCAAGTCACAAACAGGGAGCTGAATGGGATGTGGAGCAGCCGGGAAATGAATCGGTGCCATATGGGATCCTGGTACTTGCTTGCAAGATGTAGCCACTGAGTCACTGCACTGGATCCTCATAGCCCTTTTCTGTGTAAAAATTTGCATCATGGAGGATGCAACTTTGAAATGGGCCTTAACAACTGGGCAGAACTTTGGAGCTGTTCTTGCCACTCAGTGAATGGATGAGCCTCCGTGTGCATGTGGGCCTTGCTGAGTCACAGGTGTGGCATGTGGGTGAACACAGCCTCACTGGGCTGATAATACTGCTTTCTGCGTATTTCCCAGCTTGTGGGGTGGGAGGGGATCCTGAAGTCCAGAAACAACTGACCACCTGCCTCATGGCCCATGGCTGCAGCAGGAGATGGATGGAGTTGGAGTTCAGACTGGGTCTGAGCTGGAACTGGCCCTCGGGGACACTCCATTGCCCAGCCCTGCCTAGCTTTGGACTAGGGAGTTGTGCCAGAGGAGCATAGGGGTGTGTGTGGGATCTATTTGTAGTTAGCATGAGCACAATATTTTCTGCTGCTTTGTTTAAAATGGTTTTGTGTGTCCCTGCAGTAATTTTAGCTCATTTTCTGGGCCCCCTGGTTTCCATCTGTGTTCATGGGCACAGCAAAGGAGCTGCCTTGTTGACAGGCTACAGTTTCCTTTATGGAGAAGCAGACACATGGGCACAGACATGCTGAGCTGCCTTTACCGGTTTACTCCTCAGGCACCTTGAGCCCTCATTGCTGCCTCCCAGGGTCTGCTCCACTTCCAGCTCAGCTCACTGGTTATGGCCTGCAAAAGCACTGGAAAACTACCCAAGTCCCTGGGCCCCTGCCTCCTTCCCGGGAGACCTGGATGAAGCTCCTGGCTCTGGCCTGGTCCAGCCCCAGCTACTTTGGTCAGTAGTGAGCCAGGGCATAAGAAATCTCTGTCTCACCCTCCCTCTTTGTAACTTTCAAAAAAGGAAATAAATTTTCTTTAAAAAAAAATCCAGGAGGGGTATGGGAGGGGTGGGGGGAATCCCCAGCGCCTATAAAACTGTACTACATAATACAATGTAAGCAACAATTAAAAAAAAATAAATTAAAAAAAATTACATTTAAAAAAAAAAAATCCAGGATGGGGGTCAGCAGGATGGACCATGTCACCTCCATCCCAGATCTCACTGGGCTGCAGAGCATGGGGGGCCTGCAGATTGCCAAGGGAAGGGGGTCTGGTGCCATATCGGAATAGGGGCCACTAAGATGTAGAATGACTTCTGAAGGGTTAGAGAGAGCCAGCCACTGCACTCGCAGGTAATTGAGGGAACTAAAACAGGGTGGTTCAGAAAGGGTAGCCTACAGGGCATGTCTGGGTCAGGTCAAGGCGCCCTCATATGGACCAAGTAGCATCACCCACCACCTGCCAGCTCACTGGGCAGCAGGGCAGGCCTGGCCGGGCAAGGCCACAGTACCTACCAGCGAGTGTTGGAGCAGGGGGTGGAACATCTCAGCTGGGCCGCAGCACTCACCAGCATGTGAAAGAAATCAGGACTGGGGCAGATTCTGGGGATTTGTAAGCTCACCCTGCAGGACTGCAGCACACACTAGTCTGCACTAGAACTGGAGTGGATGGTGGGCCAAGCCAGACGAGACCAAGATTCAGGGATGGGAGCAAGCAGGACTGGGATAAGCTGCAGCACCTGCCAGCATACACAAAGGCCAGGATTAAGTGCAGACAATCCATGCTTGGTTGCAGCACCTGCCTACACACATCAGATCCAGGGCTGGGAGCAGGAATGGTAGGACAGTTTGGAGACTGAAACTCGCACTGATGAGCATAAAGAGCCAAAGCTTGGGGCAGGCTGGGCTAGGCTGGTGTGCCCAAGAACCAAAATGGGTATAAGACAGGCTGAGCTAGATCACAGCACCCACTGGTTCACATGAGAGCCAGCTCTGGGAGCAGACCAGGTTGGACCAGGCTCTAGCATTTGCCAGTGAGAGCCAGAAATAGGCGCAGGCCTGTCAGGCTAGGCCGCAGCACCTGCAGACACACACACAAAGGCCAGGCTTAGAGGAGGACCAAGTGGACTGCAGCACCTACTAGCATGCACAAAATCCAGGGGCTGGGAGTTTGTCTGGTAGGGGAATTTGGGGGACTCCTCTGCTCAGCTATACCTCCCACTGGTGAGCACAAGAGCCAGGACAGGGTGCAGGCCTGCCCCCAGGGGCTAGGATGAACTGGGCTACAACACTTGCCAGTCCACATGAGAGCTGGGGCTGGAAATGGGCTAAGGTGGTCGAGACTGTAGCACCCCCTGACAAGAGCTGGCACAAGGTTGGGCCTAGTTGGGTCAGACTTACAGGACCTACCAGCAGGCTCTGAGACTGGGAGTGCACTGTGACAGGCTGGGCCACAGCACTCGTCAGCACACACGAAACTTGGGGCTAGAAGTAGGGCTGGTGGGAAAACTTTGGGGACTCCCCTGCTAGGTCATTGCTCCTGCTAGTGAACGTGAGTTGAGGCTGGAGCCAGGCTGGACCAGGCTGGAGCCAGGCTGGGCCAAGCTGGGCTGAAGCACCTTTCAGTATGCACAAAATCTGGGGCTGGAAGTAGGCACAATTCACCCCCCCCCCCCCGCCACACACACACACAGGAGGGAGGAAAAAAGATCTGCAACATTTACCTCACCCACTTCCTCTATTCCTAGACTCTCTCCTCCCTAATCAGAGGCTGACACGGGCATGCATCCTTCTCAACTATGTAAGCAATATTAAAAATAAAATTAAAAACTAAAACTGGGGGGTGAAATCCAGAGTGTGCTGTGAAAGCAGCTTCGGAGAACACAGGAAAGAAAAGGGGCATTCACCCTCCCCAGGTGAGCACTGTTAGCGTTTTCACTACTTCCTTCTAGAATTACAAAAATTGCTTTCCATGCACTTTTCAAGCTCGCATCCACTGATCACTGTCTACTGGGTCTTTCCTACTTCACATCGTAATAAGCATTTTGTGAGATGCTCTCAGGAATGCCGAGTACCACTCTAACTCACCCATTCCCTCAAGTGAGGGTATTTGGGGATGGCTGGTGATTTGATGCATATTCAGAATTTCTCCCCAAAGAGATGCCCTTGTCGGGAGCCAGCCAAGCACCGCAGTGTGGCAGCTCCCACCCAGGCACTCCTGCATGCCCAGAGCACAGGGAGCCAACCCGAGTTCTGTGGTGTGATAACATTTTCCCGAGGCCTGCTTGCTGACGGCTGGGCGTATTCTAAGTGATGCTCCTGCACCTTCCACCGGAGCTTGGCAGGATCTGCCAGGTTGTCCGTAGGGAGACTCAGCAACACCACACAACGACACGTTTTGCTGTGGTTCCACAGTGCCAGCATTTTTCTTTTCTTTTTTTTTTTTTTTTGTATTTATTTTTACTGGAAAGTTTTACAGAGAGGAGAGACAAAGGGAAAGATCTTGTATCTGCTGCTTCACTCCCCAAGTGGCCACAATGGCCAGAGCTGAGCCAATCCGAAGTCAGGAGCCCATAGCTTCTTCCAGGTCTCCCACAGGGGTACAGAGTCCCAAGGCTTTGGGCCATCCTTGATTGCTTTCCCAGGCCACAGGCAGGGAGCTGGATGGGAAGTGGAGTAGCCAGGGCATGAACTGGTACCCATACGGGATCCCGGTGCCTGCAAACTGAGGACTTCAGCTGGCTACTGCGCTGGGCCCAGCACCAGCTTTCTAAGCTAATATGTCTTATTGCTGCTATCCAAATGCCAATTCTGATACCTTCACATCTATCTGCAGTTGTGTCCTCGGACACGGAAAGCCCTGGCACACATGTGCTGCAGCCACACACCTGCTGTGGCCACACAGTCCTCACTGTAGCAGACGCAAGATTCCAGGAGACGGTGGCAGAGCTCTCGGCACAGGCCTGGCCGCAGCTGTGCTCAATCAACACGGCCAGAGGATAATTTTCTAATGAGTCACTGAGGGACCTAAATGACCTCAAAGGATTTTTTTCAGGGATCTCAGAGATCATGGCTCAACCTCAATGTTCATAGATGAAGACACCAAAGGTGGATTCAGGGATCTCAGAGATCATGGCTCGACCTCAATGTTCACAGATGAAGACACCAAAGGTGGAAAGGGTGACGTGGCGAAGCTAACAAAGGCAGGGCCAGTCCAGGTGTGTGTGCATGTTCGTGCACCCTTCTGTGTCCCAAGAAAGCTCCCTCCGTGCCTCCTGGGCATGAACTGCATGCAGGACTCTGGAAGGCTGAGACACATTTGGTTCCGCCCAGCCATGTGGCTCTGGGCCAGCTACTAACCCCTCTGTGCCCACTGCCCACGTGCCAGGAGAGAGAATCAGAGGTCTCCCGCGTGAGCCAGACCAGAAGCACCGTGGGAAGCGCTGAGCTGGCAGCAAGCACACCTCCGTGCTTTCGCTTTGATTCTCCCTTGGACATGTCCATCTCAATACTTCATGAGCAAATTCAGGGCTCCAAAACTTCCTATGTGCACCTCAACTGAGCCCTCAATGTGGGATGGGAAAGGAGGCTACCACCTCCTTTCGGGGGTCCTCTCTGAACTTAGGCCGGTTGAGGGTCCCTGGGTCCCCTCCAGAGTCATGAGTGCCACGCACATTCCAAGATGGGGCAAGCAGCAGGTCTGCCTGGTCCGGCCTGTTGTTGTGGTTTGACCCATGTCACACCACCTCCAGTGGAGCCTGTGTGAGAGATCACCAGGCCAAGGCGGAAGCTTCAAGGAAGGATGCCTCCTGGAATCGGCTGCATCTCTAGTGGTCTTGGCGTTCCTAGCTGTACTCTCTTTACTCTTATCTTTATGACTGGAATAATACTATTTATGTGCGGCAAAGGCTCAATGTTCCTTTTTAGTTCTATGAAGCCTTATGACGGGAGATTGAACAAGGATAGCAAGCAGTCTGAGATAAAAACTATCAAGTTACTAGCTTTAATGAATCTACTTAGGACTATTTTTGAGAATTCCTAAAAAGAAGACTATAGTAGAAATCTATAGCTTAAAAAGTCATACAAGAAGAAAAACTAGAAATATAGGCAAGTTAATATTAAAACCAGTGTAAAGCACAAAACACAATGAGAGCTAACTGCTTAATGATTAAAACTCAAATAGTGCCAAACTGCGTCCACAAGAAATAGCAACTGCAGGCTGTCACCAGGCTATTAGAGAACAATCTTTGCTCAACACACCTGCTTACCTCCCTGGAATAATTGCTTGTAGAAATGTAACCACATGTATAAACAAAGAAAATGTCCCTTTGCAATAATCTATTGTATATAAGCTGATGCCTTGCTTTTGCAAAATGCACTCAGATACAACTTCCTTGAGTTGTCGTGTCTGTTTGTCACTCGCCGAATCCTTGTCCATCGTTCCCGGGGTCCTGTTCCCGTCGGACTGATTGCTCCCGGCTGAGCCATTCCATCGCAGACCCACAATCTCTGCAGAAGTTCTCAATGTTAAGGTGAATCGGGGCACCTGCCCTAAGACAGTAGCTCTCAAGGCATGGTCCTTGGACCTGACTAGCACTACCCTACAGGAACCGTCAGCCCAAACTTGAGGGTTGGGGTCCCCTGCACATCTGGGGCAATGGCTGTGGCCAGCAAGCTCATTTGCAGCAGGGATCACAGCACTGCCTCACAGGATCACCTCAACATTCAAGGGAGAGGTTGCCGGGGCCCAGCTCAGAGCCTGCTGTGTGGAGGGCCACCCCACAACTCAGGCAGAGGTCTGCTTTGCACAAACCACTGGCCTGTGCTGGCCCGCACATCCTGGATATTAAGAGTTGCAAATCTGACATTAACAAGCCCTGTAAGAGCTCTGGCTTTGCCAGTCACCCCCAACCCCCTGCCAGTGCTGGCAAATGGCATGCCAAGTCACCCCATCTGTCATCTGCCACTTTAGCCACCTGCACAGGAAGCAAAGCCAGGCCTGCGTGGTTTCCAGGTGCACGAACCAAACACGGAAAGGGGAATGCATGCCACACCCTTCCAAAGAGTAGATGCTGAGGGACACTGCCAACTCATTCTGCAACACCAGTGTCTTCCTGAAGGCAAAATCAGGCCAAGGCATCATGAGCCTACACAGGGGACAGGTGCCAATCCCCTGGAAAGCACCAGAAAACCACATCTACAACTATGTACCATGGCCAAGCATGGCGTATCCAAGGAACACAAAGGTGGCCCTGGATCCAAAACTCAACCCACATCCTATGCCCTGTTAACAAAGGAGATGTCAACACAGGCGAAGAACATAAGACAAAACCCAGCCACACTCCACGAGGAAAACACTCAACCATCTAGAGGTCAAAGGAAAAAGCCCCTCCCCAACCTGGGAAGAGGCTTCCATGAGACACACCCAGCTAGCATCAGGGTCAGTGGCGAGAGACCAAACGCAGCCCACCGTGAGGCTCCCCCATTTAGACAGCTGTAAGCAGCCCTTGAGTTCAGGGCCAGCTAACCAGCACCTGACCACCCACACACACCACTGTAGAGCTATGTCCAGCCCTGGAAACACCTGCATCCCTACACAGGCTACCAGCCCATTGCCCCACAACCTCCCCATGTGGGTGTGCCTTAGGCCAAGCACTGCTTCTCCCATGCCCCTAAGCTTCTCCATTCAGCTTCTGGACCCGCACAGCTCTGCGCTTCCCTATAACTGGGCCACCAGGGCCGGCACTGCCTAGAGATTCATTCCTCTGCACTTGTTCATTCATCACACATTCTTCATGCCTCTGCTCTGCATGGACACTGCTCTCCTGCCTGGGAATACAAAGCAGACAAGCCCTGCCTCCCCCTATTCGTGGGTAGTAGCAGGGAACTGCATCTCCCAGCGAGGTACCACGAGGTCCATGACTGGCAGCCCAGACTCAGCCCAGGCCAGCCAAGCAGATGGCGGTGCAAGACAAACACCACAGTGCCTTCGCTTGCCCTTAAGCAGACACTCTTCCCAGGACCTGGAACCACGGGAAATGGAACCCAACTTTGCCCAATGCCCTTGACATTAGCCCAAGAACTCCACCCAGGAAACCAGGCTGAGTTTGTATTCCAGCCTGACTTCAGGCTAGGGGCCTGGTCAGGACAGGCAGCTAAGGTTCCTGTGGATGGGGCAAAGCCCTGCTCACAAGTGCCTGTGCCCAGGCATCTCCAGAGTTCCAGGACTTTGGGGCGTTTGTGGCCCCTGCCCACCAAGGGTATGAGATTCCTGAGCAACTCCACAGGGCAGAGACCCAACTAAAAGGGCTGCCTTGCCGGCCTTTTATTTACAATCACAGTCTTCATTACAAAACGAAACTCATGCCAACCAAAGAAACTGTTTGAGAGGCTCAGAAGAGAACACTAAGTTAATTTGCAGGCCCACAACCGTGCAAGGCCCCAGGGAAGGGACCAGGGTGTGTCAGCCACCAGCACGAGGGAGCACTCCATCCAGCCCCGACTCGCCACAGGAGGAGGACAGCCCAATCACTAGTGGTGGGCAGTGGAGTCCAGTGGAGCCAAAGGCCAAGTTTAGGGTGTCAGAACCACCTGGCTTCTCAGTCATCTGCAGCTGCACACACGCTCCACAAAGAAAGGAACTTTATCGCCTCTCTTTCAAAGATCAAATAAAAATGGGGGAAAGAACTGATTTAACACTCCATATTGAAACCTGCTCACAAAGCCCGAATCAGAATCAAGTTGCACTTCCCCCCACAGGGTCTTCTCACCCCCACATCTTTGCACAGCAGCCAGGGCCAGCTGTGGAGGGCAGGGCCAGCCCCGTCTTCTCCAGCTGGTCCAAGCTCTCAACCGGCCCCTGCTTGGCCCCAGCAGCCACCTCCCTTCTGACCCTCCTCTGCTCACTTGCCAGATGCTTCAAGGCCAATCTCATGCTCGCCCTTTCAACCAATGCCACACCAGGTGTGTGGACTGCCTGCTGCAGGCCGATCCACAGCAATGGTGAAGGAGACAAGCAGTGCCCCACCCCCACAACTGCCTCCTACAGCACAGAACACTGGATTACTGAGAGACTGAGAGACAAATGAGCCGCAGCCAAGCACAGGCCCCAGGCTCGCTGCTTCCCGCGGAGCAGTTTGGTCATCTCCACGATTTTGGAAATAGTCACCCTCATTCTCCACACCCCACCTCCATTACACAGAAACTGTCCCTGGGAAAACTACACCACTCTCCAAGGTCATGGGCAGGGAGATGCTCCCGCCAAGCGTTCTGCCAGCTTCTCAAGGACAGTGGCCAAGGCTTGTTGGCCTCCAGGTCCCTGGAGCCTGACGCAGCAGGTCCCCCTGCCCCCACAGCCCTGTGTGCTGAGCTGAGCGGTTTCTGTGTCCACCTGCTTTCGATCCCAGCCTCTCTGCACAGCACGCCCACAATGCTGATGCGTGGAGTCTGTGTTGGCAACACCTGCATCAGCGTCTGTCTGGCTTCCTCCAGAACCCCAGAAAAATGCTGTGACGCCCCGGGTGAGTGGGAAGCAAGACCTGCAGGAAGTGCCTTGGACGTGTTCTACCGTCACAGCAAGAACAGATGCACTCCAGCCACACCCCGGGCTGCCCATTCCACTGAGCCACACAGCAACACGCTCTGCCCCGAAGCAGGCCTCCCTTCCCTGAGCTTGGCTGGCACACACACAGCCCGTGGGCAAGTCTCGCAATTCACCAAGGGTGAAAGGCTGCCAGACACTGTGGGAGATATAGGTCTCTCTCTCTGTGAACACCAGGCTTCTTCTTGACCTTGTCCAGCCCCATCCACTGCCTCCAATACTTGGGCCTGGCACATACAAGGCCCTCTGTCATCTGGCCCTGCTCTCATCCCCTACCCTACATCTAACTGTGACATGGCCATGCTGGCCTGCACATGGAGAGTAAAAGCCACAACCACCACACACACATTCCATACAGGACCTCCACTAATCTCCACAGCCACCAGGGAAACAAATTCTATTATCATCCCCATTATACATGCAGGCACACTGAGGCTCAGAGTTTCTGCAGCCTTCTCAAGGTCTTTAGCCTTGTAACAGCAGAGACCAAGAGCAGACTCCCAGCCCATGGTCTTGCTCAGAATTGTGCCTGCAAAGTCCGGTATGGTGCCCATCATCGACCACCTTACCACCTCCAGCAGCGGTGCCACCAGACCACACAGTCATGCCCCAGGGTCATGGCTGTGACACCCACCCTGGTCCTCACTCCCCAGGCATGGCCATCTGTTCTCCTGCCTCCCATCCCATCCTCCACCCACCAAGTCCTCTAGGGGTCAGAAGGACTAGCCAACAAACACCTTAGTGCCTCCTCCTTAAAACATGGTTATTAGATAACCACACCTAACTCACAGTGTTGTCATTGAGCTAAAAAGGAAAGAAGTAAAAAACAGCACAGTGCCCAGGCACATGACACAGCCTCCTGGTACACCAGCTGCTGTCCCAATGGCGGCTTTTACATGGTCACCCCTGCAGGATGCCCGAAACAGGCAAGGGAGGAAGATTTGAGAACACTGGCATGAACAGCTTCTCCCATCACTCCTCACAACAGGCTTCGTGCATCAAGCTGTGCAGGCCTGCTGCACACCCCAGGCTAGAATGATACAGTGAACACATTTAGTGTCCCCGAACTGAAGCCAGTTCTGACCCTGTCCACTTTCAGACAGTGTCAGATCCCACTGGTTAAGGGCTCATTTCACCAGACAATCCCCTAGAAAGCCACCTGTGCCTGACAGATCAGCTACAAAGTCAGGTTCCACGAGCCTCTCTGCAGCTCTGACTGCTTCGGCTCAGAGAAGACAAGAGACCCCTCGCTTATGCTGAGGGAATCTGCACACACAGCCCAGGACGCACGCCGCGTGGAGGCACACGGAGTGTCCAGGCCCTGTCCAGAGTGCCCTGCAGGAGACTCCAGCATGTACTGGAAGCTCCCAAACCATCTTCCTGGGTTGTGTAAAGGCCTCAACTCATGGGTACTGCTGAGTCTCAGCACCCACCCCCTCCTGGGGGACAGGGTTACAAGGGTGGAAGCAGACACCCTAACCTGCTTATGCCACCCCGGACTTTCCTGTAACAACCCCAATCATCAACACAGAAAAACACATTTTCTGGGGGTCCCTGAGAAGTGTAAGCAGCAAACCCAGAAAATGGGCACATAAACCAGGAACACCGCGGCCACTGCAGGCACCACTCTGCCCGACAGCAGGGAGCTGATGTCTGCTAAGGTGGCCTGATGCATGCTGAGGCTCTGGCCACTGGCCCTCATTGGCTCCGCCTTGCTTTCCTCCCCACTGAGGGAAGCCAAGTCTTGTGCCCAGGGACCCGCCTCCCAGCCCCCACCTAAACCCAGACCCACCCTGTGGATATTGAGAGCAGGAAGCCAGGGCCTGGCATGGAGTGTGTGAGAAACGCCCTTCACACTAACACCCAGAAGCCTTTGTGACCCTGAACCTGTGTATTTCCACTCCAGTCTTCAGTCTGGAGGTCTCCGCAGGGCTTTAATGGAAGCTGGCCTCCCTAGCAAGTTCAAACAGACCCACATCCACCCCTCACCTGCTGAGCCCAGTCTGTTCTGTAAAAGCCACACCACACGCGTCCCCCTCTCCCACCTGCCTGTCCACTTGGCCACTGCCTCCAAACGAGCTCTTCCCAGGGTCTCCCAGCACATGCTCTGCAAAGACTGACACCTGCTCCCTGCTCCACAGCACCCCCATTCCAGCTCAGACACCCTGCCCAGTCAGCCTCGGCTGCAGAGTTCTTCTGGACTCAGGGCCTGGTCTCAGGACAGATGGAGGGCAGGATGGCGCCCTGAGCTTAGGCCACACACACTGGGCACCTGAAGCCCACGCTCTCCCTGGTATTTGTGCGGGAGAGAATTGTCACACCTCAGCCCCAGGTTACAGCTGCTGTGGTTTCTGCACAAAACACCTGCAACATGCATTTGCTCTTCAAGTGGCTCAGCTCTGAGGTGCACGCAGCGGGCAGTGCGACCCCAGAGACACAGAACCCCACTAAGTTCCTCTAGGCCCCTTCACGACTTGCTTTGAATTGCATTAATACTTATCTTTAAAACTTCTGGCTTCTGGAAAACGTGTAAACCACATTAACCTTATTCTGAATGTGATAGACACGTGTGAATCATACGTGCTAGTTAGAGTTCCCTGATACACACTAAAATATTTCTAAAATAACATCTACATGTGCACACACCATCTAAAATCTTCCACACCAACAGACAAGCATTCTCACTCGTACGAGTAAACTTCAAAAAGCAGGTGACAAACATCAACTAGAGAAAAAAAATCTGTGGGCACATACTGTGGTGAGGCAAGTTAAGCTTCCGTTGGTGTGGCTCCATTCCACATCAGAGTGCAGGTTCAAGCCCCAGACACTCGGCACATCTGGTCCAGCTTTCCGCTCACGTGCATGGGGAGCAAGCAGCAGATGATGTCACAGTATAGGAGTTCCTGCCACTCGTGGGGTTCCCAGGGAAAGTTCCTGGCTCCTGACCGTGGCCTGGCCCGGGTACCACAGTTGTAGGTATTTGGGGAGTGAATGAGCAAATGGAAGATCTCTCTCTCTCTCTCTCTCTCTCCCTCCCTCTCTGTTGTGTAAACCTTGTTTCAAAGTTGAAACCACGCACAATGGGTCCTACTCCCTTCATCTACGCTGTGGCGGAGGTGTCTCACACGCCCAAAGCAAAGCAGACCACCACCATCTGAAGCGCCTTCAGCTCCAACAGTGGGGCTCACCACCTGGCAGACGACAAGGCACTGTATACAGCTGGTGCTTTTCAGATGCGAGCTCCTAACCTGGGGGAGAGTTAAAGTCTCTCTCCTTGGCCCCCAGGCTATCCATGCCAGCCACAGCGAGCGTTCGCTCAAGTTCACAGAGCTGGCAGCCGGCAGGAGCCCCCATCCTGCAGCAGAGGTCACACAGAGAGGGGCAGGGGGCCAAGGGCGGTGGCAGAGGGACAGAAACCACGGCAGTGCCAGAAATGCTGTCTGGGAAGCTGTCCCCAGTCCTTGGGTCCGCCTGCCCAGGGCCTCTTTACCCTGTTCTAACAAATCCATCATTTTCACATGGAACAGGAAAATCCCTTTAAATGTCGATCCCACGCTCCTACAAAGAATTTGTCCCAAACAGCAGGAAAGGTCTGGTGTCACCTTCCAATGAGCAGCGAAGACGGGGTTGCTTTCTGGGCCCTGAGCGATCCGCCAAGGACTCCGCCTGACACTGCTAGGAAGAGGCAGACACGGACTTTCAGGATGCCGCCCAGAAAATCTCCATGGTACACAAGAGCCCCCACACCGCCCCCACAGCCATACCACTACCAATTTACTCACTGTCTAGCCCCTCTGCACAACTTCCCAGCCAGGACGGACCGCTGACCTCGGCCATCCCTACCTATCCATATCTGATGCCTCTGCCCACTGGTCAGGCACAAAGCCCTTCCTGCCTTCTCCCCTTGATGAACTCCTACTTGCTTCTTAAAGGCCTGACCCTCCCGTGAGAGATCTCCCAGGACTGAGCACATGGGAAATAGCATGGAACTGGGCTCCACCCAGGTTCTCAGGGGGGCTCCTTCTTTGTGTGGAAGGGAACTGACAGTTCATCCCCTCGCAGGAGTGGTGAGCAGAGACCCCCAGACCAGGCCAGGAAGAAGGGATTTCTGGGGACACCATACAATACTCAGAGAACCTGGATCTGGGACCAAAGTCCATTCTGTGGGATCAACCTGCTGCTGGCTGCTTGGCGGTTTAAGCCCAGGATCCCCTCCAGCGACCCAGGGGGGCCCCAGGAAGAGGCAGCACACTCACGGTGTGGGAAGCACAGCGCCTGTACCCTTGGAACTCCAGCGCCTACCCTCAGAGCTCACAGGGCTGGCCCCTGCCCGCAGCAGTTCTGCTGCAGACACACTCTGCAAAATTCTCACCCCAAGCCCAGAAAGGAGGCTCCAATGATCACCATCCCACTTTAGGGACAAACAACCAAGGGAAGAAGCCTGCTCCAAGGCCCAGAGCCAGCAGGGAGGGTTCGAATCCAGGTTGACTGGCACCAGGGCCAGCTACAGCAGTTGAAAGAACTCCAGACAGCTCTGCCTCACGCTGAAAACTAGTCCAGACCCAATCTACCCCACAGACACTAGGGACATGCTGAGAGCGGGACACTCCCACACGTGCTGGTTACAACAGGCCCATATAAGAAAACAATAAAATACCTACTGCAGAGCCAGCAACCCAGATCATGCAGAACCATGGAGCATCGGGAGCCACTGCAGCCAAAGCTGGCACCTCTCATTTCCTCAAGTCCACATCCCTCCGCCTGTGCACTCCCCAGGCCCCGCCCTGGACCTAATGCATGGCAGCGTGTGGGGGTGGAGCCTGAGCCGGCACATCTCACATCAAGGTTTCTGCACCGTCATTTTCCAGAGGCCATGCTACAGACGCCTGTGTGCTGCCACAGGACAGTTCAACTCTGTGAGGACTTTGTCCACACAGGTCCCCAGAAGGCACCTGGCACAGAGACACTTAGTGACTGAATAAACCAGTCGATGATCTCCAAGTAATGTGACTAGGTAATGTGCGGGAGCAGGGACCATAAGCACTCTGCTGCACCCAGCACAGAGCCACACAGCAGCACAGAGCTGGCCCCCCATACCGGGCACCCAGCACAGAGCCACACAGCAGCACAGAGCCCCCCCCCCCACACACACACACCAGGCACGCAGCACAGAGCCACACAGCAGCACAGAGCACCCCCCCCCACACACACACACACACACACACCAGGCACGCAGCACAGAGACACACAGCAGCACAGAGCCTGCTCCTACACCAGGCACCCGGCACAGAGCCACACAGCAGCACAGAGCTGGCCCCCCATACTGGGCACCCAGCACAGAGCCACACAGCAGCACAGAGCCCCCCCACACACACACACCAGGCACGCAGCACAGAGCCACACAGCAGCACAGAGCACCCCCCCACACACACACACACACCAGGCACGCAGCACAGAGACACACAGCAGCACAGAGCTGGCCCCCATACTGGGCACCCAGCACAGAGCCACACAGCAGCACAGAGCTGGCCCCCCATACCGGGCACCCAGCACAGAGCCACACAGCAGCACAGAGCCCCCCCCCCACACACACACACCAGGCACGCAGCACAGAGCCACCTCCCCCCCACACACACACACCAGGCATGCAGCACAGAGCCACACAGCAGCACAGAGCCTGCTCCTACACCAGGCACCCAGCACAGAGCCACACTGCAGCACAGAGCTGGCCCCCCATACTGGGTACCCAGCACAGAGCCACACAGCAGCACAGAGCCCCCCCTACACACACACACCAGGCACGCAGCACAGAGCCACACAGCGGCACAGAGCTGGCCCCCCCATACTGGGCACCCAGCATAGAGCCACCCCCCTCCACACCAGGCACCCGGCACAGAGCCACACAGCAGCACAGAGCTGGCCCCCATACCGGGCACCCAGCACAGAGCCACACAGCAGCACAGAGCTGGCCCCTCATACTGGGCACCCAGCACAGAGCCACACAGTGGCACAGAGCCGGCCCCCCACACCAGGCACCCAGCACAGAGCCACACAGCAGGACAGAGCCGGCCCCCCAACACCAGGCACCCAGCACAGACTCAGGCACCGACATAAAGCCAGCCCCAACACTGGCTCACCATAGAGCAAGCCAACACTGCCACATCCCATCGGTCCTAGGAAGTGAATTTCCCCACCATCTGACATGTCTGCAACCAGGATGTGACTTACCTTCAGTGTCCTGCCACCACTGAACTGGCAGCACCTGCCGCCTTTCTTTAATGGGACAAAGGTCATGACATACCTCCCAAGAGATAGCGTATCTTGGCTGTCATAAACTACAGCTCCCGACAGAGTCCATAATTCAGACTTAAAAACTGAAGCCAGATGGCCCTTAGCGTGCTTCCTTAGGATGGGCAGGTTAGAAGCCAGGGCAGTCTGTGGGGAGCCTGCAGCCTCACATGACCCCAGGCTTAGCTGCGGAGATGCAAATGGAGGGTGGGAGATGCAAATGAAAGGTCTTCGTTCACCTGTTTGTACCTGGGAGACTTCCGCAGCACCAGGTAGAAGGGCTTTCTAGCACATTCTACCACAGGTCCTTCCTAGAAGGAGGCAGGCCGACCGGAAGGGTTATATCCCACTTGGCCCACCATGAGCACTTCGGAGTTGAGTCTCAGGAAAGTGGCAGTGTCCACGTAAACACAGGCAACATGATGCTTAGAAAGTTACAGACACAAGACTGCACATCTTCAAGCAAAGCTTCAGCATCAGCTTTGTAGAAGTTACCCTTTTGGCTAAAGTTCATCATTTTTCCAACCTTCCACCAGCCAGTGGTGTAGACAGATCACCACAGCAACTGAGAGCTGGATGTCGAGGTGAATCCCAGCTCAGCTGCCCGCCCCCAGCAACCTCGGCCACACGACTGGCCACTCCACACCTCAGCTGCCAGCGCCAAGTGCAGGTTCAGCACCCACCTCTGTGGAAGCTCCAGCCCAGAGCACCACAGCAGTGGGGTCTGAGGAGCGCCAGCAGTGGGGTCTGAGGAGCACCAGCAGTGGGGTCTGAGGAGCGCCAGCAGTGGGGTCTGAGGAGCGCCAGCAGTGGGGTCTGAGGAGCGCCAGCAGTGGGGTCTGAGGAGTGCCAGCAGTGGGGTCTGAGGAGTGCCAGCAGTGGGGTCTGAGGAGCACCACAGCAGTGGGGTCTGAGGAGCACCACAGCAGTGGGGTCTGAGGAGTGCCAGCAGTGGGGTCTGAGGAGCACCACAGCAGTGGGGTCTGAGGAGCACCACAGCAGTGGGGTCTGAGGAGCACCAGCAGTGGGGTCTGAGGAGCACCAGCAGTGGGGTCTGAGGAGCGCCAGCAGTGGGGTCTGAGGAGCACCACAGCAGTGGGGTCTGAGGAGCACCAGCAGTGGGGTCTGAGGAGTGCCAGCAGTGGGGTCTGAGGAGCACCACAGCAGTGGGGTCTGAGGAGTGCCACAGCAGTGGGGTCTGAGGAGCACCAGCAGTGGGGTCTGAGGAGCACCACAGCAGTGGGGTCTGAGGAGCACCACAGCAGTGGGGTCTGAGGAGCACCAGCAGTGGGGTCTGAGGAGTGCCAGCAGTGGGGTCTGAGGAGCGCCAGCAGTGGGGTCTGAGGAGCGCCACAGCAGTGGGGTCTGAGGAGCGCCAGGTCCTGGTCACTGCTGTGCACCTCTGCAGCAGCAGGTCTAGAGGCTGCAGTTTTCTTTCTACACTCATTCTTTTCCTCGAAGGCACAAGCTGGCCAAGCCGCTGCAGCCTCACGCACACCCGGGCCATGCTTCCAGGGTAGCAGCAAGACATGCCCCACGGACAGGGCCAGCGTCCTCTCACCGTGGGAGACCCTGGTCACATGACTCTGCTTCTCCCTGCCTCCCTCCCCTACCTGGACAGGGAGGAAGAGGAAAACAGGCACCTCCCAGAGCAGAGACCAGACCAGCACATCATGCAAGCTGCATGCACGCATCCTGGCTCTGGACCACGGATGTTCCAGGCTCCCGCCAATGGTCCTGAGCACCTTAAGGCCAAAACCTTCCATTTACAGGGACAGCAATAGGTGGCCACCCGTCTGCCAGCCTACTTCCAGTAAGGCGAGCACAGGCCCCGGAAGGCTTCCCAGTGAATGCACAAAGACCCTAAAGGGGACGCGAGGTGCTGGGGGCAGGTGCCCTGACACTGCTCTGGTGCCCAGTGCAGAGGTGGCGGTGAGCAAATGCTGACAGCTAAACAGGGTTTGGGACTGGGATGAGAGTCCCCAGGAGGGCACAGGGAGGCAAAGCGAGCATGCTAACACGGCAGAGGAGCTGCAGTGGGCCAGGCTGCGATCACTGAATCATCCAGGCCCCAACAGACAAGAGTCGGCGTCCCCAGGCAAGGATCCATGATTCAGAGTTGGTTTAAAAGCTTCCAACTGGACACCTGTTCCTCTCTCTAGGGATGAAAGGCAGGCCTGCTCAGCAGGCCCTGAGACGGAAGGGGAAGTCAAGAGGCAGATGCAAGGATGGCAACAGGCACATCAGAGATACAAGGCGAAGAGGCAACGACCGACCCACAGACCCGGGCTTGCTGTTTGGGGACGGACAAAACCAGACGCCCACCAAAACGACTTCCAGGTGTAAACAAACTGGAGAAGCCGCAATCGACAGAGAACATGAAGACTCAGGCAAGAGAGATGAGGCCTGAGCACACACACACACCACACAAACAGCATAAACCTCTCTGGCCAGCGCAAGTGTCAGAAGGTGAAAGCATTGAGCCAGGAATAGATTAAAAAAAAAAAAAAAAAGCACACGCCACATAGACCAGGCCACAGGTGAAAGCCCTTCTTAGTGGTGTAAGCACCAGGCCAGTAGAAAAACCAGTAACAGTGATGAAGAAGCAATGTGTCAAAGAGGCGGAGGATGGGTCAGCAGACAACAGTGGAGCCAGCCCCATGGGTACCCAGACACTTGAGAGCTGGAGTGAGGGTATTCCCTTAGCACAGGGGCAGAGATGACTGGGAGAGGGCTGGCCCTGAGTACCGTCAAGGACACACTCAGACACGCAGCCCATGCGGAGGTACGCTCAGGCATGCACCCCAAGTGAAAGCCATAAGCTCAAACTACGGTGGCTTTTCTCAGCAGATGATAACCGACAAAGACAGGCAGGTGAGGGACTGGTCCCATAACTTAGAGAATATGAACCGCACTGGTCTAGGGAGCTGCTCATCGCACCTGCTCTCTGAAAGATGGGTCACAGAACCCCATTCTCCAGGGAAAACCTGCCTCAGACACCCAGCACCAGCAGGGCCCTGACAATCAGGATGAATGAATCCAGGAACACAATCCCAACGCAGCGGCAGGAAAAGGGAAGCTGCCTGGGAAGAGGGACGCATCAGGAGGGCAGGGGGGACACTACGAAAGCGGCAGATAGGACAGGAGAAGCAGAAATGGGAGGGGGCAGGCTCAGCCAGGAACACCAAGAAACTAGGTTAGAGAGAGAGCCATGGCACCAGGAAGCCGAAGCCATGCTGACAGGCCTGAGGCACAATTAGCGGGGTTCCCAGAGATCCCCTGAGCCATGGCATAGGAGGCAACTGGCAAAGGGCAGTCACTAGCCAATCAGAGGATGAGAGTGAAAGGTGAGACAAGACAAAGGTGTCTGAGAAAGGATCAGAAGAAACTAGGAGTCGCTCACGCCCCCACCCTTCTCCCTGCACCTGTGCCCCAGCTCCCCGCCCTGGGACATGCTCAGTTCCTCTTTGTCCCAGAACCCCCTTCTTGATCCTGGCTCCTCCAGGAGCACCCAGAAGCACTGGTACTGGCCAGCATCCCTCAGTAACTCCATGGAAATGAATCAGACTTTCCCCAGCCCCTCCCAGGGGCTTCCAGGCTGCCTCTGCACACACGCCTGCTGACAGCCTCCACACTGACCCTAGAGCTCATGAGCCACAGCATGCAAGCCCCGTCTGCTCATCCAGAGATCCCACCCAAGCTCTGCAAGTGGGGAGCATGAGGAACAGAGAACCAGGCACACATGTCATCCTGGAGTGAACCCAGCGCCCATGCTGCTGCCAGTCTGACAGCATTCCACGTGGCGAGTGGGCTATCCACTGATGCAGACAAGACCAGCAGAGCCCTCCTGAGGCAGCCCCAGCCTCACCATGGGGAGGCTCACCTGCCCCAGCAGTGCGCCCTCACATGGCCCTGTCCACAACTTCTCTGTCATTCGCTGTAAAAATGGAGGGTTCCGTGGTGAAACAGCACCACCTGTTTCCATTCTTTAAAGCCCTCTGGCACAGCAAGCATTTGGCAGTACAGTCCAGAACCAGCCCAGTCCAACTAAGCGCAACCCCAGCCCCAACCCAGCCCAGCACACCTTAGCACAGCCCCAGCATAGCCCTGCTCAGCACAGCACAGCCTCAGCCACAGCCTCAGCCCAGCCCAGCCCAGCCCAGCCCAGCCCAGCCCAGCCTCAGCCCAGCCTCAGCTCCAGGCTAGTCCAGCCCCAGCCCAGCCCAGCCATAGCCACAGCCATAGCCACAGCCTGCCCAGCCCCACCCCAGCCCAGCTTCGGCCTCAGCCCAGCCCAGCCCAGCCTCAGCCCTAGTCCAGTCCAGCCCAGCCCCACCCCAGCCGTAGCCCATACCCGGCCCACCCCCAGCTCTAGCCCAGCCCCTCTCCTGGCTGGTGCAAGCTCTGTGGAGGGGATGAGCATATGGGAGCTCTGTCTCCCTTTCTGTTTGTCTCTCAACTCGTTTTCTAAATAGCTTCCTCTAGACCCCAGGCAGGCTGGCTACCAACGCTTCAAGCTGAGGGGATAGCTGTGACATCTAGGCCAGAAGACGCATCGCATCACCGGGTACGCAGGCTGATGGTACACAGAACAGCGTCACTGCCAGCAAACAAGTGCAAGGTACTCTGACAGCCACACAGCCACAACCCCACTGCCCATCAGACCACACGACCCTCCCCACCTTTGGTCCCACCGCCCAGCCACACTGTCCTGCTGCCCCTCAAGCCAACCAAGAACACTCCGCCACAAGCCACTCCTCTCTAGAAGATTCTTCCAAATCCCTGCTTTGATTTTCTCCCTTTCTTACAGGCCTCTGGTCAACCTGATCAGACTGCACAGCTCTCCTGAACTTAGCACACCTCCCTCCCCACACATCTGCTTGCTTTCTTGTCATGCCCTGTCTCCCCACTGGGACAGGTACCCCCCTCGTGAGGGAGGCAAGGTTCTCCAGGACCAAGAAGAGGAACAGAGGAGGTAGAAGACATGTGAGAGGGCACTTAGCAGGAGAGCTGGCTGAGGCAGGAGGCCCATCTGCAGCGTAGAGAACCTGGGATGCAAGAGCAGGCTGACCAAAGCCCTAAGCCTTGGAACCAGGCAAGCCAGTGGTGTAATTCTGGTCCAAGGCCAAAGGCTTGGGAAGCTGCGGAGGTGGCAAGGGGCAGGGCAGTGGTGCACATCCTGGCATCTACAGTCAGACGGCCAGACGCAGGACAAGGACGGCATTTCAACCCCACAAGAGGGGCAGGGGACACTTCTCTCCTTTTTCATCTCCGTTTGGGTCCCAACTGGTGTGGCTGGTGCCCCAACATGCTGAGGCAGATCCCCTCCTCATCCCACAGACTCACACATCAGTACACTCAGCAGACACCTCACAAATGCCTGCCCAGCTCACCAGGTGGACCCCTTATGTCAGCCATCACCACGAAGGCAGGCACATGGCCCAGAGTCCACTGCTGCGGTCCTGGACCCCACACACAGGAAGTGGGTCTCACACACCCAGGAGCATCTGCTCAGAGCAGGCCCTGGAGGCAAACTATAAGCAGACACAGGGCCCTCCTTGTCTTGGTGAAGGTATCCACTCAACCAGGGAAGACCCCAGGGAGAGAGAGGATGCCAGAGCAGGCACCAGGACTGGGGTTCTAGGAAGAGTCCCCAGGACAGGTGGCCCGGGGCTGCCAGACAGTTGGCACCCCAGGAGCCAGCCAGCTGGGGGTCCAGGGCTAAAAGAGGCCCATCCCTCATCAGACAGCAGTTTCAAATCCAGCAAGCATGTCAGAACCACTCTTAGAGGAAGTGCACATCTCTCCAGCTGTCCAGCTGAGGGATATTCACCCACCAGGAAGCCAGGGGCCCTGAGCTATGCCCAAAAGTCTCAGAAGGACGTGGAGGGCCGACACACAGCCTTACACTGAGCACACCCCAGCAGCAGGCCCAAGGCAGGGAGGAAGGGACAAGCCATCCTGCACGGGGAGCTCCCCCAAACACTCTGACCATGAACTGACACTGAGCTGAGGTCCCCAGGTTCTAGCACAACTCTCAATTCATCACTCATGTCGGGGAGGACAGCTAGGCAAAAGCAATGTCGCACCTGCCTGCCTGGAGAGCCATCATCACTGCCCCCTCCCACCTCCAGCCAGACAGACTCACTGGAGCCAGTTAAGGGCAGCAGGACTTCCAGTCACCACCTCACCATAGCCAGAGACCACAACCTCCAACTTAGGAAGATGCTGGTAACACTGAACTCAGGCGTCTCCTAATCAAATCCAGCTCCGGGCCCAGCATGACTTCTGACAGGAGGAAGTGGCTGGGTCCCTACAGCCTCTGGCCGGGCTTCTAAGGAGCTCACACACTGGGGTGGACACTCCACGTTGGCTGCTGTCATTGCCAAGATCTCTGGGGTCCTAGTCTCCCTCCAGCCTTCTCCAGCTCTGCATAGCTGTCCTTCCTGCCAGGTTCCCAGGCCCTAAGCCTGCAAGTTCAATTGCATTTCTCCTCTCCTTTGCCTCCAGCCAATCCCCAAGACCTACTAAAGTCAGCTCTCAGACTGGGCATGGCACGGACCTCTCCAGCCACCTCCCTATTCAACTCTGCACCTTCTCCACCCTGGGACAGTCCATTCTTACAAGGCATTAGGATCCTATGTGACTCGTGAATCCCAAGGAGCCCACACCTGGATTAATGCTCTCCATCACTGTCTGGAAAGTCATACCCCATTTTGAATGGGGTGCATTGAAAACTCCTGTCAGTCCTAACCACTGCAGGCTCCTCTGGGCGTGTGGGCCGGGCCCCGCACTGCGGCGTCACCCGGGTCAGCTCACTCCTCCCCCCACCAGGAGGGTGGCACCAGCCTTCTTCTGTTCATTTGACCTCCCCAAGGACAGGCAGCTGTCTGGGGCCTCTGGGATGGCTTACATTTCTTTGTGAGCACCTCGACTGAGAAGGAGGAGCTGAGCGATGCTGTGGCTTGGAGCCTGCACAGCAAGAGCTCAGACCCAGCTAGAACCTTCACAGCCAAAGCCTTCACCAACCTGAGACAGCAGCAACGTGCACACAAAAAGAGGCCTAGCATCCACATCAGCCCTGGGGTTCTCCTAAGACACACAGGCAGCACACAATGAGGCTTACAGCCACAAGAAAGGTGCTGTGCTATGACAGGACCCTCCCCTTCCCGTACCCATCAGAACATCCAGGACAGAAAGGCCCCATTGATTGGGAGTGCTGGAGGCGACTCAGAGGTGCCTGTTCCCTCAGGCACTACAGGCAGGGACGGGAAACTCCACAACCACCTCAGACAGTAGCCTGGCAGGTAAACCAGACACGAGCCGTGGAGCTGCCCCTATGACTCAGGGATCCTGTTCCTGGGGAAAGGATGGAGAGAACTGGAAGGAGACGCACACACTGACACGTGTGCACTTCTGTTCTCAGCAGTGTGAGTCGGACTGGCCGACACAGAAACCATCCCAGCATCCGTCAACCAAACCGAGGTACTGGACATGCATTTTACAGAACAGTGAACACCCCTCACAAGGAACAAAGCCCTGGTCCATGATACAGCATGGGGGAACCGGGACAGGACCAAGCTAAACAAAGGAAGCCAGCTACACAAGGCACCATGCAGCACAGCTGCATCAGTCTTCAACTGTCTACAACAGGTGTAGTCACAGGGGCAAACAGGAGTCGCGGTTTCTGGGGTTATGCAGAGCGGAGGGGAGCAGCTGCCCAACAGGTGAGGGGTCTTTTCAGGCGGAGAAGAGATGTTTCAGAATTAGACAGTGGTGAGGGTTGCCTGGCAGTGGGGACATACAGGGAATTCACACAGGTGCATGGTGCAGGACAGAGGGTGCCTTTGGGGCTAGTTTCACAGTGAATTGTATCTTAATGAAGTTAAAAAAACAGATATATACTAGACTGGATGGTGGTCCCCCAAAACCATGCCCTTCTTGGCACCTCAGAACATGACCAGACTTGGAAGCAGAGTCTGCAGATGCCAGCTGAGAGGAGGTCATGCTGGCACAGGGTAGGCCTGTGAACCATGTGACCATAGCCTTACAAGAGGAGATGGGGAGGCACAAGTAAGGGGCCAGGCCATGTGATCACACAGGAGAGGCCACACTGATGCACCCACAAGCCAAGGAACCCCGAGCACTGCCACCACTATCACATGCCGGTGGGGAGGAGAGAGGGCTGCCCAGGGCCTGGAGAGCGGGCACAGCCCTGCCAGCACCCAGGCCAGGACCGGGCAAAGCTCATTTCTGCCAGAAGCTACACAGGCTGCAGCACACTCAGGCTGCAGCCCTTAGGAAAGTCACATTCACATGCCTCTGTGTGTGTGTGTGTGTGTGTGTGTGTATGTGTACACACGCAGGCATGTACATATACTGAATAACATACTGCCGTTCAGATGGACTGCCAAACACCAAGCCTTGCAGCTGACAGGAGGTCAAGTCCTTGCCCAAACCGGCCAAGGGCAACCACAGACATGCAGGGACAGAGACACTCAATCCTAGCCTCAGGGAGCAGTCCGGGGCTGTGGGCATCAGGCGTTGGAAGGCAAGGAGAGTAAGGCCCAGGGCGTACTGTGTCCAGGGCATCCAGTGTCTTGTAGCCTCACAGCCTACAAGAGCTGCCGGCCCCTCATCAAAGCCCCCACTGGCCACATGACACGGACACAGGGCAAGGAGGCAGTGGCAAGTCCTACAAAGCCATGGCAGGCAGAAACACAGCCCAAGGCATCTCCTGAGGGGCATCCCCACCTTCCTGCTGCCAGCTGGCACTTCCCATACCAACCTACAGATGCCTCGGGGTCAAGGATCCCAAACTGGGCTCCCACTTCCTCCTCCCAAGCTGAGCATCTGTGCGGCCCCCACTGGCTCCCAGGTCAGACCCAGAAACACTCCTTAGGCATGAGAGCCTCAGGCCATCACTTCCGAATCCTCAGCAGGCTACTGATTCTGCAGGACTCCTGTGGCAGCGAGATTTGAGGGTCCTGACATGCAACCATCCATGTCACTCAGCCCTCACTCCTGAGTGGGAGCCATTGAGGTGAGTCCTATTTACAGAGCCACATGTGCATCCACAATAGAGCACGCACACACACACAGCGGACCCAGAAGGTGACACCACCTTCTTTGCAAGTACCTGTGTACTCTGTAGAAATAACAAAACCGCGTAACAGCACATCATCCAACAAGATAGCACTGTGGCTTCTTTCTCCCACTTCCTAGACTACTGCAAGCTCAGGAGATGCTGCCCAGGTGGACAGAGGTGCCATGTCCCCCACCCCAGGAGAGCACAGGCAGAGTATCCTTCTGCCTGCATCAGAGCTCCGTGGCTGGCTGGATGAGCCCGGGGTGCCTGATTGCTTCGCACTGGGCTCATGGCTGCCCTGGGTGGGGACAATGCCTGCTTCCCATAGGGCAGTGCACGTATCCTTACAAAAGCACACAGGCGCACAGAAGCCAGGCAGGACTGACATTCACCATCAGTAAGCAACGAGCAACAGAGAAACACACCTTCCCTTTGTTTCCCCGAGTTTTCCAAATGACACCAACCACTCCTCACACCACGTGTAAACTCCCAGCCCAACTCCGGCCAAGCCTTTGAAACTCCCACATTTCCCAGGATCCTGCCACCAGACATGCCAGGAGTTGTCCGGGAAACTGCTCTAAGCAAAGAAGCCTCCTCCACGCAGCCTGCACACACCAGCCACCAAGCCAGCTCCCGGCAGAGCATCCTGCACAACTTCCTGCTCCCTGATGCCCAGCTGGCCCCTGAACTGCCCAAAGGAGCTGCACCAACACCAAGTCTCAGCTGCAGAAAACAAGCAGCTCTACTGAGAAGGAACCTCGGCCTACGTCGTCGCCCGCCTCATCCTCGGGGAGGAAGCAGGAACTGGCCGGTGTGCATCTCTCAGCAGCTGCAGCCAGCTCGCAAGCCCAGCCAGCAGCGCAGTCAGCCAGGGCACAGGACAGTGGGGTGGCCGTGACCATGTTCCCCTCACTCACCTCCTGGCTCTGGCTTCATAGGCCCAGGGCAGGAAGATACATTAAAAACCTGCCCACGTGGCCTCCTTGCCCAGGACGCTCCCCTGCCTGGGGCTGTGCATCTCTTAGGCTCCCCACAGGAAAGCAGGTGGCGAGGCAGGTGTGGCTGCCTCCCATGTCCCCCCAGAAGTGCAGGGAAGGCAACACAGTCACAGGACTGGATCAGGAGAGGGCAGCACTCAGACCCTGCAGACTTGCTGGAGGAGGTGGTCCTCACAAACTTAGGAGAAGCCACAGACTGAAATGAAAAGGAGCCAAGCCCTATGGGGAGGCCTGGCTGGCACACCTGTGTGTGTCCCAGGAGCACAGGTGGAGTTCAGGGACTCCACCTCCCACTGGCTACTCCCCTCCCGGACCTGCTCCCAGAACAGAGAATCTGGGGGAGGAGGTGAGGGCCATCCATTTCTTTCTTCTCCTCAGTAGCAAATACTGCTTCAGCGCTTTCAAAAGGTAATCAAACTTCAGGAAAAACTTGGGGAGAAGTGAAAACCATCCTAAAAATGCAATGACTTCTCTACATAGCATGGTAGGGAACGTCCAGCCCACGGGCCATAGAAGACCTGAGGCCGTCATCTGGACTGGCCCCATCAAGGCACCCACAGGGAGGACTCGAAACTCAACACATCACAGCCTCATTTTAAGTTGACAATATTGTGTGGTCTGCAAATAATGCTATAATATGCCCAAAAATCACTGGGCACAGCGATCAGATTCTTGGTAAAACAAGGGTTCCTGGCCCACTTGTAGGGCAAGGAATGAATTTTGCCAAATGCCTTTACTTCCAAACTTGCTCACCTCGGGGGTCATCCAGAACGAAACCACGGGGCGAGCAGTGGTCTTTTTCTAGAGATCCACAGCATGAAGGGGCTAAGGGGTGCCCACAGAAACAATGACCCAAGAAGTCGCTGCCACCAGAAATACACTCTCAAAAATCTCTCATTTTGCAGTTTCAAAACCTAGAGAAAACTTGCAAGAACAATGAACTTCCTCCAACCTCCAGCAAGATCTGCCAATTCTTCCCTTTTTTCTCACACCACCTTTGTCTGTACACACAGATTTCTATAAATAGCCTTCCATTTTCACAAATCATCTGAAAGGAAGGCGTTGACATCGTGACCTCTGACCTTAAATGCTGCGGCTCTTCTCTCTTAGACCAAAGACACTCTAAAATCATAGACAGTGATCAAACCCACAATTCTGCCCGTTGACACACTCGAGTCAAGTGTCACCAACTGTCACCACAGGGTCCTAAAACCAGCAGAAACTCTTTTTTCCTGACGCAGGCCTCAGAGTGCTTAGTGAGTGTGTATAGGAGGGACTTCAAAAAGCTCGTGCAAACAGGAACTGCAAGACTAATTTATTTTGACACAAAATGTGTTGAAAGCCATGCGTGAACTTTTGTCTCCCATCCAAGTACTAACCAGGCCCGACCCTGCTTAGCTTCCGAGATCAGACAAGATCATGCGTGAACTTTTGTAACACACACTATCCTTGACATATCTGAAGGTGTAGCAGAGGCTCTGAGCCACAGATGTCCCCAATACCACGCAAAGTGTAAAGGGGAAAGAACCACCTTTGACAAACTCCAAGGCCAGGCAGCTGCAGGGAGCCCGGGCACAGGGATGGGATCATATAGCCCTCCCCGGTGGAGGCAAGGTGGGCCCTCGGGCCCTCAGGTGCCCTCTGTCCTTGCAAGCTGCCCATTGTGCACAACAGCAGGGGACCTGGCTGTGCACCTGCCACACCTACCCCCCCCCCCAGCAGGGAGCAGCACCACTGAGGAGACACTGCTGAGCCCAGGGACGTCAGAGACACCACGAAACCTGCCCATGGCACACGTCCCCACCCAACAGGACACACCTGCACTCCAAACAGGCTCCTTCACCTACCCGAACCAGCCCAACGTCCAGTCAACACCACCCACCTCAGGACACAGCTGCAGCATACACACTGAGGAGTCAGAGCCTTGCTGCTCCCTGCAAAGCTTAGCAAGCAGCTTCACACCCTCCCAGTGGGAGCCTGGGGTCAGGCACGGCGGTTAAGCCACCACTTGCAATACTTACATCCCATCTCAGGGTCACTGGGTTCCAGTCCCAGCTCTGCTTCCAATTCTAGCTTCTTGCTAATGTACCTCCCACGATGCACAGGTGATGGCCCAGGGACTTGGGTCCCTGTCACCCTTGTGGAAGACCTCAACTGAGTTCCTGCCGGCTGGCTTGTCTGGCCCAGCTCCAGCTGTTGCAGCACTGACTAAATGAGCTAGCTCTCTCACACACACAGTCTCTCTCTCTGCCTTTCAAATACATTTAGACAGTATGTCGCTATGTCTATAGTCAGTAGTTACTAAGTGACCAAGAACCTGCCAAGCCTCTAGCCAGCTCATGCTGTCCCACAGGACTCCCCGTGGTGACTGACTCCCAGGGGCCTTCCCAGCAGCCCACCTCTGCAGTACATCCCTCCCTGCCCCCGCACGTACCTGCAGCAGGCCTGCTGGTCCAGGGCTCTGCACTCCTGGGAAAACCTTGGGACTCAAGGCTCAAGCTGTTTCACCCTTAAAGTAACAGGTGTCTCAGGACCCCTTGAATGAGGTGAAGAGGTCTGACGTATACTCACTCCACAATCACTTCCCCCACTGAGGCTCTGGCCAGGCCTGAACCCCAGTTTCTGTGCCTGTACATCAGAGGCAAGGAGCTGACATGGTCCACAGTGCAGCTGTGGCACCCTGGCAAACACACACACACACAGAGCTGTGGCACCCTGCCCCCCCCCCACCACCACACACACAGTTGTGGCAGAGCAGGGAGGTACTGCAACAAGGAACATGGGAGAAAGCCCTGGAACAAGACACTGAGCACTCAAGGGAGTCAGCGAGACGCTTATAGCTACAAGGAAAAGGTCGTGTGCCCGGGGAACTTCATACTAGCTCCCCCAAGGATGATGGTGGGGGTGGAGGAGGGGAATGCTAGGGGGTGAGGGGGCTGTCTGGGGGAGGGGCTGCCAGGGGAGGGAAGGGGTCTGCCTGGGGGGGAGGGGCTGTCTGGGGTAGGGGCTGTCTGGAGAAGGGGCTGTCTGGGGGGAGAGGGGCAGCCGGGGAGAGGGGCTGTCTGGGGGAGGGGCTGTCTGGAGGAGGGGCTGTCTGGGGGGAGAGGGGCAGCCGGGGAGAGGGGCTGTCTGGGGGAGGGGCTGTCTGGAGGAGGGGCTGTCTGGGGGGAGAGGGGCAGCCGGGAGAGGGGCTGTCTGGGGGAGGGGCTGTCTGGAGGAGGGGCTGTCTGGGGGGAGAGGGGCAGCCGGGGAGAGGGGCTGTCTGGGGGAGGGGCTGTCTGGAGGAGGGGCTGTCTGGGGGGAGAGGGG
Organism: Ochotona curzoniae; assembly: GCF_017591425.1. Classification (NCBI taxonomy): domain Eukaryota; kingdom Metazoa; phylum Chordata; class Mammalia; order Lagomorpha; family Ochotonidae; genus Ochotona; species Ochotona curzoniae. The sequence continues at coordinate 2,403,521 of NW_024467118.1, read as the reverse complement.
CAGCCCGGGAGAGGGGCTGTCTGGGGCATGGGGTGTCCCAAAGCCAGATTACCTGAGGCCGTGTCCTCTCTGGGCAGAGGCCCACCCCGCCCCAGGGAGCCCTGGGCATTGTGGGAAGCAAAGCCATCCAGGAACGGGGACCAGGGAGCGTTGCCCAAGCCCAGGTTCGGCCCTCTGTACCAAGCCACAGGCTACATGAGGCAGTACAACGCCACACCTCCCCGTCCCTCCCAGCTGACAGACTAGAGGCTGGGAGGTACAGGACCTCCGGAGGGACACAGGGGAGACTGTGGCTGCCTCAGCGGAAGAGCCCGTCCAAATGTGCCTGGACTGGGGCAGTCAGCGGGGTCCCCGTTCGTGGCGGCCCACTCCCACCTCCAGCAGCACTGCCCGGCCTGAGTGACCAGAAAGGACCCACTTGCCGTGAACATGGACACCTGCCTGGACACCCGCTGTAATGGAAATCCAGGGTGGAGAAAGGGTTACAAGATGGAGAAAACCCTCCGCCAACAGGGACACAGGGGTGAGGGCTCGCAGTCTGGGAGTGTGGTGGGGGCTGCAGGGGACAGGCTCTCGATATTCAGCTATAGGCCTAAGAGGCCCCAACATCGGACCTGCAGACCCCAGGAGCCTCTAAGTGGCTCCAGTCCCTATGCCTCGCCCGCTTTCATCAACACGAGGCCAGCTCGGTAACATAGGCCTCACCCAGCCTCACTTCCACGTTAGACGTCCTGACCCCTCCCTTTCCGCTTCCTGTCCTATCCCCGCCCCCTGACCATGGCTCCTCTGCATCCGGTCCTAAGCAAACAGAAGCCCAGCCCTTTGGCGTCATTGGCCACGCCCACCCCAGCAGCTTTCGCTTGGTTCGCAAACCCGCCATCTTCTCTGGTCACTTCCCAGGAGACAGTTGCGCCCACCCTAACCCATGGGGCCACCTGTCCCATGCTTGCCCTTGACCCCTGCCCCCAGGGCACACCCGTTCCCCAATGCCCCCCCCCACCCTGCAGCTGCCCTGAACTCCCCAGCCCCTGCAGATGCTGTCAGCAAGACCAGGACACCAACCCACATTCCACTCTCAGCACCTCGCTGGGCGGTGAGCAATGTGACCTCCAGTTCAAAAACAGGAAGTCACTTGTCCAAGATCCATGGCACATCAGTGGCAAAGGCAGGACTCACACCCAGTCCGTCTGGTGCTAAAGCCAGTTCCTTACAGCCCAAAGAACCCTGGCAGCTCTGCGTTCTACCCCCAGGACCATCACCACACCCGGCAGATTCTTAGAAGGCACCCAAGAACATTCCAGGGCTGGACAACCAGGCCCCTCTGCACACCACGCCATGCACCCCCCACCCCAGCACATGGACAGAAACTTAAATGCCACTGGACAAGCCCTGATACTCCCATAAACAGTGCTTTTATGAAATGCTTCCAATATCCCCAGACAGCCACCTCCCCATCAAACAAACAATTCCTGATCAAACCATCACTTGCAAGAGGCAGCACCCACACAGCACTGCTGTCTCACAAAGGACACAGCTGCCTGTCGCATCCAGGAGAAGGTGGCGAAGCTTCTCTGGGGACCCTGCACATGAGCACTGGCTGTTCCTCCTCGGCATCTCACTGCAAAGCCTCAGCAGGTGCAGAACACACAAGCTGGGAGGTGGGAGTGGTCAGCAGGTCAATAACTGAGATGTGAGGACTAGGCTAGGTGACAGCACCCACCCCAGCACTCACTGTACAACTCAACAAACATGCATCAAACAGCGCAACAACCACTAGCCATCCATCTCTCTCCCAAGGTCCTCTTCCAACAATGCAGAGTTACCCAAAGCCTTGTGACTGGGGCATTCCCAGTGTCCGATTTTAGTGTCCCGGCAGGACACAGTGAAGCACCTTGGCCAAGATGAGTCAACTGGCAAGTAAGGGCGGCCAGGAAGTCCAGCGTTAGCAGCCATGTCCTTACCTGTTCTGCCACGTGGCCTCCAGAAGCCAGACCCATTCGGTGGAAGGCCAAGGCATGAGGTTAGCTAAGGCCAGGCCACTCTACATATCTGGGCGGATATGTCCACTCCCTCCCGAGTGGGGAAGGACCCCAGCTGCTTCGTGCATATAACCCTGGTGCTCACAAGTTTTTGGGTGAACATGAATGATTTTCTTCATTTTATGGGAAATCCGGTAAAGGGTTTGCTGAAGTTCCCACTGGAATGCAAGGCCTTGCTCTTTCAACTGCCACCTGCTGGTTCTATCTGCTGTCCCCCAACCCTTTTCAGATGCACAGGCTCCTTCAGAAGTCCCAGAAAAGGCCTCGGGTATCAGACACTTCTGTCCCACCTCAATAGAAATGAGTCAACAAGGGTGGCAAGAGACCACACCGTCAAGAACAAGCAGGGGATGGTGCCAGCTAATAGACAAACAGCACCTTCTTCCTGAGTTTCCACATCTGTTCACACAGTTGCTGTGCCTCGGGCACTCCTCAGCAGACAGCGACCAAACACCTCACTTGGGCACAAAGCTGTGAGACCAGCTGCTGGGGACAGGGTACCCAGAGTCCACGGGTGCCATGCCTTCTCTCAGGAACGTTGCTCCAAAAACGAGGCAGCAAGATGCTGACCCCACCAGTGACAGATCAAGAGCCCAAAGAGGGACACTAAAGACAGGCTGGGGGGCTCAGGCCTAGAGGAGCCTCCCGCCCGTTACCGCCTGGCTGCTGTCGGGGGCTGTTGGCTCGGTAGCTCAGTGCTGACATGAGCAGATGCAGACTGCACAGGGCTGGGGGTTCTGCTGGCTCCCCACACACTTGAGGAGTTCCAGTGGCATTAGGATAACACTGTTCTGAGCTCAGGCTCCTGCCCCATGCTGGGCATGAGGGCCTCAGATCTGAGTCTCATGCAGCCCTGTCATCCCAGAAATTCCAGTCCACAGGGAAGACAAGAGCCACACAGCAAGAGCAGGCTGTGACAGAGGTGCAGAAGGCAACTACACATGGCCTGGGGTTGGGGAAGGATGGAAGAGGAAGTGCCCAAGAAGGAGAATCTAGGGACAGAGTGGCACACAGGAGGAGGCATCCTGGCAGGCACCAAGGGACAGACAATTATCTTAGGGAAGATGAGCGTCCTTGTCAGGAACCAACGTGTGTGCCCTCCCCACTCATGTGCAAGACAGCCTTGGGGAAGTGATCTCGCCAAGGGGGTGAAATCCCACAGCTGCAGTAGCAACCTCAGAGGCCACTCACTTCTACTCGCTCTCACCAGCATATGAGGGCACAGCAAGATGGCCACCTACATAGCAGGACAGGAGTCCTCATCAGGAGTGGGTTCCCTTGAGCTATGGTGTTTTGGTTGTAGTGGCCAAAACTGACCAGGACAGTGTGCAAGGGCAGGAGTGTCAACGGATGAGGCCACCACACTTGGCAACAAAGACCTTGTGCTCCACCCCCAGGCCAGTGCACAGTCCCACAAGCAGAGGCAAGTGTACCTGCCCTGGTTTAACCATTCCTCCCCCAACCTCTGGGATACCCCCCTGTAACTGTAGTGCCAGCGCAAGGGAGCAGACAGGACCTGCAGACACTACTGCAAGGACAGGACATGGAGCCTGCCAGATCTGCTCAGAGATAGTAAAGCGAGCCCAGGCTCTAACCGCAGCTCCACCTGCAGCCCCCAGCTCAGCCAGGAAGGCTCCTGGAGGCTCCGGCTTGCCAGGCCTCTGCCTTCCCAACAAACACGAGAATGTGCAGAGAAGAGGAGCAGAGAGTCCACTATGACAGGCGATAACAAAAGTCACAGGTGTCACGTTGGAGGGGTGGTGGGCGACACCTCCAATGGAGTGGAACCATCAGCCCTCAGGTGCTGAGGGCTGGTTTCAGATCACACCCATGCAGGCCTGGTACTCCCTGAAGACACTTGGGGAGGGGGAACCAGGGGTATGGAGCCACACATGATTATTCTTCCTTGTCCGAGGTGTAGTAATTTCAACTGCTGACACCTTATACCAACTCGGATGGGCTGCACTCCATGTTACCCTCAGGTCTGCCACTGCAGGGACCTGGGCTTTGTGTAGTCCTGGGATACAGCCTGCTCCAGTGTGAATGTGACCCCCAAACAACTCATGTATTGGAAGCCACGTGTTGATAGTGCTTGTGGGGTCTTTAGGATTACAGGCAGTGAGGCCCCCAGGGCCACCCCTGTGGCTGCTGGCGAGACCCATACTAACACACTGGCCCTACCTAGCCCCATGACACCATCTGCCATGCCTGCTGAAGCGTGCAGCCCTCGCCAGCTGCCGACAGCACATTCTTGGACACCCCAGGCCACAGAAGCTTTAAGCCAAAGACAAGGAAACCTTGATTCTGTCAGTAACCCAGGCTTGAGAATGCTCTGGCAACAGAAAGCAGACTCACACACCACCCTCCTACCCTCTGTTTGAAACAGGACCTGAGACAGCAAAGCAAGTGGCTCACAGAAACGTCACCACGGGCACGCCTGACACACACACTATGCAGAACATACAGGGAAACCCCCAACTCTTCACAAATTCACCAGTCGGCTCTCATTGGCTGACTGTCACCAACTCCTTCCTGGTTTGCACGTTGGGGCAGGGTGGCTTCACTGTGAGACAAATTTGGGGTTTGTGTTTATAAATACTGCATTCTGCAAAGGGAGGGATGGATCCAGGGGAAGGACGGTGTCACTGTCCCATGGGTGTCGCCCTTGTCCAATATGCAGAACCCAGGCACCTGTCATGGCAAGCAGGCCCCCCCCACACCGACAACACCGGGCTGCCACCTCTGCTCCTTTCCAGAAACATCACAGCCTTCTGCCCCCCACCACAAGGAGGGAGAAAGCAGTGCCACACAGCCCTGAGCAGCCAAGTGCAGCTGGAGCATTGCCCCCCAGGCTTTACCGAGGTCCCCTCCATTTACTGTGACTCCAGCAACAGCAGAGACACCGCCTGTGGGACGGCACCGACCATGGTGAGGGGTTTTAGAAATAATGACTCAGAACAAGGCCAGCGCAGCCACCTCTGCCTGTCCTGCTTATCAAAGGGAGTGCGGGGTCTCTGACTCAGACCAGGATGGCAGGTGACCCTCCTGCTGGCCCCAGGCCCCACTGTGACAGCCCCTTCGCTGACCTGTCCACAGCATAACCTCATCCTGCTGTAGGCACTCCCACCAACAGCCCACAGCCTGCACCTCAGCAGCACATGGGATGATACTTGGTGTCTCTCACTTCGCCTCCAGGGGCAGTCACGTCAAACTGTGCTGGCCAATCACAGGAAAGAGAGAAGGAAGCAGGCCTTGCACTGTTCCGGAGGTGGTGGAGATGAACCAAACAAGCCAGCACCCTGGTTAGAGCTCTAGCAGGGAGAAGGAAGCAGGTGTGGCGAGAATCACACAGGTAGATCCACAGGTGGCAAAGTGACACACACCTGTACACCCCGCCCACCAGCGGAGGTCAGGGGTCAGCCCAGGACCAGGCAGGGCAAAGGGGCAGGATGCAGACTTGAAAAAAGAGAGAGGGAAGGCAGAGAAAGGGCAGAGTGAGCTGAGATGAGGGAGCTGGGCACAGTGGGCGAGGAAGCAGAGGGCTGAGGAGCGAGGGGCACAAGACGGGGACAAAGCAGGGGCCTCGGATGCCCGAGGTCTGGGCGGGACTGGACTGCCACGGGAGGTAGCGTGCTTGCTGCCACACCACTCTCTTGTTTTACTGCCCCAAGAGCAAAGAACACGCGCTCCACTCCTCGCTTCAAAGCGGACTGACGCTGCATTACGGCACAACATATAGTCGTCCTGAAGTGACTCAGGTGCACTTTCGAGGAATGGGGATTCTGGCAACATTGGTGGAATGTTCTACAATGCCTGCTGGGTCTGCTCAGTCCACAGCACTGTTCAAGCGCTCTGCTTCTTTGTTCATCTTCTCTAGCACCCTGGGTACTATTACTACTCAGTCACCTGTGTTTATCTGAAAGAGTAACAGAGGAGAGATTTTCCACTTGCTGGTGTCCTCCCCGAGTGACCACGATGGTGAAGGTGGAAGCCAGAGCCTGGAACTCCATCCAGGTCTCCCCTTTGGGGTGCGGAGGCCCATACACCTGGGCCGTCATCCACTGTTTCCCCAGGAAATAGCAGGGAGCTGCTTCAGAGGTGTCGATGTCGCAGGCAGCAGCTCAACCCACTTAACCCACAGCACCTGCCCTCGCTCCCTTCACATCAGTCACTGCTTGCTTTATATAGTTTAGTGCTGTGCCATGAGGTGCAAATGTTTGATTGTGATATATTATTGATGTTGCTCCTTTAATCATAAATGCCACTTTTCCCCCGATAACACTAGCTTTATTTCAGAGTCAGTTTTGGTCTCATGTCAGTACAGACAGTCCAGCTAAGATCCCTGTTGGTGTGCCCTTTCTTCATCTTCCAAAAGTCCATCTGCTTCTGGCTCTGACCCTAAGCGGTCTCCTAAAGATGGTCCTATGGTACGGATGCTTATGCCTCCCCTTCCCCCAACTCACACGCTGAAGTCACCAAGACGCCAAAGCAGTGGCACCTGCAGATGGGGCCTGCAGGAGATCATCACCCAACCAGTGGCACCGGTGTCCTTGTGGAAGAGCCCTCCGAGGCCAGCCTGGCCCTCTGCCACGTGGGGATGCCACCACAATGGGGCTTCTCAGGAAGCATGCTCAGCAGACACTGACTCTCCTGGTGCCTAATCTGGGAGGTCCCAGGCTCCAGATCTGTCAGCAAGGAATCTGCTGTGCATAAGCCAGCGCCCACAGTATTTTTCACAGCAGCTGAAACTAAGGCAGCACAGTTAGGCCAGCAGTTTTATCCAGCCTGATGCTGTCTGTCTTTAGCTTGCATGTTGTAACCCATTCACGTTTAGTGTTGTTGTGGATGAAGTTGGATTTCCACTTGCTTTGTACTCTTGGTTTTCTGTATTTCTCTTATCTTTTTTGTGCCCCTCTCCTTCTTCCTCCTGTACAGCTTTATTTTGCATTAATCAATTCTTTTGGCACAGAAGCCAACAGCCATTTCTTCTTTATATAAACAGCAAAATGACCTCTCAGATAAATTTAACCTCCTTAAATGGTTCATTCTCAAATCAATCATGGCTCTCTCTCTCTCTCTCTGGTTCCAGTAAATGGTAGCAAATCAATTATTCATTTAATAGTCACAAGATGTCATCTACCAAAATGCCCATCACCAGCCTCCTAGGCTGGAGGATTCAAAGTCTACACAGGGAGTCAAAATAGAGCCATGAAATTCTGGGACTCCCCTCCACAACCTGCGGACAGGTCAGAGCTTCAGACCAAGGTGGGGAAGGGTGGGCAGGTATCACAGCAGCATGCACCATGCATCTTCAGGTGCCAGGGCATTGTTCCTGGCACAGGTACTAAGGAGGCTGCACCCAGTGTGTGTCCTTTATGCTCCTGTGTTGGGAACAGGTGAGCAACGCCCCCCCCTGAGGGCAATCCAACATCTCCCTGTACCCCAACACCTCCCCAAGCCTCGCTGCCACTTGACCTCCTAGTTTACCTCCAAAGCCACTGGTCACCCACAAGCATAATAGGAAGCTACAAGCCAGAAGCCTGTCAACAGCAAAATCCCACATTTACAGAGTGCTGCTGTGAGTTTAGGACTCCTGAGGCATGAGGTGCCCAGCACCCCTACCCCGACTGGTGTGGCAATAGGACTGGTGGGGGGGGTCTTCGGTCTGAATGAGCACCCCAGGTACCGAGCCTTCCCTGTAGGAAAATCCATGGCCCTCATAAAGTTGTTAGTGCATCCTAGGTAACTGGGATGATGTTTCCAGGGTTAGAATGGGAAACAGAGAGAGAAGGAGAGCGGAAAGGGGGATGGGCCGATACAGCACCAGGGGCCTGCTCTAGGCAGAGTAAGCACCATGTGGGGGCAGCCAGGCCCTTTGTCTGCTTGGCAAAAGAATCTCATGGAGCCCTGGGCCAGGAAGGCTCCAAGACTTCAGCAGAAACCCAATTAGCACCAGGCTTAATGAGCTCGCTCCCCCAGCTGTCCCGGCCCAGCCGAACAGCCCTGCCAACTCCCCAAGAGAAGGCTTGCATTCTCAGAGCCCAGCTTGGGAAAAGAAAAAAGCCAGGGCAATTTAATACACCACCCCCAAAGAAAAGAAAGAAAAGAAAAGAAAAAGGAAAGACCTTCCAAAAATTCCAAGGAACATTTTTTTTTTGGCTGCCCCCAAATAATGGCAGTGAGGAATGTCATCTCCGTCTGAGGCAGGCAGGGACCTCCAGCAGCGGCACGCCGGCAGAGCCTGCAGCGGTCAGGGGTGGCGCAGCAGACAGGCCAAGCGGAGGGTGTTTGCAGGGGGAATGGGTCAGAGGTAGCCGCAAGCAAGGTCTGGCTGGCCAGAGAGAGCCAGGGGTGGCAGTGCTGCAAGCAATGGCCGGCTGGCCAGGCAGGAGGAACAGGCCACACCCTAATCCAGCCCCATGACCTCATTCATTCAGTCCACCTGTGTCGAGTATGTGTAGGGTCTCTCCTTAGAGCCCAGGGTACATGGAGAAGTGGCATTCCAGGCCGGCCTGCCCTGTATGGATGGGAAGCAGCAAGGGAGCTGACGGACTGGAGGAAGGGCAGTGCTCAGGGGATGGCACGAGGCGCATCTGGAGGGAGGGTGGAGACGGGGAGGCAGAATAACGGGTGCTGAGCCAGAAGTAAGCCCCGGGGCCTGAACACCAGCTGAGGGGGCTGTACTCCTACCTTTAAAATCAATAACAAATCTGACCAAGGGTATTTGCGGTCTAGCACATGACATCACAGCAGACATGCACAGAGTAAAATAGTTACCAGTGAAGCAAATTAACAACCCCCATACCGCTTGCGACTAGAGCAGCTAATACTACTCACTTAACACAACAACAACAACAAAATCCCTCTTCTGATACAAGTGCCTTAACTCCAATCCCCCAGGAGTAGAGCAGACACCCCCAGCCCGCCGCCCTCCCAGTTCACACTACAGATAACACTGTCCCTTCTGCACGAGCCCCGGCACTAGCTCTGCCCCGCCCCCCACGTGGCCTCCCGTATGCCACTCGCAGGGGCAGAGTGCATGGCCCTGCTGCTGCCCTTAGTCCCCTGCCTCAGGGCTGGTCTGCACCCGTCTGTGAGCAAAGCCCACTCCCTGTCCCACAGCCCTGCACGTAGCAATCTGACCCCTGCAAGAGGAGACAGAGCCTTCCCAGCACACACCCAGTGGGAGGGACCGCTAGAATTCCCAAAGTGAAGTGGCTCCTCTCCGTCACAGCTGGACAGAGGATCCACCGGCCCCTCACTCCAGAACAAGTCAGGACTAGAGGACCCCGTACAGTGCCTGGCAAGGAAGACAGACGGGCGACTGCTGGATGGGCAACCTAACAGAGGCATGAAGACGCAGCAGAGGAGGGAGCAGGTGGGACGGTGACCACCCCGTGCACTGCTGCAAAGACCTGCCACCAGTACCCAGAGAAGGGGACAACCGAATGTCCGGTACCAGGGTACGGGCCAGCACGCTGCGGCACAAGCAGTCCTAAGATGGCACCTGCTGTGGCACGGAGGGACCCTGAACACACACTGCCAAGTGCAGCAAGTCATACAGCCCTGTTCACACAAAGCACCCTGGGCTTTGCAAACCCCGGGACACAGCACAGCAGAATAGGCCAGGCTAGGGAGGGATGGTCGTGGCCACACAACCTCCTCTGGGAGCAGTGAGGATGTTCCAGAACGGACACGGAAGAGGCTCATCCAGCAGCAGCAATGGACTAAACGCTCCTGCATTTAGCCTTCACAGTGGCTAATTTTATGCCATGTGAATTTTGGCCTTCTCTCTCTCTCTCTCTCTCTCTCTCTCTCTCTCTCTCTGTCATTTTACTTTAAAGGCTTATTTAAAAGACAAAGTTACAGGGGCCGGTGTTGTGATGCACTGGGAAAAGCACTGCCTGCAATGCTAGCACCCCATATGCACACCAGTTGAGTCTCCAATGTTCCACTTCCACTTCACCTCCCTGCTAATTCACTCGGCACAGCAGCAGAAGATGGTCCTGCTACCCACTTGGGAGACCCAAAAGAAGCCTTTGGCCTCTGGCTTCTTTTCCTTAAAATATATTTAAAGAGAGAGAAAGGAAGGGAGAAGGGAAGGGAAGGGAAGGGAAGGGAAGGGAAGAGAAGGGAAGGGAAGGGAAGGGAAGAGAAGGGAAGGGAAGGGAAGGGAAGGGAAGGGAAGGGAAGGGAAGGGAAGGGAAGGGAAGGGAAGGGAAGGGAAGGGAAGGGAAGGGAAGGGAAGGGAAGGGAAGGAAGAAAGAGTTGGAGAGAGAGAAGAGACAGAGGTCTTCCATGTGCTGGTTCACCTTGTAAATGCTGCACTCGCCAGGGCTGGGCCAGCTGAGGCCAGAAGCCTGGAGCTCCATCTGAGTTTCCCCGCACAGGCTGCAGAGGCCCAAGCCCTTGGACCACCACGTGCTGCTTTCTCAGCAGCTTCAGCAGGAAGCCAGCTTGTAAGTGATCAGCCCGGACTTGCAGCCAGTGCTCGTGTGAGACACTAACATCACAGCCAGTGGTTTTATCTGCCGTGCATGATACCAAGCCTCAATTTAAAAAAATCACAAAAAGGGAGGGAGGATTTGGGTGATCCTGATAAACAAAACCCCAGGTTGGGGCAAGCAACTCCGAGTGAGCAGCCCTTCTAGACAGACGAGGACCAGGGCTGTGAGGAAACTAGGCTCAGCCGTCCCTCACCTCTATGTCAAGACCCCATGGTACCCACGGGAAGCAGGACATTCCCACCGACACAGGAACCAGGGTCAGGACACCCACACACACAGGAACCAGGGTCAGGACACCCAAACACACAAGGACCAGGGTCAGGACACCCAAACACACAGGGACCAGGGTCAGGACACCCACACACAGCTACAGGGATCAGGGTCAGGACATACTATACACAGGGACCAGGGTCAGGACACACCCACACACAGATACAGGGATCCAGGGTCAGGACACCCACATACAGCTATAGGGATCAGGGTCAAGACATACTACACACAGGGACCAGAGTCAGGACATACCTACATACACACAGGGACCAGGGTCAAGACACACCCACACACACAGGGACCAGGGTCAGGACACCCCACACACACAGGGACCAGGGTCAGGACACACCACACGCACAGAGGGACCAGGGTCAAGACACACCCACACACACAGGGACCAGGGTCAGGACACCCACACACAGGGACCCGGTCAGGACACCCACACACAGGGACCAGGGTCAGGACACACACCCCCACCCTGACACAGGGACCAGGGCCAGGCCCAAACTTCAGAGAAGGAGAAGGCTGGAAGCCAGGGAGCCGAGCCAGTGTCATCCCTCTGACCGGGCACACACAAAGGCATTACTGCCACAGTGAGTGCCTGCTGGCCGGCCCTGCAGGGACACACAGGACCCCTTTCTTGCCTGGAAGTGGTTGTTCAGCCACATCTCGTCCAGGGAATGAGAATTGCTGGTAGCCCACAACCACACAAGGTCCGGGTCCTCTGCAGCCAGCCCAGCCGGCTAGGGAGCTTCCAGGTGTAATGGGGCCTCGGGACACATCCAATCCCTAGGAACAATGACAGGGACCCCTTGGGTCACACAGAGAGGAGCCACCAGGGCCAAGGCTGATCCTATGCCCTCCCTAAGCCCCCAGGCTGCACACAGCAGGGAGTTGACAAGTCTCTGGTTTCCATAAACCAGGAAGTGCACCGCCTTAGGCACCTAAGCAGCTCATAAGAAAGGGAGGACAGTCCTACCAGGAGGTGGGAGGCTCCTCTGTAAAGGGGCTCAGAGTGAAGGTGTGCAGCCCAGCGGGCCTGACAGGCCACACACCTGGTTCACCACAGCACCCACATGGGCACAGCTGGATTCCAATAAAGCTTTATTTATAAAATCCTTGGCACTTAGTAAGTGCTTCACCAAATGCCAGCTGTTACAACCTAAAGGGAGGTTACCTTGACAGGCTTCTGTGGACACGGGAAAAATGGGAAAGCCAGCACCTGGCAGAGCCGGGCCCCGCCCACTTCCACTAGAGGGCTGGCTCCTCCCCCCAGCTGCAGGGGGAGGGTGTGGAGGAGGAGGTGACCATGCCCCAAAAGCATCTACACCTCCCACTCCCCCCGGCATGAGGGGTTCCATGCCACTCCTCCCCTTCAGTTCCACCCAGCCGCCCCAAGATCCCAGAACTCGCACACTTGGCCTTGGAAAAGTCTGAGCAAAAGAAATCCTTTCTGAAGGCAAGCCGGGTGAGAGCCAGGCCCCTATGATGCCACCCACCACTGGCCAACCCCAGGACCCTTTCCAGAGTCTCAGTGACAGCTGCCCAGGGCCGGCTTCCACTAAAAGCTCCCAAGAGGCTCCTTGGATGTCACACTGGTTCCGCAGGAAGGTCAAGTGAGTTTCACGGAGCACCTGTGAGATCTGGGATGAATCCCCTGCCCCTGCTGGCCAGGTGCCCCCATCTATATCTCTCACCTGAACACTGCAGAAACAGCGCTGTTCACAGCCTGAATGGGAGGTTCAGCCACAGCAGCTGCTCTGCTGGTGACCCTCATGCCTGGTGCCAGAAAAGGGACTGAGCAGAGAGGCTGAGCCACCTGCCAGAGGTCACCCAGCAGGGTCTGAGCAGGTCCTGGACACAGCGTCTCTGAGCCAGCCCGGACCCTCACATGGCCCAGCTCCCCCAGCCTGGGGATACTGATAACAGTTCCATCAGGTGCTCCAACGCCCAGTACCCATCCACAACAGAGCTACAGCACTTGTTTGCTTCCAGATCACAACACTCCCTCACCACAAGTAGCAGGAAGATCATCTGTACAGCTGTGACACCCCCACACACACATCAACCCCGCCAGCGACACCACTGTCCCCACACACATCAACCCCGCCAGCGGCACCACTGTCCCCCCATCAACCCCGCCAGTGACACCACTGTCCCCACACACATCAACCCCGCCAGCGGCACCACTGTCCCCACACACATTAACCCCGCCAGCGGCACCACTGTCCCCCCATCAACCCCGCCAGTGACACCACTGAAACCCCACCCCCAACACACATCTCAGCCAGAGACACCACTGGCCCATCTGCCCAGGAAATGGAGGCTAACGCGCTTGGCCAAGATAGCTGCCAAGTGGGCTCTGCTGCATCTCTCCTGTGCTGGCCGGGAAGCCCAGGAGGAGGCCAGGCCAGGGCTGAGTGAGGGCGTGGTCCCTAAGGGACCGGCCAGGGCTGAGTGAGGGCGTGGTCCCTAAGGGAGCTAGCCCAACAATGGCAGTCGCTGCTACCTAATGCTTTGGAAACCTGCCTCTGCCACTTGCCCCAACCCACCCTACACAGTAAGAGGGCAGGCCCCGAGCCTGCCACCTCCCCCAGAAGCTTTCCTGGGTAGGTGCAGGGGTAGCCTTCAGCATCGGCAGTGCCACTGGGTGAGGCCACCCCCTGGAACTACAGGGCCTCCACCCAAATGGGCCGGTTCCTCAGAGCCGACCCCAGCCATGGAGTCCCCCAGCCTGCAGTGGGCAAGATGTACCAAACGGAAACCACAGAGACACTCTGCTCTGTTTATGTGCCCAGTGCTGAGGGCCACACAGACGAACGAGCCATCGATGGGTTGTCAAGTCAGTCAAAGGAGAGCTGGGTCTTAGCAGGTGAATAGGAGTTCTCCAGACAAGCTAGGCGGGGAAATACATTTTGCAGAAGAGAGAACACCGAGTGGAGAGGAGGGGGCCAAAGCGGGAAGATGTTGCCCAGGGAACCCAGAGGTGGCACCTGTGGCTGGAGGTGGGCGTGGACACACACCAGGGGGACCAGGATGAGAGCCATGGTGGTTGTGAAGGGAGAAAGTGGCTCAAGGGTGGGGTCCACCTGCCAGCCTTCTGGGATTCTTGCTGTGGAAAGACTCAAGATGTCACCCCAGACCTGGGGGCAGGGGTGGGCGGGACAGCACATCAGACCAGGTACACCAGCCTCAATAAGCAAAAGTCAGCCGTGAGAGATAAAACAGCAAGTCAGTTCCCTGCCAGGATAGGATCCTGCCGCAAGTGGGGGTCCTGTCCCCAAACCCACCCCTCCTCCAGCTTACTGCAGCAAACGGGACCGCCACCCACCAGCCCCGGCTCCTGGGGGAAGGGCAGCCCCACCCCATCCCCCCACCGGCAGAGACGACAGCAAAGCAGGCAAGCTCAGAGGCAAGGAAGGGGCCCCCTTGACCTTGGGCTACTAGGAGCTGGTCAGATAAAGGAAGGGCGTTCCTGAGCAGGAACACCGAGCAAGGGCCAAGGACGGAGGGCCGGGGGAGCGCGCAGGATGGGCGGAGCGGCGATGGCAGGCTCCTCCGCGGAGCCCCAGAAGCCGGCTCCGAAGCGCAGGCCCAGGGCCAAGGCCGGCCCAGCTCCCTGCAGCACCGCGGGCCGAGGTGCATGGGGAGGGGGTCCTTCACGGTGGTACGCCCCAGTCCGGCGAGGGGCGGCTACCTGGATGACACAGCAGGGAGGACGAGGTGACTGGGTGTGAGGCTGCGGCGCATCAACACCGGGTGGAGAAGCCGTAGAGGGCTGCAAGGTGCGCCGGCCACGGAGCTCCAGTGCGCCCAGGGCGCGTCGGCCGCAGAAAGGTGGGTCCCAGCCTTTTTTCGCAGCGTCCACGTGGGCGGAGCAGCGCGAGGCTTTGCGTGGGGCAGGGATGTGGGGAGCGGCCTCGCCCTGCAGGCCCCCCCGCCAGCGCCGCGCCTCCATCCTCCCGTGCCACCTCGGCAGAGTCCCGGGACCACGACAGGGACCCGGCGCAGGCGGCCAGCCAGCCACACCCCCCATGTCACTCCTGAAGGCATGGGTGGGGGACGGAAAGCGGAGCGGGGAAGGGGTAGGGGTGAGGAGAGGGGCTGGGGGCGGGACGGGAGGGGGCGTAGGGAGGCGACGCAGCAGCCCAGGGCTGTCGCAGGAGTGGGAGGAGTGGGGGAGGGGAGAGGGAGGAGGATGGGGGTGTGCGAGAGTGGAAGGGAGGTCGGAGGGGTCGCGACTGCTGGAAGGAATGCAGGTGGCTGGGGAGGGGGAGGTGGCGAGGGGACCGCCTCGTCCCTCGCCTCCGGCCTCCCCTTCGGCCGCGGGGTCGGCTGTCCTCTCCGACCGGGGCGCCCCACCCCCACCACGCGCACGCACCTGTACCCACCTGCTCGGAGCTCGGGCCCGAGCGGGGCGGCAGCGGCGGGTGTGGCGGGCGCACTCTCGCGCCGCATCCTCCGGCCGCCCCCTCCCCGCCCCGAGCTGACGCCGGCGTCGCCGCCGCCCCCCGCAGAAGGACAAAACGGAGCAGAAAAATGAATGAATGCAAAAAAAAAAAAAATCGTAGCCAAGCCACGGGGGCGGCCGGGCCGGCGCGCGCAGCTCGGGTCGAGGGCGGCGGTGCCCGGGGGGACCGAGCTCGGGGCGGGCGCCCGGCGCGTGCCGCCCGCTCGCGGCTGCAGCTCCCGCGGCCACCGGCGCCCGGCTCGCCGCAGGCCCCGCCTCGGCCCCCGGGGCGCCCCTCCGATTGGCCTGTCCTCCCGCCACTCAGGGAGGGCCGCTCGGCGCCGGGAGCGGTTCTGCCTCCGGAGCCGGGGGCGCGGGCGGCCCGAGCGTGCGCACTGGCCCAGAGACGCGGCCCGCCCAGGGCCGGGGGTCCCGTCGCCCCGGTCCGCCTAAGACCCTCTGCCTCCCTGGGGAGGGACGTTCAGGCTGCAGTCTGGGAGGACCTCCCCAGGCAGGAGCTGTCCCTGCCTGCCAGGGGCGCGGGTGCCAGGGGACAGGCGGAGAAAGACCGAAGGGGGGGTTCCCCGAGGACTCCGGAGATCTACAGGTCAGAGATTAAAAGGGCGATGTCGGAGGTGACATAGGTGGCAGGTGAGTTCGGGAGCGGTGTAGTGAACTCGGCCCCAGGGCAGCTGAGACCCTGGGAAGAAGGACCCGGCCAAATGCCATGAGCTACTGCTGGGCACCCGGGCTGAGGATGCCCAGCGGACAACAGAAGGATCCGCTGCCCTTGAGCCACCTGCGTTCTAGGGTAGAGAAGGGAAAGGGGCAGAAAGAGAACCACCGGGATAAAACAGCTTGAGTTGGGGGTGGGCGACAGGAGGGACACCTTTGAGCACCTGAAAATGTGGGCGTCTGGGCGAGGTGTGGCCAGCACCCCTAAAGTCTAGCAGGTTGCCGCCATTCCAACCTTGGCATTTACCCAGAGACTGTCAGTCAGGGACCACCGTGACACTATCATATTTTCTGGCGGGATATGCAGTGTGTGGAACCACTGTAGCAGCCACACCCGGGTCTCCTTGGACTTGGGTCTGGGTCCCCCGGCACACCCCGCCTGGCTCGGCAGGAGCCCAGGCTGCTGGGGCTCGCTGTGTCCCGGCTCAGCCCCCACAGCTGGTGAGACCAGGTGCTGCTACTTCTTGCGTATTGAGAAAGAGCTCTTCTACTGACTGACTGGTTCCAGCTACAACAGCCGTGGCTGGGTCAGTGCAGAGCTGCAAGCCTGGGATCCCAGCCAGTCTCCCTCGTACGAGGCAGGAACACAAGGACCCTGGCTGTCACCGGCAGCCCCTCGGGATGTGCATGAGTCAAAGGCTGGACTTGGAAGCAAGGCCGAGTCTCAAACCCAGGCACTCTGTATGGGCATAGGACTCTAAGAAACCTGTTGATGAGCAGGCCGGCACCTGCCCTGGGACTGCTAAAGCTTCCTCCCCAGACATATTTTCTTTGACAAAGCAAGCCTCGTGGCCGTGCCTAGCCTCCCACAAGAGAAGACAGACAGACCTCCCGAGTGCCGAGGAGGTGGGGTGAGCTGACCCCAAACTACGCACTGGCTGCCGGTGACACTGGGTGGAAGGGAGCTGGTGTGGGTGCACGGGGGACAGGAGGTCCGGCTGCAGTGGAAGGGAAAAGGGGGTGAAGGGTGGAACTGGTGAGACTTATTCATGGCTTGAACTTGGGCAAGATGGAGTGTTAAGGGCTGGCCTGTGTCCCCTGAGGTCCCCACTCCCGGTGCTGTGTTTGGGTCATTACTGGTGTCGTTAGGATGAGCATACTGGGGGAGGCCGGACTGCACCCCAGGCTGGCGGGCGATCCCATCCACACTGGGAGCTGCACGAGGAACCTGGGAGAAGGTCAGGTGATGCTCTGGATTGCCAGTGGAAGGTGGATCTCAGCTCGGGCTGAGGGCCAGGGAGTCTTCTCCTAAGCACCTTAGCTTTTTCCCAGAAGGAAGAGAAAGAGGAGGAAAACAGGAAGAGAGAAGAGCCCCCCAGAGAGAGCCAGCAGTGGCCCAGCTGCTTGCGTCTGCAAGGGCTTTGAGACCAGCGGGAGAGACAAGAGGATGAGGATGGAAGTGTAGATCTGAAAGATGGGGATAAGAATTCTACTGAGTGGGAAAAACTGTGCAATTCTGGTTGTGTGACGATGAAGATGTCAGAGTAGGTAGGGATGGATAACGGGCTTGGTCACCTGAGGGTGCAGGAGAGCAGACAGGCAGCTGTGCTCCCTTGGGTGGGCTGTTCTGAATCTTGACCTTGGCGCTGGGGACACAGGTTTGCACGTGCAATGAAATGCATAGGACAGCACCCACAGTTCACGTCATGCCAGGGAATCCCAGAGCAGGTGGCTGGATTACATCCAGGGGATTATTTGACTGTAGTTTGGCGAGATGTTATCATTGGAGGGTGCCAACTTCTCAGAACCACATGCTGTGAGAATCCACAGTCCACAAGTTAGGTCACCAGCGGCAGTGCCAACATCCCGTGGTTCTAGTCCCAGCTGCAGGAGACGGGAAAGCAAGCGAGGTCCCCAGTCCAAGAAGGGGCTCGTTCTCTGCGTGACCTTTGATCACAGATGCCTCGCCCTCCTGGCACCCATGCCACCTCGCCCAGTGGGTGCCTCCTCTTAGCAGCTGGGCTCATTTTGTTTCACAGCTTCCTCGCTAAATGAGAGTGTGTCATGCACACGTACACGCGGAGGCCTCAGGACCACTATTTTACAGAATGGATCCACCGTCCTTACGCTCTGCCGCTGCTCACTGTTCATGCCAGCAACGCTACCCAGAAACGCCTCCTCGCACTGAGGGGGAGGGTGGGATCTCCTCCTGCCGGAGGTGCACACGCTCTGTCATCACCAGCAGGTGCACCCAGCTCACCAGTCACCGGCTGTGTCATCACAGCCTGGACCAGCACTCAGCATCCCTCCCCGTGCGTGCTCAGGTGGTTGTACCTCCGTGTGCATGGGCTGGGATCTCAGGTTGCCACGGTAACTTGGTCAGCATGAGCTAGATTTTGCTAAGATTCTCCTCCCCTGTCACGTTTCTGTCCTGCCTTCCCAACAGCAGCCCAGGACAGAAGGCAATGCATCCTGTCTTTCTGACAGGTGGGCTACACCCTTGCATCTCTTGATCTCAGGCCACACTGGCCCACCTGCTCTGGTCCTGTCTCATTTGCAGGTGTACGCCTGTGGCTTGTACCTCACAGAGGCTGTTGCGTGTGCTTTGGCCGGTTGCCTTTCCTAACCTTGACCTTTTCTATCGAGGGTTTTTGTCCATTGTTAAGCGCTGCCTGTGCTCCACTTCCACAGCTGCAGCCTTGTCTCCCAGCGTGCTGGCGTCTCTCCCACTCGGCACACTCTTTACAGAGTCAGATGCTTACGCCTCTTCTTTTCCTTTTCTAGATCTGAGTTTTATTCTTGGTCTCCAAGACAGGTAGATGGCACAGGCATGCCCTGAGCCTCCTTGTAAGTGTAAGACAATTTGGTTTTACTGGAGGGTTTTTCTATTATTATTATTCCAATTGGAAACTCAGATATACAAAGAGGAGGAGAGACAGAGAAGAAGATCTTCTGTCCGCTAACCCACTCCCCAAGTGACCTCAACGGCTGGTGCCACACCAATCCAAAGCCAGGAGCCCCGAACCCCCTACAGGTCTCCCACGGGGGTGCAGGGTCCCAAGGCCTTGGCCCATTCCTGACTGCTTTCCCAGGCCACAAGCAGGGAGCTGGATGGGAAGTGGGGCAACCAGGACACAAACCGTGTCCATATGGGATCCTGGTGCACACAAGGAGGACCCCAGCTGCCAGGCTACTGCCCCGGGTCCTACTGGAGAGTTTTTAATGCAATTCTTATTAATGGTAGAAAGTGGGCTTTTTTGTATGTTTGTTTGTTTATTTAAAAAATAGTTTATTTGAAAGTCAGAGAAAGATCTCCCATCCCCTGGTTCATTGCCACGTGGCTGCCACAGGCAGGCTGGGCCAGATGGAAGCCAGGAGCTTTATCCAGGTCTCCCATGCGGGTACAGGGACCTAAGCTCTTAGCCCATCCTCCACTACTTTTCCCAAGCACACTAGCCAAGTGCTGGATTGGAAATGGAACCAGCGTCCTATGGGATGCCAGCATCGGAGGTGGTAGCCTAGCCCTGCACACCACAGCGGCGACCCCCAGTGTAAAAACAGTGTTAAATGGTAGCGGCTGCCCCTCGACAGTGCTGTGGTAGGAATAGGTACTGAAGCTCGCCAGGCAGGCTCCTGAGCGCACCAGTGACTCCTGAGCTGCCTTGGCAAGAAAAGACACCGACAGGGAAAGGATGCTGTGTGTAGAGGCCTGCAGGGAGCGGGCGGGCTGCTCGGCCAGGAGTGCCAGCTGCCCTCGGCGAGAACACGGGCTGGACAGCACAGGCTCTGCTCTCTGCTTATCAAGCAGGAACTTGCAGGTTTCACTCTATTCCAGGAATGAGAAATGAATAACAATGAACCCCTTTCACACTGAGCTGTGAGCCGTGCCACGCGGCCTGTCCCTGACTGATAACTGTGAGAGGCAGGTGTGTGGGTATCTTTTCGCTGCTTGCATATGCACAGGATCCTGCCTGGACAGCTTCCTCTGTGTGTGACGAACGTCTGTGCCTGAACTGTGAATAGACATTTTCCATTTCTACTTAAATTGTGCTATAACAGCCATCTTCATTTGTATCTCTTTTTTTAAAGTAAGGCAGAAAGAGATATAAAAATGTCCTATTTTCCTTTTCACTCCCTATTTTGCTGCAATAGCCAGAGCTGGCCCAGGCCAGAACCAGGAGCTGGGAACTTGTAGGTGTCCCACGTGGGTGCAGAGGCCCAAGGACTGGGCCATCTTCTGCTGCTTTCCCAGGCACATTAGAAAGAGCATCTGGCTGGCTGTAGCTCTTTTCAGAATTAGCTGTCAACCCTTGCAAAGAGCCCGGCTGGGATTCTGATCCGCACTGCCTTCAGTGCTATGACCATGACCCTATCTCCAACCTTTTGAGTTTCGGCTGACGCAGGCCTGCTGCAGCTCTCGCGTACCCACCACGGATCTGTTCTTCAGTAAACTGTGCTTTGCCGTTAGGTAGGATCCGTGAGTTCCGGCTGTCGGGCGGGGGTCTCTGAGTGTGTTCATCCAATCAAGCCCACTCACCCTGGAGTTCCAGCCTTCTCTGGCTTCCCTGATGCGTGCACGCCGCAGCCGGCAATGAAAAGGCACTGCTGGCATGCACGCCCCGCGGACGGTTGCCACGGCTGAGTGTCCGTGTCCTCCCGCAATGCATGTATCGAAACCTCTCCCCGGTGCGACACACAGTGAGGGTCTCCGGGGCCCTTGGCCAGCCTCTACAGGAGGCCAGCCGGACAGGGCAGTGGCCATGCCTGTGACTCAGCTGACACAGCTTCAAAACCAGCTCTGCCATCCACCCACCAGGCTTATCTTTCTGGGCCTAGATCTCCTCACTTGAAACAGGGCTGGGGAAGACCGGCCTGGTCACCAGGGTGCCCGCAGGGACGCTGCCCGCGGTGAGGACCAGCTGCTTCACTCCCACCCCAACATCCAGGAGAACAGCCCACAGAAACACGGTTTCCAATCAAGGTCAGGAACGGGGCTTCCAGCAGAGGGACACTTTTGGGCAGAAACCCGAGCCTTCGCAGCGTCAGGTCCAACGTCTGCAAGCAGGGCCGGGCCACTCCCTGCTGGGTCCAGCCCTGCTCAGGCCACCGGCGACCCGGACGGACGTCGCTGGTTCTCGAAGGCTGTAGGACGGGTGAGCAGGGTGAGTACGGGGCTGCAGAGCAGAGCCCTGCGGACAAGCTGTCCGCGCCTGGCCACCCCGGGCCCGCAGCCGCCCGCGCTTGGTTCAGCACCGGCGGCCACGGACAGCGCCGCAGCCCCGCTCCAGCCGGGCCGGCCTGGGGGTGGAGGCCGGTCCCGCATCCAGGGCAGTCCCCGCATCCAGCCCGGCCCCGCTCCGGAGAGTGCGGCTTGCCCGTGCATCCACGGACCCGTAGCCGGGGCGCTGACTGACAGGTTCTCAAGCACATGTGCAGCATCCTCCCCGTGGAGCCCTGCGCTCGTGATGAGCTGGCTGTCTGCGTACCTCTCCTTCAGGCATAGGAAACTTGGTGTAAATTCCACCGGAGGAATTCAGCAAGAATAAAAAGTTGCAGAGATGAGAGAGCATTACTGCCTGATAAACTCTTTTGTCTCAACCACCAGAGTTGTTTTTTTTCTAAGGTTTATTTATTTTGGGGCGCAGCGTGGTAGCCTAGAAGCTAAAGTCCTCTCCTCTCGCATGCCACGATTCCTTAGGGGCACTGATTCTAATTCCAGTGGTCTTGCTTCGCATCCAGCTTCCTGCTTGTGGCCTGGGAAAGCAGTCTTGGACAGCCCAAGGCCTGAGGACCCTGCGCCCATGTGGGAGACCCGGAAGAGGCTCTGGGCTCCTGGCTTCAGATCGGCTTAGCTCTAGCTGTTGTTGTCACTTGGGAAGTGAATCCATGGATGGAAGATCTTCCTCTCTGTCTCTCCTCCTCTCTGTATATCTGACATTCCAATAAAAATTTAAATTAATCTTTAAAAAAAAAAAAGAAGATTAGTCAGTTGAGCCCTTGTTCAGGCCTGTCACTGTGGTTGCTTTGCAAACTGAACAAACACTCAAGGAAGATCTTCATTCCATCAGGAAACTGGACCCACAGAGGCCGGGAAGTGATAAGCTCATTTATTTTGATTTTTATGTACATGCCATACAAGAATCTGGCAAGTAATCACAAAATCATTCGGATATTCCCTCACATTTAAAAACAACAACAAAAACTACTTCTGCATGCTACAGCAGGGCATCTGAACAGGGAGAGGAGGTGGCTATGCTGATCGGGGGCAGAAGTGACATGGCAGGAGGGTCAGGAGGTCACCATCAGGAGGTGGCCGCTCTGTCATGGCCGCAGCTATGGAGCGCATCCTGCAGTGGAGATGACAATGTCAGCTGGGATGTCAGCTGGGAATGTGGGGTCACAGGTGGTGGCCTACATGAGTGCCTAGATCAGCCCGCGCGGGGCTGGGAGCTGTCCGTGGTGCTGAAGGACACTCCAGATTTGGCAAAGCCATGTGGTGGGCGAGGCTGAGTTGCTCGTTGACCTACGTTGTGCCCGGCTGGGTGCCCGGTGCCCTCCAGCGTTGCCTACCTGGCTTTCCACCTCTCCTGGCCTCACCCTTCTGCTCCTTACACCCCGACTACAGTGGCAGCCACTGCCCTGAGCTGGGTGTTGCCCAACCCTTCTGTCCACCGCCCCACACCCCCCGCCTTGCCTGGGCACCTGGGTCTGAACCCAGAATTGCACAATTCAAGCACATTCCATCCTCACTGCTGCCCACAGGTGGAGGCTGCACAGCAGGCGAGTGGCAGATGGGGCTGGGAAATCAGGCCGAGCATCAGTGGGACTCCAGTGTCAGCCTTGCCTCACTGGCCCCAGGCCCCACCCTGTGCACCTGGTGATCTCAATCTTGGCTGATTTTCTTTTAATTTACTTTTTTTATTTTTACTTTTGAAGATTTATTTATTTTTGTTAGGCAGATTTACAGAGAGAAGGAGAGACAAAGATCTTTCTCTGCTGGTCCATTTCCCAAGTGGCTGCAATGGCCGGAGCTGAGCCAATCCAAAGCCAGGAGCCAGGAGCTTCTTCTGGGTCTCCCACACAGCGCAGGGTCCCAAGGCTTTAGGCCATTCTACACCGCTTTTCCACATAGCCAGGGAGCTAGAAGGGAAGTGGAGCAGCTCGGACACAAACTAGCACTCATATGGGATCCTGGCATATACAAGGTGAGGATTTAAGCCACTAGGCTACTGCACAAGGCCCTCTTTTTTTAAAAAAAATATTTATTGTAGGAGCATGGTGGCTTGTAGCACCAGCGTCCCGTATGGACACCGGTTTGAGTCCTTCGCTCCACTTCTGATCCAGATCCCGGCCCGGCCTGAGAAAGAAGCAGAGGCTGGCCCAAGGCCCTGTGTCCCTGCACCCACATGGGAGACCTGGATGGAGTTCCTGGTTCCTGGCTTCAGGCCAGCTCAGCTGTGCCCCTTGAGGCCATTTGAGGTGGTGAACCAGCAAATGGAGGATCTTTTCTCTCTGCAAAAATCTGCCTTTCAGAGAAAAAAAAAAATTTTTTTTTTTTGCTTTATTTAAAGATAGGATGATGGAGGGAGAGACAGAGGAAAGAGAGACTTTGCAACTGCTGGTTTACTTAGCCAGTCTAAAGCCAGGAGCCTGGAACGCCCTGCACATCTCCCACGGGGTGGCGGGACCCGAGCACGTGGGTCACCCCTGCTGCTTTCCCAGGCTCACTGGCAGGGAGCGCGAGTGGAAGTGGAGCAGCAGGACCTGAGCTGGCACCAGGTATGGAATGTTGACATTACAGGCAGCTGCTTAACCTGCTTAACGCACTGCACCACGAGGCTGGCCCCAAAGTATCTACTTTCAATCTGGAGACATAGTATTTATTTACTTACTGACTGACTGACTTGTCTGTTTTGCTCTGCTATTAACCTGTCCAGGCTTACTGATCTGTCAGTCGTGCCAGCTACGGTCAGTGGTGTTTATACCTCATGTCCATTTTCAGAACCAGCAGCACAGGTTGAAGGTCGCCTGAGACCTGCGGGGCGGCCCAAGGAAGGCGTTTGAGAGCCTCGGCGTGGACCTTGTGCTGGCCATGGTGGCCTGCGGTGATGGACACGAGAAAGCTGGCCTGGTACAGCAGCCACTTCTGCTCTCCAGTTCTCTCTTCCTCCACACATAACATGCTAACCACAGACACACACGCCACCTGTAAAACCAAAAGCCCTGTGTGACGCCTGTGTGTCCCTGCACTTGTTAATACATGAGTTCACTCTTTCTTCACTCGACTAACATTCCTGCATGGCCACCGCCCCTCCCCTGCTCATGCCAGGTGCTGGGGTGCAGAGACAGTGCTATTGGCCAGGCCAGGTTTGGGGCCGCAGTGCCAGGCACAGAGTGAGTCAAGCTCCGGACTGGGGAGCCCTGGACTGGGGACCCAGAGAAGAGGGAACCTTAGCCCACAAGCCAGAGTCAAGGAGACATCTCTGGGTGATAATGAGGCTGCTGGGGTGCCATGTGCTGGGGTAGGCCTATGCCGCGGTGGAGGAGTTGCTGGGGGCAGGTGGAGACTTGTGGTGGGAGGGCTGTGTCGTCGAGGCCACAGCAGTAGTGCTGGAATGGGATGCTCACAGACACGGTGACAGGTACAGAGTGACTGGGACACAGCAGGTGCACAGTCGTCCTCAGGCAGAGCTGCCAGGGGGCTGTCCTTAGAGCATTCCCATCGCTCTCCCTACACTTCCCACCCTGGAAAGTTTCTACTCACAGATGGGTGCCTCCACATGAAACATTTTCAGAAACGGGAATTTCTCAAGCCACTACACCCCCGGCCTTGTCCTCAGGGTCAATTCCATCCCAGGCCTGTCTCCACACCGTGTACGGCCACAGCTGTCTCCCCGGCAGGCTGGCGGACCTCAGTGCTGCCAGGCCTGATTGGGCCACGTGAACATGTTCTTCCACATGGTGGGCAGGGGCAGCCTAGGCCCCTGGCGGCTGGTGGCCGCGCTCTCTGGAGAGGTCGGCCAAGGCACAGGCGTCTCCCTGGGGAGACCAGCTGGACAGTCTGTGGCTTGCACCTGACTTTGTGCCAGGAAAGCATCCAGCTCTGAGGAATGACTGACGGATGTCCTGACCTGCAGGACATGACGCTCAGACCCTGAGGGTGGATTGGGAATGCTGGGCTGCTGGCCCAAGAAACACACAGACACACGTACTTGGTGGAAGAGAATGCCCAAAGCTCTGCATTTTACTATCTATCTATCTATCTATCCCTTCTTCTCTAGGGGACAAGAGGAAGAGGAGGAGCTTCCTGGAACTAATCATCTATATTGAAACAGGGGAGGAACTAACTATTTGAGCAGGAATAAGGGCGGAGGTTCTATTCTGCTTGCTTTTCATGGGATGTTCTGACCGAAATATCCTGCTTGCTGTGGCTCTGCTTGCCCAAGGTAGGTTCTGCAATACAGCAGGTTGTCAGGCATGCCAACAAGTCTAAGGCCCGTAAGTCTGTAGCTCCTAACAGATAAATTACAGATGCATCTGGTACCAGGTCATGTCAGGACGGCAGTTTTGCCAGCTCAGCCCTGCCTACGCTCTCTCTAGCCTGTCTGCATTCCATCCACATGGCATCTCTTGAGCACCTACTGCCCAGCTGCATGCCAGGCTGGATGCTGGAAGCCCTCACAGGGCTGAACGCTGGCACCACGAGATGCACCCAGCCATCAGGGGCACTCAGGCCATGGGCAGTAGGGATATCAGATGGGGCCTTCTTCCAGACCCTGCTGGGAGCCAGGACAGGACTCCACCTTTTTTTTTTTTTAATTTTTTTTTTTTTTTTTTTTTTTTGCTTGGGTCTCAAGGCTTGGGCCCATCGCCTGCCAGATACTTGGAGCCCCAGGGGCAGGGTTTCCGGCAGTGGGGCTTGGGTTGGGTGGCCCGAGTGCCAATGGCATTGAGTGAAGCCCTCGGCCACATGGCATTGGGCTCTTGAGGGCAGAATGTGAGGACCTTTAAGGGTCAGACCAAAACACCAGCCTTTGCAGGAGAGCAGAGCTGAGGCAGTTAGCATTGACCCATGCTGAACACCACTCACTGACACACACTACAGCTGGGGCTGGGGGCTTACCTGACAGTGCTGCATCACAGTGCCACCCAGTGAAAGTAGGAACCAGGATGGAAATGTCAGTCTGGGCAAGTATGTGGGTTGGTTTTGGAAGGGGGTGGACCAGGAAGGGCCAGGACAACCTTAGCTCACTGGCAAATGCGGGAGCCAGACTGGAATGCAGAACATGCCAGGCTGGGGTGTCACGTCTACCAGTTTGGATGAGTCAGGGATGGGAGTGGACTGGGCAGGGCCACACTGTAGCACCTGCTGGCAAGAGTCGTAACTGGAGGCTGGCCGGGTCAGGCCAGGCTGGGGTATCTAATGGCAAAGGTCAAGACAAGGGCTGGGCTAGGCAGAGTTGAGTCAGACAACCACTGGCACGTGCAAGATCTGTGGCTGGGAACAGGGCTGGTTGGGGAGCCAAGGGGATGCCGAAGGCAGGACAGGGGTTCTGGTCACAGCACCAGCCAATTCACATTAGGGCCAGGACTGGGGGCTGGTTGTGCTGAGTAGGGCAGCAGTTCCCATCAGTTCAAGCTGGATTGGAGGCAGACCGGGCTGGGCCAGGCTAGGCTACAGCACCTGTTGGCAGATACCAAGGTGAGGCAGGCTACACCACACTGGGTCACAGTACCCTCTAGCACATGTGAGACCAGGAGGTTGGGATAAGCGGTGAGCCTGGTAGGGAAGCAGTGGGGACTCCCTTGCTGGGCCACTGCCCCTGCTGGTGAGTGTGAGAGCTAGAACTGGGGACAGAGCAGGCTGGGTAGGGCTACAACACCTGTTGGCCTACATGTGAAATGTAGGGGAAAGCCAGGCTGTTCTAATAAATTATATTCACTGATACAGGTATGAGCCAGAGTAAAGACCGAGGGGTTGGGCTTTGCCACAGCATCAGCTGGCAAGTGCCGGGACTGGGGGCAAGTCATCTAGCTAGACTGCAGAACCACCTGAAGATTGCAATATCCAGGGCAGGGGTTGGGTCCATGGGGAGGTTGTGGGCGCCTCTCTGATGGGCTGCAACTCCCACTCGTAAGCATGAGAACCAGGGCTAGGGGCAGGCCTGTCTGGTCAGGCGGTGGCACCCACTGGCATGAGTGTGGGTGGAGTCGGGATGTGGGACCGACTGGACCAGTCCTCTGCACACACTGACAGGCACAGGAACCAGAGCTAGAGGGCACAATGGGGGTTATTGAGGGTCACTCTGACTGGGCTGCAGCTCCCCTTGGTGTATGTGAGGGCCGAGTGTGTTGGGCAGTGCCGGGCTGGGTTGCAGCACCATTGGTTTACAGAGGAATGAGAGCAGAACAAACAGACCAACTACCCCAGTGAAGCTTGTCAGCAACCTTCTGGGCAAACGGAGACTCAGAGATGGACTATGTCAGCCAGTTGACCCCTTGGAACATTTCTCATCCTTGGAATTTCTCACCCTTGGAATTTCTCATCCTTGGAACAGCGATATCAGCAGCATCTCAGAACTATCAAAACCACAGGAGCAGAACCCTCGGAACATGCTCCACAGTAGGGACCCGGGGGCAGCTGTGGGCACTGAGGCAGTTGGCAGACTGGGCATGGATTCTCTCATTGTATCCTCCCCTCCCTCAGATGGAGGAAGAAGAAAAAGAAATTCTCCAAAAAAAAAAGATGTACTTATGATTTATTTATTTTTACTGGAAAGGCAGATCAGATTTACAGAGACAGAGAGAAGATCTTCCATCTGCTGATTCACTCCCCAAATGGGCAAAGGCTGCAGCTGATCCAGGAGCTTCTTCTGGGTCTCTCACACAGGAACCTGAGCTGCCATGGATAGCTGGGGGCTGGGCGTGTGCCCACCCAGCCCATCCATCTTTGCTGGAGCGTGGTCTTGAAAGGCTATGCCGGTGGTCCCCACAGCAGGGACCAAGTAGCAGCAGCTGGAGGCAGTGAGGAGAGGTCCAGGGGCCAGTGGCGTGACTGGGAGCCCCCAGCCCACTTCCCTGCATGGCTCCCAGAGCTCCTGCACTGGGGCAGGATGGAAGGAGCCCGGGGGACCAGCAGAGGGTGGTGGCCACAAGCAGCGCCCTCCACCTGCATCTCAACGGGCAAGCTGGCCTCAGCTGCACCCCATGTAAGCTGGAAAATACAATTTTTGTTTTAAGTTATTTATTCTGATTGGAAAAGCAGATGTATAGAGAGGAAGATCTTCAGTCTGCTGATTCTCTTCCCAGGTGACCAAAATGGCTGAAGCCAGGAGCTTCTTCTGGGTCTCTCACGCGGGTGTCCCACACGGCACCCATGCACGGCCTGCATTGTGACGGATGCTCACCCTGCCAGGGACGCGACCCCTGACCCACCGGGTGCCGTGGAGTGGGGCCGAGTGCTGTGCAGTGATATTAGGTGCCATGCAGTGGGGACTGTGCATGCCCTGCTGGGGCTGGGCCCCTGCTGCCTGCACATTGCCATGCTCTGGGGGCTGGGCTTGGCTCTCCTTCCTGGCTGCAAGCATCCTGCTTTCAGCTGTCCACACGCTGCACCTGTGAACCGGCCTCACAGGACCCTGACCGGCCGTCCTGGTCGGAGCCAGGACGCTGGTGGGAGGGACTGGCTGCGGCCTTTGCTGTGGAAGCAGACATAGGCAGACCTGCTCCTTGGGGGTGCAGTGGGTACCTCAGAACTCTGCTATGGGGTGCAGAACGGAGCCTGGCCCAGCCCTCCCAGCCCTGGCAGTTGCAGCTGCCTGGAGCATGAGCCAGCTAGTGGGGCTGTGTCTGCCTCTTTCTTAACCATGCATTTCAAATAAACAAATAGAAATCCCTCTTTTTTATGAAAGCGCAGTTCCTGAGGTGTCACTGATGGATGAATTCATGGAAATGTGAGTGAGGAAGAACCTGAGGCCAAGCCGCGGTGTCCATCCATGCTGGTTACTGGCTGCGTCTTCCCACAGGACAGCGGCCGGCTGTGCATTGCAGTGTCCTTGTCTCACAGAGTCAGCCACACGCGGTTACCAGGAGCTTTCCTCTCCCTTCCTCCCTGCGGCACAAGGGCCTGTGTGTTGGCTTTGTGCTGGGCCTCCCACGTCCCGTGGCTGGGCAGCAACGGGACAGGTGGGGACTTAGGCTGCAAGGCTCCGCTGGGCAGATTTTGAGCATTTCCCGCCCTCCAAGCCCTCCAGACTGCTACGTTCCCCAGGGAGTTTGTCACAGGTGCAGTATCTCAGCTCACTCGCCCCAAGCCTGCCTCTTGGTGAACTTGGAGTGCGGGAAGTAGCTCCGACTCCTTTGCCTGAAGTTGTTATTCAAAATGTGGCCACTGGGAGGCACCAGAGGTGAAGGATTAGTTACTCCTTGTCCAACCAGGAGTGTGAAAAAATCTTGGCTTGGCCCACACCTCAGCCCCACCCTCAAACCCTGGAGCCTGAGCATTCTGTCACCCTAACCCTCCAAAGACACTGTCACGGCAGAGCTGTGTTTGCAAAGAGCATGGTGGACCTGAGGTTGTTTGCCAGGGGCTGTGCTGGGATGTGGGGGGAGGGGGCATCAGCGTATCCTGCATCTCAGAACGCAGCATGGAAACAGAAGTGAGTTCGTCGCTCCTCTTGCACACCCCAAACAGCCTCTCCTTGTTGTCCAAGGCTGTGAGGACTCAGAATTCCCTGGATGTGGCAGGGGGGTCTAAGGAGCCTGCTTTTTGGAAACACCTGCTGGGTGAATGTAAGTGGGGAGGTGGCAGAGGGTGGCACAGGGTGCGAGGGTGGGGCACTAACCCAGCAACTTCACAGGTGGAGCTGCTGAATCCAGGGAGGGGTGTGTCTGCATCCCCGGTGCCCAGAGCCCAGAATTAACAGTGGAGCTGGGCCCAGGGGCGCACGTCTGTGAGCTGCGGGCAGCAGCCTCAGCACTGGGACTCTGGGGCGCTCACTGCTGGGGACCCAGGGACAGCTGGCACTCTCTCATGTCCCCAGCGCCACTCCAAGCAGAGCAGGGCAGGGGTCGCCCTACTTTGAATGCTCTAGAAGATTCTGCCAGGAGCATGCGGGCAGGGTGTCTACTTTCGGCTGAGCCTTCCTGCAGCTGCCCACTCCATGCAGACACCATGGGCTGCGCGGCCAGTGAGACCAGCCTTGCTCCTATGCCCCTGCTGGCTCCCCGCCACCTGGGGGAGGGGAGTAAGCAGCTGACATCCCTGGGGCATTGCAGATGCCCTGTGTCCTTGACACTGGGAACTCAACCGGCTGGGGGCACACCTCCAGACCTGGGCCAGGGGACCCACTTGTTGGGTGTCCCATGGGGGCACTGGGGGCAGCAGGGAGCACTCAGCTATAACCCACATCTGGGCTCCTGTTTTGGTGGGAGACACAGACCGACAGGGCAGGGAGGAGTGGGGTAGAGGGGGACAGCCACAGAGACCCCTCCTCCTGACCCCTCCCCCAGCTGCAGCCTGCGTGCCATGGACGCCCCTTAAAGCTGAGCTCAGGGTCCAAGCCTCCTGACTGCCACCCTTCACCAGCTACCTCCATATTCCAGGCTCCCACCAGCACCCAGCTCCTGGCACTTCCCAATTCGCTCCTGCAGTGCACCCTGAGCCCCATCTGGGTGGGCACCATGAGGTACACGCAGGCCAAGACACTGGTGGATCAGGGCACCCATCATAGAGCCCACAGCCTCCAGGCCCAGTCTAACCGGCCCACAGCTGTGTGCTGGAGGGGATGGGAAGGGAGCTGGTGGCTTGGGGGTGTGACCCAAGGCTGAGTCCATGCCCCTGCCAGGAACTGCAGGGCCTGGTTGCCACATCTCCGGGGCCCGCTGTGTTTGCCTGTGTCAGCGGCCTCCTGTGTCCTTTCCAGTGACCCGCACAGGCGGCTGGGAGACAGGCTAGGAGAAGGGCAGGTGCTTGTCCAGGGCTGCCTGGGAGGCATGGGAGAAGGTGGAACTCGCTCGCAGAATGTGTGTGTGTGTTGGTTAGGCCAAGGCTAGTTCCCAGCACAAACACGGATGTAACACGGGAAGTCCCTGCTGGCTGTGGCCGGTGGGCAGCCCATGGCAACCCCCTGCTCAGGCACCCAGGGTCACAGAGCCGCTCCTGCTAATGCAGGCCAAGGGGGTGCGGGAGTCCCCCAAAACAGGGTGCACTGGTCACGCCGCCTTGCAGAGCCAGGGCCGGGAGAGGCAGGTCCCAGCGGGGCACCTTGCACGGTCCACCGCCAGTTCCTCCAGGCCGCAAGGGGGCGCACGAGCCAGCCTGGGGGACACGGAGAATGGCCAGGACCGGGCAGCAGGGCAGCTGGACTCCCGGAGAGCAGGACACTGCGGGCGGGGCGTGAGGGAGGGGGCAGCCCTAGGCCGCTGGCCCCGTGAGGGACAGGGCAGGACGGAGCCGTTGGCAGGTGTGTCAGGTAGAAAGATGAAAACGACAGATAGGCAGGGAGGGGAGATGCTCCAGGCGCTGGGGCGCAGGAGGAGGCCTCCCCGGCTGGGGTCCACTGCCGGGGCTCTGGCTGGGGGACCGGGAGGGCAGAGGGCCGCCTTGGGAGGACTTGGCGTCCTTGAAAGAGCAGGGTGGGGCACGGGTGAGGGCCCCGGGGGAGTGGCCCGGTTTAGGAGGTGTAAGGAGTAAGGACAGTGTGAGTGGTAACTAGGGACCCGACCCTGTGTTGGGGAGGGGCGGCTGAGCTTGGTCCCTCCTTCACTGCCTCCTCCACTGCTCCCAGGAGGCCACTCAGGTCCCCTGACCTTGGGCCAGTTAACTGTGGGGTTGTGCTGTTGGTGATGGGTGAGGGGATGGGGTGGGCCAGGGGGCAGGGCAGGTGGAAGTCGGGCCCAGGACAGCAGCAAGGTCTTAAGAGTTTTAAGCCACGGCTTGGGTTTAACTCACTTGCATTAGGTCAGAAGCACCCAAAGATTCCACCCCAGGATGGCTCAGGAGCAGAGACCCCGGCGGGCCTGAGGAGGGCAGAGAGGCTGGGGGCCGGCTCCTCCTGCCCGGCTGCCCCCAACAGCTTGCCCACTCTGTGCGCCCTAGGGAGCCCCATCCTTCGGGGCTCGCTGGCTCAAAGTGAGGGGGAGGGGTGGCAGATGTACAGCAGGTCCTGTTTCACCCAGGGAGGTCTGGTTTCATCCGGTCATACACGATGCCAGTTCCCGGGAGGGAGGATGAAGCATTTAAAATCCGGTCCACAGCGGCCACCGCTGAAACAGGAGGTGGGGTCTGGCCTGCCAGGGAGGGCTGCAGGGGCGCAGTGGCCTTGGGCATTCCCTGCCGCTGGGGGGGACCGGTCGTGCCCTGTGACCTTGAGCATGCTTCCAGAGCTTTCCGAGGCTGGGCTGCACCACAGCTGTGCCACAGGTGCCACAGGCTTACCTCTGGACTCCCCAGTTCCCAGAGGAGCTGCTGTCTGCTGGCCGCCCTAAGCCATTCAGGGCTGTGGGCCTGGGAGCCCAACATCCCCAGGCGGGGTCTCCATGCCAAGACGCACCGGGCACGGCAGCCTGTGCGCGCTGCCCCAGGGGACGACAAAGCCAAGCAGGATTGAGAGCAGCCTCGGACACCCTCCTGGCACCTCAAACACCAGGAGCAGCAAGTGTAAAGATGTCACTTGGAGACCCAGCTCCACTTCCCATTCATCCCCTGCTGATGCACGCCCCAGGAGGCGGGAGGCAGCCCTGTCATGCCCCAGGAGGCTTGTGTTGAATTCCAGGCGCCTGGAATTCAGAGGGAGTAAATTGGAAGATGGATCTTCAAATAAAATGGGAAAAAAAAAAGTTTATGGGCCCGGTGCAGTGGCACAGTGGTTAAGGTCCTCACCTTGCATGCCCGATATCCCATATGGGCGCCAGTTCTAATCCCGACAGCCCTGCTTCCCATCCAGCTCCCTGCCTGTGGCCCGGGAAAGCAGTTGAGGACGGCTCAAACCTTTGGGACCCTGCACCCACGTGGGAGACCCGGAAGAGGCTCCTGCTTTGGATCGGCATAGTATTGGCCTTTGCACTCACTTGGGGAGTGAATCATCGGACGGAAGATCTTCCTCTCTGTCTCTCCTCTCTGTATATCCGCCTTTCCAATAAAAATAAAATAAATCTTTTTTTAAAAAAGTTTATGTTTGAGGGCAATGTCATGAAAAGATTGCGTTGGTGCAGGATTATTTTGAAGTCATGCAAACTCTTTTTTTTTTCTTTCCCAAGACACAGTTTCCAGGAAGTACATGAGTCAGCCAGCTCTCTGGCCTTTCACGCCCCCCTCCTCCCTGTCCCGCAAAGCAGGGCCCAGTTCTTTATTTTCTGTCTCTTGGCAGCCGACAGAGACCACAGCATGCTGCAGCCAGCACCTGCCGCTTGCATCAGGTGAGAGCTGTAAGGAAGACCTGGGCCTGCCCTCAGTTCCTGGGCCAATTTCTGTTCCCAAAGACCAACACAGAGCGTGTCTCCCGTGCTCCACTGTTCACACTGCTCCGCCGCCCTGCCCCTCCTGGGTCTCCACTGCCTTCATGTGCACACCCCGCCAGGTCCCTCGTCTCTGCTGTCTAGCCTTGGGGCAGGGGAGGAATTGACCAGACATTTGGAGAGAGGATTTTGAGACAGGAACTCCTCTTCCAGGGTTGGCTTCTCAGATTTCCTAGCGAACCAGAAGCTCCCCCTCCCAGCAGTGCTGGCATTTAGGAAGGTGAGCCCAGGGGGCTGCCTAGGGGGCCTGTACCCCAGATCAGAGCAGGGCTACCTGCTAATGTGCACCCCGGGAGGCCACATGTGATGGCCACGTGCCACCCCCTGCAGGGGTTGGGGGTGGGAGAGGGACCTGGCCTGAGGGCTCCCTTGATACCACATCCATCCAGGACCACAGTTCTGGTCTGGGGTGGTTTGGGTGGGAAAAGCTTTCTGGAAAGTTCCACTGTGTGTAGCTCAGAGCTTTGCCAACCTCAGCATGCTAAGATCCCAGGGGCTCTTGTTCCCATGAGTGTTCGATGGGGGAGGGTGGCTCAGGGTCCGTGTCTCTCACATGTGCCCCTGGGTGACAGACCATGTGGCGTGGTGGCTGTGCATCCTGGGGCCAGCACACTGCACACTGCCCATCTAGCTTTGTCCCTATGGGGTCCCCACATAGCAGAGTTTCCCGTACCGCCCCCGGAGGAGACAGAGTCCTGGCCTGGGCCCCAGGGATGTGTGCAGCTCAGATCATCCCCCACGAGGCTGATGCTCCTGCAGGAAGAGGGTCAGTGCAGACTCCGGACGCTGGTGGAGTCTGCCGCAGGTGCCCTGAGGGCCGCGGAATCTTCTGAACAACCATGCTCCCCCGCAACTCCCCATCCTGCGGAGCACACCCCAGCCCTCAGTGTCCCTGCCTGTGCTCATGGGGCTCCCAAAGGCTGCCAGGGCAGCTCAGGTCCTTGATGTCGCAGAGTGACTGGCTGAATGCCAAAGGGCTGCACACCTTTGCTCCAAGGCCACCCTTGCCTGGGGCTGGACAGGTCCATGCCCCACCCCCCGGATCACCCACCAACCTGCCTCTCTCCTGGCTGTGTTTTCAGGGTGTCTCTTACAAGCGGTGCCGAAGGGGGCTTTGGTTGTGGCCCCCATCTCCCAGGCTGTGGATGGAAGTGCCGCCCACCCACACTTGTTCTGCAGGCTGACGCAGCTCCGTGTTTACTTTTTGTTCAGCTGCACTGCTGCTTCACCCTCTGGCCACCCCCCAGCCTTGATGGTGCTTGCTGTCTTGTTCTCCCCAGCCTCCACCCACCCCCTTCTACTTTGCTAGTGCCTGCTGGCCAGCACGAGGCCGCTGGACTCCTGCTGAGGCGGATTGAAGCACCCAGGTCTCCCCCACAAGGCCCTGCCTCTCCACTCTCTCTGTCCACCTCCCTCCTACCAGAAGAGACATTAAAAGGTTCTGTCTCCTGCGCCCACCCTTTACTTCTCTACATTTGTACCCTGCTAAGTCTGAGTGTGTTGTTTTTATTCCAGCCTAGCTCCGATTTGCCTGATGGTGCCCAGCTTAGGAGCCCAGGAGCTGCACCCCGTGACCACAGGACACGTCCCTTCATCACGCTGGGGTCCCTGTTGGCCTTACTTCCTGCTCTGGATCTCCATGGTGGCAGAGCTGTCTTGCGCATTTTCCCCCCAAGAGGGAATACTGCCTGGGCCTCTGTGCCCTGCTGGGCTCCTGGGTGGGTCCTTCCCTGCCCTGATGGGTAGAGCCCCAGGGGGCACCAGCCTGGGTCTCTCTCCCCTGTCTCCTCTCTCACTGAGGTGCTGTGGGACCTACTTTCTGTCCTTGGGTCGCAGCCCTGCGGCGTGACTTCAGGCCAGGGATGCTGTCAGCTTCCGCTCGAGACACCTGTTGGAATGTCGTCCTTCAGGGCTCCTGGTGGATGTCCACCCTTCCCTCTGCATCATGAGACACTCCACAGGGCGACTGCTGGTTGTCTGTTCACCTTGAACTCCAGGGTTCTCTTTCTGAGCGTACCTGTTACTTTGTTGCTAGATGTTGCAGTGCTGGCCATAAGCAGCCTTGCATTGTTCTGTCAGATCTCCTTAGACCACCCCAAAGCAGGCGCTAAGCCCCCTTCACCCAAGGGTCTGAGCCTTCAGGGCCAGGCTGCAGTGCCCGCCTGGGCAGAGGACAAGTCACAGGGCGTGGGTGACAGGGCAGCCAGTTCTCCCCTGCAGCAGTGTTCTGGGGCGGGAGTGAGGACCAGCAGCCCAGCAGGAGTGGACAGCGGCCTCCAGGCTGAGGGCAGACGGAGGGCTGGCAGGGGAGGTGTCTTTCAGACACCCACAGGTTGAGACACAAAGGCCTCCCCAGTGTAGCCTGGCTACCAGGACAGTGCAAGCGAACTCCACCAGGCCATGGCAGTTTTCCACACTGGGAAAGGGTTTTATTAAAAAGGTAATTCCTCCCTCAGAGATAAACTGGAAACAATTTTTAAAAATTTATTTGGCTTGGGGCAACCTTGTGGCAAAATAGGTTGGACTGCTGTGTGCAGTACCAGCATCCTATATGGACACCGACTCAGTCCTGGCTGCTCCACTTCTGATCCAGCTCCCTGCATATGACCGGGGAAAGCAGCAGAGGATGGCTCAAGTGCTTGCTTGGGCCCCTGCACCCAGGAGGGATACCTGGACGAAGCTCCCAGCTCCTGGCCTTGGATGGGCTCAGCTGTTATTGGGGCCACTTGGGGAGTGAACCTGCAGTGGAGGATCTTTCTTTCTGTGTCTCAAACATGTAAATCTCCCATCCTGTGGTCCACCCCACAATGGACTGCAACAGGCAGTGAGGGGCCGGAAAATGAGATGAATGAGCTTCCGGGGGTCCCTGAGGTAGTGAGGACGGTGGACAGAATGCCACTCCTCCCAGTACCACAGGAAGCGCTGCCACTAGCAGGTGGGTGGTATTAGTGCGGGCTGCAGGTTCTGGAAGGACCAGCCAGGACAGGTACCCCAAGTGGGCTGAGGGGCCAGAGCTGGAGCAGGCATGACCTCTGCCTGCCTTCGCAGCCACACCTCCCAGACACCTGGACAGGGCCGGAGGAGGGTCCCCTGCTGGCATGCGCTGTTAAATGAATCCCGCAGCTCATCTGTGAGAGGCGCTGCAGTGATGCGCTTGAATTTTGTGCACCTAGCAGCCGCACACACGCGTGGATGTCTTCACGGACGAAAAGGGGCATTTTCTGTCGTGCTGCCGCATCAGGGGCACCCTCTGTTTCACCCCTACACCGCAGCCGGCCCTTCCACATTGCAACGGCAAATCTGAGCCGGGATGGTCAGCAGGAGTGGCGGCTGCGAGGTGCGGGTCGGCCGGGCCCGGGCGCAGAGCGTGGGGGCGGGGCCGGGCCCGAGTCCGCTCGGGCACTTTCGGCGAGAGCCGGCCGGCTCCGCCCTCCCGGGGCCTCCCGGCCGCGCAGGCGAGGCACACCGTGATTGGCGGAGGCGTGTGCCGATTGGCGGGCGCAGCGACCACTCGGCGGGCCGCATCCCCGAGGCCGCGCCGGGAGTGGAGGGCGGCCGGCGGCCCCGCCCCCGCCCCGCCCCCGGGCGCCCCGTCCCGCCCCCGGGCGCCAAGGCCGCGCTCCTCCGCGCCCTCCTCAGTGCGCCCCGCGCGCTCGGCCCGGCTTCTCCTCCGGCCGCTCCCGGGCAGCTTTGCGGCGGGCTGGGAGGCCCGAGGGCGCCGCGCGCGGGTGAGTACTGCGGGCCAGGCCGTGGGGGCCGTGGCGGCCGTGGGGCCGTGGGCAGCGGCCTGGGACGAGTCCCCGGGCGCCCCTGCCTCAGTTTACCGCTCTGAGCCGGCGGAGGACCGGACGCCCAGTGTCGCCGATGGGTGGCCCCCGGTGGTAGTGGGGGATCGGGGTTCAGGCTGACCCCGCACTCCCCGCTTCCCGCACCCCACAACCTGCTTAGGCGCGGAGGAACAACTCCTTTCCAGCTCCAGGACCCCCCTGGAACAAAAACAAAGACAGGCAGCTTGGGGGGCCCCCCTACTTGCTGCAGTGGGCCGGGCTGAAGGTGGGGGTCCCCTCTGATGGATGGTGGACGCTTTAAGCAGCTGAGCCCACCCCACCGTGTGGTTGTGCGGGAATCCGGCAGGTGCAGGTCCCGGAACAGCCTCTTTGTGGTGGCTGCAGGGCTGGGAGTTGGCTGTCTGCTGGGCGTCAGAGGCAGTGCTGCGGGCACACCCTGGGGTGAGGGCTCTGTCCACCTCCAGCCCTGCCTCCCCTCCTTGGACAGTTTGCCCTGGCATTTGGCCCAGGGATTTACCGTTTGTCCAGAGCCGCCTCTGCTGCCAGACTCCATCGCTCGGTACCCACCGGACTGCTCCGTGTGCCCTGCCCACACCCCGTCCAGGCATCCCTACGTGCCCCTCCTGGGATTCAGAGAAATTTTTTACATTCCAGATCTTTCCCTTCTCAGAAGCAGGAAGAATCAGCCAGGAGATCCCTCTCTTGCCTTGTCTCTGGAGTAGAATGGCACAGAGGGGCTCCCCATTCGGGCCAGGCCACGAGACCCCATCTCTGGCCTGTCCCAGGAGCGTGGGGGAGGGCTCCCCACTCAGCTCCGAGGTAGGTGGGCAGGCTTTAGGGCTGCACCCGAGTCCCTGCAGTGTGAGATGAACCCCAGACACCTCCCCGTGACTGGGGCCGGGCTGTATTAGGTGGAATTGTGGGCTTTTAAGTCCCCTGCTGGTGGCCTCCACGAGACCTCGAGGTGACATTTCTATAGGGCCAGCCTCGTGCCCTGCTGCTGCTTCCCTGGCACACAGAGATGTTCCAGCTACTGGTTCACTCCCCAAGGAGCCCAGGGTTCCAGTGCATGGCAGGGACCCGAGCATCGGAGCACACTGCTTCCCAGGAGGCAGCTGACTCGGAAGCAGAGTGGCCGGTGCTGTTACAGGGGACGTGTGTGTCCCAAGCCCTGGCCCAACCCACTGCACCTGTACAAAGCGCACCCCTCAGGTGATTCTTAGACCACCACATCTGCTCCCATGGGCCAGGGCCGTCTTCTGAGCCTGCCATGTCCTAGGCCCTCAGTGGGGAGTTGCCCTGCTCTCAGCTGGTCCCTCTTCCCTGGTCCTCTTCCCAGGGCTCACATCACAGCCTTAGGCCTGAGCTGCCCAGACCCCTTGCTGCCGCTCCCCAGGGTCATCCCTGGTATCCTGGCCAGGCTGAGGCCCAGCGCACTCCAGCCCTGGCAGACACTCAGCTGCTGCGGGGGAGGCCCAGCATGGTGCGGGACCCAGGTTGGCCCTCAGGCCATGCCCGCTGGCCAGTGGGGGCCAGGCCCAGAGCCAGGTGTCTGATGAGTGGTGGTCTTAGCTGACTAAGGCCCAGGCGCTTGCAGGTCCTTGCCCGCCTCTTGCTGTGGACTTACCACAGTGGGTGGAGCTGGAATGTTCCTTAGTTTGGCCCTTAATACTCTGGGCAAAAATAGGCCCCTGGGAGCCACCAAGGGCTCCCTGCCCTTGCCTTGAGGAACAGCCGTGTGTCCGGGGCTGGGTCAGGCCAGGCCAGAGTGGACGTTCCGGGCCTGGGACCTACCCGGCCTTGCTTACTCAGGACTCCATCAAAGATGGAGTATAAACCGACATTTTACCTTAATTCTAAAGGTATTACACACGCTAATTAGGGAAGCACGCCGATTAGGGAAGTGACTTTTATTTTGTTCTGTTTTGTTTTTTGAGAAAGTAGGGAAGTCGCCTGCAGTGTTTGTCCAGCGGCAGGTCTCCCGGAAGCAGTTTTACTCTCTCTCAGGAATTCACCTCCCACCCTACCCACACCCTGCAGGGTGTCCTGGGCTGTTTTAAATGTTGCTTCATCACACTGCACATTTTGTTGTCAGAGATGAAGCAGAAGGGCTGTGTGTCTCCTCACCGGTCACTCTCTAGGTGCCGCTGTGATGTTCCTGGTGATGCCCCGGGGCCAGGCTGCTGCGGGTGGAGGCCCGGGTCAACCGCCACAGACCCGTGGTGGGGATGGGGGGCTTGGGGGAGTGCGTGTCAGGAGATCTTTTAACACAGTGATGAGTGTCTGCCAGGGCTGGAGTGCGCTGGGCAGAAGGCCACAAGCCATCTTCCACGTCCCAGCTCAGTGGCTGCTGCCTGGGCACCGCAGCCTGGGGGTGGTGGCCCTCAGGCTGAGCTCCTGGGTGCTGGGGTTTGTGTTCTAATGGGATAAAAATATGCCTGTGCTCACGGGGAAAGAATGCTGGCTCTCGGCTCTTCTGGGTCTTACCCAGCATCGGCTCCAAGCCCCAGCTCTGGCCATTGCGCAGACCGGCCCCACTCCTGCCCGCATGCATGGGTCCAGTGGTGGACAGGCTGTGGTTCTGCAGCCAGATGCTGAGGGCCTGGGTCAGTTCCCAGAGAGCACCCCTTCCCAGGCCCCCTGCCCCGTTCAGGCAGCCCCTCCTGTGTGCCCTGGGACACAGCAGCCGCCTCTGGGCCCGCGGGGCCTCCATGCAGGCAGGGCCTCCCACCAGGGCATCTGGGATTCTTGTAATCCCCGTGACCAACCTCAGTCAGGGAACATTGTTTTGAATTTAGAAACTTCTGATCCAGCCTGGGCTTGGCCGTTCTCCAGGAAGCCCGCAAAGGAATCCTTCCATGTTGGTGCGGCCTTCCTAACCTGGGGCTTTGCTTCAGACGGTCCTGTTTTGACCGTAATGTCGATTGTGCAGTGTGTGGTGGGCTGGCCACAAGCCGAATGTACCTGCTGTTTTATAAGGAGCTTCCTGCCCAGGCAGGGCATGAGGCTCGGGCCTGCTTCTGACCTGCACAGGGGCTGTTTGAGAATGAAGGGCACGCAGACCGGAACCCCCAAGTTCTGTGGTGGGCCCGGATCCCATCTCTAGGGCCCTTCCAGAGCCAGGGGTGGAGCAGAAGGGCCTTGTCATCCTGGGAGACAGGCACAGGGGCCTGGGGCTCTTCCTGTGACTAATGTTTTCCAGAAACATCCACTGGACATCTGGCGGGGCCAGCTCCATGCTGGGGGCTGGGTTCAGAGGTCACTGGGCCCCTGTCTCCCTCATGCAGGTCACGAGCCCTGGTCTCACCAGTCCCTCCCAGTTGCACTGAGTGGTGGGGTTGCTCACCCCCATTATTGATGCGGACACTGAGGGAGACATAGGCTGCTGGGACCTCCTGGCTAGAGGGCACGGAGCCAAGGCCTTGGCTGGTAAGGCCTGGTTTCCAGCTGACTGGCCTCTCCCTGCTCTATGCCTAATGTGGCCGTGTGACTGCAGTGGGGAGTCATTTGGGACTCTGGGGAGCCTCCCTGGGCCCCTGAAGCCCCTCCATGTCAGCCCCGTTTTGGGCCAGTGGGGCCTTTTGTGCTGTCCTAGAACATGCATCTCACTTTGTCCCACTAAGCGTCCATTTGGTCCTCCATGGGTCAGTGTCTGGGGGTTCAAGTTGCATGACTTTGTCCTGCCGTAGGGCTGGTGTGGAAGGCT
The DNA here is from genome assembly GCF_017591425.1 of Ochotona curzoniae. Classification (NCBI taxonomy): domain Eukaryota; kingdom Metazoa; phylum Chordata; class Mammalia; order Lagomorpha; family Ochotonidae; genus Ochotona; species Ochotona curzoniae. The sequence continues at coordinate 2,362,569 of NW_024467118.1, read as the reverse complement.
TTGGAGCCGGCCCAGTCTGGTTCTGAGTCTGGCCCCAGCAGTTGCATCCTCACCTTCTCGTTTTGTTCGACTTTGAGCTGGGGTTGAGTTGCCCGAGACCACTTGTCATTAAAACTCAGAGATGTATTCTCCGTGTCCTAGCCAGCAGGCGGGGTTCAGGGCATGGGCAGGGCTGGTCCCTTCTGTAGGCGCTCCTGCCCCTCCAGGCCGTGGTGTCCCTGGGTCCGTGGTCGCTCGGCCTCCTCCCATCTGTCTGGCTCCTCATATAAGGACCCTGATCGTTGGATTCAGGCTGCTCTGGCCCAGGATGGTCCGTTTAAGAGCTGTCACTGTGTCACAGCTTTCAAATCACCCCTTTCACTGCCACGAGGGGACAGGGTGTGTGGGAGCCCGCACGCCCGGCCCCACTCAGTTCTGGGTGGATGTCTCAGTGAGCTGCTCAGACGAGGTACATGCAGCCACCAGCGTGGCGAGCTCACAGTTGCTGTGGAACCACTTGACCTTGAGTGGATGTCTGTGATGGAGGCTTGCCTGGAGGGGCAGCGGGCAGGTGAGTGAGGTCTCCCATGTGTACCCTTTGCTGCCGCTCACCCCAGGCTGGAAGCTTGGGCAGGCGGATTTGGGCACCTGGCATGTATCTGACCATGGCTTTTCTTGCAGGCAGCATGGACCCCGGCGCCTCTGCTCCAAGCCCCTCCCACCCACAGCCTCCGACTGCACCACAGCCCCAGGCCCGCTCTTGGCTCAACGCCACTGCTCCCTCAGTGGAACAGGAGAGGGACGAGGCACCCCAAGTCCCGGGGGCCCAGAGCAACCCTGGAGCAGGTGCTGGAGATGCGGCTGCCGCTGCCAAGCCACGAGCCTCACGCTCCAGGAGCAGAGAAGGAATGGATGGGACAGGTAAGGGGGCAGGGCTAGAAGGCCCAGTGGGCTCAGCCAGGCCAGGGCTGGGGCGTGAAGGTGGGGTGGGGTGGGGTGAAGGTGGGGTGGGCGTGAAGGTGGGGTGGGATGAAGGTGGGGTGGGCATGAAGGTGGGGTGGGCGTGTGGCCCTGGAAACTGGAAGGAACCCCCCACGGGCATTGCAGGTTCTGCCACTCCACTCAGAGCCCCACCATCCCCCATAGGGTCACCTGGCTGCATTTAGCCTCCGTCTGTGTGGGGGGCTCAGTCACAGGGACCGAGGGGGAGACAAGGCCAGAGAGGCTGCAAGGGAAGATCTCGGAGCTCTGGGCTCTGGGGCGTTGGTTGAAATCCCCACCTCTTCAGGGGTCATTGCCCTCCTTCCCTGCACGCTGGCACCGTGCTAGTCTGGCTTCTCCAGTTAGGCTGCTTCCCCCTGTCCTTCGCCCTCGTGGGCGCCTCTGCCTCTTGCATTTTCTGATCTCGACCCATGCAGACAGACATGTTCTGCTGCAGCCTGGCACATGCTCACATATGCATGCACCCTGTAGCTGGGGAACTTTGTTCCTGTACACCACCGCAGGTGTCCTGGGACTCCCTCATTGCTCATAGGCAGGGGAGGGCGTGGCTTCCTTGTGCCCCCCAGGTGTTGGGGTATGAGGGAAGCAGAAAAGCCAACCTGTGCCAGCTCCCTCCAGCCAACCTGTGCCAGCTCCCCTCCTGGCCCTGTCCTCCCACCACAGCTACCCAGGGCAGCCAGGCCAACCCAGCCCGGCCTGGCCCAGCTAGCCTGGTTCAACCCACCCAGGCCCAGCCCGGCCCAACCCAGCCCAGCCTGGCCCAGCTAGCCTGGTTCAATCCACCCTAGCCCGGCCCAACCCAGCCCCGCCTGGCCCAACCCAGTGTGACCCTCCTGTCCATGCAGAGGCCTGAGCCCGTGCTGTATGCACCTGACATGTGCCAGCCTCAAGGTGCAGAGTCCAAGGGTTGTGGCAATGAGTGTCCTGAGCAGCCTGTCTCGTGCCCACAGCCTCTCTGCAGAGCAGGGTTTGCGAGCTCTGGTTGAAGGGGCCGAGGCCCCCTGGTCAGCTCTCACTGGGCAAGCCCCCTTAACCCTTGCCAACACACCCCAACTGCGGGTCTTTGTGTCTCCTAAAGGAGCGCTTCCTTCTCTGCATGGGGCTGGCGAGGCCAGGCTTCAATCTGTGTAGTGCAGATCAGGCGGCCACAGAGATACGCGGAGCCAGGAAGCAGATGTGGTCTTGGTTTGTGGTTTCCGCCCAGGAGTGAAGGGGTGTGGTAAGGAGTGAGCAGGGCCTGTTGGCCGCACAGCTGGAATGCTGTATGCTGTCTCCTGGTCACCCGGCACCAGTCCCACGGGGGACAAGCAGATCCCACCTGCAGGGCCCAGGGGCTGTGGGGAGGCCAGGGGCCTGAGTAGCCATGAGAACAGCTGTTTAGGTGGGCTGGTGGGCGGACCCCCTGGCTTCCGCAGGTAGTCTGAGTGTCAGATGTGGTGCCCCTGAGGAGCAGGGCAGGGGTGAATACAGTGGCCCCTGATCCCAAGCCGGTGCCTGGCAGGCCTTTCACTACAGTAGCCCACACAGCCCAACAGTCCTGGCCTTGGGCACTGTGGCCACCCCAAGAACAGAGGGAATGGGGGGTGAAGTAGGTGCTCCAGACTCATGAGCTCAGGGGCCTGGTCCTAAGGGGGCGTCTACGCAGGCCCTGGCGGTGGAGGACGAAGACTCAGGGCTGTCTTGGATAAGGAGTCCAAGCAGGGGAGCAGGAGGAAAGAAGTGACTGTGTCCCTGGAGGGCTGCCTGGAGGAGGCACTGAGCTGCCCCTTAGCCCGTGTCCTTGGGAATAAGAACAAAGCTGCCTGAGGGTGCCACATCTCTAGCTGCCTCAGAAAGGTTTCTGAGCTGGAACTCCAAGCTCTGCTGCTTTGTGGTCCTGGCACACACCAGCCACCTGGGCAACACTGCAGAGCCGGGGCTGCGCTTGGAAGCTCAGGTGGCCCTCAGGGGCAGACGGAGAAGGTGGTGACACCTGAGGGGTCCCAGGACCCCAAGAGTCAAGGGTCATAGAAATCTCAGGTGGAAGGGAGCACCCCTGCTGGGTGGGGGGAGCTTGATTCTCGCACCCGCCCGGACCGCTCCTGATCAGAGCCACGGGCAAGGGAGGCCCTTCGCAGCGGGTGGTGAGGGTCCTGTCATTGTAACCTGCAGTCCTGCCTTCAGCCCCGTGGGGCCTCTTAGCTCAGCACACACATGCAGACACAGGGACACAAACATATAGACACACGCACGTGCAGGGAGACCTACACATGCACACACATATACACGGATACATACACACAGGCCCACATGCAGACACAGAGACACAAACATACAGAGACCTACACGTAGACACACACATATACAGACACACAGATACACACCAACACATATACACAAATATACACAGACACACATACATAACACATGTACAGATACACACAGACACAGACATGCACACGGACACACATCGATACACACACCAGCTGAGGCCCCCACACTCGAAGTCTGCACCCCACCTCCCACAGGGGCCTGAGAACCTGTTGCATGCAGTGCTGGGGGTGAAGGCTAGGTCCACCCGTTACATGCAGTGCTAGGGGTGAAGGCTAGGTGGCACCATGGCAGAGGCAAGGCATGGGGTGGGCACAAACTGGCTGTCCCACCGTCCCCACTGGCTTCTGGAGGGGACATCGTTGACCCTGAGTCTTGCCTGTGCAGACAGAAGCTGGGGCCTGAGGGAGGTGCTGTGTGTCTCCTCACCAGCCCGCGTGGCACCTCACCAGTGTCAGTCTGTGAACAGTGTCTGTGCCAAATTCATCACAGGATGGGAGAGTCCTTCCAGCCCGTAGGTACATGCATTTTCTGTTTCCTAGTCAACTCGAGGCTGGCAAGTCCAGTATCTGGGAGAAACAAAGGCCCTAGCATCAGCTCAGAGAGCTGGGAGCTAGGCAGGGGAAAGAAGGCCACGGTCCAGGCACCCGCCCTGGACTGGCACCTGGACAAATAAGCTGGCTTCCTCACAGGCTGTGCCCACAGAGGTGATGTGGCTCACGCGTGGTCACCTGATACCCCAGTGCTGGGTCACGGTTTCTCCAGACACACCATCCCCCGAGGAGGGCCAGCCTGGGAGCCTGTGGGTTCCACGTGTCTGGCATTTCTGGGCATGCTTATGCCTGTGCTGAGCCTGCAGCCAGGGGGCAAAGCAAGGGCGGCAGGGAGGCTGGCCTGGAGGGCACAGCATGCGTGTGGGCCTGGGCCCCTCGGGCAGGGGCAGGAGCTGCTGGCTGGGCCCTGGAGCCATGCTGGAGCAGCATCCCCAGGGCTTGGGGAGTGAGGGGCAGTGCCCCTGGGCCTGGGGCCTGCGCCTTCCCCGGGGGGGCCTGCCAGTCCTGCTCCCTGTGGCCCCGCGTGCTGCCTGCCGTGGAAGCTGATTTTGGGTGGGCCGCTGTGGTCGAATGGGGAAGACAGGGCCCCAGGTGTCACTCTCTACGGGGACTAGGCATCATGTCCCCGTACTCGCCTTCTTGCACAAACATTGGGGGAACCTGTTTGTCTGCTCTGTATCCACCAAGCAGCAGGCGGTGCCCCGTGTGTCCTTGTGTGTGATATCTGACACCTGCTGAGGAGCAGTGGGCATGGTAGGGTGTAGACGGGGGCTGGCCCATGGAGATGGCTGCCTGGACCCAAGGGACTGGGTCTGTTGGTTCTCTAGAAGCTCCGTGTCTTGTCAGCCAGAACTTCCGGGAGACGATCGAGCACCAGCCACACTGGTGTGTGTGCCGTGGCCTGCCAGGCCCCTGAAGAACTGTGCAGGGGAGGTGACCTCACAGGAGGCCACTCAGCGCTGTGTAGCACATGACCTGAGCGTGTCCCCTCTACGGGGTCCCTGAGCCATAGGCGCTGTCCATGACTGTGGGCCTGCCTCGATGCCACAGTGTTAGAGACCAGGACCTGAGGAGCACACGAGGGCAAAATGGGGAACGGTGTCCTCAGAAGAGAGACCCCAGCCAGTTCCCTGGTGAGGATGCAGTGAGAGGCCCCCGGGCTCGGCAGACACGGGAGCCGCTGGCATCCTGACCTACAAGCTCTGGTCCTGCTTCTGGCGGACAGAAGTGCCTGTCCACCGTGGCCACGCAGATGAACCCAGATGGCCATGGTCAAGTGGACAGTTCATGTCCCTGGTTCTGACCAGCAGAAAATATGTCTGTCGTTGACACGGTACAGAGGACATGGACTTGTGGTCTCTTGGGATCCTGGCATCAATTGCTCTCAGCTCAGGGGCTTGCAGACCAGAGCCCCAGGATCTTTCTGGAACTCTAGTTGGGGCCCAGGGCAACAGTGGGGTTCAGGTCTGCACCCACTCTCCCCATTCACCATGCTCACCTCCATGAGCCCCAGGCTGTGTTGAGATCCCCCCAGGGGGCTGTGTCCAGACCGGGGGCCACCTGGAGCTTGCTGGGCCTGGGCTGTGCTGGCTGCCAAGGACCCGCTTTGAGACCTCCCGTCACCCCCTTCCTTGGCAGGAGACACAGAGATGCCCTTCGAAGAAGTCCTGGAGAAAGCCAAGGCCGGGGACCCCAAGGCGCAGGCGGAGGTGAGTTCAGGACACGGGACGTTGTGACTGTGGCTCCAGCCACTCGCACAGAGCTCCATGCTGGTCTGCCGGTGGGCTGTGACCTCACAGCCGCTCCCTGGGACGCACGGCTCCTCCAGGATGCCCACCCTGACTCCGCGCCTCCTTCCTCTCCACTCTCACAGCTCCTTGTGTGGGCATTCCCCTGGCCCTGCGGGGCTCATTCAGTGATGGGGCACAGACAGCCACCAGCTAACTGGGGCTCAGGGCTGTGACTGACTGCAGCATCTGCCAGGGCTGGGCTGTGTGCCTGTGCTGGAATGTGGGAGCGAGCCACAGGGCCACGCCTGGGGTAGCTCAGGAGAGTCAGGACCCCATGGACAGGGAGGGCTAGGTGGGCAAGCTGAATACAATGGTGGGGCTACCTCATCTGAGTCAGGGCTTGGGCTGCCAGCAGCTGCCTTTCCTGCCAGGCTGGCCGGCCCTGGGGGCGGGCTCCCTGCCCTGCTTCCTGGAGAGGTGGTGAGACACGCCTTGAGCAGTGGTTGATGAGCTCCGCACTGTCCCTGGTTAAGGGCCAGGGAGGACTTAAGTAGGTGACCGTGGTCACCGGGAGAGTTCTCTCTAAGGAAAAATCGTAAGTGGATCGCTTATGCCTGGTGTGCTGGTCAGGGTCTCCTGTCAGTGCCCGGCTTCTCTGTCCATCTGGAGAGTGGGCGTGTTGGGCTGCATCTTGGCTGTTGCAGGCATTCTGAGCCACACGTGGCCCTGTCTGCATAGGGTACACATATGGAGCCACGGACCGTATAGCCATGGTTGTCTATGGTCATGTCACAGGCCAGCACTGACACCCGGCCAGCTGGCCTCTCCTAGCCCTGACTTTGGGGGTCCCCTTCCTGAGAGGCACGGCCCTGAGTCACCAGCCACTGCCAGTGTGCCTCAGGCTGTCGGGAGGCAGGGTTCAAAGAAAGCAAAGAGCCTGCCGTCCCCTCCCGGGGAGGGGTGTCCGTGCGGGGCCGTGGAGGACCAAGGCCCACCCTACGGTGCAGAGCCTGCCGTCCCCTCCCTGGGAGGGGTGTCCGTGCGGGGCCGTGGAGGACCGAAGCCCCTCAGTACCCCGCCATGCAGAGCCCCGGACGATTGAGGCCACCATGTCGCCTGCAGGTTGGGAAGCATTACCTGCGCTTAGCCCACGACGCTGACGAGGAGCTCAATAACTGTACAGCCGTGTCCTGGCTCATCCTTGCTGCCAAGCAGGGCCGGCGGGAGGCCGTGAAGCTGCTTCGCCGGTGCCTGGCCGACAGGAGAGGTGGGTGGTGAGCAGGGGTCGGAAGAGGCTATGGGACAGGTACCAAGGGTGCTGCCTGTGACATGACATGCTTTGACACCGTGCAGCCAGCTCGCCTCATGCAGCTCAGCCCTGTCTTATGCCGTGTCTGCCCGCTCTCTGGGGACTTCAGGTGTTTCTGGAACTTGGAGCCACCCTGTCCCTTTGGTTCAAAATGGGCGTCTGTGCATGGGGGCTATGATGACTTTCTTCCCTTGGTTTCTGGTTCAAATTTGAGTTAAGTCTCGTGCGCATGGGTTGGGTGGCTTCACAGTGTTAGAGCCACACACTGCGCTTATCAGGGCCCTGCCCTCTCGGGAGGAGCTGCTGGCTGTGAAGGAGGAAGGGGTGTGGACATGGGACCTGCTCACTGGATGCCTGGACTGGGGCCCGTCTTCTTGGGACAGTCTGATGTGGGTCTCCAATGCTCTCAAGGGGCCTGCTCCCAGGAAGGATTGCAGAGCAGGGGTGGGCACCTGCCCTCGCGCTCAGGCCGGGCACTCTGTTGACACTGACCCAGGGAGCTAGCACCGCCTCTCCGACCCTGGCCTGCTCTGTCTGTTTCTACATAGGCAACACGGGGCAGCAGGACCTGCCCGGGGGTACAGCAGGGGTGATGGGGCAGGAACTAGCCAGGAAAGGCCTTAGCCCTGCACATAGTGGGCACTGGGTGGGCGTCGACTGTACCACGCCTGGGGAAGCCTTGCCAGATGCCCTTCTGTTCCCATGCCCGTTCTGCCCAGTTGCCCCAAGGTAGCCAGCAGACCCATTCCCCGAGTCACTGTTCTCATCCGCCTTGGAGTGGCTGTGCTGGCTCCAGGGGCTGGGGCGAGGCCTGAGCTGCCCCTCCGGCCTGAGCCCACCTGACCACTCTCCCAGGCATCACGTCGGAGAACGAGCAGGAGGTGAAGCAGTTGTCCTCCGAGACAGACCTGGAGCGGGCCGTGCGCAAGGCTGCCCTGGTCATGTACTGGAAGCTCAACCCTAAGAAGAAGAAGCAGGTGGCTGTGTCAGAGCTGCTGGAGAACGTCGGCCAGGTCAACGAGCATGGTGTGTGTGCGGCCACGGGCTGGCAGGGAGGGAGTGGGGCGGTGCATGGACCTCCTCGTGTGAACCCCGAAACCTGCCCCTGGATGGGCAGGCAGGGGCAGCCAGACCTGGCCTCACCAACAGGTGCTGAGCCTCTTCCCGTGGTGTCCCAGGTGGCCAGTGTTCTGGGAAGGCCGGGTCTGTCGCCCAAGGGACGCTGTCTGAGGGCCCTGGGGCCTGTACCTGGTAGGCTGCAGGGCTCTGTGAGCAGTCAGCCTGCCCTGACTTGCAGTCTGCTCCACCTTGTAGATGGAGGGGCACAGCCAGGGCCCGTGCCCAAGTCTCTGCAGAAGCAGCGGCGAGTACTGGAGCGCCTGGTCAGCAGCGAGTGTGAGTATGGTCACTTGCCCTCACCTGCCAGCACTGCACCTGCCCTCACCTGCCAGCCCTGCACCTGCCCTCACCTGCCAGCCCTGCACCTGCCCTCACCTGCCAGCCCTGCACCTGCCCTCACCTGCCAGCCCTCACCTGTCCTCACCTGCCAGCCCTGCACCTGCCTTCACCTGCCAGCCCTGCACCTGCCCTCACCTGCCAGCCCTGCACCTGCCCTCACCTGCCAGCCCTCACCTGTCCTCACCTGCCAGCCCTGCACCTGCCCTCACCTGCCAGCCCTGCACCTGCCTTCACCTGCCAGCCCTGCACCTGCCCTCACCTGCCAGCCCTGCACCTGCCCACCCCCCATGTTCCTACTTCCTGCTCACCTCCTGGGCACAGCCCCAGTGGTCCCTGAATTAAGTCAGGTATCCCAGGCTAGTAGTGGGACCCTCCCTGCTGCTGGGCTAAGATAGGCAAGGACTGCCCTCGTGGGCCTGAGTGAGTGGACAGGGCAAGGAGTTAGGTGCAGGTTTGGCCAGAAGAGTGCTTGAGGCATAGCCAGCAGCAGAGTGCGAGGGACCCTCCCCCAGGGTGGTTCCAGCAAGGAGTGGAGGGCAGAGCATGGGGGGGGGGGGACACCACTGAGACATCTGGGGTTGAAGAATTGAGCTTTCATCCTCCACACCCAGCTGCACATCCTGACCGTGGCTTCACCTGCGCGGGTGGGCTCCCGTGCTGTTAGATGGACCCACGAGGGATCGGGCTGCTCGGCGTGAACAGGAAGCTAGGGGGAGGCTCTCTGCCTGTGGGGGAGAGGCGCTGCCAGCTTTCACGTGGCACAACCCTTCGGGGCCAGCCCTGTGTGAGGGAAGCTCTTGGCACCCTGCCCTTGTCCATCTGCTGCTAGCTGGGGAGCCTGGCGTAAGGCACGCCCTTCGCTGCCTTCACTGGTTCTGTTCCCCAGGCTTGTTGAATAGGCCTTTGGATGGAGAGGTTAATGTGCAGTAGGTCTACGGTGAGTCATGGCGGGTGGAGGAGTTGGTGTACACACAGAACATCCTCGGGTCACGCTGGACAGAGGAGTATGTGTTAGGCCCCTGGGAATGGGGGTGAAGGGTTTAGTGGGCACTTAGTAGGCCCTCAGCAAGTGGCTGGACTTGAGGGCAGCTGTCCCCAGTGTTGTGAACAGCCAGAACAAGGCTCGAGGGATGGGGTGTCAGAGGGTACAGCAGTCTGGGGGTCCCAGGCCTGGCGGAAGAGCCGGCTTAAAGGTGTGAGGAATCACGTGTGACGAAGGCCGGGGCAGCCTGGGGCCAGCACTGGGCAAACCTGCCCTGCCCTGCAGTCCCTTGCCCTCCATCTGCCCCCGAGTTCCTGGTGCTTGTCTCAGCTGGGCCCCAGGCCGCTGTCGCCTCTCCCCTTGGGTCTGGTCCTGGTGAAGTGGCCCTTTGGGGCACGCCATACTGTTTTCTCTTGTGCCTCAGCCAAGAACTACATTGCACTGGACGACTTTGTGGAAATCACCAAGAAGTACGCCAAGGGCATCCTCCCCACCGACCTCTTCCTGCGGGGTGACGACGAGGACGACGACGAGCTGGCGGGGAAGGGCCCCGAGGACCTGCCCCTGCGCCTCAAGGTGAGCCGGCTGGCTGGGCCTGTGCTGCCACCCAGGCTGCCCAACCCTGGGGGGTGTCCTCAGGGCGCCACCAGCTCGGGGTGAGGGTGACATTGGCCAGCACATGGCATGAGATGGCCCGGGCCCTGATGTTTGCCCACAGGCACCGTGTGGGCGGCAGGGGCAAGACGAGAGCCAGGTGTCACTTAGGGGCGTAGCCCATCCCTGCAAAGTGCTGCTGTATCCCCGCTGACCCTGGATTAGGGAGGATGGGCTGGCAGCTGTGTGGGGAATGGGCACAGCCAGGCACGTGAGCTGAGTGGGCAGCAGGAGCAGGCAGTAGCAGGAAATCCAGGAATGCAAGCCCATGCTCCATTTCTTTTCCATGTGGTTGGGACTTGGGGAGTCGCTGTGGGGTATAACCCTGCAGCTCTCCCAAGGTTGCCTCCAGTTGGCACTCAGTGGGTCCGTGCCTTTGTCAGTAGAGCAGCCCTGTCCCCATGGGTGCTAGGGCCGTGGTCATGTAGCCGTGGGCAGCAGTCTCCAAGGGTAAGAGTGGGAGATGGACTCCGTCTGTGTGTGAGCTCAGCCGAGTGAGTCAGGCTCCCGGGGTCAGCCGCAGGCTGGCAGCAGGAAGTCAGCTGAATGGCACTGGGCGTGTGGGATGGCTTGGAGCAGAAGTGGGGGAGCAGGGCCGTGTGCAGGGGAGAACAGCAGCAGGAGGGACTCAGGGCCAGAGCTGGCTGAGGGGGAGGCCCAAGGAGTGTCCGGTGGCAGTGGGCGAACTGGGGCCAGGGAGCAACCAGATTGGCCAAGCAGCTGAACCAAGGGAGTGAGCAGGTGGCTCTCCTGCAGGCTCTCAGGGCTAGCCATGTCCTGAGTGGTCCACCCCGATCGTGGGAAGCTGGGGCCCCAGGAAGGGTCGGGAAGCCTGGCCTCCCTGTGGATGCCTGTCTGATGTCCTAAGCCCTAATGGTGCCTCCTATGGGTGTCGACTTTGGTGTCGTGCCAGGGCTGCAAGTCCTCCTGGGGAGGGAGTTCAGGCTTCTGAGAGGTGGTGGATGCGTGCTCATGCTGCCCCGACACAAACTCTTCCAGATCCAAGCCTACCAGTGCGTGGTGCTTGGTGCCAGTGCCCACACAGGACACACAGTTTTCTGTTCCCGAGTCCAACCTGGCCCGGCCCCGGTGTTTTCAAAACCAGACTGCCCCAGACAAGAGGCAAGGACGCTCTCAGTGTGATGGCAGGTGTGTACAGACACCGCCTTGCACTTCCTCTGACGTTACTCCCAGGACTCCTGGAGCAGGAGGCCACATCCCGGGGCAGTTACCAGGACCGCACTGGCCCTCCACGGGGGCAGATGCGGAGCGCCTGCCCACCTGCCCTGCCCCAGTGGGGTGTCCAGCTGCCACTTCCTGTCCGCACAGCCAGGTTCCTCTGCCTCACTGCAGGAAGTTGGGCATCACGCATGGAGCTGTTTCGTCTACACTGTGCCCTCTCTCCCCTCCCCTGTGCCCTGGCAAGCTGAGGCTTCCGCAGGTGCTGCCCAGACAGGTGGGGTGCATGGCAGGCTCGCCCTCCACACCTGGCTCCGTGCAGCTGCTCCCGCCCTCTGACCCGTGTTCATGTTCTGCTGTATGACCGCCGGGAGCTGCCTCTGACCTCTGCCCTGGGTGCCAGCTAAGGAGTGGACGCACGGCTGGAGGAGGGAGGGCTGCTTTGAGGGTGCCCGTGGGCAGGGGTTATGTGTCTGTTATAAGCAGCATAGAGTGTGTGTGTACACGTGCGAGGTTATAGGGGTGTGTGCATGTGTGAGGTTACAGGGGTGTGTACATGTGTGAGGTTACAGGGGTGTTTGCATGTATGGGGTTGCAGGTGTGTGTGTATGGAGTTACAGGAGTGTGTGCATGTGTGGGTTATGGGTATGCATGTGCATGTATGGGTTGGGGTGTGCACATGTATGGTGTTATATGTCTTGCAAGCAGTATGGAGTGTGTACAGGCATGTTTGGGGATCAGGTTATGTCTGTTGTAAGCAGTGTGTGTGTGCACGTTTCAGCGCGCATGCACCTGTGAGTGTGTGGACATCTGAGTCTGGGGTGGATATGCCTGTGCATCTGGTGGTGTCTGTAGGGTGTGTGTGTGTGTGCGTGTGCAGTGAGCATGGGGGTGGCAAGCTCTGCCTGCCAAGGTCTCCTGCCACCAACAAGACTTGAGGTGGCTGTTCAGGCAAGATGGGCCACACGTTGCTACACGTGGTGGTCCTGGGTTCCATCCCAAGCACTGTCCACCTGCCCCTCGTTAGAGCCCAGCCTGGCCTTGTCATGGTGACCACTGCTCAGCACATGGGGAAGCTGAGGCATGGCAGCAAGGGGTGCGGCAGAGTGGGACACGCGGGCTCTGCTCTCAGCTGGGCAACCGAGTGAGGAGCAAAATGAGAGCCACCCTGTTGGGTCCCTGCGGGTGCTCCCGGTCTCACAGGAGAGACAAGAACCCCACTGGCAGAGGGTGGTGGCAGGGAGGGACCGAGTTGTGGGCACTGTGCCCTTGCTGCCAGCCCAGCCCCACGCAGTCGCGCTGCCCTCCCCAGGTGGTGAAGTACCCACTGCATGTCATCATGGAGGTCAAGGAATACCTGATCGACGTGGCTTCCAAAGCCGGCATGCACTGGCTGTCCACCATCGTGCCCACCCACCACATCAACGCCCTGGTCTTCTTCTTCATCATCAGCAACCTCACCATCGACTTCTTCGCCTTCTTCATCCCGCTGGTGGTCTTCTACCTGTCCTTCGTGTCCATGGTGATCTGCACGCTCAAGGTCTTCCAGGACAGCAAGGCCTGGGAGAACTTCCGCACGCTCACCGACCTGCTGCTGCGCTTCGAGCCCGACCTGGACGTGGAGCAGGCCGAGGGCAACTTCGGCTGGAACCACCTGGAGCCCTATGCCCACTTCCTGCTCTCGGTCGTCTTCGTCATCTTCTCCTTCCCCGTGGCCAGCAAGGACTGCGTCCCCTGCTCCGAGCTCGCCGTGGTCGCCGCCTTCTTCACCGTCACCAGCTACATGAGCCTGAGCAGCTCGGCCGAGCCCTACACACGCCGGGCGCTGCTCACCGAGGTGGCTGCCGGGCTGCTGTCCCTCGTGCCCACGCTGCCCGTGGACGGCCACTACCTGAAGGCGCTGGGCCAGACCTTCTTCACCGTGCCCGTGGGCCCCCTGGTCGTGCTCAACGTCAGCCTCCCGTGCCTGCTCTATGTCTACCTCCTGTACCTCTTCTTCCGCATGGCCCAGCTGCGCAGCTTCAAGGGCACCTACTGCTACCTGGTCCCCTACCTGGTCTGCTTCATGTGGTGCGAGCTTACCGTGGTCCTCCTGCTCGAGTCCAGCGGCCTGGGGCTGGTCCGAGCCTCCATCGGCTACCTGCTCTTCCTCTTCGCACTCCCTGTGCTGGTGGCCGGCCTGGCCCTCATGGGCCTGGTGCAGTTCGCTCGCTGGTTCCTGTCCCTGGAGCTCACCAAGGTGGCGGTCACGCTGGCCCTGTGCAGCGTCCCTCTGCTGGTCCGCTGGTGGACCCAGGCCCGCTTCTCGCTGGTGGAGCTGGTCAAGTCGCTGACGCGCAGCTCGGTGGTCAAACTCATCCTGGTGTGGCTCACGGCCATCGTGCTCTTCTGCTGGTTCTACGTGTACCGCTCGGAGGGCATGAAGGTGTACAACTCCACGCTCACCTGGCCGCAGTACAGCGCCCTGTGCGGCCCGCGGGCCTGGAAGGAGACCAACATGGCACGCACGCAGATCCTGTGCAGCCACCTGGAGGGCCACCGCGTCACGTGGACCGGCCGCTTCAAGTACGTGCGCATGACGGACATCGACAACAGCGCCGAGTCGGCCATCAACATGCTGCCTTTCTTCATCGGCGACTGGATGCGCTGCCTCTACGGCGAGGCCTACCCAGCCTGCAGCCCCGGCAACACGTCCACGGCCGAGGAGGAGCTGTGCCGCCTCAAGCAGCTGGCCAAGCACCCGTGCCACATCAAGAAGTTCGACCGGTACAAGTTCGAGATTACCGTGGGCATGCCGTTCGGCGGCCACGAGGAAGACGACGTGACCAAGGACATCGTGCTGCGTGCCAGCAGCGAATTCCGCAACGTGCTGCTCGGCCTGCGCCATGGCAGCCTCATCGAGTTCAGCACCATCCTCGAGGGCCGCCTGGGCAGCAAGTGGCCCGTGTTCGAGCTCAAGGCCATCAGCTGCCTCAACTGCATGGCCGAGCTGACGCCAGCCGGGCGCCACGTCAAGCTGGAGCGCGACTGGCGGAGCACCGTGCACGGCGCCCTCAAGTTCGCCTTTGACTTCTTCTTCTTCCCCTTCCTGTCGGCGGCCTGAGGGTGCCCCGGCGTGCGTGCGTGCGTGCGTGCGTGCGGCCCTGCTCTAGCACTCACTGCCTTCTGCCCTTTGCACTGGCTGTGCCCGGGGTCCCTGCAGGTCACACACACAGTTGCCCCTCCCTCGGCCTCTGCTTTGCCGGGTGGAGCTGAGCTGCCAGGCCCGTGGCGGTGCTGGACCCCCTTGGGTGTCCTGTGCAGGATGTGCCCCTCCCCGCTCTGCTTTTGTTTTAGGTTTGTTTCTGAGAAAGCTGAGAGCATGGTCGTGTGAGGGCAGCACAGCATGGAGGACTCGGACAGTCCTGCCAAGCCTGGACAGCTGTTTGCCCATCCTGGGAGGAACAGGGTGCCCAGCTGCCTGAGCCCCGTCACCATCATCATGAGAGGTAGTTCTCCTGGCCCCGAGTGTCCCTCCTGTCCAGGGGGTGCTGGGGTGTCTGAATCCCCAGCATGGAGGCAGCGCTCAGCAAGCTGAGATGTGCTGGGCCATGGAGTAGAGTGGCAGGCCCCAAGAGAGCCTGAATAAAACCCCATGCTGAAGCCACAGACTCTGTAGGGAGTCCTTCCCTGGTGAGGGTGGGACTGGGCCCCCGCTGGAGGGCAGATTCCCAACTAGCCTGGTGTGCGGGGACTCATGCTGACGTCAGGCCCTGAAGCCCCTGCTGCCAGCACCCCCAGCATAGCAGCACCAAACCCTGCCTGTCACAGGAACCCAGGGACAAGCCAGCACGCGAATGCTATGCTGTCTTCCAAACACACACGTCTCTCGGAAAGCCCAGATGGGCACAGCTGTCAAGGTCACGATCCCGCCCAGATGGGGAGGGCTCGAGGGGCCGGCATTCATGATGCTCAGTCGGCACTGAGGTTGGAACAGATCCCGGAGCGCTTCCTGCCCCTGCTGCCTGGGCTGCACCCTTCTCCGGCTGGCCCCACTACTGTTGTGGCCAGGATGCCTTGAGCCATCCACGCGTGCTCTCTTGAGGTCAACCTCATGCCAGCCACCTCCCTCTTCCCGGGAACCCATCACTCGCAGCGTGGAGTACGTGGGCGACAGCTGTGGCCTGCCCGTCACACGCCAGGGTGGGGCTGCATGCGTCTGCCAGCCGGAGGTGGGCTGCAGAGGGGTCCCGTCCTGTGCTGCGCTCCTGGGCAATAAGATGAGGTTTAGGGTCACCTAGTTCCTCAGACTGGGAGGCCACAAGTGTAGCCACTGTCCCACGCTGCCACTGGACCTACCTGCTTGTCCTCGGGGCAGAGGGAGGAGCTGCAGCAGGCCCCGCCTGCTGAAGAGCACCTAGGAGAGGGGGGTTCTGGCTTCAGTGGAGCTAGTGCGGGTCCCAGGGGCGCCTTGCTGCCGCTCAGCACCCAACTTCACCTGAGCAGATGGCTGGGAAAAGGGGGCTGGCATGGCCACCCTGGATTGGCCTTGGCTTTCGCATCACCCCTTCCACAAGCCCCTGTGTGAACAGCGGCCACTCAGTGCCTGGCGCTGGCCTCAGGAAGTCGGCTTCTGGTGGTGCTCCAGGCCTCCTAACAGGGACAGCCCGGTCACACAGCTGCCCACACCCCCCATGAAAGCAAGGGCGTGCCTCCTGCGCTGACCCTGTTGTTTGGCCTGTGAAATGGGGACATATCATGGTCTCCTTGCCAGCTGGGTCGGGGTGGGTGATCGCTTCTCTCCGAAGGTGGTGGGACAGTTGGTTGTGATTCCTGAAAAGGAGTCAGACGTACAAGGAGCTTCAGAAGTAGGACCCAGAGCCGGTGAGAGCAGCCGGGCCCAGAGGGTCTGGCGCTGGAGGTGTTTGCCGTGCCCCCTTCATCCTCAGGACACAGGCCGGCCGCTGCTACCAGCGCCCCAAAGCCTGCCTTGTTTGCCTTAGCTAATCTCCCTGAGTGCCTCATCGTTTCCCTTGAACAAATATTTACTGCCTGCTGATACTCAGTGAGGTGCTGTGGTCCCTGAGTCACATGTGGGTCCAGCTTTAGGACTCCTGGGGAGTGACCATGATGGCCCAACTCAGGGACAGGAAGCCCTGTGGGAACATGGAGCAGTGTGAGGGAGGGGCTCCCAGCCTCTGGGAGGAGAGGACCAGAAGGCCCCCCCGGGAGGTGGGGCTGCCCCATTGGAGGAGCCAGGCATGGAGGTTCAGGGGTGAGGTTGTCTGGTATGCAAGGCCCAGGACTGTGGAGCCCAGGCGTGACTGGGGAGAGTGGCAGGTGGCTAGAGGAGCCAGGCCTTTGGCTGCAGGTGGCCAGGAGTAAGGCCAGGGCTGAGCTCCGGGCACATGGGCCTAGGCGCCAGGCACCTTGGAGAACACCCAGAAGGCCCCATCGCTCCTGTGCCACAGCAGGCCTGGCCAGTGCTGTGGTGGCCATTGGCTCTGGACGGGCCCCTGTGGCCTGTCGGGATCAGGACCGGGTCTCCTGTGCCTGGAGGGAGGTGTCGGATCACACGCATGGGGGGTCGAGGCTGCTGCTCGCAGGGCAGCCCTGGCCAAGGGGGTGGGGGGACTCACATCTGGTCATGTCTCTCTGCTGGCCCCACTCCCAGCGGGACCTTCAAGGTTCCTGGGGTGAGCAGCCTGCAGGGTGTCCCCAGTATGACTGGCGCGGGACCCAAAGCCTCATTCTCTGACCACAGAAAAGTCACCATTTTCCTGGGCCTGAGCTTACCCATCAGGGCACCTGTCACCACAAGCCCAGGATGATCTGGCTGTCCACAGGGCCGGTCACTGTTCAGAACCACATTAGGGGGCCAACAGGGCACAGCAGGTAAACCCATAACGCCAGCATCCCACATGGGAGCCAGTTTAAGTCCTGGCTGCTTTGCTTTCAATCCAGCTCCCTGTTAATGTTCCTGTGAAAGTGCAGAGGCCGGCCCAAGTACTTGGGCCCCTGTACCCATGTGGGAGACACGGTGGGGTCCCAAGCTCCTGGCTGCAGCCTGGCCCAGTCTTGGCCTTGGCAGCCATTTGGGGAAAGAAGCAGCAGGTAAAAGATTCTCCCTGCTCCTCCATCTCTAACTTTGTTTTTAAAAATAATCTTAAGACGCCATGTCAGGTGGCCTGCTATGGAGCATGCCTTCACACCCCCGCTCTGCCAAGCTTGGGGACTCCCCTGGAAGACCTGTGGCCAGTGAGGGGGTATTGCACAGTCTGCTACCTTGTGAGGACTGTCCCTGAGTGTTACAGGGAGGGTGTGGGGCACCGGTGTCCATTCCCTGGGCAGCACCCCTTCCCAGCTTCCTGGGGTGGAAGCACCGTTCATGGCCATGGCGCCTGCACCACCTGCTCTGAGGCTACGGGGTGGGAGTGCAAACTGATCCCAGAAACACCAGCTGCCTTCCTACAGTCACTCCTACACCTTTGTCCATATTACCCATTCTACTCCAGGTGGCTGCTCCCGGTGCCAGCCCCCGGCCCAGGCAGCTGCTCCCTGGTGCCAGCCCCCAGCCCAGGCAGCTGCTCTCCTGGCCCCTGCAGTGAGGACTGAATCCCATCTGATGCTCCCGTCTCCTGGCCGGCATGTTCACGGGCTGGGTGGCAGGAGCCACCAGGTCACGTCCTTTCCTGGTACAGCCTTTGGGTAAACTCCGAAGGACAGGGCCTTGATCGGTGCCTGCAGCTTCTCTTCCACAGCCAAGAGTCACATTTGTTCATTCAGCGATGCTGAGCGCCTGCTGTGTGCCTTGCCTTTGCCGGGATGCAGCAGTAAACAGGACTGGGCTTCTGCCAGAAGGGGGGGGGATGGGTGAGTGAGGTTTCCTGGGGAAGAAGATCCACCCAGCTGCCAATCAGTACATCACAGCAGCAGGTGGGAAAGGACCTTTTTGGCCAACATGGACACAGTGCCCTTGCCTGCCAGATGCATAATGTACACAGCATTTTCTCAGTTGGCTACGAGGCAGTCAGTGCCAGGCAGATGTTTCCACTGGGAAGCATGGGTCCATATCCTAGTCCTTAACCTATGTACATGGGACCTTCCAGGACAGAAGGGTCATGGCCAGAGGGGTACATTCAAGTCAAAGAGCTTCTCTGTGCTGGACTCCCCCTTCCAGCTGGGCTCAGGGGAGTCTCAGGTGTCTTCATGAGAGGAACAGGTGATGCCTTGGGGGGAGGGAGGGGGTCAGGGCAGTGGAAGGTCCTGGGGTTGTGTGTGGACCCCTTGGGAATGCCCACTCCCCACCCCAGCCCTCCATGGTGCTCAGTGGGGCTGTTGATCTCATGGTCTCCTAGGGGTGACGGGGACCTGGCTGGCCACAGCGGTGAACACAGCTTTGCTCAGGGCTTAGTGGTGACATAGGCAGGATGAAGTGGCAGCCCCATGAGGCAGGTGCAAGGAGAAGGCACAGCCCAGAACATCACAGCACCACAGGTTCAAATCCAGCCTCCCAGGCAGCCTCGCAGCCACTCACGGAGATGCTCTGTAAATACCGACAAGAGACGCCCCCTTTTCCGCAGGCAGCCAGAGCCCTGTCAGATGCAGGCCTGTGGGGGCGCCCGGGGGTTTTGCCAGTCACTAGGGCTGCAGCCTGCACCTGCACCTTGGTTGTCGGCTGCAAGGCTGCTGCTCTGCACGCCCACAGAGAGGAGACCAATGGCAAGCACCGCAGTCTGACCGCCGAGCACTTGACTGGTCAGTGTCCACGGGGGAAGCCTTTGGGGACTGGGGAGCCTCACGCGCAGTAGGTGACCCTCCTCCAGCTCTCTGAGGTTCTGGCCTCTGACAGAAGCCCCCACACCCTGCAGAGAGGGGCTGGGTCCTTGGGAGGCAGCCCATTGCTGTGCCACTTGCACCGCTAGGGAGGGTCCCAGGAGGTTTTTGTAGGGTTCCGTGGTGCCAGCCAACTTCCTGGGGATGCCCCTGCTGCTGGCTGGGCTGCTTCTCACCCTCCAAACCGTCCCGACTCACCTGTGTTCTCTCAGTCTCGGGGTTCCTGCACCCCACTCCAGCGTGCTGCGTGGAGTGCCGTGTTGGACCCCTCACTGTCCTTGGGTGTGAGGGTGCTACACACACACACGCAGTCCAGGATGCTGACAGAGCTCCCCGGACCCCTGCCCAGGTGCCAGGCATTTAGCCCACGTAAGTCTTGCTCAGCCAGCAGGATGAAGTTGGCCCAAGCCTGTGCTGGGCTCTGGGGACAAAGCAGGGAGTGGCCCCCCGATGTCACGTTGGGCCACGCTCTCTCCCCTCCCCATTCTGTCACTCTGCCTTTCAGACAAACACGTTTGAACACTTAAGGAAAGTGAAGGAAACCCAGCGGTTGCCACTCCTTGCAGCACCTGCCTGGGCTGGGCCTCCCTAAACAGAAACAGTATCAGGAGCCCCTGCGTGGATGTAACATTTGTTATTTTATTGGAAAAGGCTGGTATTCACATATTTATAATTTTATTCAACAGCTGATTAGCTTGTGAGACACCAGACCGACTGCTCCTATGGGCTTGAGTCCAGGGTGGCCAGGTCCAGCCCCGCAGACTCCAACCCTGCACCTC
Source organism: Ochotona curzoniae (assembly GCF_017591425.1). Lineage (NCBI taxonomy): Eukaryota > Metazoa > Chordata > Mammalia > Lagomorpha > Ochotonidae > Ochotona > Ochotona curzoniae. Next base: position 2,342,818 of record NW_024467118.1, on the reverse strand, counting down.
CGTCCCCTGAGCCTCTGCAGGGGTCGCCGGGAGAGAGGAAGGGGAAGCGGTCAGGCCTGGACAGCTGATGGAGGTGGCCTGCAGGTGGTGCGGGAGCAAGGGTCTGGGGCTGCCTGCCTCCCCAACTCTGATCCCCTTCTCGACACACACTCCAGGGCCCACGAGCCACTGTGGAGCTCGGACTCCCCACTTCTCTCCCGAGAAGGTGGTTCCGCCGTGTCTCTGGCCCGAAACCTGGAGGTGCAGACAAGGAAGGAACCAGGACCTGCGGGCCGCCGCCTCCCCGGGCGGTTGGTTGGATTGTGAAGTTTCATCAGAAAAGAAACGTACATGACACTGTCCGGGCCACCTGGGTTTGAAAATGAACGTGGAAGGAAAAAGAAGCATCCTTCATTCCTGTTAATTTCAAAAATAAAATAAAATCAATGGACCTTTTTCTGGGCGAGGATTATCCAGCCGGGAGTGAGTGCACATGGCATTTGTGCTTTTACACACACACAAGGGCACACGCAGCCCACAGAGCAGGGTCTCAGACAGCCTAGCTCCTGGCTGCGTTCCACGTGGTTACAGAAACACACACACACACAGCCAGGCTGAGCTGCCCAGCCACGCTCTGCTTTCCAAAGCGTGGGGGACGGGAGCCTGCCGGCTGGTGGCATGCCCCAGAGGCGTCCTCACGCGGGCCAGCAGGTGGTGTCTGTTGGGAAGCAGAGCAGGGCCCTGGGGAAGGGGCTGAAGTTACAGACACAGTGGAGCAAGGGAGGAGCCCAGGGCAGGGCAGGCTCCTGACATCATGAAGTAAAGCGAGCCACCACCCATGGGTCACAGAGCGGCTGTAACCCTTCTCCCAGGTCAGTCACTGTCACTCCTCCTGTCCGGCCTCCCAGACTGGAGAGATGCGTGCCTTCCAGAACTTCCATGAGAGACCGAACATTCGGGGCCGAGCAAGACCTGGACAGGATCCTAGCACACATGCTGCGCGCCTGTCTTGGGCCGCCAGTTACCTTTGACCACTGGCCTGTGCAGTGGGGGCATTCGGATGCCCACCAGTCACAGACAGGGCGCAGAAGGTGTTTGGGGAAGGAGGGGCGCCGTCCGTGCCCAGCAGCTGCCTGATGGATGCCAGAGGGGAGGATGGGAGTGCAGAGTGGCTGCTGGGGCTAAAGCAACTGAGCGGGTGGCAGGGTGGCAGCACTGGGGCTTGGCATGTGGCAGCGCTGGGCTGGATGTCGGCTCTGTGTGGTGAGAGGGGCAGTCCCCTGGGGCCTGGGATCCTTGAAGAGTCAGGAAAGGAGCTTGCACCTGCCAGTCCCCAGCGCATTCACCATCCAAAGTTCAAACGCGAGTCTCCACCCACTGGGAGCCAGGGCAAACTGATCCAACAGGTCAGAAAGGCTGGCTTGTCCGAGCGCAGCCCAGGCAGGACCAGCCCCAGCGTCCCCAGAGCACGGTCTGCAGGAGTGGAGAGCGAAGCTGGAGCGATGTGGGCTGACTGCGTGTAGCTGGGGCGGGCAGGGAGGGTGTGAACCAAGGAGCCTGAGCCTCAGGCTGGGCAGTCGCGTCCACTGAGGAAGTGTGGCCGTGAGTCCTTTGGAGGGGCTGGACGGGGGGACTCCTAGCGCATGTCGGAGTTGACCTTGTCCTGGAAGATGTACAGGTTATTGGTGGCCGCGATGGCGATGATGTTCTCGGCCGGGTGCCAGGCCGTGTGCAGGATCTTCTTGGTGAAGTCCAGGCTGTCCACGCTGATGTCGTCGCGCCTCCGCTTGCCGCCCACGCACACGCGCCGCGGCTTGAGCACAGCCCGCGGCTTGCTGCTCTCCCGCGACGCCTCCAGGGTCACGTCCCGCTTTGTGTTGCGGTCAAACATGCGGAAGAAGTTGTTGTAAGCGCCGGTCATGATGACGCTGGTGGGAGATGCGCAGGTGTCAGGGGACAGGGAGGTTCCTCCCCTGCCCGCCCACATGCTCCGCAGGATCTCTGTGCACCCCATGACACCAGGAGCTAGGTCCCCCAGCATGCCCCAGAGGAGGCATGGGGGCTCCCTGGCGGCTGTGTGCAGGGAGGCAACCCTGGTGGTCTGCCTGGTCCCAGTGTGAGGCTCCCTCCCTGGGAACAGCTCCCAGTTCTCTCCCTGCTGGAGCCAGGGCTTGGGAGCTTGGCAGCTGCAGGGAGCTGAGAGGCGGGGGAGTTTGGGGGTGTCCCCAGGTGGGCACAGCCACATGGAGATGGAGAGGCCAGGACCTGCGTTGTCCAAGGAGGCGAGAGCTGCCTGGAGATGCCTTCTGCTCCGTCTGGGGTGGCCTGGGCTGAGGGAGGACCATGTGGGCATAGAGTTCAAGGCCACCCAGCTGACAGAGGTGCGGAGCAGGAGAGAGGACGGGGCAGGGTCCTGCATGAGCCAGGCCGGCCAGGGACGGGGCTCCCCTGGAAGGCTGGGGGGAGGGCCAGGTCTGTGCTGGGGCCTGCTACTGGTGGCCAGAGGCAGAAGCCAACTGGGCCACAGACAGGAAATTCACACAGGTTCTGGAAGGTTGTAAGGGAATTGCGATGGGAAGTTACCCAGAAACCCCAGGCCTGAGTGGGGGAGAAGGAGAGTTCCAGGGGTGGGGAGGACAAAGGGCTCAGAATGAGGGAGGCAGGCAGCCGTCACAGCAGTCCAGGCTCTTGCCCACTGGGGAGGGTGAGGGCCTGGTTGGCCTGGCTGGATCAGCGTCCAGTGCCCCCATGAGGACTCTAGTGGCGGGCACAGGGAGCCAGCTGGGCAGAGTCCACAGCGGGTAGGGTCAGGGAGGCTGCTCTGGGCAGAAGCCAGAACCTTCTTGCATGTCGGTGGGGGGTCGGCTCAAGAGAGAGGCGACTTGTAGGGATCCCCCACCTGAGGGCAGGGAGCCCAGACGGGGGTCGCGGGTAGGAGGCCACAGCTAGGCAGGTGAGTGCATTCTAGGCCAGGCCTCCAGGGGGCAGAGCGGAGCTGACCACTGACGTGAGGCGGAGCCATCGCCCGCCCACGGGCGCCCTCTGGTGGCAACACGCTGGAGGCACAGGCAGCTGGTGCAGCCAGAGGGGATCCGTGCCTTCCCCAATCAGAACACAGGTAAGGCTCGGGACACGTGCGGGTGGGCGCAGAGGATGAGGCAAGCGTCCTTTCCTGCCCACCCCCCCCGACCCCTGAGAGTTTACAAAGGGCGGGCCCACACGAGTCAGCAGAGCCTGGGGCCGCCAGCCCCACTGCGCCCAGGGATACCTGTCACTCCCGTTCCAGGCACACTCGAATTTATCAAAGATGCAGTCATTCTCGTACAGCGAGCAGAGCTTGCTCCGCAGGTAGTCGTGGACCTGGCAGAGGAGGGGGCAGTGGTGAGAGGTTGGGCTGGGGAGCGAGCAGCATCACCCCTCGGCCCACAGCCTGGCACACACTGTCCTCTGGGCCACTGGCACAGGGAGCATTGTGGACCTGGGGTGGGGCAGACCTCCTGGGATCCGGCCCGGCCCCTCCCTGCCTGGTGACTGGGGCCAGGAGACCTCACCTCACCAAGAATGTTTCTTCATTCCTCGCGTGCCAAGAGTGCCAGCCTTGTGGGTGGTTCTGGAATAAGCACAGGGTGGGCACCTTGGAGGACCCCAGCATGGCAGGGTGGGCACCTTGGAGGACCCCAGCATGGGGCAGAGAGCACCAGGAAGGTTAGGGACTTGCCCAGGCTTCTCCAGGGTTTCCATGGCAACACCATCACCTCCTCCCAAGAGCAGGCATTGGGATCAGACACAGAGCAACCAGCCTAAAGGGCCCCAGCAGGACCAGAATCCTCCCCAGGACCACAAAGATGGGGCCCTGCAGCCACGTGACCCACCCTTCTGGTGCCTGGGCTCTGCTGGGCGGGGGCTGCTTCAGGGGGACGGCTGTGGCTGGGGACAGGGGCAGTGCACAGGTGACATGGGAAGGGCAGAATGCTGGCACACACGTCAGCCTAACCACGCCCAGGCCCAGGGACTAGGGCAGACACTCCCAGGAAGTGTGCTCGTCAACGTGGGGACACACACCTCTCAGGAGGCTCACGTGTGGCCGGGTCGCCTGGGAGCACGAGCACTCCGCCCTGCCCAAGACCCAAAACATCCTACTCTCATCCTTCAAGGTCCAGCCAACAGGACACCTCCTCCTCCGAGGAGTCTTCCAGACCTCCCCAGATGGAGCCAGAACCTGGGCTAGCTTGAAGTAGTCTCTTCAGTCCTGGCTTTGATTTAATAACCCGTGAATTTTGGCTTTCTGTCCCTTAACATAGCTGGAACAATCCCAACAGAAAAAAAAAATCCTAAATAATTTGAGGTTGCTTCCAAGAACTTGTGGGAGGGAAATGGAAGAGAGAGATATGTTGATTTTGATGAAAGAAAGAAAAAAGCAAACCGCAGTTTTCCTGATATGCGTTCTCCATGGAGACCCCGCAGCTGACACCAAGGTCAGCGTGTCTTTCAATGCACTTGCCACAAACTGTCGGAGTTGCTGCCAGGCAGGCACGGTGGCGTGTGTGTGTCTGACTGCACGGGGCCCACCTGGTAGGTCTCGATGGGCCTGGCCTCCATGTTTAGGTCCCAGACCTTGACCGTGAGGTAATCCCGCGTCAGCATGTACCGGCCGCTGTGACTAAACTTCACGTCGGACACAGAGGAGATAATTTCTGAGAAGAAGGAACGGTTGCTGGGATCCTCAGGCTCCTCAAACACTGGGGGGAGAGAGAGAGAGAGAGAGAGAGAGCTCTCACTGCTCTGCTGCCATCATGACTGACCACTCACCTCCGGCCCCCGGCTCACGCCGTGTTTGCTCAACCCCTCAGCAAACTTGGACCCAAACACCCCGCCAGGTACAGCCTCGGGTGATCTCCAGAGGACAGCCCTTGAGCACGTCCAAGCCCTCTGGTTTACAACTCCGTCCCAGCACACATCTGGGGTCAAACCCCCAATGCACCCCACCAGACAGCCAAGAGGACTGGGCCCTGGGGGGCCCGGGCCACACCTCGGGGCTCGGAACTGCTCTGCCAACAGAGCAGCACCTTGATTTCCACCTGCCAGTGAGGGTGATGCCAGCTTTCCAAAGCACCCTAGACTGCAGAGCCAGCGAGGCTCGAGGCCCTGGGACCCCGGGCTGGCAGCTCTCTCAGCGCAGGGGGCGGGTGCAGAAGCCGGGTCTGGACCCCCTGCCTCCCGCCAGGGTGTGTGGACTTGGCAGTCACTTAGCAGCTTGCCTGGGAGGAGCTTGGCATCTGACAGGTGGGCTTAGCTGTCTGCTTGCACTGCCCCCCACCAGGGTGGCTGGCCAGAAGCCTGGGGGCAGTGAGAGGAGTCCCAGAGTGCCCTGCAGCCTCTGAGCCACCCGCCACCGACAGCCACCGCAGGCACAGTGTTTGGAGTTCTGACAGTGCGAGGAAAGCACTGTCCATCTGCAGGATCTGTAACTTTTTTTTTAGATTTGTTTTATTTTTATTGCAAAGTCAGATATACAGAGAGGAGGAGAGACAGAGAGGAAGATCCTCTGTCCGCTGATTCTGCAGGGTGATGGGGCGGCTGTTCATTGTGGCAGCTAAGATGCCACGCTGGGGGATGGCCCTGTGGTGTAGCAGATTTGGGTCCCAGCTGCTCCACTTCTGAGGGGGTCGCTCTCATTGGCGGGCTCCCCAGGCACACCGTGCAGTGTGCTGCCACCAGCGCGAGTCCCCCAAGGCCACACCTGCCCGGGTGGGGCGCTCCGGTCTCCTCAGCAGTTTTGCATAATTGGGTTTCTCTGGTTCCCACATGCACACCCTCCACCCCGTTGGCGTGCAAGATGGGGGCAGGGAGTGGGGGTGTCTTGCGGGGGGCCAGAGCACCCCTCGCCCTCCCTCTGCTAGGGCTGACGTGGAGGGAGCCGAGGGGGTGCTCAGTCCCCACCAGCAGCCTTCCCCCAGCCGCACAGAAACCCGGGGTCTGCCTGCTGCATAAAACCCTCCGTGGCTCCCCCGTGCCCACAGGATGAAGGCTGCAGTGCCAGTCGTTGGGCCCAAGCCAGCCTGCTGCTCTGGCCTCACTTCTGCCCCCGTCCCCCACAGAGCCTTCTGCTGCCAAGACACCCGGGCCTCTGCAGGCTAGGACAGGAAGGCCCTGGAACCAACAGTCGGGATGGATCCTGAGCCCGTGCCATGAGCTGGGCAGCCGACTGCGACCAGCTGTGAGTGCCTTCTGGCAAGCCTCTTGACCCCTGAGAGCCGAACACGAAGGCACCTCCAGAGGCAGCAGTTGCAACCCTCCCCAACTCCTACACACCCTTGAGAACCCCAACACTGATGCCCGTTCTCTGCCGGTTGTGCAGATGCCCCCACCCCACCCACACAGTCCTGGGGGTGTCCTTGGAGGAGCCAGCAGGGAAGCGTGGTCACCATGGAGCGCTGGCCACTCCCTCTGTGGGCAGGGCAGGGCTCCTGCCATAGTCATGGTTAACCTCAGCACTTTGAACCCGCTGCATGCCCAGCCCTGCTCACCAGGCAGAGAACCTTCTGTACTTGTGGCTCTTCTGCCCCAGGCCGGGCAGCGAGCCTTCCCTTGCGTCCACCTCCACGCCTGCGCGGTGCAAGGTAGAGGGCTCCTCCGCCTAGAGTCACACAGGGCGTTGAGGAGGGGGCCTTTAGGGGGGCCTGGGGTCTGGCCATGGGCCCCACCCCATTCTGCCGCCCGTCGCCCCAGCGCCACCATGATTAAGACCCCCGCACACACTGCCACACTCCCCAAGTGCCCAAGTGGACCCTGAGATGCAGTGATCACCCACCGATCACAGGGTCCTGATTGGATAGGGGTCGGCAGAAGAGGATGGGACACCGGACACAGGAAGGTAGGGAGGGTGCCAGGGGCCCCGGCTGGAAAAGGCAGGGCATGGATTCTTCCAGGAAACTTCTAGAAGAGACCCAGCTCTGCCAACACTCGACTGCACTTCTGGCTTCCAGCCCTTGCACAGAACGCATCCGTGTGGTTTGCAGCCTGCGGGCCTACGGCCTCTGCTGCTGTGAGGTGGGAGTGAGGGACCCCCACCGGGTGGCTCTGAGGGGCTCCCGACAGGTGAGACCGAGGCCCGGCCAGTGTGGGCTGCGGCTGTGGCTCCTCCCAGAACTGGGCCAGGCACACACTCAGGGTCGTGCAAAGCGGGACCGCTCTCTGAGTCAGCCCTGCACTCTGAGCCGAACCCACCAGCCAGCCCTCCCTTCCAGCGTGTCCTGCGCTGTCAAGAACAGAAATAGCTGTCAATTCTGCGGGTGGTGTAGCGTTGCCATGGTTACCTATCACCAGGCCTGACAGACAAAAGGCAGGATCTTCCAGCACTTGGGAGCCAGGCGGGACCGTGGGCAGCAAACATGGTGGCTGCGGCCTCGTGCTTGGCCCCACCAGGTGCCCCACTTCCAGGACACTTTCTCGGGTGGGCCACAGCGTGCAGGGAGTGCCTGTCCCTGTGTGTCACCAGATCAACGCGCAGCCATGCGAGGCCCATGAATTGCCCCCACACCATTAGATCTGCCAGAAGCCGGGTGGACACTCTGTACCTGCGCTGCAGGAAGTTTCTGGGAGAGTACTGAGTTTGAGAAGTGAAAAAAAAAAATCCTTCAAAAAGGAAAAATACAAAAATGACTTCCACAGACACCTGCAGGAACCAGTGATTAAAACTGAAATACGGGCCCAGGGCAGTAGCCTAGCAGCTAAAGTCCTCGCCTTGAACAAGCCAGGATCCCTTATGGGAGCTGGTTCTAATCCTGGCAGCTCCACTTCCCATCCAGTTCCCTGCTTGTGGCCTGGGAAAGCAGTCGAGGACGGCCCAAACCTTGGGACCCTGCACCCATGTGGGAGACCCGGAAGAAGCTCCTGGCTCCTGGCTTCAGATTGGCTCAGTTCCGGCTGTTGCAGTCACTTGGGGAGTGAATCATCGAATGGATCTTCTTCTTTGTCTCTCCTCTCTGTATATCTGACTTTGCTATAAAAATAAATAAATCTTGGAAAAAAGACTGAAATACACCTGTGTGGCTGAGGCTTCAAGGAGCAGGTGTGTGACAGAGAATGAAGGGTGCCTTGCAGGAGCTTAACGAAAACCAGGCGGGTGCAGGGAAGGAAACGGAAGGCGATGCCAGCACGCCACAGGGGCACAGCAAGCCCGCGTGACCCTCAGCACGCCACAGCAGCCCTGGCCTGCCTGCTGCTTGGGACAGAGTCCTTGGGAAGGGCCTGGCACCCCACGTGAGCACCTGGGCAGTGGCCAGCAGGGCTGGCCGCACGGTTACCCAGTTATCCACGGTGGTCCAGAAGACCCAAGAGCCCTTGCTGGATACCGCTGGCCCTGCAAAGAAGCTTCCAGAACTGTAGTGCAAGTTGGGAGAGGTGGAGTTCCCCCAGCTCCCTGAGGCCTGAGGGGCGGGATGGGAAATGACAATGGGGTGGCTCCCCCAAGACAAAGTCAGGGACTGACTCAAACAGGCTCTGTGGCCATCTAGGATGTTTCTAGAACTCTCTCACGCAGAGGGGCTGCTGGATTCCACGGGCGCTGGTGCCAGGCAGAACCCAGCAGCCCAGACCCAGCCCTGCTCGGCCCAGACCAATCCCTGGGGCCATTTCCTGTTAGGTACAGTTGCCCCTGAGAGCGTGGTGGTCAGAGGGAAGTGCCCAGAGAGAGCTTGGCATGCTAGGCAGTGATGGCAGTGGTGGCTCAGCCTCGGGCCTGGCCCATGCAGAGGTGACAGGTGACAGCCTTGGAGGTATCCAGCCTGCTGGGAGAGTCAGGGTGCTTTCAGGGCATGGAGTTGGGACAGGGGTCCCAGTGCAAGGTGGGGTCATGAAAGGCTTCTTGGGAAGAGGGGACCCCTAAATGTGACGCTCCTCAGCTTCCGGATCCCTTGGCCCTTACCCAGGAAGCCAGGCAGCATCTGGGGGTGTCAGGCCCTGGCGGCGGGGGTGGCAGGGCCAGCCCTGGAGAAGGCCAGGCCGCTGCCCCAGGGAGCACTTACACTTGGAATGCTTGTCGCACAGGGCGGCCGCCCGCATGTCGCACAGCCGCAGGGAGCCCTTGCTGCTGCTGTAGACGAACAGGTTGCAGTGGTGAGGGTGGAACTCGGACGCCGTGATCACCTCCGTGAGGTCCTCCATGTTGGCCGGCTTGATGTCCACAATGTCTGCGGGCAGTGAGGTCAAGGACGTGGCCGTGAAGGGCCCAGGGCTGCCCTGCCCTCCCCGGGGAAGCCCCTGCATACCTCACCCCTACCGGAGACGACCACCTGCCGGCTGCACGGCCTGCCACGGGGGACCCGCCGGGCCTCTGCCCGGCTCACCCGCCCCTGTCATCATTGCCAAGCACCAGGAAGTTCATCAGCTGCCTCCTACTGCGTGCTGGGCGGCTGAGGGCCCTGGGGGTCGTGATGCTGAGCTGAGCGTGTGTCCAGCCCCGTCTTGGGGCCACACAGACCCCCCCACCCCCTGGCCTGCGCAACTTCCTCTGCATCACTGGGTCCCCTCCCACTCCCCCTCCCAGGAGCTGGAGTCCAAGAATGTTGGGATGGGCTGAGTGGTGTAGACAGGAGTGCCTCTGTGGCCGGAAGTCCCGGGGTCTGGGGGGAGGGGCACTGGTGCCTGTAGTGCTGGCGTGGTTGGGGGCAGCAGCTGGTCCTGAACAGGAGACCCCACGCAGCCTCACCCCCTCCCAGGCCCTAAGGTCTCCTGTGAAGCCTGAGGTCGGCAGTGCAGCTCTCCACCCCTCAGCTTGCCCATCTGTCAAATGGGCTCGACAACTTGAGCCTCCCGGCTTTGCCATCCTAAGAGGCAAGGTTCTTGCCACACCCAAGGCATGGCAGCCATGGGAAACAGGCCCATCTGCCAGACACCCTCTGCTTCGTCTCACCCCAGCCCCAAGGAGAAAGTCACTTCCGACAAGGGCCTGTAAGATGTGCAAGGACTCGGCAGCCAGTAGGACACCCTGAGGCCCCTGGGCCGGTGCCCACATGCTGCTCCCAGGAAGCCAGCAGCAGCCAGGGACCAAGACTCTCAGAGTAACGGGGTGAGCGAAGGCGGGCTCTGCCACCAGCACTGTGAGCGCCCAGCCACAGTGAAGCCGAGGCACCAGGGACCAGGCCATGGGTTCCTTGTAGGCAGGAGCTCCGAGAGCTGGCATGAGGTTGGCTGCGACCCTCCTCTGTTCCCAGAGTCCGACTGGAAGCTAACTTGTGGTGGACACAGCTGTGGCACCCGAGGGGAACACCCATGCTGCCCCAAGTCTCGGCTTGTCACTGTCACTGCACACAGCCACACCTGCCCAGGGACTAGTGACAGTGCTGCCCCCATGGGGACAGATAAACCATGACAGCCCGGGGCTGGCTGGACGGCACAGGCGCAGGCCCAGGACTTTGAGTATGGACTGCGGAGACCAAGATGTTCAGTGTGTCATCTCAGGGTCCCTTGATGTCCCAAAGGTGCTGAGAATATAGCAGAGGAAAGAAAGCTCCCTCCCGTCCCATCCTCTGTCCAGGACACCTCCACCAGGCAGTCCTGCAGGGCTGAATTCCAGAGCCATGCCCAGGTCCCCGTCAGTCTTGCCAAGGACTCCATCACCTCTGCCAAGGGCACCACCTCACCTGAAGCCCAGCTTGCGGCGAGCACTGGTTGTGTGGACTAGAGGCCAGGTCACCTACCCACCAAGTCCGCCAGCTGCTAATGGAATCAGGCACACACCCCCAGGGAGAAGCTCAAAGTGAGACACAGGTAAAGAAAACGCCAAGTGTCCTGGTGGCGCACGTGGGCTCCTGACTCACGCCACGGGGGCTCAAGTGCAGATGCTGCACCTAGCTGGCCGTTAAAGACACAGGCAGGACAAGGACCACAGCGCCATGCCCAACATGGGCCAGGCACACAGAACCACACCGGACCAGAGAGGAACCCGAGGCGTGGGCCCACCAGGAGGAGTGATGCAGGGCCAGCAGGACCACAGGGGGGCCTGCAATCCTGGCTTCCTTCCTCCCAGCCCAGTGCCGGGGGAATGGGGGCGCATTTCACACAACCTGCAGCTCTCTCCCCACAGCCCTGGGTCTGGCTCCTGGCTTCCAAGAGGCAGATGCTGGGCACACACTGGGATGGAGGAGAGAGGCCTTGGCCATCTCCAGCTGAGCTGAGCAGGGCTGGCAGGAAAGGTGGGGGGAGAAGCTGTTACAGTGGAGACCCTGCAGTGACCAGCCCTCCCCTGCAGAACCAATGGAGAAGGGGTAGGCAGTCTAAGGGTTAGGGGACTCCAACTTGGGGCTAGGGGTTAGCCTGAGTGTCATAGGAACGTGGCCACGCCCCCAACCTGCCATCTAGAGAAAGTGCTAGAAACATCAGCTAGCTGTCCAAGCCTGGGCGGGCAATGAGTCACATCCTTTAGCAAGAAAACAGCTGTTTGTAGGGGTGCTGGGTGCCCCAGGTTCCTGATCGTGCTCCTTGTTAAGACATCTGGGTCCCACTGCCTTAGGGTCTCAGCTGGGGCCAACAGGTGGTCAGCCATCTCCACCAAGGCCCAGGGCTTCCTGCAGCCCAGGCTGCTGTCAGCGGTCCTGACTCCACCGGGCACAGCCCCAATCCACACCTGTCACCACCAGGCAGTGGGCACTGCTAACACCCTCCCTCAACCAGCAAGGAAAGCAAGCCGCAGACAAGCTGGGCCAGGACTCGGCTGCACTGCTGGGGGCTGGTAGGACTGAGCTTTACACAGAACTGGCCAACTTCACTGTCACACACACTGCTTCTTGTCACAACAGCCACTGGTGCTTGAGCCTGAGTGCCCGCCCCTTGCAGCGAGCTGGGCTCTGAGAGGGAGGCTCCCTGACTAAGGCCCCTCCACATGCCCCTGGACCCTCCGATGGCCTGTCCTGCTCCACTGGCCTTTTGTTGTGGACTCCACAGTCCAGAACAGGGACAGGGGCTTCCCATAGCACTGCAGCCTTGCAGAGTCCAGCAGAGAGGGCGGGAGTTTCTGGAGGGTTCTACACAGGGGGGTGTGGGACCTGGTTCACTGTGCTGGGACGGGCGCTGTGAAGGCTGTACAGGGGTCCCCTAACGCCCGTTCCTCAGGGCAGCCCTTAAGCAGGGGTCTTTACAGGTGGAGACCAGAGGCACATAGTCCAAGGCCACAGTCACACGTCCTGTGGATCATGTGTGAATCCGGCAGCATGGGTTCCTGAATCTGAGAGCCAAAGCCAGATAGGTCAAAGTTGTGGTCAGGGTGACAGAAGCCTGGATTCCCAGCACCTGATCCAACTGTTCAAGCCAGAGCAGCCTCCCGGTCAATACTACAGGATGAGTGCGTGGGTGGATGGGTGAATGGATGGGTGGGTAGATGGATGGATGAAAGGGTGGGTGGGTGGATGGATGGAAGGGTGGGTGGGTGCATGGATGTATGGAAGGGTGGGTGGGTGGATGGATGGGTGGGTAGATGGATGGATGGGTGGGTAGATGGATGGATGGAAGGGTGGGTGGGTGGATGGATGGAAGGATGGATGGATGGAAGGATGGATGGATGGATGGATGGATGGATGGAAGGATGGATGGATGGATGGATGGATGGGTGGATGGATGGATGGATGGATGGATGGATAGATGGATGGATGGGTGGGTGGTTGGATGGATGAGAGGGTAGGTGGGTAGATGGATGGATGGGTGGGTGGGTGGATTGATGGGTGGGTGGTTGAATGGGCGGGTGGGTTGGGTGGATGAATGGGTAGATTGGGTGAGTAGATGGATGGGTGGGTAGATGGATGGATGGGTGAGTGGATAGGTGGGTGAGTGGGTGGGTGGATGGATAGAGCACAGAGAAGAGAGAAGCAGAGAAGAAACCAGAACTCAGAGGCCCCCAACTCTCACAGCCTCCCCTAGCAACTATCCAGTCCACTTCTCTAAGACGCCATGGACAGGGAGCTTTTGAGCAGGCGGCACCAGGGACAGGAAGAGGCAGGCTGGGGGTGGTGGCAGTGACCATGGCCGGTGAGGGACGCCTGTCCTCCCCACATCAGTCCCCGTATTCACAGCACTGGGTCAGAGATGGCGCCAATAGCCTGGCTGGGGCTGCCTGGGGACAGGGTGGCCTGGGCAGGCCTGGGCTCCAGCTTGGGTCACAGACTCAGCATAGAGCTGGCAGGTGGAGTCGCCTTGGCTGGTCCTTCGCCCCCAGCACAGTGAAGGAGCCAAGCCCTGTGGTGGACATGCACTGACAGCGGCTGCCCCAGCCCCCTGCAGCTGACTCAGGCCTGTTCCAGCCCACCCAGCTGTAGGGTCTACCCCTATATGGGAACTGGGAATCTGCAGATCAAGGCTTAATGTGATGTTAGCTTTAAGAATGAGACATTGCTCATAGGAGAGCAGAAAAATCAAGCAGTCATCTTTGACTTTCTCTGGGTACCCCTAGGTAAGCAGGGATGTGTCCACTGAGGCCTCCCATGCAAGGGCACTATTAAAGATGTACCGAACTAGAGGACCAGGGAGGACCAGGGTTGGGGGAAGGGGGTGGCACAGTGGTTCACAGGCGAATCCTCTGCCTTACAGCGCCAGTATCCCATCTGTACACTGGTTTGTGTCCCAACTGCTCCACTTCTGATCCAGCTCCCTGCTTATAGCCAGGGAGAGCAATGCAGGATGGGCCAAGGTTGGGCCCCTGTGCCCAGGTGGGAGACCCAAGAGAAGCTCCTGGCTCCTGGCTTTGGATGAGCTGAGCAGTGGCCTTTGAGGCCATTTCAGGAGTGAAGCAGTGGATGGAAGATCTTTCTGTTTCTCCTCTCTGTATATCTACCTTTACACGGAAGTTCAGACGAAGCTGGGGAAGAAGAGCTGGCCAAGCCCAGCAGCAGGGACCCTCAACACTCGGGGACCGGGAACATGGCACCACCCTGCCCTGACGTGGCTCCGCCTTTCATGTGAGCAGTGACTGGGCGGAGAGCTGACACTCAGGGGTGGGTGGACAGTATCTGGGCTGGGACAGGGGGACAGAGCTCCTCAGCCCTGTGGAGTGCAGAAACCCTGATGGGCCATTGGACAGTCCTGGTCCCGGGAGGGGAACAGCTTCGCCACCATCCAAGGGCTCAACTTGCTCCGGAAGGTGCCAGGGCTTGAAGCGGGGTCTCAGTGGGTCCTGTGAGCGGGTCAGGACTCTCCTTACAGGGCTGGCCAGCTGCACCTCTGGCATCTGGGCCAGGGTCCAAGGGAGAAAGGCTAGGGCTGGATGAGCTGCGAGGTCTGCCAGCGGGCCTCGACATTCCTGGGGGAAACTTGCCCTAAGTGTCTAGGGCCTCAGAGCAGTAATTTGCAGCTCAGCCAGGAGCCACGGCTGCCTCTGGCACCTCGCATGTCCAAAATGAAACACCTTTTCTAATCCCTCGCTGCCATCAGGCCCGTCTTGGCACCTGCAGCCCCACCCTCCGCCCGGTCCTGACATTGGTGAACCTGCCCCTCACTGCCATCAGGCCCGTCTTGGCACCTGCAGCCCCACCCTCCGCCCGGTTCTGACATTAGCAAGCCTGCCCCTCGCTGCCATCAGGCCCGTCTTGGCACCTGCAGCCCTCACCCTCCGCCCGGTCCTGACATTGGCGAGCCTGCCCCTCGCTGCCATCAGGCCCGTCTTGGCACCTGCAGCCCCCACCCTCCGCCCGGTCCTGACATTGGCGAGCCTGCCTCTCTGCTCTGGGTCCCCATGTCCTGTCTCCTCACCAGGCAGAGGTCCCGGCACAGCATGCCTCCCTGGCCAATGAACCTGGCAGGGGCTTCCCCAAGCCACACACACACCTGGGACCCCCATGCGTCTCTTCCGAATGCCTGGGTTCTGTGACCCAGAGCCACCTTAGGGCTCTTAATTGTCAGCAATGCACACACGGATGGACACACACATAGACAACACATACAACACTCACACAACCTTCACACATACAGTTACATTACACGCACTCTCATACATGTACAAACACATACACATGACATGTGCACTCATGCTGACACAATATACTTTCACATACACTCTGACACACACATAAATGCACACTCAAAAGCACATTGTCCCATACAACTGTCACAAACACACAGCCACATATGCACTCACACACATAACTGTCATGCATACTCTCACACTCACACACTCTCATGCTGGCACATGCACAGTCACACACACACTGTCACATTGGCACAGCACAGTCACACACAGACACTAACACACACACAGATCCATTCTCATCTGCCAGCTCCTGTTGCCCACAGCCAGGACGTGTCGTATTTCCAACAGTTCACTGCCATACAGTCGGAAGGTTGAGCACACATCCAACCCAGCCACAGTGGGCAGGACTTTAGTGGGCGGTGGCGTGGGCCTCATCCCTCCCTCCCTCCTCCCAGCCCAGGGCCCCTGGTCAACAATCTGCCTTTGTGGCCTGGCAGAACCCTCAGCTTCTGGACTTGACCTTGGAGGTGGGGCCTAGGCTGAGCTGGTGCTGACCTGCCACCTTGGGCAGTGGGACACAGAACACAGAGCAGAGGCCTGTGCCTGAAGTACCTCAATACCAGGTCGACGCATGGAGTGGACAGAGCAAGCTCCTGTTCCAACTCCATATAATCCATTTAACATATTGTCCTTGGAGAGAGGACGTACCTGATATTAAACTGATAAGAACAGATACTACACTTGATCTTGCCAAAAGGTGTTGCCCTATTATTACATAATTATGACACTACTCCCTCCATTGCTGTTACTATTATTCTCACTTCCACAATCACTGCTACTACTGCTGTTAGTACCGTCACTGCTGTCATTATTCCTCTGAGGGTTCCGAGCGGCAGGTGCCCTCCCTGCTCCACGCACCCCAGGCCTTGGAGGCCTCACTGTGCCCTGACTCCTCCCACTGTGAGGCTGTGGGACTAAAGTCAGAGCTCAGAAGTACTAAAGTGTGCTGAGTGATGGATGAATCAAGAGAATAATGTGCTAGGCAGTGGACAGGTAGTACTAGGATGACAGTAACGAAGAATAGTGTTGGGACTGGTATTAAGAAATCATTCGATAACAAGTGAATGTCTAGCAATAAAGAAAATAAAGTCAATGGCAAAAATATGTGTTAAAAGATAACAGGTGATGATAGAGATTAAGGTTAAGAGATAGCACCTAGTAGAGCGTTGGATGAGTAGCAGTAATTAGAATATAGGATAAGTAATATGAGAACGATGCTGATGACTTAATCGATGACTTAATTGCTAAGCTAGCTGCTAAGTTTGGCCTCTGCAATAAGTGCTTTGCTTGCTGCAAAGCGGAACCAAGGTAAGGCCATGAGAGACCTCGGACAGGAACAGGCCTAAGCTTGTCTCTAGAACTGAGGCACCTGCTTCCCCGAAGTGGGCCGCCACATACCCTAGACAGAGCCGGCCAGTTAGAAGGGACATGAAAGGCCCCTAGTCATCATGTGGTCATGGCGATAGAGGCTGGCCACTGGAGTGGGCATGGATAAGAGAGACCGACCACCAGAGTGGTCACGGGTGACAAAAACTGACCAGTTACAATCTTGCCAATGCCTGTTTGTAGAATCAATGGCCCATTCCTAGAATTGCAGGCAAGACCCTATATAAACCACGTGAAATATATGGTCAGGGTCCTTGTCAAGACTCCACTGCGTTGGATGAGACTTGGACCCTGGCGCACTAGCAATAAAGTTCCTTTGCTTTTGCATTATCTCGAGTGGAACTCCTCTGTTGAAGGCAGTGGGACAAATTCCGGACTCAACACCACCCTTGTGGATGCCCATGGATCAGCGATTCTTTGCTAACCAGTCTCTCGGGGGTGACACTGCCCCTGGACCCCCGTCCAGCCACAAGGACTGTTGAGCATGGGGTCTGAATCCAGCTGGCTTCTGATGCCCAGGTTGTCACTCCAAGCCCTGGGCAGAACTTGGACAAGCTCTGGGCCCAGGGCAGCTGTCCCTGTCCCTCCTCAGGGCACAGCTGGACCTCTTGTCCTTCCTGGTCCCCACTGAGGCCCCAGGGTGCCGGAAACCATGGCCATCCCGGAAGCGGGAAAGGCATGGGCAGCCCTAGGTGCCAGCATTCTTGAGTTTTCTGAACCCCAGGGTGATCCGCACACTTCCTGCCATTCCCTGTGCGTGCCAGCAGCTTCCTCACTTTTGAAGTGGAACCACAGGGCCTCGTTCCAGCCGGCTCCCCCTGTGCCCGCAGGCCCAAGCGCTGAAGGATACTGAAGCTCCTGTCGGTGACGGCCAGGTGCCAGAGGTTGATCCGCAGGTCGTCCGCCGACATGTACGTCTCGCAGTCACTGTTCACGGAGATGGAGTTGATGTGGTAGGTGTGGCCATTGGCGAATATCCTCCGTGGGCTCACCTCCACCATAAGGTCCATGGGCTTCAGCACTGGCACCTGCGGGGAGACGTGGTCAGGGCCGGCCACGGGGTGCAGGGCAGGCAGCCATGAACGGTGGCTGCACCGCTCTGCCTCCCAAACAGGAGAAGAAGCAGTGGTGTATCCCACTGACCTCCCACCAGACACATGTCCTCCCTTCTCTGCGCTCTGCTTGCTGGGAGCTGGAGGCCCAGCCTAGGACTGTACTTCCCAGCTGCCCTTGCGTGTGGGTGTGGTCACGTGACTCATCCTGGCCAGTAGAGTGCAAGCAAAGTGATGCACAGCATAGGGATCACAGTTTGAGCAGAAGGCACCTGCCCCTTCCTCAGCTGGAAGGTGGAGGCGCAGGCCTCAAGGACAGGGGCACAGGGACAGCAGAAGCCAGCAGGCCATGCCGGAGTGTCTGGTGTGGCCCAGGCACCATTAGCTGCCTGTGAGGAGCAGCCTTGCTCACTCCAGGGAGGAAATGGGATGCCAACCCCAGAGCCAGCCTTGTGGGCTTGGGTGCCAGCTCTCGGTTTCCGGCTTTGGACCTGGGTTCTCCAACCTCCTCTCTCACTTTTGCCCATGCTGGGACTCGCAGCTCCTGTCCTTAGCTGTGCTCAATTCTGCAGTTTAGTGCCATGTTGGCAGCAGGTGCATGTCCCAGGTGCCCTTCTGCCACGGTCAGGGTCTTGGCTGGCAGAATCTCCTTCCGGCCCCTGGCTCAGCTGAGTGGCTCTGAGTGAGATGCAGCCTCGCTCTGGGCCCCAGCTCCCTGCTTCGTGGGCTGTGCTGGCCACTCCATCTTACGCTCACAGACGCCCAGGACACGGTGACCATGACTGAGGCACGGACTAGGGACATGCCCTTGGCTAGCCAACCAGTCAACAGCACGGCCGGTGTCTGAACCTGACCCTGACTACCAAGGTCCACCACATCTAGAAACCCTGCGATTTGCACAAAGCACACCCACACAGCCCCGCAGCTGGCCAGCCCCTCACCTGCAGTGACGTCACGGTGGACAAGTCCTTTAGTTTCCCTTCTTCATCCTTCAGGTTGTAGCCCTCGGGCCGTTTGTCTCGCTCCGTGATCTTCCATAGCTTGATTGTCTTATCTTTAGGGACCAAGGGGACAAGACCCATAACTCACCTAGCAGCAGTTGGAACCTATCTCAGACACTCACTGAAGGTCATACCCCAAGCGTGACAGTGACATTCCCACATGACGACCACCCAGTGAGCTGCCAGCTTTCCTCAGCCCTCCATGCATGGGCCAAAGGTGACTGAGCGAGCTGCTCCCCTGCCAGGCAGCAACCAGCCACCAATACCCAGCTGCTGGTGGCCTCCCCGCCCTGCAGTTCCAGGGAGCCACTGGATGGTAGGGGATGTGTCCTTCAGGCAAACACACCCTGGACATCGCTATGAAGGACTTTTCAGATGGGACTGAAGTCCATGATCCTCCCAGGCATGGCAGGCCTTACTCACCCAGTGAAGCATGCCCACAGCTCAACAGCAACCTCATGGGCTTATCTGTGGTGGCCAGCGTCTGCCCGGGGCCTCCCACCTGCCCTGCAGACTTGGGACTCACCGAGCCTCTGTGGTCATAGGCACTAAGTCCCTACAGCAAATCTCTCTCTCTCTCTCTCTCTCCACCATCATGGATGAAATTGGGAAGAGCATGGTGGGCATGTCCTCTCTCTGGGTACAAAGGACACAGGGCTGCCCAGGCTCCCGGTCAGCACAATGCCCATGCCAGGTGAGCCAGGCTGGGTAGCCTGGGGCTGCAGGTGGGTGTTGGCATGATGAGCATGCAGTGTGTCCAGTGGCTACTGGGTTTACTAAGGCCAGCCCCCTCGGCCTTATCAGTGCTGTCTACCATTGCCATGAGTGGCTAGTGGTGGCAGTGGGGTGGAACAGCCACAGTGCCAGGCCAGGGGAGTACTGATAAGCACCAGGCTGCTCCTGGTGGGAAGACCAGAAGACTCAAGCCACACGCCCAGGCACCTGCTGCCCGCTGCCAGCGACCGTGACGGCAGGGTGTGGATCTGCTCACCGTTGGTAGACAGGAGCGAGTGGGCAGCGTTCTGCTGCGGGAGCCATTTGATCTTGTTGATCTTCTCCTCTATCTCCAGGCTCTTGAGATAGTCGAACTCAGGCTCGTGGCTCTGGAACGTGCTGTACACGTCGTACTCGCCCTGGCTGTGTGGTGCATTTTTGCTCTGCAAAGAGACCCCCCACCCCAGGGGACAAGGGCTGAGCTCCACGCCTGGACTCGCTGGACTGTGGCGAGGCCACGTTGGGGCGGGGTGGGAGTGTGCATCTGGGACACGGCCGGGACAGTGTATACCTGAGGCGCCCCGAGCCAGAAGGGAGCCGGGAGCCCCAAGCAAGACAGAGGCAAACTGGACCAATGATGACAAGAGGCAGAGGGACAGTGGGGCAGGCAGCTCCTGTCCTGTGAGCCGCTCCCCGGCACAGGGTCACAGCCAGGAGCCAGACCTTAAACTGAGTCTCCCATGCGGGTGGCAAGGACGCAACTAGTTGAGCCATTATGGCGGCACTCCAGGGTCTGCACGGGCATTTGGATGAGGCCATCTTAACCACCAAGCCCAGCAGCTGCCTCCACTCATCCACCTTCACCTTCTGGCTTTCCGGGGGACCCACCATGCCCCAGGCAGCCAGCCACTGCACAGTGAGTGTACCAGGGCCATGTCCCTGGTGTGGGGGACAAGTCCAGCCAATCTGATAACAGGAAACGGGCAGGGTGGAATAACACACTGAGCCAAGCCCAACTTCCAGGTGCTCCACGAATTTTCTGGAAGTCCCAATTTTTCATCTTGCCATCCTTTGTCTTGCTTTCCAAAAGCCTTAAAGCTCTTTGGCGTTTCTGTGGCTTCCCCCTTGACTGAAGTCTGGGCTACTGCCGGTCGGTGGGATCAGAGTGGGAACAGCAAAAGGAGGCTATGAGGAGCTTACAGCCTGGGCTTCAGCCACCTGACCCATCCACACGGGGGTGCGAGCACACCCCATCCCTGCCTGGGATGCACTGGGTCAGCCACCACGGAGCATCCAGATGAGACTTGAGTCATGCTGGGAGCACCAGCCTGTGGCCAGGCTTGTAGAGAGGGTGTGGGGCTGTGAGCAGCCGCTCTTTACTTCGCTCCGCCCCCACCCTGCTCTCACCGGAGTCTCTCAATCTGGTCCCTGGCTGTGGCCACAACCCACTGCCCCCGAGCCAGGCAGGCAGAGGTCCACCCTCCTCCCTGCAACTTGTGTGCACCTGCTGGTGCCTGCTCTCTTTTCTTATCTAGAAAACAGGCCATCCACCTTCACCCTCTGTGGCAGGCACAGAGCACCTGGCCAGGTGTCCACACATAGCAGGTGCCCAGCAAGATCCACCAGGAGGTTCTTTCACTGTCCCAGAAAACCTCCACTAGGCCAGCTGTCCCAGCCAGTCCTCAGACCTCAAGCCTGTTGGACCAGAGACCTGCCAGGGGTTGAGGGTGCATTGTGGGACCAGGGGCACATCAGGTGTGGTCTGAACATACTCCCAGATCAGGGTGAAGTCCCCCTCCATCCCCTGTCAGGCCAAGACAACACCAGATTGCCCGAATAGGGAAAGGGGGATCTGAGGTGTGCAGCTTCCTCCAGGGCTGGACCACAAGCGGTCAACATAGCTTCCCATGTGGAGGACTCAGGGCATGGCCTCGAGTGGACACTCCCAGCCTGGGCAAACCCATCCCCTCCCCTCTTTAGGGGTAAAGGGGACACTCAGGACAGAATCCTAGTTACTGGCCCCACTGGAAGTTCCTGCCCCTCCACCTGCTCCCAGATGACCCCGCATACAGACCCCACCCACTAGCCCCACCCCTGCAGATCGCGCTTCCCCCAGCTCTTCCCACCCTCCCACTTCGCCTCACACCTCTGGTTCCCGCTGGAAGATGACAACCCTGCCGCCCTTGTCGCCAGTGGCCAGCAGCTCCCCGGTGTGGTTGAACTCGACGGTGGAGATAATGTCAGCTGGGAGAGAGACGATAAAGCAGTGCTGTTAGCATTGGGCTCAGCAGTAGCTGAGACTTCGCCCCGGTATACCCCATTCCTCCCCTGCAGGCAGACACCTGTTTCAGGGATGTGTCCCTCTGTCTCTATCCCTCCAGGATGCAAGCAGGCAGGTCCTCAACGGCTAACAGGTGACTGGACACAAACCTGCCCCTCCCTAATCTTCCTGCCCATGCCAGCTCACAGCCCACTGGCCTGGGCTGCTAGGGGTGGGGGAGGGGATCTGGGCGAGAAGAGCCATTCCAGTGACTGGCGTGGGGAGGGATGCTGGGGGCAGGAACAGCCCAGATCAGGGTCCCCATGCAGCGTCTACCCTGGATCTTTGGGGAATGAGGGCCTGACCCATCCTCAAGCAGTCACCAGGAGAAAACAAGGCAGGCCCAGTGACCAGGGATCCTACAGCACTTCGTGCTCCTTAGAGACCGAGGGCAGTGTCTGAAGTCACCCAGGCACTGCCCCACCTGCCCACCGTGAAGCCCCTCGCTCTGGCCAGCCCTGCTCACACCTCTGAGGACCAACAAGCGTCTCTCTCCCAGCTTGGGGCCCCTCCCGCACAAGGTTGGAGGTGAAGTCCCCTCTCGCTTCCAGCAGGCCCCTGGGATCTCCACAGCCGAAGCCTGGCGAGGCTGCACTCTCCTCTGCCTGCCCCTGCACCTGTCCCTCCCCATCCTTTTCTGCTGACCAGAAGCTGACCACGCACCTGGGCCTTTCCCCACCCAGGGTTTGATCTGTTGGTGTTTGGAGAAAACCAACAGCCCCATGCCACGCCCCACTCCCTGCACCTGGGAGCAGAGGGGCTCCTCTCCTGTACCACATGCCAGGGTTCTGAAGGTCACAGAGATGACAGGCCAGCCCCGAGGACAGGGACATCGCCCCTTCTGGGGACTGAACCTGCATAGAGCACGATTCTGCAGCTTGAAGCTTTGCTGCAGCCTCCCCGCCCCAAATGAATTCATGCCTGACATCTGCAAAAAGAATGTGTCCTGTGCACACTCAAATATCCAGGAGGCCTTGACATATGGAAGGTTCTAGAACACCTCCCCAACAGGCTGCAGCAGCCATGGTTGGGCAGGAGCAGACGGAGCCAATCTTTGTAAACTTTATGGTTCTGCCTATGCTTGGCCTGAATGAAGCAGGCGCCCAAATCCCCAGCCCCGGCTTTTCAGCCAGCTGTGGGTCAGGGGGCACAGATGGCCACCCCAGCCCCACCTCTATTTCCCAATGGACAGCAGCTGCATCCCAGGGCTCTCTGCTCAGAGCCGTGCAGTGCTCCGTCCACCCCTCTGTGGAGTTGCACCTGTCCCACCCAATCAGCAGCACTGATGCCACCATTTGCCCCACCCTTGCTGGAGGCTGCACCCCTACAGTTGGCCTCTCCAGGCTCCCTCCCTGTCCTGGCAGCCTCAGCTTCCCTTCCAAGCCTCCAAGGGTCTCAGGTGCTCTGGAAGCCCCTCCGAGCACCTGCAGCCTTCTCCTTGGGACACGGCAGCACATCCCACCAAGGGCAGGGAAAATCTGCCCACCCCCATTGACTCCGAGCGGGCCCCTGGAGTTCACTGGAGCCCCCTGCACCCTGGCCCTCTGCCGGGAGGAGAGCAGAAAGGTGGGGGGCGGCGGACTAGTGTCGCCCAGGGGCCAGCCGGTCCTGTGCAAGGCAGAGACCCAACCCGGCCCAGCTGATTACAGAATCTGCAGGTTGAGACCAACATGTTGATGTCTCCCAGAGGTTCTTTTATGTTTTGTTTATTTTGTATTTGAAAGGCAGAGCTACAGAGAGAGAAGAAAAGACACAGAGAGAATCTCCCAACACTGGTTCACTCCCCAGATGGGCCGGTTTGAAACTGGGAGCCAGGAGCTTCCTCCAGTTTCCCATGTGGGCGCAGGGGCCCAAGCACTTGAGCCATCTTTGACTACTTTCCCGGGTAATTAGGAGGAAGCTAGATCAGTGGCGCAGTCAGGACTCAAACTGGTGCCCATATGAGGATGCTGCCACTGCAGGCAGAGGCTTGGCCTACACTTCCATGGCTCTGGCTCCTGTTCTTTGTCTAACTCATCAAACAATAACTTTTGACCCTTGGCAGCAGTGGTGGGCAGCCTCGGATGGGGCCTGCCTGGGGTGTTCTTGACCCTACATGACCAGCAGTGGCATTGGTGACCCCAAATCAGGCAGGCCAGGTGCCAATGGCACTGGGCGAAGCACTTGGGCCACCCAGCAGCATGCTCTGGGCACGTGGCGGTGTGGGCTTACAGAGGGCCTGAAGTATGGCACAAGTCAGGGCAAGTGGGAAACTGAGGGTTCATGGCCAGGTGAAAATCACTACTGAGGGTCCTCCATGGACAAGCCCACTGCACCTGCAGGTAACAAGGGGGCTGAGACCTGAGCGGACTGCCGGGGAGAATGAGGCCCTTTAAGGGTCAGGAAGAAAAACCAGCATACGTGGGAGACCTGAGCTGGGATAGCCAGCAGCGAACGTCACTGAATATCGCTTACTAACACACATTTCAGCTGGAGGCCGATCTGCAGGGTTAGATCACAGCAACCACCAGTGAGTTGGACATGGGGCAGGCAATGTTAGGCTGGCCGTGATGCTAACAGCAAGTGAGAGAAGCAGGTCTGGCGGCAGAATCTGTTGGGGATGGGTATGTGGGCTCATACTGTGAAACTGCAATTGCCACTTGCACAAGACCTGAGGCTGGGAGCAATCCTGCTTGGGGAGCTAAAGGGACAACCTGGCAGGGTTGGCGTTCCCACTGGTGAGCACGAGAACTGGAATGGAGGCAGTGGGCTGGCATGGACATGGCTGCAACCTCCCTTGGCGTGGGTGTGGACTGGGTCTGGGGAGTGCCAGACTGGGCTAGACTCCAGCACCCACGGTACTCGTGCGAGCCAGGGTGGGTGCTGAATGGGCTGGGCTAAGTCTCACTGGGACTCATGAGAGCAGCATCTGGGTGTGAACCAGGTGGGCTGTGCTGTAACACACAGCAATGAGAACCGGAAAGGGTGTGGGCCAGTTTGACAAGGATGCTGTTCCTACCAGCACAAGAGGTGGACTAAGTCAGCCTGGGACAAGGACCCACCAGTGTGTGCGACATCTGCCACTTGGAGGAGATCTGATGGAAGATCTTGTGGAACTCCTTTGTCAGGACTCAGTCCCTGCAGGTGAGCTCAAGAATCGGCAAGGAGCACACCAGACCCTGCCAGGTTACAGTACCTGCCAGCACACCTGTGGCTCAGGCCTGGGGGCCAGACCAGGTGGCGATCTGAGAATCATGACGGGGTACAGGACAAGCCAGATCGAGTGGCAACTCCAACCCCTCCAAATTAGGGTCAGGACTGGGTGCTGGCTGGCCTGGATGAGGCTGTAGCACACACCAGCAAGAGCTGGAACTGCACACAAGCTGACGGAGCCAGGGTGAAGCAGCCACTGGTGGATGCTGAGCTGAGGTAAGCCAGGCACGGTGGGTGCCAGGTCCGTGAGCCCTGGGCCAGGGCTTCCAGCAGCCCCAGCCCACCTGGCCCAGGTCATCACGCCCCCCTGGCCCACCTGTGAGACCTTGTTCTACTCAGTGGGAAAGATGGAGCATGCCCAGATACACATGGAGGATATGGCAACCCATTGCAGCCTGCAGAGGACAGCTGGTACCATAGCAGAGGAAGGGAAACAGAGCAAATTGGACAAATACCCCAGCCAAAGGATGACAGCAAAACCTAGGCGAATACTCTAAGGCCAACTGTGTCAGCCCACGCACACTGCAACGGTTTCCTCATCCTTGGATCAGCAAGATCGACAGCATTTCAGAACTACCAAACACACCTGGGCAGGACCCTCAGAGTGTGTGTCTCATCGGGACCCTAGGTTGATGCTGGGTGACGTTCCCCACCGCTGGGCACTGGGCGGCTGCGAGGCTGAGTATGCCTTCCCCTTCTCTCTCCCCTCCTCCAGATACAGGAAGAAGAAATAGAAACTTTGGAAACAATGATCACACCTGCTTCCTGACCCCTGATCCTTCCCACTCCGATCAACTGTGTAAATGTCATCTAAAATTTTAAAATGTTTAAATAAAATATAGAACTGGAGAATTCTTTAAAAATTGTAACTGTCCCCTCTTTGTCCCATTCCCTGCCCTTCCATATTCGGCCCTTGTTGAGCTCCAGCTCCTGGCCTTCCCCCAAGCCTTCCTTCCTGGCATCCAGTCTTTGCCTATAGTGGGCGCCTCCCAGGTCACGGCCCTCTTCCTGCACTCCTTGGCAATGCCTCCCAGCTGCTGCCTTCTCCTGGGCCCTACGTGGGTTTGCTGTCCATGCCCAGCACCTCCTGAACCACCATGACTCCCCCTGACTTATTCTTCCAAAGCTTTTCCTATCTGTCGGCCATCTCCACACACACTGACCAGACGCAGAGCTCTGAGGGCAGGCTTCCATCCTTTTCCTTTCACCTGCTGGTGCTAAGGACAGGGAACGCCCTGTGGAGAGAACTCCTGGCCTGCACTCGCTTGAGCCATGGGTCAGTGTCCGGGGAGGGAGGATAGGTGCAGATCTAGAAGCACGGGGCATGTCTAGTTGGCTGCCTGCCATCCCAGGGCCTTCCCCTTGCCTGGCCCTGCCCCTTAGAGGGCACAGCAGAGGGCACAGAGGGCAGAGGGCACAGCCACAGCACACTGGGTTCCCTCCACAGCAGGTGCAGCACAAATGGGTTCCACCCTGTGCTGACTTTGGCTGGAAGATGCTGTCTGCTCCAGGTCTCTTTCCCAGCCACTACCGCTTGATCCTGCTGCTCCAAGGGGCACAGCTCATCCCAGCACCTGCCCCTTCTCCTAGCTCACGTCCACAATGGCCAGAGACTCTCTCACTGTGCTCAGTTCCAACAGCATTGTTTCCACAGTGGCACAGGAAGAGTACAGGGGCTGGAGTGAGGCATGTCCCCTAGGGAGTCCCAGCTTCATTTCTGACCCAGCTTCTCGCTCACATGCAGCCTGGGTGGCAGCGGATGACGGCTCAAGCCACACACCCCTGCTGGCCAGGTGGAAGACCTGGACGGAGATCCTGGCTTCCGGTTTCAGCCTGGCATGACTCCAGATGTTCTAGATGTTGGGGTAGTGAACCAGCAGAGGGAAGAACTGTCACCTGCCTTCCAAATAAGCAAACCTAAATGAACAAACTCAGAAAAGAATGAAAAACAAAGAAGGCAGCCCAGTGGTTACACGTACATGCCCCTGGGCATGGAGTCAGCTCCCCGCTGCATGACTCTGTCCCTCCTGAGCTGGCCAGGCCTTGCCATGCTGACTACCACTTGGACAAAGCCAGAGCCTCCCCAAGTCATGCCGGGCTTCCCATATGCAGGTCTCCTCAGAGGAAATGAACAGGCCATAAAATGGGACATAAACTGTTTTAATTATATAGATCACTGATCACAGCCATGTTCAACAGCAAATAGCGCAAAAGGGGAAAACCTCACTGGGAGGAAACCCTCCCAGTGTTAGCAGGAGGGGCTGCAAGGCGGCGACATTAAAGGATTTTCCGCCTCTATTTCTCTACTTTTCGTAATGCTGCAAGGTGCTTCTGGTGGCTCTACCAGAGTGCACCCTGTACCTCAAAATGGCTCTGCTTACCGTATACCATTTGATGAAGCCGGGTCTATGCATAATGCATGCTGTGTTTACGACAGGAAAATAACAACGCCATTAAATTGCAATGTTGGTGGAGCCACGTGAGGTTGCCTCAGTAACAGACGGTGATGCACGGTCATTGTGCTGGCCACCTTTGAGCCTCATGCCAGGCCCTGAGGGAGGACGTTGCCATTATTTCTGCTTGGGAGGCAAAGGGATGCAAGCTGCATCTGGGGGTGCTGGTAGTGGGAATTTCTGCTGTGCATCCTTGGGTAATGCCCACAGCCTCTCTGAGCCTGGGTTCACCCCACACAGCAAGCTCACAAGAGAGATCTGCCTGGGAAAGGACCCAGAGAGACCAGAAGGCTGGTGTGGGGGCAGGAGGGGTCATAGCCATTGTAGAGGAGTCCATGGAAACTCACTGGGAGGGGCCAGGTGCTGCCGGCTGGGTGCCCAGGCTCCGGGAGGTGTGCAGCGGGAGGCCCTGAGTCCCGTGCTAGCCGCTGGCCGCTGGCCACTCCAGCCCCTGCTGCACACACCGATGCAGCAACTCCCAGGTCTCGGGGCCCAGCTTCTTTTTAATGATTTATCTATTTGCTTGAAAGGCAGAGTTCAGAGAGAAAAAAATAGAATCTTCCATCCACTGATCACTCCCCAGGTGGCCACAACAACCAGCAGCAGGCCAGGCTGAGGCCAGGGGTTTTCTCCGGGTCTCCCTTGTGGTTGCAGGCGCCCAAGCACGTGAGCCATTCTCTGCTGCTTTTCCAGGCCGTTAGCATGGAGCTGGATGGGCAGTGTAGCAGCCCAGACTCAAACCAGCGTCCCCGCTATACCGCTGTCAGGACCCCTCCCACATCCAACACCACCTCCTCCAGGAAGCTTCTTGGATAGCCCCTCCCTCAGCTCAGCGCGCTCCCATGACAAGAACAAGCTTAGCAGTGTCAGGGTGCCGAGCACTCCTGCATGGTGCGGTCCGTGTCTGCCTTGCCTCTAGCCTTGGCCAGAGAAGGCGCACAGCACATCCCACAACTTAACCTCATGTGTCCTTGGTAACCTCCACCGGCCACAACCTGCCACCAACGCTCCCTCTCACAGGCATGGCAGCCTTGTGACAGAAACTACCCAGATGCCCAACAGCAGATGCCTGGAAACTAAAAACGCACACACAACCAGGCCACTCGCGAGCTACTAAAAGAAGGGAATCCTAGGTCGGTGCTGGGTCTGTGTGCAGGGCTGGTATCCTATAGAGGCACTGGATAGAGTCCTGGCTGTTCCATTTCCCATCCAGCTCCCTGCCAATGACCTGGGAAAGCAGTCGAGGACACCCCAAAGCCTTGGGATCCTGCACCCATGTGGAAGACCTGGAAGAAGCTCCTGGCTCCTGGCTTCAGAACAGCCCAGCACTGGCCATTTTAGCCATTTTGAGAGTGAACCAGTGGAAGGAAGATCTCTCTGGGTCTCTCCTTCTCGTTCTCTCTCTGTAACTCTGTCTTTTCAATTAAAAAAAAAAAAAACCTTTAAAAAAAGCTGTATTGACAGGGATCCTCTCACTCCCACAGCCGGGCGGATCTGGAGGCCATTGTGTTAAGTCGAACAAGCCAGAGACACACACAGCCTGTCCCATTTCACTCACATGGAAGCTAAATACGCAGAACGCGTGTAACACAGCGGAATGGCACTGCCACAGAGCGGGGACCAGAGTGGCTGGCCTGCTCTTCAGGAAAAGTGGTATAAAGCTAGAATCCCAACCACAGCGTCATTCCCCAAATCCCAGATGTGATCCAAGATTCTCTGACAGTACAGAGATGGGAAAGCACCAGCCAGGCTCCCCGTGTAACAGCAACGGGCTCTGAAAGCGCCGGCTGCTGAGTTACAGAGAGCAAGAGAGAGAGAGATGGCGGGGAGGGTCTTCCATCAACTGGTTCACTCCCCAAATGCTTGCAACAGCTAGAGCTAGGCTGATCCAAAGCTGGGAGCTGCCGGGTCTCCCACGCGGGTGCAGGGTCCCAAGGCTTTGGGCCGCCCTCCTCTGCTCTCCCAGCAACTTCTTCTCCCTACTTCTCCCTGACCCCTGATCCCTCCCACTCTGATCAACTGTGTAAATGTCATCTAAAATAAAAATTAAAAACTTAAAAAAAAGAGTCCCCATAAGCGCCTCAGGCCTCCCCAGGACGGCTGGGTCAAGGACTGGCCTCAGTGGTGGACACTGGAGGGAAGCTTACACTCAGTCCATGCTAACATCATTTCTGGGATAAGAGCCAAGATGGGAACCACCGTGAGAGGGGTGGGGGAGGGGCACATTGTGCTGTCATGGAGGGCTTCTCGGAAGAGACGCTTCTGAGCAGAGACCTGAAGAGAGTGAAGGAAGGGGCCACAAGGTGACCTGAGGGGATGGCAGGTGCCAAGGCCACAGGGCAGGAGTGGGTTTGCTCTGTCAGGCACCAGCAAAGGAGCTGACATGTGCATGAGGGTGACAGGGGCAGGTTGTGACCTCACGGGGGACAGCTCCAAGAAGGGGTGACCTGCGAGGCCTGGATGGACCTCAGCGGTCCGGACATGTGTGCATGTGGACTGGCTGCTTCAGGCAGGGGCAGAACCTCACCCCAGCATAGTCTCTGTCTGGGCTCTGGCTGGTTCTTTAGGTGCCAGGAAAGGCACTGGCACGGTGAGTGGCATTAACGCTGGGCCAGGACACATGCACTGCAAACAGCACACTTGAGGTTCCACACACCTGCTACACTGAGCAGCCCACGCTGCCACTGCATCCAGAACATTCCCACCACCCAATCCCCACCGACCCCAGTCACCCTGCTCTCCCTCCCCCAGCACCGGGTGACTACAGATCCTTCTCTGTCTCCTCCCGTCTCTGCCCGCTTCAGACACGGCCACACCCATCAGACACGGCCAGCTGGTAGCTGCAGGCGCAAACAGATTTTGAAATCCATGCATGGTTTTCAAGGACACACATCTCTGCAAACTTTCTGCCAAGAGACCCCAAGACCCCCAGGGCACTGGCTAGAAGTTCCCTGGCCCCCAATACATAGAGCGACAGCTCAGGGTTTGTAGGCAGCTGTGCACATCCTCTGTGCACGCAGACACCACGTGGTAGGGTTGGAGTGGGGGAGCAAGCAGGAGAGGTTTGCACATGCTCCGTGTGCACATGATCCTGCTCCGTCCCAGGCTGCCTGGCCCTGGGGATGTGGAGGGCTCCTTCTGAAGCCCCACGTCCCTCAGCAGCCACCCTGACAGCTTTGCTCTGCAAAACAGAGGCAACTACGACTGCACAGCTAACTGCACCTGCAGCTCCAGCCTCGGGCGGGGCAAGGCAGGCGGATGGAGAGCAGCCCCGCCTCTGGAAACAGCCTGGGGCTACCCTGCGCGCTGGCTGAGCTGGGTGCTGGGCAGGGCGCCAGAGAGGGAGGGAGTCACGAACCAGCCAGTACCAGAACCAAGCCCCTGTGACCATGACCAGAGACTGTCCCTTGCATTCTCACCCTCGGGTGGACAAAGACCCTGGGTCCTCCTTGACAGGGCTGGAGCCAGGGAGAGAAGTCGGCTCTGTGGCCTCAAGCGAACCCTTCTGAGCCTCTGCCCATCATTTGCCCTGCCCAGGGCACCCTTGGTGCCTGGCATCTCCGGGCCCAAGCCTTGCTCTCGTGTGCCCTGGGACAGTTCACAGCAGGCAGCCCACCTGGGACCACCATTTGCAGAATGAATGTCTTGCATCCTGAATTACACGAGGGCCCAGGAGCCTTAGGCCAACATTTCCACGTCTGCTGGTGTCTCATGGGGCTAATGAGGCCACACACAGCCTGTAATTACAGCAGCGCAGGCTCTGGGGGAGCAGGTGGGTGGGCAAGCTTGCTGGCACCCAGGGCTAATGAAGCATCACATGTTCTGCAAAGATCACCGCTGTTGTGCGATCAGATTCACCCTGGGCTCCAGGTACACCTCGTCCTCCAGCCCCTGCTGCAGAGAAGGGCCCAGGGCCAGGGAGCAGCCCTCCAGCCCCTGCTGCAGAGAAGGGCCCAGGGCCAGGGAGCAGCCCTCCAGCCCCTGCTGCAGAGGAGAGCCCAGGGCCCAGGGCCAGGGAGCAGTGCAATGCGTGAGTGGTTGTGGTATACAGGTGTGCGCTGCACCTGATGAGAGGGGTCTGGGATGTGAGTCCAGCCCCACCCACTACCCTGTCTGCCCTCAGAACACCCAGGGTGTCCCCACAGGACCATGCCTGCCACCGCACCAGCATGTCCCTGGGAGCCCCCTGGTCAGGTAGGCAGCCACTCAACTCCATCAGCAAATGTGCACCTGCTTTCCTGGTTGGTTTGGCAAAGGCAGAGAAGAGAATGCCATGCCAGTCTAGCTGGTGGCCTCACATTCACCCCTCTCCCAGTCCTGTGCAGAGACGGTGGTGGGGAGGGGCGTGGAAAGGCTGGTCTCACCCAAGAGGGTCACCCTTCTCACCCTTTCTGGGGCACAAACTAATCCCCACAGCAACCCCACTATCAGGCAGACCACCAGCTAAGATTCAGGGGAGGGGAACCTCAGCACCGGAATATACAGCCCCCTCCCCCAACTTCTGAAGCATGGAAGGGCATCGGAGACCCCAGGGCCAGTGTCCCAAGTTCAAGCCAAGTTCAAGCCATCCCTGCTTGGGTTTGTACTTCCGTACTTCCTCTGCTGCAGCCCAGCCAGCAAGCTGTAGTCGGCTCCATGGACCCCTTCTCCCTCACCCACCGCAGACACCTGGGGCACACACCACAGCCCCACAACTAACAGCTGTCCTCCCCAACAGGTCAAAAAACTGTGGCCACATAGCAAAGCCACAAGAGTTGGGATTGAACCCAGGTCCGATGCTGAAACCTCCTCCCACTGCCCCATGGGGGTGTCTGTCCACAGCCCGTCTGCCAGCACTAGCCATCTGAGGCAGTTCCTCCTGCTGCCCTCAGCCCCTGCTCAGGGTGGCACCTCTCCCCTGCCCAGCGCTGTGCTGGGACCCAGCTCCAGGCCCCTTGGATGCCAGCATGGCCTCCTCACTCTCCCTCAGTTCCTTCCAACTTTACAAACACAGCTTCCTGCAGGAGGATCCCCTGCCAGGCCAAGGTCTTGCAGCCAGAACTGCTTGGGGACAGTCCAAGAGAACTTCCTGGGGCGGGGCAGAACCAGGGCCGGAGCATGAGCTGAGCAGAGCAGGAGAGTGGGCAGAAGGGTGGCATTCCTGCCTAGCCCACCCCAGGGAGGCGCACGGTGGGGCCTGAGGAAGAGCGGGAAAGGGCTGCCCTAGCCAATGCCAACGTGCCACCCTCCAAAGCCTCGGGCAACAGTGACTCAGCATGGGAGAGGGGGCCAGAGGAGGCCGGAGCTGGAGTCGCTGTCCTGCCCCTTTCTGAGCCAGGGGCTGTCACCTGCCTCCAATATCTTCATCTGCAAAATGGGTGGTCGCAGCAGCCCTGGGCATGTGAGGTTGGGGAGGCCTCCAGGGAAGGAGTGTCTCATTGCACCCAGCCACACAACCACAGAACTGCCACAGCCAGCAGCACCTCAGGGGCCAGCACCCCTGGGTGCTGGGTTGCTTTCTGCTCTGCTTACCCCTCCTCAGGAGGGCCCCACATGACAAGGTTTGCCCCCTCCCCAGAGGATGTCAGAGCCCAGCAAGGTCAAGGTGCCGGCTCAGGGTCATACGACCACAAACAACCAAACCAGATGCCCAGCTCCTGCTTGTACCCTTCTCACGATCACCCGCTTAAGACACAACACCTCTGGCTGCAGAGGGCTGGGTGGGGGTCCGTTCCAGCCCCTTCCCTCTTTCCCCTGCCCCCGTGGCTGAGCTGTCCCTCAGATGTCATAGCGATGACTCAGCCCCAGCCCAACCCTCTCACACGGAATGCTCAGGGCTCAGGTAGCCTGATGGGACTTCCAGAAGCTTCCTTTATCCTAGTAGCACACGTGCTCTGGCTCATGTGCCCAGAGATGGGGGCCAAGGATGAGGGCGGGGTCCCCTGGAGGCCTGTGCCCACTAGGGGCTACACCTGTGGCACCGCTCACCATGCCATCATCCCCCCAGATGGACCAATGGCACAGCATCACCTGTGTGTGCTCAGGGCTCCCAAAGGGGCAATCCACAACCTGAACCTGCACGCCCACAAACCGCATCCGGCCCGGGACAGCTCGCAGGACACACGGCCTGGCACACGGCCTGGCACACGGCCTGGCACACGGCTGGGACAAGTGGCTCAGCTCTTGCCCTACTTGCCAGTCCTACTGCCCACATCTTCGAGCAGAGCACACTGGCCGCCACAGGGTGAGATGGGCTGATCAGCCAGTGTCAGTCAAAAGCAGCCCTGCCCCATCTAGGGGCAGCAGGTGCTCTAAGCCAGTGCAGGGGGGCTGGCCATGCGCCCTGAGCCTGTGCAGAGGGTGAACTCCTGGTACGGCGAAACCTCCACCCCAATGCTCAAGCGCTGGAAGCCTAACCCTCGATGTGCCAGTGCTGAGCAGCAGGCAGGCCAGCAGGCTCTACCCCTGAATGGGCGCATGACCCTCCCACGGGAGGGGCTCTGTGCCCTTGTGGAGCCTGGTCCTCTCCAGTGGCCACCCCTTGGACCCCCAGCCTCCACTATTTGTTCTCTAGAAATGATCTGACCTATGGTAGAACAGATCAAAGAGAAGACCCAGCTGACATGAGGGAAGCCTCAGAGTGTCATTCCGAAAGCACAGGTGAGCATCTGGACACACCGGGCACATAGTAGGTACTGGATAGTGCATGCTGACCATGACCACTGTGCCATGTCATATGGCCACATCTCCACCTCCGATGGCAGCTGGTCACCGACCAAGCGAGAGGAGGGAAGCTGCTACTGCCACCAGCAGCTCAGCAGGCAGCTAGCTGGGTCTCCCTAGCAAAGAGACGGGCGGAGCTCGGCCCTGGAAAGCCCCGGGGCATCCCCGGAGGAGCTGTCGCCAGGACAACACGAGGCCCATTGCCACGGTGCAGGCATCACGGCATGGCCACTGAAGCCAATGGCCAGCTAGGGTAGGGTGTTGGACTCTCCTCATCTGCCTCCCTCGGGATGAGCTTGCTGGGGGTGCACGTGGGAGTGCTCACCCCACCACCACCCACTGAGGGGACCCAGCAGTGTGGGCCACATTCTCCTCCTGCATGAGCCCAGACTCAGCCAATTGTGCACCACTTCCCAGCTGGCACATGACCCATTTGAACCAATTGGCAGCTGTTCCTGGACTCATAAATGTGACTTCAATGGAGACATAGTGGCGGTCAGGTGGCTGGGCTGTCCCTCTGAAAGCCACCCACATGCTTCCTGCACATGCACTGCCTTGCTGAGCCTGCCACCCAGCCAGGGCTGGTTGCCATTGCTGGCTACATGTGGCCTGGGGTCTGCACCACCTGCCAGGTGCTGGCTAGAGGACGTCAGTGACAGAAGAGCCATCTGCTAACCAGTCACAGACAGGAGCACTGCAGACAGAGTGACTTCAGACCAGGTGGGGCTGGACGCCTGTCAGAGACCAGCACTGAACAGGAAGGGGCGGGACCTGCACCTGCAGGAGCCGTAGGGCTGCCCACCCACAGGAGTATCTGGGAGGCAGGGAGAAGGGTGTCTGACCCACACCCCCAACGTTTCCATTTCATAGCTGTAGGGTGTTCCCAGAGCCGTGTGGGTTCCCCAGCTCAACTCCAGCCCAAGGCCCAGTGGGGGAGCAGCCACATGGACGCAGCTCCTTGAGCTGAGCTTTACCTTGCCCAGCCTCCAGAGCCGGCACCGTGCTCACAGCAGCTGCCTGCACCCTCTCGCCTGGACCCGCACACGCTAGGCAAGGAAGCTGAGCCTCGGAGAGGTAAGGCGAGTTGTCTGACTGCACAGCCTGCACAATGTCCACACCCTCCCTGCTGCACAGGAACAACTGGGAGCAAGACCAGAGCTCCCCCGTGACAGGGGAGGGCGTGGAACAGCAGGCAGGAAGGTGGTGAGTGCCTCTTGGTACCTGCTGCCCAGGAAGAGACGTGTGTTTCTGTCGCAGGATGCAGCAGTGGCCGCATTCCAGGGATGGAGGGATGAGGGCTATGAATAGCTTCTGGGATGAGGATCTAGGTCGGGTTCCTTTGCCAAGCCCAGGAGGCAGAGCCTCATGGCTGGCAGGGCCGCTGGCTGCAGACCAGCATTCGTGGATGCTCGGTGCACAGCTGAAAACGTTCTGGTCTGTCTGCCAGGCAGTGCGTAGGGGGCAGCCAGCCTGGCACCTCTCTCCGGGCTCCCTCTGCCTGCACCACGGAGACCACCGGAGACACCGAGGTTCTTGTCCACAAAGCCATGAAAATGGTGTCTGTTCTGACCAGCAGAGCCAGTAACATGGTCTGGAGCTGAAGCACCAACTGGAGACCAGTGATGGTAGAAGTCTCTGCGAAGTCTGGCTTTTTGCTCCTTCACCTCTCTTGATAAACTCTTCCCACCCCCATCCTAATTTAGCCAGGAAATCGCACACAGTGAGTCCAGCTAGTCCAGGTGTTTCTAGCAACAAGCCGAGATCCTGTTCCTGCCCAGCCCAACCAGCGCTAATCAGCTGCTTAGGGCACAACAGGGGTCCACTTCAACCGGGGTTTTCTCACAAGGCTGAGTGTCTTACTAAGGCTAATTTCCTGATAAGGAAGTTCTGGTGGTTTTGTGATTTGTTTATTTATTCGGAAGGCGGACGTACAGAGTGGAGGAGATATGTGTAGAGAGAGATCTTTCATGTACAGGCTCTCTCCAAACCGCCAGCAGCTCTGGGTCTCTCATATGGGTGCAGGGCCCCAAGCACTTGGGCCATTCTCTGCTTTCCCCGGCACATTACAGACCTTTACAATGTCTACATCCAAAGCTTCTTCTAGAACGTTCTTCAAATATATTTTCACTTATTTCCATTGTCCTGTGAGCCACATCCATTATGTGCATGTTGCTACGTCACCTCTGACCTTGTCATCCCATCTTTAGATAATTCGTCTTGCTTTTTTTTTTTTTTTTTTTTATTATTATTGTTGCTTACATTGTATTATGTAGTACAGCTCCATAGGCGCTGGGAATTCCCCCCACCCCTCCCACACCCCTCCCCCCATGGTGGATTCCTCCACTTTGTTGCATAACCATAGATCAAGTTCAGTTGAGATTCATTGCTTGCAAACACATGCCTAGCATAAAGTTCAGCGTCTTATTGTCCAGATAAGTTCAGTGGCCTCTTGGGGAGACCTTCTATGGTCTGAAGATAGGTCTAACAGAGTAAAGATCCGGTCAGTTAAAAGCCTCAACAAGGCCTCAGTATCATTATACAACATTATGGAATTAATTGACATAGTATTGGGTAAACAATATGTTAAAATATTTTCTATATCCCCTACTGGGCTTTAAGTTAAAAAAAAAAAAAGTGCAAACACAGGGCAGCATCGTGCTGCAGTGCGTTAAGCCACTGCCATGATGCCAGAATCCCGTGTGTGCGGTCACGCCCTGGCTGCTCGGCTGCTGTTGCTTCTTATTTCTGAAAACACTTTTACTTATTTGGAAAACAGTTACAGAGAAAGAAAAGGAGAGACACGTTCCATCCACTGGTTTACTCCCCTAGATGGTCACAATGGCTTGGGGCTGCGCCAGGCCAAAGCCAGGAGCCAGGGGCCTCTGGGCCTCCCCCATGGGTACAGGGGTGTAAGCACTGGAGCCTTCCCCTGCTGCTTTCCCAGGAACATTAGCAAGGAGCTGGATGGGAAGTGGAACAGCCAGTGGGACTTCAGCCTGGCCAGCACTGGCCATCGCAGTCATCGGAGAACTTCAGCCTGGCCAGCTCCGGCCATCACAGTCATAGGAGAGTGTATCAGCAGATGGAAGCTCTTTGTGTCCCACTCTCACTGTGTAATTCTGATTGTCAAATTAATCTTTTTTTAAAAAGATCAGGAGGGCCCAGTGCAGTAGCCTAGCAGCTGAAGTCCCCACCTTGCCTGCACCAGGATCCCATATGGGCACTGGTTCTAATCCTGGCAGCCCTGCTTCCCATCCAGCTCCCTGCTTGTGGCCTGGGAAAGCAGTAGAGGACAGCCCAAGGTCTTGGGACCCTGCACCCGTGTGGGAGACCTGGAAGGAGCTCTGGGCTCCTGGCTTCGACTGGTTCAGCTCCGACCGTTGTGGAGTGACCAACGGACAGAAAGGCCTCCTCACTCTGTGTCTTTCTCGCTCCATAACTCTGCCTTTCAAACTAAAATAAATAAATCTGTATATTGAAAAAAAAAAGATGAAGAAGTGTAATCCAAAGAGGAGGAACAGGCTGATGACGTCAGCACAGGCAGGACGGAGCACCTGATCCAGGAGCCCGGCCACCGCCGTGTCCTCCGGGGCTCACACAGGCAAAGCTGGGCCTCTGCGCATCCGTGTTCCAAGGTGACCGGGATGGACTCTTTAAGACTCCGAAGGAAGCCTGGTAGGTGACGCACACACAGCAAAGGCTGCAGCTGGCGATGCCCATGTCCACTTCCAGCAGCAGCAGGCAACGGCCCGCGCAGGCCCATCTGCTCCTCCCTGCCTGGCCCCTGCCCAGGCCCGACCTGCAGGGCTCCAAGCAGAACAATGGATGGTGTCAAGGGAGGGGATGGCACATCTTGCCCCCGTCCCTTCTGTCCATCTCTAGACCCATCCCAAGCCAACAGGCCAGGGTCCTGCTCACACTCACGGCACAGCCAGGCCTATTGTAACCAGCACCTGGCAGTGCCAACGAGACCAACAGCAGAAGGACAGACATGGGGCGAGAGAGGCTGAGAACACCCACCCCAGTCCAAGATGGCTTTTCTCAGCATGCTCTTGTCCGGCGCCAGCTGGTGGACGTGGGTGGACACATTCCAGCCAGGGATGCCCCAGGCAAACTGGAAGGGGCCAGTGTAGGAGACCAGGCCCGTGACGGTCACCCATACCCCCTCACTGCTTGCCCCTACGTCAGCCTGCAGGTGCCTGGGCCAGCTCGCCCTCTGCAGGGGGCAGGGCCTCCAGCCCTCACTCAGTTCCTCTCATTACATAAACTAGCCTGTGCTTTTTTTTCCCAGAAAACATCCTCCGATTGCCGGGAAGTTCATAAGGACTTAAACACTGCTGTAAGCACTGCCATAGTCTCAGAAGACTGTCACACTTTTTTTTAGCAGTCTGGTTAGATACCAGCTCGGTGACCGGGGTCCATCAGCCCTGGTGGCATCAGCATGGAGCCTGCAAAAGGGGCGATCCCAGGGCTGTCGGTGTCAGAGCAGAAATGCCTGCCCTGCCCTTCTGCTCTGTTCCGGGCCTCTCTGTTGATGGGGCCCATTTTTCAAGAAGCAGGATGTGAGTGACATGCAGAAATGGGTAAGTGGCTCCACTTGCCTCGAGTTCAGGAAGGAGAAATGTGACATGAGGAAGTATTCAGTGGACGGTAGCTGAATGCCACAAGGACCAAGGGTCCCCTCTGCCCAGCGCCAGGGACGTGGGGAAGAGCCACCCTCATTCCTATTGTTACAGAGCCCTGTGGAACACTGGGCGGCAGGTACACACACCGCCTTGCCCAGCAGCACTCGTGTTTCACTATAGCTCTGGCCATGAACCTGCATGCGGCTGGCCGGCTGGCCAGGCTCAGCAGAAAGGACTAATTACCCCGACGGGAGACACGACACAGGGTGTGTTCTTGACATGCCCTGGTCGACGGTGCCACCTTCTCTGGTGACAGCTTCCAGCAGCGGAGGCCCTCGGTTGAAACACGGGTTAGAAGAAAACCAGAAACCCAACTCAGCAAGGCTCAAAATAGCTCGCTCCCACCCATGAAGAGGCGGGGAGGAACGGAGCTGTCTTCTCACCTTCTCCCCAGTCAGAGAGTCAGCACCCTGCCTAAGGGTGGCTCTGGTCGTGGCTGGAAGAACAGCCCGGCTCGTCTCCCTCTGTTCCCACCTCCAGGTTTCCCCACGCAGCCCACCTGTCTGGACAGATCTTCCTACCCGTCACGTTCCAGTGTGTACACCTCTGCTCCAGGGCTGCACCTCCAGGACCGACCCCAGGGTCCCAAGAGGCATCTCCAACCCTGCCCCCGGCTTGAACTCAGACCCCAGCTTGGCACCTGCAATGCACATGTCACATCCTCCAGGTAATAACGAACTATCTTCCCCACAGTGCTGAAGAACTCTCCTGGAAAGGTGACCCAGCTCCATTGCTGCACTCACACGGGAGTCCTTCAGCCCAGGCCCTCTCCACCAAATGACATGCATCTCCCTGGATGACCATGTACCCCCAGGGTCCCCTGTATTGGACACTTAACCCCCAATGCATGGTGTTGAGAGGGTGGGCCTCATGGGCACTGCCCTGCAGAGGGAGCAGGTTTGCTATTGAAGAGAGATCTGCCTCCTTTTACCCCTCCACATGCCATCATGACAACCTGTGACAGCCCTGCCGCCTTCCAGAGTCATGAGGAAGAAGCTGCCTTTCCTTTGAAGTCTCCAGTCACAGGCATTCTGCCATGGTACCACCAAACTGACCAACGCAGGAGTCACCCATGGGTTCCAGGGCCCTGCATGGGGGACGGAATCCACAGGAGTCTGGACAAGCCCCAGTCGCAATCCCAAGATAAAAGCAGGTGCAGGGACACCCCGAGCCCTGTCACGTCCTTTCCTTTGCAGGTTGAGTGTGGGAAGGATGCAGTGACAAGCCCTGCCACCCACCCCTGGACACAAGGTGTGGACCACAGGCCCTCCATAATGGGGAAGCATACAGGACAGATAGAGCCCAGCAGGCTTGAGACTGGACCACAGGGAGACCAAGGGAGCAAGCCAGAGGCCCTGGTGCTGTCCACGGTGCTGACGCCTGGCTCAGCACATCCTAACAGTCAAGCCTGGGGCCCCCAGTGCTTCTCCCAGGGCCTGGTAGGTTGGCAGCCCTAGTGAAGACGTGGCTAGGAAGGGACTGTACCAGTCTGCCTCCATTACTGCCATCGAGCAAGCAGCTCCTGTCCTTGGCCATGCAGAGCCCAAAGGCCATGGTGAGGCTATCTGATCACATCACAATCACACAGGACACAGCCTAGCGGGAGCCAGACGCTGGCCATGGCTGGGCAGAGGCAGCTGGCCAAGGAGTGTCACCGAACATTCATCCTGGCTGCCGAGCTCAGGCTGTCACTTTCTGATGTGATTCACAAACTGCCAGCGGCTTGGGGGATCCAGAGTGAGGACTCTGTGACCTGAGCTCCACGGAGGCCACCAGACTGTGTCTAACATGCAGTTCAGGCCTGCCGCTCTGCCATCTGCCCCCAACAGAAGGTTTGTACTCAGTGCTGAGCTGTGGGCTGCGGATGAGCCTCCTGCCCAGGCCAGGTGGGGGGTGGTGTCGGCCCTACCCACTCTAGGCAGAAAGGTGGGCAAACGGACAGAGGCCTGGGCTCAGGTCCAACCTGCAGTGTCCCAGTGGGCAACACAGCAAAGAGAAACATCCCTCCTAGGCCACCTGCTTCAGGCTTTGAGGCGGTCACCGTGAAGCAGTGGGGGAGGGGTGACTTCCAGCTCAGTTCAAGTCAAGTGCCCCAGACTCCACTGCGTACCACGGACTGGGGAGCAAGGACACAAGGGCCTTGATGATGATGATGGTCAAGGTTAACTGAACACCCACTGCCTATACAGCACTCACGAGTGTCACACTCGAAGTCACTTCGGCACTTGACAGTCTTGGGACTAGCCTTGTCTCACACATGAAGACACTGAGGCACAGAGGGAGGCCAGCAGGGGCCACACAGTGGGGGTGTGAGAGCCCGTGGGCTGGCTCAGGGGCCCACTCTGCCCACCACTGTCCTCGTGGCTCAGCAGAGCCCGCTCACAAGTGCCCTGTGGGAGCCATCACAGCCCAGGGGCCCGAGGCTCCAAGGACTTGCATGATGTGGCCCAGTGCCACACAGATGATGTCCTCTGGAGCCTGCCAGGCTCCAGCATCCATGGCCTAACTCTCTGTGTCTCCTGGTCTCCCTGTGCATCGAGCACCCTCTGCCAAAGCCTTGCAGGGCCCTCTGTTTGCAAGCTCCCAGGACAGCTGAGGCCTCCCAGCGGCCGAGGGCTAGGCCTGATTCCACGAGTGCTCAGGACTTCATCCACTGTAACAGGATGAGTCCATCCCCACAAAGCAGGCTTGGCTTCTCCATCTTCCAGCGATCACACTGGAAGGTTTCCCTAGGCAGGAGACTTCAGCACACACGCACAACAAACTACACACACACAGCATGATACACACCCAGCCTTCGCGCCTGGCCTCCAACACGGCAACAGGACACAGTCCCCACCTCAAACCCTCAAGGCCTGGCCCCTCCCGAGCGAGCCGCCCCTACCCCCAGTGTTCTCACAGCTCCTGCTGCCAGGCCAGTCTGCTATACAGCCAGCAAATACAAGCCTGACAGTCAGAGAGCTCTGGGTCCCAACCTCACCTCTGCCTCTGGCTGGCTGTGCAGCCTGCCCCAGGGGCTCATCTGGGCCCCACAGCAGCCTGCAGTGGTGTGGAGAGCAAGGCCAGCTCACAGGGCTGCAAGGAGCCTTGGGGAGACACGGGGCGCTCAGTGCCCAAGTCCCTCTCTATCCTGTGTCCCTGCATGCTGGGCAACTGGATTCTCCTCCCACACATTCCCCTAGAGTCCTCGCACCCTGGGTGCTCCACACTCCCTCCCTGGAGCACAGCCTTGAACACCATCTGGCTGGAGATGGTGCCCGCCCAGCTGTCCCATTCTGCCCACACAGGCAGGCGCCAGGCTGACCTGACACGGCAGCAGCCTGGCAGCCCACCCCTTGCCTGCCGCCCTGTGCTGGGGACATGTCAGGGACCCCAGACACTTGACTGGGAGAGAATGGGCAGGACCCAATGAGGACCAAGCACAGCCACACAGTTGCCACCCAGGTGCCCCATGTGGGGAAGTAGGTACTGGACATGACCTCCTGGTCAACGGGGGGGTCTTCCCAACTTTCCTAGGACCCTCAGACCCTGTCTGCTCCCTGTTGTTTGAAACACAGGGTAGCTGGTTTCAGAGGGTGCTGTAGGGGCTCAGCGCCTGAACCTCTTTTAACTCAAGGAAGCGGCCAGCAGGCCTAGAGTCCTGCGCAGAATGACGCCCACCCAGATGCATGGCATCACACTCAGCAGCGGCTGCCGTGACTCACGTAGGAGCTTACAAAAGTTCACAGAAAACGGGTTAGGAAACAACCTTGGCATGGAGAGTGTGAGCTTTTAGTTCCATATCACCCTGAGCTTCCTGGCATCCACCCACACTACACGGATCCCAGCCAGGTCAGGGCAATGCCCAGGGGCTGTCCAGCCTTGCCCACAGTGCCCCAACCCCAGCTGAGTAAGGATGGACTGCCTACAGGATTTCAGCCAGTGTCACAGAAAACAGGTGACCTGGAGGTCAAGTTCAGCCGACAGCTTCATCTTGTAAGGGCAAAGCTTACAAAGGGGAGAGGGGGAAGTTTTTAAAAAGAAATAGGTTGGTTTGAAAAGCAGAGTCACAAAGAGAGAGGCAGAGGCAGAGACCTTTCATCTGCTGATCCACTCCCGCAAATGGTCACGACGGCCCTGG
Organism: Ochotona curzoniae; assembly: GCF_017591425.1. Lineage (NCBI taxonomy): Eukaryota > Metazoa > Chordata > Mammalia > Lagomorpha > Ochotonidae > Ochotona > Ochotona curzoniae. The sequence continues at coordinate 2,300,201 of NW_024467118.1, read as the reverse complement.
ACTCTTTCACGGTCTCCCTCGCGGGTGTCAGGGCCCAGGGACTTGGGCCATCCTCTGCTGCTTTCCTAGGCATATCAGCGGGCAGCTGGACCAGAAGCAAAGCAGCTGGGACTCCAACCAGTGCTGCTCACACAAGCTGCAACATGGCAGGCGGAAGCCTAACCCACTGCAGTCCGATTTCCCAACAAGTAGGGTTTCAATGTGAGACCCCTTCTGCACACTCCCACAACAAGATGTCCTGGGGAGCGCAGTGCTGCGCTCTCGGCCCCATACGCGTCCTGGACCGGGGGCTGCCTGGCCCCGGGAGCTGCCTGAGGTTCTCCCAGCTCAGGCAGCATATTCTGATGCTCCCGGCGGTGGGGACCCCAGGTCAAGTCCAACTCTGGACACACGTCCTGACTCCTCTTTGTCTTCCTCACCCACAGCAGGGACAGCACCACCACCAGCTCACAGGACCCACATCAGAACCAAGGGAAACCGCACACTGGACCCTCGTTGTGCCCAGGGCACTTGTCTGGGTTCCTGGGTGGGGCCTCCCCGTCACAAGGATCCTGTGGCCCAAGGTGTGGGAGACGCTGCTGACCAGCTCAGCACTCCCTGACCCCCCAGCCCACCTTCTTGGTGCCCAGTCCAAGCCCCGGCAGCCGGGCATGGCTGTGCCCATCGATGAGATGAGAAAGGCGCAGCTCCCACACTCTCCCACACTCAGAGTGCTGCTTGCTAGTGGATAATACTGGAGTGGCTGCACCAGTATTGCTGCAGGGAACCAAACGAAGCAGCCTCACCAACTTGGGCAGCTCCAGGGCGAGGTCTTGGCAGAGAACAAGGGAAGCTCCGGGGAGTCAGCAAGGCAGGGGGCAAGCCTGGCTCCCACAGCAAGATGCCTGGGGACACCCGGCCGTCCTCCCCCACCCCCGGGTTCAGCTGAGCCTCCCGCTGCTGTGGTTTCCATGGGGATCCCCTTGAAATAACCCGGCAGCAGGCTGCTCCTCCTTCCTGCAGAGGAGGGGCCTGGGCAAACGTGAAGCAGGAGGGAGACAGGCAGCAAGGCGGAAGCCCCGCCAGGATCTGGGGGAACCTGCTCCCACCAGCACAGAATGGGCGGGGTCTCGGGGTGGGTGGCACCCCAGATCTAAACCCCTCCATGTAATGAGAAGGAGGGAGCAGGCAAATCCACCCGCCTCTCTGGGAAGGCTGCACAGGGAGGTTTGCAGCTGCCGCAGGGGCTGAGGGAGTGTCAAGTTCAGGGTCCATCTCACAGGGGTAGTGCCACCCTGACCGGTCACTGCACTCCCAGAGCCCCCACTCTCTCATGCTCAGAGCCCAAGCACATGGAGGTGCAGGCACACCTAAAAATCACCACACACCACTGTGTCTGCACCGCAGCCCCCACAGGCGAGCTCTCTCAGCTGTCTGAGCAGCCCCTGCTTTATCAGCCCCTTCTCAAGGGCCAGAAGGGATGGGGCTCCCATGTACTCCTGGGACCCACGGGGTCACGTGTCGCTAACGATGACAGGTGTGCGTAGAGCGGTGCGGGGCAAGGCACCTAGAAGGGACGCATTCCGGGGTAAGAGCCCACATTGCACACCCCTCCAGCCTTGCAGACACCAGCCTGGACAGCTCTGCTACACATGAAGCAGGGCCACAGCACAACCAGACAGCTGCTCACCCTGTGGCACAGCCTCCCTGGCTGGCACAGAGCATGGGCACACTGCACCTGCCAGGCACCAAGACCTGGGTATCCTCGCTGTACCTCTGCTGGAAGCTGACCCACCTGCTACCCTGAGTAGCCTGGATGTAGGCCTGGTGCTTGGGGCAGTGGGTTAAGGTGCTACCTGCAATGCCAGCATCCTTGATGAGCACCGGTTCAACTCCCAACTGCTCCACTTCCTATCCAGCTCCCTGCTAATGTTCCTGGAAAACAGCAGGAGACGGCCCACGAACTAGGCCCCTGCCACCAACACGGGAGACCTGCAAGAGGCTCCAGGCTCCCCTTTGCAGCCCTGTGGGGAGTGAGCCAGCGCAGGGGAGACTCCATCCCTATGCCTTCAAGTAAATAAATCTTTAAAGAAAAAAAATATTCAGACATGACTTTAATTTCTCATTATTAGTGAAAACCTTAGTTTCTACAAGGTAAATTGGCAGGTGTGCTGGAAAGAAGCAACAGCAATTGGCACTGAGGCCAGCCCCAGGACCCAGGGCCACGAGGGACAACGAGGCCAGCCCCAGGACCCGGGGCCACGAGGGACAACGAGGCCAGCCCCAGGACCCGGGGCCACGAGGGACAACGAGGCCAGCCCCAGGACCCGGGGCCACGAGGGACGCCGAGGCCAGCGCAGGACCCGGGGCCACGAGGGACGCCGAGGCCAGCCCCAGGACCCGGGGCCACGAGGGACAACGAGGCCAGCCCCAGGACCCGGGGCCACGAGGGACAACGAGGCCAGCGCAGGACCCGGGGCCACGAGGGACGCCGAGGCCAGCCCCAGGACCCGGGGCCACGAGGGACGCCGAGGCCAGCCCTATATTCTGGGCTGCCCAGTGAGGGGTTCCACAGGGTATGGGCCTGAGGGGAGCACATCACTGAGCCCTCTGTTTCGAAGTTCTGGAAAAGTCAAATGCTCATGGGATTTGATTTCCAAGGAAACATTCCCTGGGGGCCAGGGGACAGGAGCTTCCAGGAAAGCCCGAGAGCCACTTTGTCCAGGGACACTCGGGGACCCCCACTTGGCTGCAGAGGCATCCCTGAGTCCCTGCCCCCTCCACACCCCTGATTCCAGCCCCTTGCCAGACCTGAACCGCTGCAACAAAATCAGCGCCGGGAGACACAGGGTGTGGTAGAAACTTCCTTCGCTCTCGGAAGTCAGCGCTAGGGAGGGTGCGGGGGGGTGGAGCAGCAGTCAGGGCAGATGGCCACAGATAGGACAGCACCTGACATCTAGGCCACGTGTGCCAAAAGCCAGATGATGGCACAGCCAGGCAGCTCTGGTGATCAGCCAGTAGGCAGCAAGCCAGTAATGAAGGCAGGCGACCGGGAGCAGCCCTTGGACACAGCCCCCACCCAGGGCAGTCACCTGCAGCCTCAGACCTGAGCCAGCACATAGAACCAGGTTCAACTCTGGCCCACGGGATTTGGAGCTTCAAAGAGCCACTTCTGTGTCTGTGTTGCTCACTGCCTGGGGCGGTATGGGCCTACTCTGGCCTCCACTGCTCACTCCTGGGGCCCCCTGCACCCCTTTTGGCAGGCCCTTCAACCCAGAACTTGGTGGGGCTTGACTAGCCACCCTCTCATCCACCATAACCCCAAACACAGGCAGAGTGTATCCACTCCTTCCAGAAAGCCCTCCCTGATCTGCCCCGCTGCTAGGTGAGCCAACGTGCCAAGCTCCAGGACCCAGTTAGATCCACCTGAGACTGTGGCAAGCACTACAGAAAATGCGCAAGCACCCCAGGGGCGTCCTCCACTGCTCCGAGCACTTCCAGTCTGAATAACTGCCAGGGGCAGGGCTGGGGAGCGGGTTCTGGCTGTACACTGGAGATCTTGTGGGGAGCATCTGCCAGGCTTCCTGCTTACCAACACAAAATGCAGAATTCCCTGGATGGAAAGGGCAGGCAAAGGAAACGCCAACCAGTCTGCAGTCAGGGGCTTCCTCCCACCCACACGCCAGGGTCTGACAAATTGGCTGAGCTGTCTGGGACTCAAGAAATGACCCTGTGTTCCTGGGCAAATCTGATCCCCTCACCCACTCACCTAAGGGAGAAGGAAGAGGATAGCTCGACCTTCCTGCCTGCTGGGCTCATCCCATGACAGGTTCCCATGCCTCCAGGGCACACAGTGGCACCTGTGGCCCTCAAGGCTAGTCCCCAGCTCACAAAACTGGCAACCGAGGCCCAGAGAGGGCCCTGTCGTGCACCTCCCTAAAAGGGCACGGCCACAGAAACAGCCAAGCCCAGGTCCGCAGCTGCTGCTCCAGCTCATCACCGCACTGGCCCTCTGGCCTCATATAGACAGCACAGATGGACAATGGTTCCAGTTTGGTGGTCCCCAGGGGCCAGCACTGTGGCTCAGCAAGTAAGGAAACACCTGGAGCATCAGCATTCCATACAGGCGCCAGTTCAAGTCCCAGTTGCTCCACTTCCTGTCCAGTTCCTTGTTCACGCACCTGGGAAACCAGTGGAAAATGGCCCAAGTGCCTGGGCCCCTAGACGCTGACGAAGGTCAGGCTGCTGGCCCGGGCCTGGCTGTTGTGGCCATCAGTGGCAGGGACAAGAGTGAACCAGTGGATGGAAGATCCCTCTCTCTCTCTGCAACTCTGCCTTCCAAATATATGAATGAATCTCTTTAAAAAGGAAAAGAAACAGGATTGCCTGCTGCAAAACTGTGATCAGCAAGGCATGCTGGGAATGCCTGCCCGCACCCACCAGTCCTGGGCACAAAACCCGAGGGCCCTTGGGGTCCCCTGGCCCAGCACACTTCTGGAGACACATCTGCCCTCTCACCCCAGCTTGGAACACCAGAGAACCGAAAAAGCAGCAGGAACTGTCCATGCACAATGGAATGGGCTGCCCCCTGCACTGGCAGAGGCATGGCTGAGGTGGGCAGGGGTCCGAGCCCTCACAAGGGCCCTGGGCTCCCTCTGCTGTCCCTGCCCATCCTTGAGAGGACCCCGGACACATGCCCATCCCTGGCCCAGAGCCGAATAGTGGAGCATCCAGATAGTGACTGCTACAGACCAAGGGCAGCCCAAAGTCCCTTTTGGGAACTCCCACTTGCAGGTCTAGAAACAAAAGGGACAGAGAGCAGGGAAGCTCTGAGTTGGGTTAATGCGAAGCTGCTCCCACAAAGCCAGACAAGGGACGAGCAGGTCAGAGTGTCCTTCTTGGAGTCGGGCTGTCCCAGCTTAGCCAAGCAGAAAAGTCAGACCTGCTCACCTGCTCCCGCATTGCATGGCCTGGCACAAGGCATCACAGCTCTGCCTCGGGCCACCACTCCCTGACGGGCAGCCCTCGAAACCCACACTCCTGCATTCCCAGCTCACACCCGGTGCACCTGCCAGGCGGCCCCCAAACATGCGCTCCTCCCTCTTCTTCTCCTGCATCGCAGGAAACAAAGGTGGGGGTTCTCCTGCCAGTTTTGAACAGCCTGTGCTGCAGGGAGAGACCCACACATCCTCTAACCGTCCAGGCTGCCTAAAGAGAGACAGAGAGAAAGAGAGAGAAACCCATACAGGGGCAGCAGCCCAAGGTCAGAAGGAGCCGTGTGGGCTCTTGGCTGCTCACCTCGGCCCAGCATGGCCATCTGCAGCCCACAGTGATTCCCAGAGCAGCCCCGGTTCCATCTCCTGTCCCATCTGCTAGTCCACGACAGGACCTGGCTCTTCCAACCACCGAGCGTGGAATCCAACTCCCCTTTGACCCCAACAGGCTGGCCAGTGATGCGCTGACACAGAGCACCCCAGGAAGTCAGGAGAAACCTTGATCCCAGACACTCACTCTGGAAAAACCACCTACCGAATGTTCCCCAACAAGCCCAAAGCCCCCTGCCCACCAAATGCCTCCCCCGCCCCTCACAGGAGAACACAAAGCCCCAAGTCACCTCCAAAGCAAGAGATGGAGATGGCCAGCTTCCTCTCGGTCCACTGAGGACTCCAGCCCCGCACCACTCACCTGCACGTCCCCTTTAAAATCTGCCAAGCAGGGCCAGGCGTTGGGCGAAGCCACCTGAAGGCCCACACCCCACACTGGAGTGCCTGGCGTGCAGCCACGTTTCTCCTTCCAGTTCTACTTCCCTGTCAGCGACAGGCGCCCTGGAGGCAGCGAGGGCTCCAGTGCTTGGGGCCCTGCCACCCATGTGGGAGACTCGGATGGAGCACCCAGCTTCAGCCTCCAAGTCAGACTGTTGTAGCCACCTGTGCGACAAACGAGCAGCAGGTAGATGCTCTCTGAGCCACTCCCCATCTCACCATCTACTTTATCTCTGCCACTCAAATGAAGAAATTATCACCCAAACAACCATTTTGGAAAATTGACTCCAGCTAGTGAACCTGTGACATCCACATCTTCATCCAAGTCTGCTCCTAACCTCACGCTGAGCAGCGCACCAGCTGGCCAGCAACGGAACATGGACGCTACAGGGACATTTACAAGGGCACCTGAGACATCTTGATGGGAAACGTCCAAAGGGGAGGCAGCCTAGGGCATCAATGGTGGGAACACTTCTCGCCTTCCCCCCGTGCACCCCGACTGGGCTGGGCTGGGGCTCCTACTTACCAAGACCACAGTGGAGGCCAGCCTCCCTCCGACACACCAGGTGGCTGCAAGCTGCCTCAACTCACTCCACGTCCCACACATTCGCCCAGACCCCTCCGCTCAGCTCTGGCCGTCTCACTGCGGGACTTCCTCAAGTCTGCTGGAAGTGCTCACCCTACTCCCACCCCACTCTACCTCTCAAGCGCTTGACTCCTCTGAGAACCACTCTGACACTTGCGGTTCCCCTCCCACTCTGCTCGCTGGCGACAACACCACTGCCCAGGATCTTGCAGACCCACCTGCAGGTGAATGAACCAACCCCTTGGACAATCACACTGCTCCTCTCTCCAGGTCTTGCTCCCCTGTGCTCCCCAATGCGGTGCTGTGTGTGATGACCTGCTTCCAGGCCACGACAGGACACCTGCACCCCAACTTCAGCACCCCTCCCTGCACCACTCCCCAAATGCCCCTACCATAGCTGCCTGGTGAGCTGCTCCCTCGCAGGATGGAATGCCAGGTGGCAGGAACAGATAGTTCACCCACTGCACCAACACCACGAGAGGTTCGCAGTGTGTCATGCATCATGGGACACAAAGGGGTACCGCAAAAATGGACATAGTCTCTGGGGTAGTGGAAGCAAAGATGTGATCCCCCCTTCTGCTTTCTGCTGAAATACAATAAACTGGGGAGAGGAAATGAGAGGCCCAGCAGCACCCATACAGGAGCCATGGGTCAAGCCCAGGCTGCTCCTCTTCCCATCCAGCTCCCTGCTAATACTCCTGGGAAAGCAGCGTCACATGCCCCAAGTGCTTGGGTCCCTGTACCCACGTCGGAGACCTGCAGGAAGCACATGGCTCTCAGATCAGCTCAGCTCTGGTTGTTATGGGGAGTGAGCCAGGGATGGAAGATCTCTCCTTTCAAGTAAACAAAATAAATCTTAAAAAAAAAAAAGCAGCAAGATGAAATGTCCGTGTCCTGTGCAGTGTGTCCACAGACACGCAGGGAGCCCCCACGCCTCGAGGCCTTCCACGTATTGACGGAGGTTCACACCGCCTTTCCCGCTGAAAGCCTTGCAAGAGGCAATGTCGTTCAGCCCTGCAGCTTCAGCCAGCCCTTGCTGTGACGGACTGTTCCGGAAGCAGATGGGTGGGCTGGGACGCGGCAGGCCCAAGATGCCGCCTTCAAGGACGCTTCCACGGGGAGGAAGCTGAGTGAGGTCACCGGAGCAGGACACAAACTGTGCCATTCCCTACAACTCCCAGCTGGGACCCCACGCAGCCCCTGGCATTGTCACGTGCATCAGCCACATGGTGACGGCACTGCCACCTGCCACGAGGGCAGGGAGGCCTCGCTTGGCACAGAACCGTCACTAATGCTGCGTCAGGATGAGACAGGCTCGCACAGGGAGGCGACAACCACGCTGATGACCACAGAACGGGGAGCAGACACCTCCTCAGTGCCGAGCACTTGCCCAAGCACCTGCAGCCCACACCGGATGTGCAGGAGCTCCTGCGCCACTTCCTGCTGCCTCACGCCTCCTGCAGCTCTGGAATTCCCTCCCCAGCCTGTCTTCCTCCCACTTGCCCTGAGTGCCAGCTTTCCCATGGCTTCATCCCTGGGGCGTCTGCATTCCTCCAGGCTCACCTGCAGACCAGGCTAAGACAAACAAAACAACAACAACAAACAGACTTGTCAGCTCTGGAAGCCAAGCAGTCCATGACCGACACATTGAGGGGGAGTTTGGTGTTGCAGGGGGCGAGCCAGACATGTCTAAAGTTTATTAAGGAGTCTTCATTAACCAAGCTTGTTGGTAACAGGGGCCATCAGAAATAGCAAACCACAAGTCCATATGGCAATCCTGTCGTTCATAACCGTGAGAGGAACAAATGGTCATTCCCCTGAAGTCCATCCGTTAAGCTGAAGGCCTATGTCGCAGCTTCCCCAACAATATAAGTTACCCTAAGAGACACACAGTGAACAACCTGGACACACTTCCAGTGCTGCAGACACTCACCTTTCCCTGGCTTCTCTGCCCACATTCCATCACTGCCAGGCCTCACCCCTCCTGAACTCCTAACAGTACACAGATTATAAACACAAAGCATCTTAGCATTGCTATCTTCACTGTCCCACCAAGCAATGAACAGAGGGTGAGGAATACAGACACACAGGGGCCATGCTCAGGGGCTACCTGTCCTCAGAGGTACTGGGGAGGCCAAGAGGTACTCAGTACTCAGTACTTAGAGGAACTGAGGAGTGCCAGAGCAATGGAAACACAGCACAAGAGCGTGAGCCCCTCCTCACCCTGAGCCTTTTACAGGGGCTTGTGAGTGGAGCGGTTACACCGCAATGCAATACCGCCCCCTCTCAGGTGACAGGTGAGCGTCACAGGTGGGCAGCAGGGAACACGTAGGTGGTGGGGGAATGACTTCCAAGCTCATGACCCTGAACTAGCAGCCTACCTCACCACATTGGCACTGTGGTTTAGCAAGTAAAACCACTGCTTGAGATGCCAGAATCCTGTACAAGTCCTGGTTCGAGATCCGGCCGCTCCACTTCCGATCCAGCTCCCTGTCTGTGGCCTGGGAAAGCAGCAGAGGACGGCCCAGGTCTATTCCATGTCTATTCGCAGGGAGAGAACGAGGCAACACCACTCCACACTTGGTTGTATGTGAGCAACCAGCCACAGACTGAAGGGCAGACATGAACCCACATTGCCAGATGCACCTGCCACTTGCTGAGTGCTCTGCAGCAAAGCGTTCACTTCCAGCAATGATTCTCACCCGCACTGTTGAGGGGACAGTGTGACAGAACTAAACTACCGGTGGCAGCTGCCAGCTGTACACCTGAGCCCACGAGGAGAGAAGACTGCCCGGCCTCGGTTGCGTGCTTGGTTAGAAACCACCTGTGCTGCTCCCCATCAGAACTGAGCCGGGGGCAGGAATGACAGGGTAGAATTGACAGCTCAACTCCAGGAAACTAAAGGCTACAAGAGAGGGCAAATCCTGGCGGCCAAACAAAGCGTGTAGCACAGGCTTGCTGAGTCGGCAGCGTGGCTAAGAAACCCAGGTCCTGGGCCTCGGGCACATTTGCCCGATCACGCTGGCAGACGCTCAACAGACAGCCCAGGCACGGCTGGCCAGGCTCTGGGGACACCCTGGGATGCCTGGGGTCAGCAAAGGCTGGCATTAGATGGTGTCACCATAGACACAGCGGGCTTTCAGAAGAAGGGTCCTTGACAGCCCCCAGCAGGGGACACGGACACAGAGTGGAGGCCAGGGAGAAGACAGAATCCCCCAAAAGCCAGAGAGGAAGTGACCCTGCCAAGATGGACTTCTGGTCCATAAGCTGAGAATCGGGTGCCAGGGAAGCCGCCTGCCTCCTTGGAGCCTCAGTGCCACAGGCTCCGGGCCTCCCACCCCACAAATGCTCACAGACACTAAGGGAAAAACAGCCCTGGCAAGGCAGGATAGCAGAGCAGGATGCTGAGGCCACATCTTCTCGGCTGGGAGCTGTGGGGATACAGACCCTGCACACACACACACATCCCCTCCTCACCTCCTCCCCTGCCCACCTTCCTCTCCTCACCTCCTCCCCTGCTCACCGTCTCCTCCTCACCTCCTCCCCTGCTCACCGTCCCCTCCTCACCTCCTCCCCTGCTCACCGTCCCCTCCTCACCTCCTCCCCTGCCCACCGTCCCCTCCTCTCCTCCTCCCCTGCCCACCTTCCTCTCCTCACCTCCTCCCCTGCTCACCGTCCCCTCCTTACCTCCTCCCTCTGCCCACCTTCCCCTTCTCACCTCCTCCCCTGCCCACCGTCCCCTCCTCTCCTCCTCCCCTACCCCCACACACCCTCTCACCTCCTCCCCTGCTCACACACACACCCTCCTCATCTCCCCTCCCACCGCAGCTCCCCCCCACACACATAGAGATACTGAAATATGTTCAGGGGGAGGGCTGGGTTTCTCCAAGCTTCCAAAATATTTACAAAGTCTAGGCCCACTTTTTGCAGTAAGACAATTTATCAACAGAAATCAGTTTCAAATGATGGCAGGGCAGAGACCTCACCGCTTCTTGGTGGCTTCAAGCCAACAGGATAAAACTCAAACTCCTTTCATGGCAGCCAGAGCTGTACACAACACAGCTCCAACTCTCTCCTGCCCTGCTGTGGCTCTTCACTGCACATACCCCACCCCAAGTCTCCCAGGTCCCCAGTGTCCTCCCCATTAAGCCTCTCCCAGGAGATCAGCTGTTCCGTCCAGGCATCCCTTGCCCCCAGCAGCGTACGTCAGGAGTGGGTCCCAGGATGGTGATCTGGACCTAATAGAATCTTCCAGAAGGGTGGGGCCTCCAGGGAAGTCTCAGCACTCAAAAGAATTGCAGGGGTTTTTCGCAGGACCCTGTCACAGAAGCCTGACCCTGGCCCCAGCCCCCCTCCCTGGCAGCTTGGCAGGTAACCGTGACCCCTGCTCCCCATGCATTCCCGCCCCTGCCAGGAGCCCCCTGCTATGACAGGAGAGGACCCTCACTGCCCCGGTGCTGCAGGCCCACAAAGCTCTCACTCTGGGAGCTCGATGATCCCTTGCTTCCCCACGACTGCCACAGGCATTCCATTGCAACAACAAAAGCCCGACTAATGAATATCCCAGCCCCGGTCCGTGCTGCAGCCAGTGCCTACCACCCCTTTCTCACCTATTGGACCTAGGCCTGCTCTGTTTGGCTTGCATGCGGGATTGAGCAGTTGTTGTGTGAAGGTGCGGGATTCTCAGGATTATTTTAGACTGAGAAGGCGAAAGTCTGTTCTGTGGGGCACAAGGCAAGAATGGCAAGCAGCCCACAGAAATGCATGCTCTGGCTGCCACATTGCCCAGTCAGGGTCTACATTTCCCAGCTGCCCTGGCAGTTAGACTAGACAGTCACATGACCAGCTTTGGCCAATGGAATGTAAGGGAAGTGACAGGTGTCACCAGAAGCCAGTGTATCTTTCCCATACCATCCTCTAGAGAACAGGGAGGAAGAGAGAAAAACTTGGAGCTCCTGCTCACTCTGTGGAAGAGACCTCAAACCACCAGGAGCTACTTGTAGTGTACTGTTCGGGGGCTGGTCTGGGGTTTCCCTGACATGTAGTGTTAACCAGCTCTCCCCACTGGACCCACGAGGACTCCTGGGCCCATGGAAAGCCCAGGCCTTGCTGAGCCTACTGACCTGTGCACACAAGGGACACTGCTGTCCCGTCCACACAGCCCTCCTGGAGGAGGGAGCACCGACAGCAACCCACACCCACGTGCCGAGCCTGGGCGGAGCTCGGACATCCACCACAGACCCACTCAACCCAGCCCTGAGCGGAAGGCACAACCACCCTCACCCCCAGCTCCAACATGGTCACTCACAGCAGGTGAAGCCAACCCCTGTGGTGGCAGCACCCCTGCGGGGGCTCCACTTCCAACCCAGCTCCTTGTTAATGTACCTGCAAAAGCAGTGGGAGATACTCGGGTACTTGTGTCCCCAGCACCCACATGGGAGACCTGGATGGGGTTCCTGGCTTCAGCCTGGACTTCAGCCTCGGCCCTGGACTTGTCAGGGTGCTCAGTGGGGAGGCAAGCAGTTACTACGAGCTGGGGTGTCCACATTGCATATTGCAGGGTCTGGGTTCAAGTTCTGACTCTGCTCTGATTCTATCTTCCTGTTAATGGGCATCATGGGGGTGGGCATCAGGTGATATGTCAAGTCCTTGGGTCCCAGCAGCAAAGAAAGCAGACTTGAATTCACAACTCTTGATTTCCCAGTCTCAGCTATTACAGGCACATGTGGAGTGAGCCAGCAGATGGGAGATGGGAAATGTCTCTCTCTCTCTCTGTCTCTCTCTCTTTTTCTCTCTCTCTGTCTCTCCCTCTCTCTGCCTTTGACCCCCTCTCTACCTCAAATAGATTTTTAAAAAATTTAAACATAGACATTTGAGGGGCAATGCTAGAGTGAGTACAGGCACCACCTGTAGCGGCAGCATCCCATACGAGCACTGGTTCTAGTCCCAGCTGCTCTACTTCCCATCCAGTTCCTGCTGTTGCATCTGGGAAAGCAGAAGCAGGTGACCCAAGCACTTGGGTCCCTGCACCCACCTGAGAGACAGGGAAGAACTCCTGGCTCCTAGCTTTGGATTGGCCCAGCTACAGCCATTGCGGCCGTTTGGGGAGTGAACCTGTGGATGGAAGATCATGCATTCTCTCTCTCTTTCTTCCTCTCTCTGTTCAAACAAACAAATAAATCTTTTTAAATTAAGTTTAACAAAGAGAATGTTTGCATAAAGAACCCCCGAACGGCCCATCTCTGGTGACAATCATGAAGGAGATGCACTGCACCCCAGCTAGGTGGCTGGGTCTTGGCTCCGCCAAAGGTCAGGCAGAGGAAGTGAGGGGACCAGAGGTGAGGTCCAGGACAGAGCAGGACCCACACTGCCTCATCTTCTCTACTTGCTGAAAACACTGGGAACTGCCAGGCCTTTCCAGAAGTCCTCGTGAGCCTAACGGTAGCTGCTCTGCTCATCTTGACAGGCAGCATCTGCCTAAACATTATTTAGTTCCAGCAAAAAGCCAGCTGGCACCCTGAGGGCCAACACCTTGAGCTGCCCTATGGCCAGCCCACAGCCCACCCCACGGCCGGCACCCCGGTCTGCCCTGTGGCCGGCACCCCGGTCTGCCCTGTGTCCAGCACCCTGGTCTGCCCTCAGGTTAACAGCTCAGTCTACCCTGGGGCTGGCAATGCTGGCTCAAAGGCCCAGGAAGCTGCCGGAGCCACACCCAGCTGGGCCAGAACTGCCGTCTTGGCCCAATGTTCCTGCTCCAGCAGCTATGGCGGCTGTGTCGTGGGGGCTCTGGAGGCTAGGCCAACTCGGCGGCAACCCTGGGACCTGCAGCTGAAGATGCCAGCCCAGCCTGCGGCAGCCCACACTGCCCAGCTCCTCTGAGCAGCTTTTGTCTTGCATCAATGGGTCATTCAGCCCGGCTCTCTGGAGGACAAGGGCCCCATTGTGCAGGGAGCGGGGCCTGTTCTGGGCAACCCAGCGGCTCTCAGGTGTGCCTGTCCTTCAGGCAGGCTGGCAGGTGCCTCCTCGGCTATGACGTCACTCCACCCCACTGTCTCTCCTGTCTAGAATGCAGTGAAAGGCCACACCCTGATGCATCCCACCCGCTGAACCTGGGCATGCCCCTGCAGATGCACGTGGGACTGGGGTGACTGTCTGACCAATCCGTCACACTTGCTCCCAAGAGCTAAGACAGAGCCGAGAACAGAGCCAGCGCCCCAGGGTTCAGATCCCAAAACCCTCCCATGCCAGACACTGAACTGGTCATGCATGTGTCCCGGTCCAGCTGGCCCCAGCTCCACCATATGGTGGTCAGGAGGGTGGAGGGTCGCTCCAGGGCACCGATGCCATCCACGAAAAGACAGGTATATAGAACTTCCTCCACTCTACCCAGAAATGCAATTTACCTACCTGGGTGGGGAGGAGCCTTGGGTCATAGAAACCTCACCCTAACTGAGGAAATACTAGTTATTACCATGATTTGTGGGATTGTCGTCCACACTGCAGGAGCCAGCTTTCTGGCTGGCCTGCCCACTGCTCCCTGGCAAGCAGAGCAGCCTAAGAAGGGACTGGACTACAGCTGCCCTTTCAGAGTCTAGCCAGGGTGACCTTCACTGCTCATAGGACCAGCCTTAGCTGGTGAGTGGCCCAGCTTTTCAGATATATATAAAATCCATTTTTACCTTTGCTTAAAAAGAAGAGGGTTTGGACTGTGCGAGATGCAGTTTCTGAGCTCGAAGTGGTGGGGTGTGTGGCTCCCAGAGCGGTGCAGCTGAGGCAGTGGGGGCACCTTCTTCCTGCTCTGCCTCCCACTGACCCCAACACTGCCCACCCCCACCTCGTTTCCTTGTCCCAGTCTGAGGCTCCTAGGCTCGCTCCAGTCTCCGGCAGTGCCTAGCACTGGGCAGGGTACTGCAGAAATATCTGTTGAATAAATGAGTGAGGGTCATGACCCCATTCTCACTTGGGCACCCAGCATCACCCTGGCACAGGAGGGGATTGGAAATCACCTGCTGAACATCACGGACAGAGAGGGTCAGCCTCTGCAACGTTCAGACACGGGTTAACACGGGTATATGTATCCAGGCTCTTTGCAGAGCCCAAGTCAAGTTCCACGGCGGAAGGCTGAGCAGTGGAAGACAGCAAGCAAGCAGGAAGGCCCACGGGTTCAACTGGCCATCACCCCGTGGCTGGCAGAAACCCGAGAACACACCCAGCAGAACTAAGATCCTGGCTCAGGAAAACTCAAGGTGCTTCAAAGACTGCGGGAATGCATCATCAACAGACAACTGTGCGTTGGTGCAGTTATCACGAACCCAGGCACCAGCTTTGCACTGCGTGCCTTTCCACTGTATAGACGCTCCCCTCCGCTGCAGGGGAGGAGCCCCCAGGCTGCCCAACGGGGAAACGGCTGACCACTGCACAGTAGTGCTCCTCCACCATCGAAGCCGTGCTGGAAGGGGGCAGGGCCAAGAGCTCCACCCCACCTTTCTCTACTGCCACGAGGAGCAAAGCTGTGAACTGTGGGGGGACCAGGACTAAGTGAAAACATAGAGCTCCTGGTTGAGAAAGCAGAAAAAGCCTCAAAGCCTCAAGCCCCCCACACCACCTTGCATTATGTGCAATCTACTGTCAATCAAAGGAATGAGATTCTGGGCCTGCATTGATCATGGGGGTGTGAGGCTGCAGGTGACCCCCTGAGCTGCACGCACCCGCACTTGCACCTTGCTCTTCAGGGGCCGCCAAACCCGGGCGCCTGCACCGTCTCCCAGCACCCTCCGCCATAGCTCTGCCACAAATGCAGGCACACAACAAGAGCCCCTAAGGGCAGACCAGTGAGAGGGAGCCCAAAGATGCTCAGGGTGATTGGGAAATGAGTGTGTGTGCCAGTGGCCTGGACAGCTGCGGCCTGTTCCACCCGTCCCCTGGCCCATCACGCTTTTCTGACGTCATTCAGCAGTTCAAGGTGGCAGCCCACAGCCCGGCACGCAGCATTCTTACCTAACACCCAGGGCAGATTAGAAAAGTGGTCAGCCAACTCACTTCTGCCAAGTGCACACAGGCCATCGCAGGGAGCTGGATGGAAGGTGGAACAGCCAGACACGAACCAGCACCCATATGGGATGCCAGCACTTGAAGGTGGAGGATTTACCTGTTGAGCCACAGTGCCAAACCCAGCTTGCAGTTGCGTCCAAAACCAGACATGACACTGAGAAGTGCTGGCCCTTGACTCGATCGTCTCCCCGCCGCCTTCCATGGAGCCCCGGGGAGCTTACATAAGACCCATAGCAACAGCATCTGAGTCAGCTTGATTTTCAAATACAGCCATTCTCTCTCTTGGTCACAGCCACAGCCAAGGCCACAGTTACCACCATTATCCTCAGCTCAGTTCGCCAGCCCCACCACAGAGCCAAGGGTCATGCCAGCTCCTGACCCTGGATTATGGCCAGGGTCACTGACAGAAACCGTGTGCCAAGCACTGCAGGCCCCGCGCCACATGTGGCAAACACACCAAGCCCATAAGACCCTGGAGTTTAGTGAGAGGAATTCCTCCCACAGGTCAGCAGCAGCAGCGTGGGTAACCCATGGAAGAGGCTCACCAGACACCTGCGCCCCACGCATGGGCGAGCTGAGCAACACCTCTGCGAAGAAAGGGTGCCCAGGGGGCTGGTGCCGTGGCGCAGTAGACTGACCCTCCACCTGTCACACCGGCATCCTATATGGACACCAGCTCAAATCCCAACCGCCCCACTTCCCATCCAGCTCTCTGCTTATGGCCTGGGAAAGCAGCGAAAGAATGGCTCAGGTGCTTGGGCCCCAGCACCCACACGGGAGACCTGAAGAAGCTCCTAGCTCCTGGCTTCAGATCAGTTTAACTCCAGCTGTTGTGGTCATTTGGGGAGTAAACCAGTGTATGGATGGAAGAGCTTTCTCTCCGACTCTTCTCTCTCTCTCTGCAACTCTGCCTTTCAAATGAACAGAGGTCCAGAGGACCACGTGTCCCCCCACCCCAAGGTGACAAAGAGCCAGGCCTCACTGGAAGCCCTGATCTCCCAACTCCAGAGGACCCCAAAACACTGAGGTAGGGAACATGATGTGAATGACATTAAAGACGACCCCTCTGGGTTCTCGGACCCTGGGTCAATCTCTGGGTACCTAGTCAGGGCTGTGAGGGGTGGAGGGATGGGGTCACTGCTGGCCCCAGGTAACAAGGACTTAGAGTGCAGGGGCAGGCATTTTGCCTGATTCCACTGTACAGGCCCTGGGTTCGATTCCCACCTCCAGCTCCCAACTCCAGCCTCCTGCCCATGCAGACCCTGGTGGACAGCGGGTGACGGCTCAAGTATCCGGGCTCCAGCCACCATGTGGGAGACCTAACTGTGCCCTCGGCCAAGCCCCAGCCGCTGGAGGCCTCTGGGGAGCGAACCAGCAGACCTGTGTCATGTGTGTGCCACTCTGCCTCTCAAATTAAAATAATAATATCAATAAAAAGATGTGCCAGTTCAGGGCACTGGTGTCCAGAAGCAGAGTGGGCAGCAAGCCCACAGCCCGGAGTCCCTGATGCCCTCGGCTCGGACTCTTTCTCTGCTCTGTATGCCATCAGCTGTGCTGGCTTAAGACCAACTCCCCTCATGATGCCAAGAAGGTTGCCAGCAACCACTTTCCACTTTGCCTCCAAAACTGACTCTCAGGTACACTATGGAATCCAGCACTTCCAGGGACACAGGCTCTCCCCTTCAACAGGCAGACCCGACCAACCATGGCCTGGGCTCTCCCAGGGAAGAAGGGACAGAGGGTCTGGGGACAACGAGCTGCCACGTCGGCCACAAGGCTGCTAGTGGACAGGAAATCGATGGTGCCCAGGATGCAGTCAGCTGAAAACCTGCAGGCAGTGCCATGCAGGGCAGCCTGCCTGGGGCCCGGGCCAACCAGCTGCTGCTCCCAGACCCTTCCTCCCTCCCACTGGAAAAGCAGGCAGCCCTGAAGTGACAGGGGCACTGGGAACACTGCCCTATTGGGATTGGCTGCTGCCCCCCAGAGTGACCAGGGCACTGCCACCTTCAGCCCATGGCTGGGCAAAGCCATCGCTTCCAGGAGCATCTGCACAGAGAAGGCCCCTGGAGACTCTGTACGTCCAGCAAACAGAGAAGGCCCCTGGAGACTCTGTACGTCCAGCGGCCGAAGGATGCCTGCAAGCACAGGCCTGCAGTGCCAAGCAGCAGGGTCAGGGCCACCCCCTGCTGGGACCCCCCCTGGCTTCCCAGGACCCCCGGCATCCTCCTACCCCAAGCGCCTTCCTCCATGGCTGCACTGTGGATCACAGCCACTCTTCGACAGTTTTCAGCCCCCTAGCAGCCCACACCTGCTTCTAACGACGCTCATGACCCTGGACATAAACTCCACTCGGAGAAAGCACCGCCACCAACACCAAGCCACGAGCTGCTCTAATTCGTATCGAGGTGGTGGGGATGACTAACAAATCCCAACTGGTCCCCAAGGCACTTGGAATTGAACAAAATGGGACTCCTCCAGCCAAGCCGACAGGGCCTCGAATCCAAACCAGGAGGCCAGGTTTTGCAGTCTGGACAAACAGGAAGTAGACCCGGATAGCCAGAGAGCAGTGGGGGGATGTGGACCCAGAGGCACCAGGAATTTGCGCACCTGACTCTGGGGCAAAGGGAGTCTTCGTCTCCTGCCCAGGAAACTCTGCCCTGTTCAGGTTACCCCTGCACAGCTTCGACTGCCATTCTCAGAAACCCTGCCCCTCCCACTTCACAGATGGGGAAACCGAGGCCGGAGAAGTGAGCGCGTCCCCGACCCACAGTCCCGCTCATGGTCACAGGGTTCCCTGGCAGAATTCCAGGGGGCACAAGGGCGGTGGATCTTAGTCCAGGCCTAAGGTGTGGTCAAGGCAGGCGCCTCCCGGGTGTGCTGGAGGCGGAGTCCAGGTTTGAACCGCCCCCTGCGGCTCGGCCATCAGCCCGCAGTCCCGCCTCCTGTCCTGCCTCCTCACCCCCAGTGTACAGATGAGCAAACAGAGGCTCCGTGGGCACCCCAGGGAACCCCTCCCACCAGCCCGCAGCCTCTGCCCACCCTCCGCAGGCTGCGAGCGTAAAGGACAGCCTAGACCCGCGCCGTCCTCGCGCGCCTGCCCCGCGCGGGCCACAAAGGACCCGCAGGCGCAGAGGTCCACGGCCTGGGGTACAGCCCGCACCCGGCCCGCAGCCCCGGGCAGCCCTGCCCCCTCCCCGCACGCCCAGCCCGCAGCGAGCGTGACTCAGCGCTTCTCCTCCGCAGCCGAGGAGCGCCGCCGCCAGCTTCCCTCTCCGCGCCGAGCCCGCAGGGCCCACGGCCTCCGCAGCGCTCGGCTCCCACTCCCTTTTTTCAGGCGGCGCCAGGCACCACCGGGGCGGTAGACACCACCCGGTGTCCGCGCCGGGCGCTGGGCCCACGCGCGCTCCCTGGCACGGTTACCCACGCGCACCAGCCCCTCCCCCCATGCACAAGGAGGAACCTCTAGGGAGGCCGCCGGTCCCCATCCCTGGACAGGTCCCCAGCACGGGAGTCCCGGTGGCGCAAGCTGGCTCGGTGCACTGCCCACCCCCGCCTTTCCCCGGGACCCTGAAGTTGTGGGACTAGTGGGGGCGGAAGCTCCGCACTCAGCCGGTCTCAGGTTGGGGATGTAAATGCAAGGCCTGCTGGGGATGGCGTGTGCCACCCCGGGAACGTAATCCGGATCCCCGCTCCTGTCCTTGGCGGAAAACTCACCAGGAATAAAGCATCAGCCCCAGCCAGCCTCCCCTTCCCTCCCACGAACGGGGGCCCCAGCCTCGGACCCGCCCTCGGGAGGCTGCGGGCAGTGGATTTCTGTCTCTCCCTCTCTCCTGGGTCCCTCTTCTCCAGGGAGTAGACAGCCTAGACGATTCTGCGGGCTTTGGAGAAGGCTAAAATGGCAAGCGTTAGACCTTCAACCCTCGGTGGTCCCCAGGATTTGTTCCCTAGGTTCACCGCAGGGACTGCCAGGGCACGACCAGGACCCTACCCGGCCCGGGAGCGCAAAGCTGCCTCCCGGAGGGCGGCGCGGAAGAGGTCGCTTGCCCTGGCCCAGGCGCCGCGCCCCACGGAGGAGGCCCCGACCCTCGGGCTCCCTCCCCTCCCCGGCCCGGGGCACACGACACACAGCGCGCGGTGCACACCTTCGGAGGGCATTCGGTGCGACGGCATCCCCACGCCGCGGCCGGCCGGAGGGGGTCTCAGACAACACGTACGTTACCTTCAGTCACATAGCTGTGGTCCCGCAGGAAGCTGTGGTTAATTTTCCGCGTGTCCGTGTCCTCGCCCATTGAAGGCCGCGCCCGGTGCCCTGGGCATGCCCCGCCGCCGCCGCCGCACACCGATGCAATCCGCAGAGGTCGCGCTGGGCGCGCGGGCCATGCCGCCGCAGCCTAGCAAGGGCGCGGGCCGCCGGGGCCCCGGGGAGCGGGCATGGCGGCCGGGGCCGGACGCGAGGGGCCGGGGGTGGGCGGGCGAGCGGGCGCCGCCGCGGTCAGGCGAGCGCGCGGCGGGCGGGCGGCGGCCGCGGCTTGGGGCGGGCCGGAGCCCGGGCGCGCATCCCGGCTGGCCCGTGCGCGCTGCGTCCGTGCGGCCTGCTGCCGGGGCGCCTGGCTGTGGAGGCGGCGGCGAGGGGACGCGCGCGGCGCTGCGCCGAGCAAGCCGGGGCCGAGCCGGGCTGCGCGGGCTGGGGCCGCCGCTATCGCAGGCCCCTCCCTCGCGCCGCCCGCTCCTCCGCCCTCGCGGCCGCGCCGGCGGCCAAGCTACCCTGCAGGTGGAGCCGGCGCCGGGGTGCAGAGCCTCCCCGCGGTGGGCACCTAGGGTGCCGGGGTGCGCCCCGGAGCAGCGACGGAAGAGATGGTCAGCTGGCGGAGATGGAGCACCCTGCGACTTGGCTGCGACTTGGGGGTGGGGCTGGGCGCTCAGATGCTCCCACCGAGAGACAGCCCCCAGGTGGGGCGCACCAGCCTGTGTCTGAGACGCTCAGCTTGGCCGGTGGAATGCAGGATCGGGAGGGCTGGGGGTGCGGCTGAAGCGCGCGTACCCGGAGAGTCCGAGACTGGGAGGGGACACAAACGCCCCCACCCCGGGCTGGGGGTGTCGGCCCTCTTCGAGGGCAAAGTTGGGAATGAGGAGGCTGGGGGTAAAGCAACCTCCTCCCGGCAGTACTCCGGGATCTCTCCTGGCGTTTCCCTCCCTTGCAAGTGAAATGGAGCGGCAGCCAGGCCAGACAGGCTCCACCTGGTCGCTGCAAGGTCCACAACACCTCTTCCCCACCTGTTCCTCCCGCCAGTCAGCACTGCCCGCTTTTCTCAGTATTTGGCTCCTGCAACCGACCAGCTGCCCCTCCTCCTGGACCCCCCCTGATCCGCATGGGATACAGGATTTTGGGGGGTGGCGAGGGCCCTCGATTTTCTTAGGGGCTTGACACAGCCTTCCTCGGGGGGCTGCTGAGAGCCAGCAAGGGCAGTGCAGGGGCTGGGCCAAGGTGCGGGGCAGATGCAGTTGACCCCTTCCTCTGTGCCACTCTATCATGCTTCCTGCTTTCCTCATCTTGGAGGTAGGGACTCCAAGTAGCCCTCGATCCCCAAAACCACAGTGGGGACAGAAGAGGCCAGAAGGTTTGGGGCCAGTGGGGGGTTATGGGTGCCAACTTAGGGGTGGTAAGGCGGTTTCACTTCACAGAGCACCCTACAGAGACCTGCAGGGGCTGTGGGGAAGGGCTGGGTCTGGGGGCACCCGCACCTGCTTGTGACGGGCGCCCTCTGCTGTGCTGGCCTGCAGGCCTATGGGCAGTGTGAGGACAGTGTCCCTAAGTCGGTGCTGCACCCACAGGAAGGTAACCCCGGATCCCTCCCCCAGAGCCAGGCACTTAGTCTTTCTCACCCCTGCTCTGCTCCAAAGCTGTGCACCTCATGCCCCCACCAGCCTTGCTCCCACCTGGATGGCAAAATGATCAAAGCCTGTAGCCCTGGGTGGAGGCAGGCTGACTGGGGACAGCCTTGTCTGCTGGGGGCACCTGTGCCCTTTCATTATCCCTAAGCTGGCTTCTTACCACTGCCCCCCCCCACACACACACACACAACTGGCCCCAGACAGCAGCCGGGTCTCCAGGGGGCAAGAGTGCCACAGGTGTTCCTGGAGGCATCAGTGTCTCAGGTGTTGCTGGGGACATGAGTGCCACAGGATGTCCCCGGGGGCAGGAGTGCCATGGTGTGTTCCTGGAACCCATGCATACTGGTCACCTCACTGATGGCCGCTGCACCTGCTGCCCTCTGGCTTCCCCTGTGCTGCACTTCCCACAAGAGGGCTCCGACTGTAAGCAGGTCCAGCCTAATCAGCTCCCTAACCCTAACCTTAACTTAATCTGACACCGCCACAACAGGGGTCTCAGGCATGCTCCATCTGTGATGCAACAACAACCTAGTGTGAGTGTGGGGGAGCCAGCGGACGCCCCACTGGCTGCACCACCTGGGACTGAGTCTTGCACAGCTGGTGGCCACTGCTGCCCATGTTTTCTCTTGTTAGGACTTTCCTCTCTGAAGCTGCACCCCAGCACGACAGGCACAAATGGTGAGATCCTTGAACCCCCCTGATGGCACAGGGGCTTTGACGACAAGAGACAGTGACAATGCCAACCAGTGCCCCTGCTTTCTCTCTGTATCCCAAGGCGAGGGACACAAGAGGCCCTCACTTGCCCCACCTGCTGGCCCTTTGGTCTCAGCCCTCCCACCCCTGTCAGCTAAGCAGCCCCAAGGCCCCATCTGAGGCCCACAGGAGCAGCAGCCCCACATCAAGCTGAGCAGTGACAGGGGTACACACCAGGACCTGTGCCCCTGGACTCGCTGAGGTCTGGCCACACACAGGGCTGGGACAAAAGGCCATGCCCACAGCTGCTGACACTGCCACTTCCACCAGCAGCACCACCCACCGGGCCCCTCTGGAACTACCCCCAGGGTCAAGCATTAGGAAGACTGGTGCCCTGCCAACACTAGAACTGGGGCGGGCAGGTCTTCCTCTGGGAAAACCCCTAGCAAACACAACCCCTTGCTCCCCACCTGTGCCATGCCTCCGGATGGGCACTGTCTGGAAATTCTGCCCTGTGCCCACGGACGTAGAGAAGAGCTTGGAAAACATGGCCCCAGTCATGAGAACAGTGTCGCCACAGGGCCTGGAGGACTCGGCGCAAGAACCCCCCAAAGCTGAAGGGGCGAGGAGACAGCCCCACCTCCTGCACCTCCTGCACGCTCCAGGGGCCTCTGCTTGCTTGGTTGGTCACTTTCTTGTATTTTGTTTAATGACATTTTCCAAACCCATGCAGGTAGTCATTGCTATGGTCCCCACCTCTTGAATATTGGTCCAGAAGGAGTCAGTGTTGGCTTTGGCCAGGGACATACAGAGCCAGGCTCCCCCACGCCCCTCCCTTGGCCTGGATCCCTCTCCCTTCCCAGAGGCAGTCTCCCCAGAGTGGTCTATTCTTTCATGCACACACACACATTCATGAGACCATCTTGTGTCATTTTTCAATTTACACAACATCCTATCGATTGCACCAAATTGCAAATTGCTTTTTTTCCCCCCAAAGCATTATGTTTTCCCAGCTCTACCCAGGAAACAATCAATGGTGTGCAAAACTCTTGCTTCCAGAAGCTTCTGGCACACTCCAGACACATTCCTCTTTCTCTGTTCAGGGTCATGGTGTCACAGTAGTAGCCAGCACTTGGCCAGGATGCACCCACCCCACCCCCAGCAAGCAGGATGCTTAAACCTCTGCCAGTGCCCAGAGCCACCACCAGCTGTGATGCACTCTGAGGCTGCCTCCAGCCCCGTGGGCTGTCTAGCGCTGCCGTGACAACCCCTTACCTGGCTCGTCATCTCGAGGGCACGGGTCTCCAAGGTGGATAGGTGGACGAGGCGTGTGTGGGTCACAGGTGTTATGACACAAGGTCACGTGCACATCTATAACCCTGCACTTGGCGCCAAACCAGAAACAAGCAGCACCTCCGGCAGCGTGTCGCACCCTGGTCGCACTCGGAAGAGGCGTGGGATGCAGGGGCAAGCGGCCGCCCGACGGGTACTGGGGCTGCATCACCTGATTGCCCAGTGCGCTGGGGGTCTGTCCTCTTGGCCCTGGAGACCCCTCTTATTTGGACTGCCCCTCTTCCTCTTGCCCTGCTCCACCCTTGGTAAAGGGGCTTCGTCTGTAAGGATTCCTTGGAACTTTTTCTGTCGGTGTACTGCCCATTCTCAGTCAGTTCCCAGAGTGTTGATATATTCTTGTCTTTCTGCTAGTTAATGACACTTTTGTCCTAACAAAGATCACTACTTTTTTAAGATTTGCTTATTTTTATTGGAAGGACTGAAAGTTACTGAAAGAGAAAGATCGTCCATCCATTGGCTCACTGCTCAAATGGCTGCAAAAGCCACAGAGATCCTAACACTTGAGCAGCCTCCACTGCTTTCCCAGGCCTATGAGCAGGAGCTGGCTTGGAAACCAAGCAGCTGGGGCTGGAACTGGCTCCCACATGGGAAGCTAGCAAGCACTGCAGTCAGAAGGTTAACCTACTGAGCCATGGCACTAGCCTCTAATTATTTTTAATCAATTTCTCAGAGAGCTAGACCAACAGAGAGAGGAGGAACAAATAGAGAAAGCTCCCACACAGTTCCCTCCCTGATTCCCCACCGGGTCAAAGCTGAGCGCTGTGGACCTTCTCCGGGTCTTCCACGGCCGTGGGAGGGACCAGATCCTCAGCTGTCCCTGCTGCCTCGTGGGATCTGCTGGGACCTGCGTTAGCGGGAGGCTGAGACAGGAGCTGAGCTGGGACCAGACTCCATGCCTTCCCGGCCGGTCGCTCACTGCTGTACAGCACAGCTCTCTCCCCTCTGGCAGGCGAAGGCTTGGGCACGCGGGTTCCCGCCACTCAAGTGGGAGAGCTGGGCGGAGTTCCTGGCTCCCGGCTTGGGTCTGGCCCCACCCTGGCTGTTGCAAGCATGTGGGGAGTGAACTGGTGGGTAGGAGATTCTCTGCCTTTCAAATACATTTTCAGAATAGCCCCCTGAGAGCATGCCGCCCTGGGTGGGGGCAGAATCTGGCGATATCCAGCTCTTTCTCGCTATGATGTGTGACATCGTTTCTTCTCCATTCACAGGAGCTCCCTGCTCCCGCCTGTTGTCTCTTTGTTTCTTGCTTTTCCTAGGCCCACATGCCGTCTCCTCCCCGCCTTACAAGTCAACGTCAAGTCCGTTGAACGTCATAGTCTTTGCTTTTCAGCAAAACCTTCTCGGCTGGTCTTCGTCACTTGCTCTTCTATGCAAACATTCAGCCGTGCAGATCCCCTGGACCTGCAGCACAGTGGATAAAGCTGCAAGTCTGAGTCCCAGCTGCATCACTGCCAATCCAGCTCCCAGCTAGTGCGCCTAAGAAAGTAGTAGAGGATGGCCCAAGTGCTTGGGTCCCTGAACCCACATGGGGGACCTAGAGGAAGCTCCTGGATCCTGGCGTGTGCCAGTCCTCTGGGGAGTGAGCCAGCAGACGGAAGACCTCTCCCTGTCTGTCTCTCACGCTATCACTTTGATATTCAAATAAATAAGTAATTAAAAAAAACTGTTGGGATTCTCATTGTCCCTGCAATTGCTTTGTAATTAATGGGGAGAAAACTGGCATCATTTGGTGCATGGCATCCACCCACCCACAAACACAGGGCATCTTGACACATACCTACTCCTTCCTGCCCTCCCACTGAATCCTGATTCTTCATAAGAATCGCAACAACCACTTATATAGGAAGGGTCCTGTGGCCACTGCTGCTCTAAACGCGTGCTAAATCACTGAGTGCCCTCCACCTGCCCACATGGGCGGTACGGCTGCGATCTCGCCGGTACGCCTCGGGGAACAGGTTAGCTCATGTTCTGCCCCCCCGGAAGGAGGGTCACGTCCTGAGGCCAGCTGGGCCTGGCGGCTCCGCTCTGGACCCTGCGTCATTGTCCTCTCCATTGGCATCAAACCTGGGGCAGCTTTTGTTCAGTTTAATCCTAAGTGCCGTCTAGAATTTCAGCCGCTACACCCTTCCTTCTCTGCGTTTTTTGTTTGATCCCGTTATTGCAGGCTGAATCCAGCAGTCCAGAACCCGATCTGGACCTCCATGTGGGCAGCAGAGGCCCAAAGCACGTCAACCATCACCTGCATCAAGAGGGCTCAACTAGGAGTTAGTAGAATACATGGGAAAAAAGACTCAGCTGGAAGCAAAGTGGCCAGGCCTCGACCTGACAGGCTGAAGTGGGCTGCGAGGATTTCAAATCATAGCTTCATCCACTGCACCACAGTGCCTGGCCCTTCCCAGCGACATCAGAGGCTGCCTTGCAAAGGACCCCCACTCCACCCAAATCTGGGCTTGTGTTTGCATTCTTTTCCAAGAGTTGCTTTATCTTTTTTGTATGCCCTTCTAGAGCACCTGCTTTGCAGATCCTATCTGAGAAATGCTTGACTAACTCAAGGTCACAGTGGGTTTTGGCCTGCAGATCAAGTGCTTGTTTCTGTATACAGAGTGTTGCTGGAACCCAGGCATGAGCCCTCACTCAGCATCTCTGCGGCCTTGTTCATGCCATGACGCAGCTGTGAGGCTACACGGAGACCACAGCCCGAAACACCCTCACACCTCTTTTCTTAAAAAAGATTTAATTTAATTGGAAAGGCAGATATACAGAGAAGAAGAAACAAAAAGATCTTCTATTCACTGATTCACTTATCAAGGGGCTACAACAGCCGGAAATGAGCCAATCCAAAGCCAGGAGCTAGGAGCTTCTTCCGGGTCTCCCACGCGGGTGCAGGGTCCAAAGTCTTTGGGCTGTCCTCCACTGCTATCCCAGGACACAAGCAGGGAGCTAGAAGCAGTGTGGAGCAGCAGCTGGGACACCAACCAGCACCCATATGGGATCCCAGCACCTGCAAGGCAAAGACAGCTACTAGGGCACTACTCTGGACCCCTTCCTCAGACCTTGAAGATAAAGCTCGCCCATCACTCTTCTGGAAGTCGGAGCGATGCCACGCTTGCATGTCATTCCACTGTGAGTCCACTTGTGCACAGTCCACTCTATCACTGTTTTTTAAGATTTATCCATTTGCTTTGAAAGGCAGAACTGGGGGGAGGGGGAGGAGAGACACAGCCAGAGGCCAGGAACTCCATCGGGGGTGCAGGGCCCAAGTGCGTGGGCTGTGTTCTGCTGTTTTCCCGTGCTATCAGCAGGGAGCTGGATCAGAAGAGCAGCAGCTGGGACTCCAACAAGAGCTGCAATTAAGCTCTGAATCATTCTGCACATGGGGTTCAGGTAAGGGATGACATGCCCATGTCCCCCCAACACACACCCCATTAGCAAGGCTGAACTCCCCCCCACGTACCCCCATCCTTTCACCCTGCTCACTCCCATCACCCCCTTTTCACATCCTTCCAGTCCACAGCAGGGAGGGGGCCCTTGCCACCTGCTTCTGACAGTTTTCCTGGAACATCCGCTTCTTCATCCACCCCTCCTTTTTCACGTGCTCACAGAGCAGATACAAGGCTATTCCACAAAGGCTGTAGGAATTGGGACAAAAAATGTCGTTGGGGCTGGTGTTGTGGCATAGTAGGTTAAGCCACCACTTGCAATGCCACCATCCCATGTGGGCGCCTGAGTGCATCCCACCTGCTCCACTTCTGAAGCCGCTTCCCGCTAGGGGCACCAGGGATTGCTGCCAGAGAATCCCTGCACGCACATGGGAGACCCCAATGAAGTCCAGCTTTGGGGGACTGACACACACACAGCAGCGCCTCGTGGCAGTGCCCAGTGGGACTGGGGCCCACCAGCACCTGGCTTCATCCCATCTCTTGCTTCCCATTCCAGACCAAGGGCAAGCAAATGGCCATGCTTCCCGTCCCAGGCGCTGGATCCAAGCGCAATAAATGCGTATGGAGATAGCCTCTTCCCTGTGCCAGCCCTGGGAACACCGGGAAAACAGGCAATGAGCGTGATGCTGGGAGGGGTAACTCACAGCAGTGGCCACAAAGTACGACGTGTCTGTGGAGAGCGGCCCTGCGTGACCGGCCCTCAGGTCTGCTCCCCCCAGAGCCCAGCGACAGCAAGCAGCTGAGTCTCCCAGGGTGCCCAGGGCAGCGCAACACCAGCCCCCGTTCATTTAACTGGCTAACAGTGAGAAGACTGCAGTGGGCACTGCAGTGACAGACCCCGTGGACACCACCCACTCCTGGCCTCTGCGCCTGAGGGACAGACACACAGACGTGGAAGCATGGTCTCAAAACACGCTGGCCAAATCCCCTCAGTGCCCATGGCCAGCTCCACCTGCACCCCAGGAAATGAACACCACCCAAGACCTCAGACTTGCAGCCAGAGAAGCCTGGCAGTGCCTCCCATAGGACAAGGCGCCTGCACAGCTGGACCTGGGCCACTAGGGAGTGCCTTGGGTGCAGCCAGGGGCCAGGCTGGGGGGCTACAGGAAGCCTAGAGAGCCAGGGAGGGGAGGGTGCCCGGAGGCCATCCTGAGCCAGGCAGGAGCTGGTGAGGGTGGCTTGTTGCAGGGCCTCGTGGTGAGGAGGCACACTCGGTTCTGCCTGTTCCCAGGGACATGAAGCCTGCCCTGTTGCAGCTGGCCCTGATCTCACAGGATCCACTCTGAAGCCTGCTGTGTGCATCCTGCAGTGGAGCCCCCATTCCCTACAGGTCCAGTGATGGGCCTAGAACTCACTCTAGGAACCCCTGAACCCAGGTGTGCCTCCTGGATGGGGGACCTCTGGGGCTTGGGGTTCAGGTCAGGCCTTTCAGGAAGGAGCAAGCCAGCCAGTGGCAGCAGGGGGTGTGCCCTGCAGGTGTGAGCTGCATGTGGGCATTGGGCTGCTGACTTAGGCTGACCACTGTGTCTTCCCCAGGGCCTGAGGTCAGGACTTGCTCCTCCTCCTCTCTCCTTCCTCCCCGTTGGCCCCCAGCACAGCACGCAGGTCCCTCCCACCTGTTGCTCACCTCCTCTGTGAAGCCAACAGTCCCCTCGACACACACACTCTCGTGCTCCTCTGCTCGGCTTGGTTTTCTTCCACAGCATTTGTCTGTCAGCTGCGCCCGCGCTGCCCTGTGCGTGTCATCCCCAGTCTGAACAAGACAGGGTGGGGCGGCGGCCTTTCTGAGACTGCCACCCAAGTAGGGCACACAGCAGGTCTCCAGGGTGTCTAGCAAAGCGACGGGTGCCTGAGCTGTGCAAAATGTGAGCATGAGCACACGGCACCCAGGCCTTCTGGATGACATGCTCACCTGGTGCACAGATCAGGAATCTAATGTCTGCAGCCGTGAAAACCGTGGGCAGCTGCAACAGGCGTCTTTCTGCAGGAGCCAGGAGCCACAGTGGCCCCCGTTGCCAGCAGCCAAGGAGAGATGGATCTGAGCTCAGTTCTGCTCCCAGTGCCCCCCAGCCCCTCCCAGTCCTGTCCCCCCAGTCCTTCCCAGTCCTGCCCCAGCCCCTCTCAGTCCTTCCCCCAGCCCCTCCCAGTCCTGTCCCCAGCCCCTCCCAGTCCTGTCCCCAGCCCCTCCCAGTCCTGTCCCCAGCCCCTCCCAGTCCTGTCCCCCCTAGCCCCTCCCAGTCCTGTCCCCCCTAGCCCCTCCCAGTCCTGTCCCCCCTAGCCCCTCCCAGTCCTGCCCCAAGCCCCTCCCAGTCCTGTCCCCAGCCCCTCCCAGTCCTGTCCCCCAGCCCCTCCCAGTCCTGTCCCCCAGCCCCTCCCAGTCCTGTCCCCAGCCCCTCCCAGTCCTGTCCCCCAGCCCCTCCCAGTCCTGTCCCCAGCCCCTCCCAGTCCTGCCCCAGCCCCTCCCAGTCCTGTCCCCCAGCCCCTCCCAGTCCTGCCCCAGCCCCTCTCAGTCCTGCCCCCAGCCCCTCCCAGTCCTGTCCCCCCCAGCCCCTCCCAGCCCTTCCCCCAGCCCCTCCCAGTCCTGTCCCACCCAACCCCTCCCAGTCCTGTCCCCCCAGCCCCTCCCAGTCCTGTCCCCCCAGCCCCTCCCAGTCCTGTCCCCCAGCCCCTCCCAGTCCTGTCCCCCCAGCCCCTCCCAGTCCTGCCCCCCCAGTCCCTCCCAGTCCTGCCCCCAGCCCCTCCCAGTCCTGTCCCCAGCCCCTCCCAGTCCTGCCCCCAGCCCCTCCCAGTCCTGTCCCCCCAGCCCCTCCCAGTCCTGTCCCCAGCCCCTCCCAGTCCTGCCCCCAGCCCCTCCCAGTCCTGTCCCCAGCCCCTCCCAGTCCTGTCCCCAGTCCCTCCCAGTCCTGCCCCCAGCCCCTCCCTCAAGAACTGTGTTTCTCTTTGGTTGGAGCTGCAGCCTTACACTCACACTGTTGCCTAGCAGCAGCCATACATCACTGGAATGTGTCCGACCTGTAACATACACCTTCCTGGCAGTGGCCGCTTAGGCCTCCTTTTCCCATAGGCTAAACAGGATCCACAGCCTCCCGGCTCCAAGGCACCTGCTCTCGGGCCCCTGGCCTCCCAGCGCACCTGGCAGGTGCCTTTGTAGCTGTCCAGGCATCCCTGTGGCCCTCCAGCAGTAATCAGTCCTGTTGCCTTGGATGTGGCCCGTGTGGGGCTGTGTCCATCCAGCCTGAATGCCTCCCTCTGCTCTGTCGTCAGGCACAGGTAGGGCCTGAGTGTCTGGACTCTCAGCTGTCCTTGGCTGCCATCCAGGGCCCCCAGACAGCTCCCCAACACCGTGCCCCAAGTTCCCCAATGCAGACGTGGAGTCCCTCCCTGGGGACCTGAAGGACGCTCACATCCAATTCCACCCTGGAGTAATTCTTTCACTCACTCATTCAACCCAGAGTCACAGAGCTAGGGCCCTGCCCCAAGGAGCATCCTCCCAAGAGGTGGCGAGCAGGGTGCCTGGGACACAGACAAAGGGAAGAGTGTCCCAGCACAGGCATCGCAGGCCAGGGTGCTGGCAGGAGGGTGGAGCCAGACCCGGCACAGAGTGGAAAGCATCAGCTGGACAGGAAGGCCGGGAGCTTGAGGCACCAGAAGCAGGGCATGGGAGCAGTTAGAAGGCCACTCTCCGCGAGGACTGGCATCAAGGTGCAGCAGCTCATGCCAGCACCTGTGGCCCTGGCATTCCATGGGGCACTTGCTCATGACCCAGCTGCTCCATGTCTGATCAGCTCCCTGTTAATGGCCTAGGAAAGCAGTGGAGGATGGCCCAAGACCTTGGGACCCTGCACCCATATGGGAGACCGAGAAGAAGCTCCTGGCTTCTTGCATCGGACTGGCTCAGCTCCAGCCACTGTGACCATTTGGTGAGTGAACAGTGGGTGGAAGATCTTTCTCTCTGTCTTGTCTTCTCTGTGCAAATCTTTCAAATAAAATAAATCTTTTAAAAAAAATGCTTCTCAGGCCCAGTGCAGTAGCCTAGCAGATAAAGTCCTCACCTTGCACGTGCTAGGATCCCATATGGGCACCAGTTCTAATCCCAGCAGTCCCACTTCCCCTCCAGCTCCCTGCCTGTGGCCTGGGAAAGCAGTCGAGGATGGCCCAAAGCCTTGGGACCCTGCACCTGCGTGGGAGACCTGGAGGAAGCTCCTGGCTCCTGGCTTTGGATCAGTGCAGCACCAGCTGTTGTAATCACTTGGGGAGTGAATCATCAGATAGAAGATCTTCCTCTCTGTATATCTGAACTTCGCAATAAAAATAAATAAATAGGGCCCAGCACAATGGCGCAGTGGTTAAGGTCCTTGCCTATGCATGCCCAGGATCCCATATGGGCGCCGGTTCTAATCCCAGCAGCCCCGCTTCCCTTCCAGCTCCCTGCCTGTGGCCTGGGAAAGCAGTCGAGGACGACCCAAAGCTTTGGGACCCTGCACCCGCATGTGAGACCCAGAAGAGGCTCCTGGCTTCGGATCAGCATAGTATCGGCCCGTTGCGCTTACTTGGGGAGTGAATCATCGGACGGAGGATCTTCCTCTCTGTCTCTCCTCTCTGTATATCCACCTTTCCAATAAAAATAAAATAAATCTTTAAAAATAAATAAAATTATTTTAAATCCTTTGAAAAATAAATAGATTTTGAAAAAACTAGAGATGTCACTGCAAAAAGCAACACCTGGAACCTTTGGTATGACAGTAAAGAGACCCTGGGGACATAATTTTCTGAGCACATGCTAGGTACGGACCATGAGAAGAGCAGAGCACCTGCAGGCAGGAAGTGACCACACCACGCATCAGGAGGAAGTGATGACATCACGCACTGGCAGGAAGTGACCACACCATGCATCAGGACGATGCTACCATGGCACGTGTCAGCAGGAAGTGGCCACACAGGAACCAGAATGAAGTGAGGACATCACATGCTGGCCGGAAGTGGCCAGTGGCTACAGCCATGTGCTGGCAGGAAGTGACGACATCAGCTTCACTGATATGAACACCAGGTCCCAGGGGAACTCTCAGCACCCACAGACAACCAGGGAACACGTGGACAAGGCTTGCACCAACAGGGAAACATCACGAGAAACACGCGGAAAGACAGCTCGGTGCGAGGAAGGACACAGATCCGGGTCCTCTGTGGAGCCCGGACGGAGAGCAGAGGCATGACGTCACACGTCCGCCAGCCACATCCTCCAAGAAAGCGGTTAATCTCATTTCCTAAGGACGGGGCTTGGCAGGTGCCTTATCCCTCCACACCAAGACCTCCAGTAGGGCCAAAATTCCCAGCATCATCGTGGCCACTCATCCTCTCCCACCCGTGGGCTAACCTGCAAGTCCCACCTGCTCAGAACTGGCAATGCCCTCCCTCCTCCCCCACTGGAGGGACAGCCAGCACCCAGGGCCCTCGCAGCTACTGTCCATCCTGAAGCCCCAGCCATCGACCTGACGCCCCACCCTGCTTTCCTGCTTTCCAGTTCTGCTTATGTTCTACCCGAGGTCCTAGGGCTGGCCTGGACGTCCCCATGTCCTCCCTCCCTTGCACACTGTGCACCGACCAGCCTCGGGGGCCCTTGCTGCCGCTCAGAACTCTGGGGAAGTACCCTCCCACCCCACACTCACTCTGATTCTTGGCAAAGCCTTCCCCAGCCAGCCGATTCCAAGCAGGAGCCCAGCCCCCACGGCCCGTTTTGCTGGCTCTTTCTCCACCCCACGCACCATCTGCTGAGGGTGCAGCATGTACTTGGGGCTCTGTCTCTGCTGTGTGTGCTCTGCCCACTGCTACCACCCCCCAGCCCACCCAGAACATTCCAGACACTCGCAACACCCCAGGAAGACACGGCTCTACATCACCAGCCATCCACCCACCCAGGACCCAGAGAAGAAAATGCAGGATAACCTCCCCAAGCATGCAGTTCTTCACACCAGCAAGCTGCTGCTCTGCCACGGGGGAAGGAGCTGAAAGCTGAAAATCCTGGCCCAGCCGTGCAAATTCATGCATCATAGCTCCTACCAGGCAATCCTGTCACAGACAACAGCCACTAACTCTGCACCAAACAGAAGATGGCACAGAAGGGCACCCCATACCAGGGAGGTGATGGGGAAGATGAGCCGACTCCTGCAGGAGTGAGCTGGGAGGGCGTCGCACTGCTCTGCAGGGTTCAGCTGGCGGGCACTCTGCCTGCCGCCTTCAGTGGGCCTTGCCATCCGTAGGAGCCAGAAAGGAGGTACCAGGTCCTGGGTGGGAATGTTGCCCAACAACCCAGCAAAGGCACAGAGACCCACACTGATTCCCAAGTCTGTGTTGAAGGTGAGTGTGGCAGGAGACCTGGAGAGACAAGCAATGCTCCTAGGAATGATATGAAGGGAGTCAGTGTGTCAGGCACAGCGCTCGTGACACAAGGCCTGGCCCCAGGGTGACCAGATGCTGAGGTTAGCAGCTGAGCTTTCAGAGGCAACATCCAGTGTGGCACTCAAGGCTGTGACTTCGCAAAGGAAGCAGCTGCGGCCGCCCAGGAAGCCAAGCGGAGGACTCCCAAGGTCCATCCTTGTGTGGGTTACAAACTCTAAGACAGACAAGGAGGATGCATTCGATCTAGGAAAGACGGAGGGAATTAAAGCAATCAGAGCTGGAGGGACCCCTGTGCCAGGGGAGGGGAGAGAGAGAACAGGAGAGACACACAGCAACAGATGGACATGACCCTGGTGGGCATGACATCAGTGAGAGATGCAAAAACTCAGCCCTGCAAAGCAGGCACAAGTGCAAGGTCAAACCATGGAGGCTCACCAGAGTTCAACCGCTAGAACGCAAAGGAAGAGCACTTCTCGAGCTGGAGGAAATGAGACCTCCTCACCAGGGACGGCAAGCTTCAAAACACGGCTAGTGAGAGGATGGAGGGGTCCGTCCCCACCCAGGGCGCTGGGCACAGTGGAAACACCCCTCCATAAACAAGGTGCGTAGATGAGCCTTGGAGAATTCAAACTAGCAGAGGATTGGTTAAGGGAAACAGTGTTAGGCGGGAGCACAGGCCTGCAAGAAGGAGTAAAAACCTCTGAGGTCGGTCACCATCCAGACGTAAAAGCCGCTCTCCGTCTTCATTTCCTTAGGCACAGGGGATCGGGGCCCAGGCCATCACACCCTCTGGCAGGGTTTGTAATATCTGTGGACAGAACACATCTGACCACAGCTAGAGAAGGCCGTGAATATCCCTACCCTGACATTTCACACGAAACAGGGCAAGACCCAGAGACCGTGAGAAGCACAGCACAGACAGGACAACCCTCTAGCCACCGCCGAAAACATGACGTATCAACAGGGAGCGCCCAGGACAGCTGAGAACAGAGCCACATCGTCCGTGCATCTCACAGACATGCTGACCTGAAGAACGGGACACGAGCCCCCACGCTGCCCGGTCGCACCCACAGGACACGAGCCCCCACGCCGCCCGGTCCCACCCACGGGACACGAGCCCCCACGCCGCCCGGTCCCATCCAAGGGACACAGGCCCCCACGCCGCCCGGTCCCACCCACGGGACACGAGCCCCCACGACGCCCGGTCCCATCCAAGGGACACAGGCCCCCACGCCGCCCGGTCCCACCCACAGGACCTCCCAGGTGAGCCCCGGGAAAGGAGAGTGAAACATTGCAACAGGAGTACGGGTTCTGCTGAGGAGAAAGTTGTCTTCTTGTGCAGCGGCACCAGCCCAGGCCCCGTGTGTCCCCTGACACTCCTTGTGTGGCTGCCTGGCAGGCAAGGGGTTTCTGAGATGACAGTACAAGGCGCGGCTAAGGACGCCCGGGCCAGATTAAGGATGCACCGGGAAAGGGTGCTCCAGGGTGAGCGGCCCCTGCAGGCATCCACTGCCCAGCTTTCCACACCAGGGAACTCATTACACCGGTCCAAAATCGACCAGGCAACACTGATTTCCAGAGCCAGCTGAAAGCGCCAACGTGCACACGCAGGTGCTGGGGCCTGTTCTGCGCACGGAGATGAGGAATACAGTTGTGGAATCGGGTTCATGAGTGTCAAATCTGTCGCCAAGGAGAAAACAAGCTCCCTTCCCCTGACTCTTCCTCCTTCAAGGCACGGACCCTGTGTAACTTAGTTATTCTCCCAGGTGCTTAACGAGCAAGGCGAAAATATTGCACTATTATTCCCTGCAACGCTGAGAGCATATAAGCACCACGGAATTGTGGTTGCCTCTACAGAACGAGCCAGCCACAGGCTTTGCTGTTCTCGTCCAAAAGCAGTAGCCAAGGACCAGGTAGGATGGAGTCTGTCTCTCTTATGGACCAGATCACGGGCACCACCTGGCAGCCACAGGACTCGGCACTGGTGAGTGAGAGGGCTGCGTGTCCAGCCCACGGCCAGCTGGCTCTGCAGCCCTGGGTTCTTGCTGGCACGCCTGTGTGCACCTGCACTGGGGAGCTGTGGCTCAGACACCGCACAGATCTCGAGTCTGGCAGCGACAGGTGTGTGAGCCTTGCTAACAGCTCTAGCACGCGGTCTGCCCTGTGCTTCTCTCTCCGTTTCTGCCAGCATCCCTGGTGGCATCTACCTCCAGCGTCCTGGGGGGCTCTGGCTGTAGGTCTCCAGGCCTGCTGACACACGGCCTCATCGTCACCTCGTAACATCGACAAAGAGCCCATTCCAGCACCTTGGCAGGCATCAGTGGTCAGGACAAGGTCGCCACCCAAGCCGTCACAGGATGCTTGACCTCGTGGAGGGAGCGTGCTGGAGGAGGCTGATTTCAAATGATGATCAGCTCGGCCCGAAATCTAGAAACCTCCACCAGCAAACCACAGGCTTGGGAAGCCAAACACTCCTCCTAGGAGGAGACTGAACCTTTTGGGCACACCTAGAAGAGCAAGTCACAAACACCCAGGGGCACTGCCCGTGCCAGGCCACACATGGGTCAGGGTGGCAGGGGCACAGGAGGGCTCCAGTGCAGCAGCTGCACAGATCGAGTCTGGGCTCCCGATCTTGGTCTTCTGGGGTTTGGAAGAGGAGCCCCCCCACTGCAGGGTAAACACTTGGTGACTCAGCGACCACCATGCAAGCCTCTGGCCTTAGTAAACAGCAAGCACTCAGTAAACCTCACTCAACCAGCATGCACTTACCGAGCTCCGACGCGGTGCCCAGCCTCGACTGGCTGCCTTGCTTTGCTTCGGGAGTTGTCCCTGCCCGGCCCTCCCTCTGCCCTGGGTTTGTCAGCGACCCCGGAGGTCTCTCGGCCTTGTTCTTGTCCACCTCACCCCTCCCTGTCAGCTGCCCCTCTCTCCCCTCTGCCAGTCACACTGGGTCAAGGACCTACCCCGGTGCCATTGGCTCACTTACCACATCTGCAAGGAGCCAATTTCCAAACAGATTCAGACTTGGGGGAAATAGGGGTTGGTGGGGGAGGGCTGGAGCAGAGAGATCTCAGGGGACACGGCTCAAATGAGCGTCACTGACCTTTCCCCCGGTCAGGTGTCCTGACATGCCACCCTGTGCACACGCAGCTGTCGCCCTGTCCACGGCACATCCCACAAGGCCTACCCCCATGGACTCCAGGGCCTCCTGCAGTCTCCTGGCCCTGAGGCCTGCAGGAGGCGCCAACGAGGAGGCAGCACTGGGCACTGGCACGTGTGGAAAATCATGAGTGGTTTCCCCCTTTGTCTCTCCCCTTCCCCCAGGGAAAACAAGAAGAAATATCAAATTTGGAATCAATGAATTCACCCTATTTTCCCTAAACCTCAATCCTTCTCACCCTGATCAACCATGTAATCATTATTTAAAAATAAAATTAAAAAAATAATTCAAACTAACAAAATGAAAAGGCAAAGAAAGAAGTTCTTAGAAGGAAATTTAAAACACCTGCTAGAGAAGAAGTACGCTGTAACATCAATTATCCGGAAAACTAGAAAAAGAAGAGCAAATTAAACCCAAAGAACAAGGCATGTTAGAAACTAGGACAAAAATCAATGAAATTGAAGGAAAGAAGTCAACAAGAAAAAAATCAATGAGCTCAAAAACTGGTTCTTTGAAGAATCGATTAAAAAAAGATGAGCCTCAAGCCAGACCGAGTAAGGCAGAAACAGGGGATTGTGGCCAGTGTCAGAGGGGAGGCTGGGTGAGGCAGAGAAAGGGGGACACGTGACCAGGGTCAGAGGTGAGCGAGGATGCATCACTATAGGCCCCATGGACGGCTAAAGGGAAACGCCAGGAGCCCTGGCCCCACAGGCCATGACCTTGATCAAATGAGCTCCCCCTGGAAAGACACAATCTTCCAAAACTCACACCTGAGTGTCCGTGTCCTGTCTCTGCTTAAAAAGATTGAACCCAGTAAGTGATAACCTGGAACAGGAGGTGCTGGCACAGATGCCCACTGGCATGTTCTAGAAACTGTTTAAAAGCAGAAATCACAGTGGGTCTCCAACACAGCAGCCCCCCGAGGAGAGCATCAGGCCCCCATCACCTCCAGGTCTCCTCTACGACGTCTGGAGCCTGAACTGCCCAGGACGACAAGGTCCCAGGTGCTGAGCTGATAGGGCCCACCTGGGCCAGGGTCTGGGCGAGGAGGAGGCCACGGGGAAAGGAGACACAAACAGCCCTGTGGCGTGAGGAGGGCTTCAGAGAACCACAAACTCGGGTCCTCCAAAGGCCACCAGGCCACAGGTGCCTGCCAAAGGGCCAGCGACATCCTGCTCAGCTTGGGGAGAGGTGTGAGGTGCACAGAGATACAGCAAACTGAGGTCTGAGCTCTGAGAGCACCCACAGAGTGACTGCTGGACCTGGAGCCTGGCCTCACCCCAGGGCTGTCAGCCTGGACCCCACATCCATCCTCAAGCAACACCAGGTGAAATGGCTTCAACGGGGGAGTCACAGGCAGTCTGCTCAAAGACGTGATCTTGTAACTTCCCATTTGGAAGGCTGGTAGAGCTTCGAACCGCTTGTTCATGGCTGCAACAGCAAGCTCGAGTGAGGGAGGTCACACCGCACCCGAGTGTAGGATGTTAAAGCGAGTCTTTATTGGCCAAGCTTGGCGATGGCAGCCCCTGCTACACTCCAGGAGCCACCACATCGCACGGCCAAAGTCAGGGATTTTGAAGCTCAGATTAACACACAACAGCCAGGATTTCCAATCAACTCAGGGGGTGCATATTACAAATCAATCAACTTGCATCTTGGATCAATCAGGTACAAAGGCGGATAGCTGTGGTTAGCCACAATCAAAACCTAGTACTGCCTTGGGGTACCATTAGCCCGCTGCACCCCACCACAGTCTGGACCAGTCCATCCTAGGGAGATAGGGGCCCAAGGATGTGAGCCAGCATCTGTGGCCTTGCCAAGTGCTCTGTCGGGGACCTGGGGCGGAAGTAGAGGAACCAGGACTCAGGCCAGTGCTCCTATTTGGGAGGCTGGGATGCAACACGGCAGCTTTAACCAGCTGGGCCACATTGCTGGCCCCAATCAAAACAGAGAAACAGAGAGGCTGTATTTCAAAGAGTAGAAGCAAGTTTGGCTAAAGGGGTGGATGCAGGGATGGGCCAGCTGGAGACCCCCAAGGAGGAGCTTCCTGCCGCAGCACAGCCAAGCTGTCAGTAGCGGCCTCCCGAGGGGGCTCAACCATCTGGACCCAACGTGGGCCAGCTCCGATGCAGTCATCTCAGCCCCCAGCTCCCCATGGGGTCTGTCACAGCTGCCACGGGCCTGCCACCCAGCTCTGCCCCACCTCTGCTCACCCCGGGTGCCATCTGGCCCTGCAGGACACGAGCAGTGTGCCCTGATGCCTGCCCCTATGTTGAACCCCGACTCAGAGCCTGCCGCCCACACAGCCAAGCTGGGAGACAGGAGAGAGTATCCTGAGACGCAGCGGTGCCAAGAAACCCAAGAATCTGAGACATCAGCCAAGGCTGGAGCTGGCAGGACTCTAGCCAGGCCTCTCACCACTACCTGGGGGAGGTGAGCACGCAGGTGCGCTGGAAGGCGCCCAGTTCCCCGCCTGTGGCCTGCACCAGGAGACAAGGGAACCACACAGATACCCAGCATCCAGAAACAGACAGGTCAAGATCAACTTATCTAGAAGGAAACACCACATGCTGGAGAGGAACATTGGGACCAAACCAGGTGGCCCAAAGCAGGATCTGCACCACCAGGCCACACCGGACAACAGCGAGGACCAGCCAGGGGCCCATGGTAAGAACACCCTTGGTGCTGTCCCGAGGGGCAGTCACCAGCTGCTTTGCACAGTGGCCTGCCAGCTCTAGTCTCAGCCATCCCGTGGGGCAGGAAAGACAGCGTTACAGAGAGCGGTCTTCCGTTGGCTGGGTCACAACAGCCAGGGCTGGGCCAGGCTGAAGCCAGGAGCTTCTGCCGGCTCCCTCATAAGAGTTCAGGGGCCCAAGCTCTTGGGCCCTCTGCTGCTTTCCCAGTATTGGGTCAGAAGTGGAGCGACTGGGACACAGCCATATGAGATGCTCGTGTCCCTTGGAGTCGCAGGGGGAAGCTTAACCCACTACATCACAACACTGGTGCCAGCAGCTGTGCTCTCTGTATGACCCCCGAGCCTCGTGGGATCTCATCTCCCACATTCTGGGGCCAAGGCTTGAGCTCTCAAGGCTGTAGCCTTCTCCCATGGGTGGGGCGACTTCCATCCAGGAAGCAGCCGTAGTCTTCCTTTACAGCCGCAGAAGTGCACAGCTTGGGGTCCACAGCTAAGGCAGCGTGTTCCCAGGGCCTGACTGAGAGAGGCAGCAAGCAGGGACAAACCCCAGGTCGCCACCTGCTCTCAGAAATTCAGCACCGAGAACAGCGACCGACTTCACTCATGGCGCCCTCTGGTGCTCATGATGAGCAAACGCGGCCCGGGAAGCTGGTCTGCCTAAGGGACTGGAGGGAAGGGGTGGAGAGCAGCGGGCACTGCCATTGCCCCAAGCCTCCGCAGGTTCAAGACCTGGAAGTTCCACTTCTGACCCAGCTCCCTGCTAATACTCCTGGGAAAGAAGCAGAGGATGGGCCACGTGCTTGGAAAGCTGCCTCCACATAGGAGACCGGAAGGAAGCTCCAGGCTCAGCCTGGCCCGGCTCTGGCCATTGTGATCATTTTGAGAGTGAAACAACAGATGGAAAATGTCTCTCTCTCTCTCTCTCTCTCTCTCTCTCTCTCTTTCTCTCCTCCCTCCCTCCCTCTCTCCCTCCCTCTCTGTCTCTCCTCCACTGTGACTCTGCTTTCAAATAAATTAAAACAAACCTTTGAAAAGAGGGAATAAATGGCCACTTCCCACACAGCCACAGTTCCAGCACCAGGCCTAACTGCGCAAGAGCGGGTGCTTAGAACCCACAGGGGAGGCCCCAACAAGAGTTTCCTGCACGACTCCATGATGTCGAGTGTAACAGGAAGACAAAGAAGTCAGCTGGAGAGAGTTCAGTCATGCGTCCCGAGCCTGGCCAGCCTGCCTCTCCAGACCGGGGGTCCCTGACACCAGGCGTCCCATGACGGAAGGCCAGGGAGAACCACCTTGCCAGAGTGCCCCCTGACTTTGGCAGCCCACCGGGCTTTTCTAGGAGACATGGCAGGGCAAGCACACGTGGCATGACTCATTCGATAAAGTTCAGCCATCCAGAGACCACTGGCACGAGCCTCTCGCCTGCACGGGGCTCCCCTCTCTGGCACGTGGCTCAGCAGCCTGGGTCCCACTGGAGGCAGTGGCCCAGACTCACTGCTTGTTGGGGAAGAGACTCCCTAGGGAGAGAATGAGGGCAAGAGGAGGAGGAGCTGGCACAGGCAGGCACCCCGCCAGCCCCGGAAGCAGCAGGTACACAGGCTGTGGTGAAGCCAGCCCAGCGTGCCCCAGGGCCGGAAGGATGTCCACGGGTACTAAGTGCTGAGCTGAGCACAGATGGGACGGCAGAAGTCAGTGTAGAGCTGAGGGCTCAGCGCTCGCCGTGCCGGCGCCTTGTTGGGGCGCTTCCTACCCAGCTCCCTGATGCTCCTGGGAGAGCGGCAGAAGAAGGCCAAGGTGCTCAGGCCCCTGCCAGCCAGGTGGGGCCCCCTGGATGGAGTGCCCAGCCCCTGGCTTTAGCCTGGCCCAGCCCCAGAGTTGGAGAGAGTCGGTGGGTCTCTTTCCCTCACTGTCTCGGCTTTTACAGATTTACTTGTTATTTAAAAGGCAGAGTGAGACAGGGAGAGACAGCTCCTCCGTCTGCCAACGGCTGTGCTGACCACAGGTGGGCCAGCCGAAACTGAGAGCCGGGAGCTTCTTCTGTGGTCTCCCGCACGAGGGGAAGGGCCCAAGCACTCAGCCCACCCACCCCCTGCTGCTTTCCCAGACCATAGCAGGGAGCTTTGTTGGAAGTGAAGCGGACATGACGAACTAGGACCACAGGAGGAGGCTTAGCTTGCTATGCCACAGTGCTAGTCGGCCCTAGCGAACAAATGTTTCAAAAGAATTCAAAGAGAAGGTCTGTGCCGGGAGCCTCAGGTTTCCAGCAAAAGGAGATGGTGTCCTGCCAGGTCAGCAGAGGGCAGGGCAGTGAGGGGAGGGACAGAACCTTCCCTTGCCTGAGCATCAAAGCCACAGTTCCCAAATGACACAGGGTGGCAGGAGGGACCCTGGCCTGGGCAGGGCTGTGTCCTGCAAGGCCCCGGCTCTGGGCTGGCCCTGCTGTGTGGCTCCCCCCTCCACACCAGCCAGGCATCCAGGGGCAGCCTTTATATTCCCCTTTCTGATCATGCTGAGACCACAAGCCCTGGCCCACACCCAGCTAGACAGCCTCCTGCTGCAGGACACCAGGCAGTGGCTTCCAGGCCTCATGTAGAAGTGGGTGGCCTGTGGTACCTGCCCTAAGTGAGCAGCAGGCAGACGAAGGCTCCGCAGGTGCCAGCTGTGCCTGGTGTACCAGTAATAGGGTTAACCCTACAGCTGCCTGCCATCTGCTCCTGCACAGCTCCTGCAGGGCTGTCACTCAAAGGGCCCAGCTCTGGCAGCCACCGCAGAGCCTGTAGGAACAAGCCAAGCAGCCTCCTTCCCCCAGGCTTTGCCAAGGGCACTTCTCGTTCCCCGGGGCCTCCTGGGAGTGCAGCTAGAGGGGGAGAGGCAGTGGTGCAGCCCAGGACAGGCTGGAAATCGGGGCTGCGCCGAGCGAGGCTGCTGCTGACGGCTCCTCACTGGGGAAGGAGTCTCAGAGAGGAGCCTGAGCTGGGGCGGAGGACTCAGCCCTGCCATGCGCTGGCTGTGGCCTGGTGCGCACAGTCTCCACGCTGCGCCTCGGCCTTCTCCTCCGTGGGATGCAGGTGCATCTCGGATGGCTTGTCCCTGCAGCATCCTTGTGTGGCGGCAAGGAACGTTTAGGAAGCAAGCTCACACTTTGCTGGGAAGGACCAGGGACCCCATGCCACTCGGCCTTCCTATGTGACCATGTGCTCCGGCAGTTGGTGTCCACCACAAGCTGACATGGCTAGGAGGGAGCCTTGCCCGGGCCTATACCACTTAGGTTTCCTGCATTGGAGGCTGGAACATCGGCCCTGAAGGCCCCTGCCATCTTGGACTCGGTACCATCTACTTCCCCTACATCGGCTTCCTTAAGATTCACACGGCTGCTATGGGCGCCGGTTCTATCCCGGCAGCCCCGCTTCCCTTCCAGCTCCCTGCCTGTGGCCTGGGAAAGCAGTCGAGGACGGCCCAAAGCTTTGGGAACCTGCACCCGCGTGGGAGACCCGAAAGAGGCTCCTGGCTTCGGACCGGCATAGCATCGGTCGTTGCGCTCACTTGGGGAGTGAATCATCGGATGGAAGATCTTCCTCTCTGTCTCTCCTCTCTCTGTATATCCGCCTTTCCAATGAAAAAATAATAAAAATAAATCTTTAAAAAAAAAAGGTTCACACACCTGGGCCCGGCGCCATGGCCTAGTGGCTAAAGTCCTCGCCTTGAACGCACCAGGATCCCATATGGGTGCCAATTCTAATCCCAGCAGCTCCACTTCCCATCCAACGCCCTGCCTGTGGCCTGGGAAAGCAGTTGAGGACGCCCCAAGGCTTTGGGACCCTGTACCCGTGTGGGAGACCGAGATGAGGTTCTGGGCTCCTGGCTTCAGATTGGCACAGTACTGGTCGTTGCAGTCACTTGGGGAGTGAATCATCGGACGGAAGATATTTCTCTCTGTCTCTCCTCCTCTCTGTATATATCTGACTTTGCAATAAATAAATCTTAAAAAAAAAAAAAGATTCACCTACCTTCTATGTTCAAATTCTGTTGTCTGCCAACCCACTGTAACTTGGCAATCCTATTCCCACTGATCTGCTGTAACCTCACGGTGCCCCATAAACCACAACTGACCCACTCCCCCTGCAGCCTCTCCCCTTAAGCCCCGCCCACCTGCTAATCCCGCGCAACACCAACAATCCACCAATCTCTCACCACCCCGCGACGCCTGCCCCCGCTAAGGCACCCCGGTGTAGGTGGCTCTCCTGCCTGGGTGTGCTGCCCGCTTTCCCTGCCCGGCCATTCCCTGGTCCTTTGTCTTGTCCCTCCCCGTCCCTTGCAGTCCCCTCCTGTCACCCACCATGGCAGGAGACGTTTCTCTCTCTCTCTCGCTCTCTCGCTCTCTCCCTGGTCTGCCTCTACTCCCAGATCCTTGAAGCTTGTGGGCACAGACACTGCCTGCCACGACCTGTCCCTGCCTGTGGATCCGCCTCGAGGACTTGGCACTGCAGAGCAGCTGGGTGGGTGACCCCAAGGAGGACTCGGCAGCCTCACTGCCTGTAGGTTCTGCTGTCCAACTCCACCTGCAGCTCTCTGGGGCAGTCTCAGGTGCAGCCTGAAGTGGCCATGCACTGGACAGCCCTAAGTTTTCACTGCAACAGCTCCTTTGTGAAAATGTAACTATTAAGCAGGCGTCTACCAGGCACTGGCCCTGCCACTCACACCACAGGTGGGAACCAGAGCGTGGGCCTGAGTGTGGGAGCAGAGGCAGGCAGGGAGGGAACAGACAGGGCACAGCCAGCTAAGCTGCCACTGTAATGTCAGCATCCCAAATGAGCTCTAGCTAGTCCCACGTCCAACCCAGATCCCTGGGCAAGCAGCAGAGGATGGCCCTGCACTGACAGGGGACTTGGAATAAACTCCAGGGTCCTGGCTTCAGCTCAGCCCAGCTCTAGCCGTAGTGGCCATGGAAAAATCTGTCACTCTTTCATAGTAGCAAAACATCTCATTTTATAAATTATTCATGGTGGAGCTGGCTCTGTGGCATGTTAAGCCGGCATCCAATGTGGGTGCTGGTTAGAGTCCTGGCTGTTCCACTTCCTATCCAGGTCCCTGGTAACGTGACTGTTAGAGCTGCTGATGACCCCAGCGGCCACCACCGGCCGTCCCACTGGGGAAGTCCTCCTGCCCTGCTCCAGGCCCCTGGCTCCCTGTGGGCGCCCAGACCAGCCAAATGCTCCCCAACCAGGATGCCTTAGCACAAAAGCCACGAGCCTCCCTCGCTACCCCGCTGGGATCGGATCTCGCTACCCCCAGGCAGAGGGCCAGGGAGGCTATGGCAGACCGCCGGGAGCCGGGACGCGCGCCCACACAGAGCTTCCGGCAGGCGGCGGAGGGGACGGCCCGGAAGCCGGGGCCAGGGGCGGAGCAAGTGGCCGGTGCACGCCCCGGCCCGCCGGGTGCCGG
The DNA here is from genome assembly GCF_017591425.1 of Ochotona curzoniae. Taxonomy (NCBI): domain Eukaryota; kingdom Metazoa; phylum Chordata; class Mammalia; order Lagomorpha; family Ochotonidae; genus Ochotona; species Ochotona curzoniae. Next base: position 2,255,755 of record NW_024467118.1, on the reverse strand, counting down.
AAGCAGCGGCCACCGGCGCTCGTCCCGCCGTCCTCGCAGCCGCCCGGATGGAGCCTCCGCTGCTGTGGCTGCTGCTGCTGCTGCTGCGGCCGCCGGACACCTGGGGCGCTGGCCCCGTGCGCCTCTTCGTGGTGCCCCACAGCCACATGGACGTGGGCTGGGTCTACACGGTCGAGGTGGGGGCCCAGGGTATCCCCAGGCGGGTTTGCGCCCTCGGTTTCTTTCTGTCTGGTGGCACGCACCCTGGGGGGAATGCCCAGGGAGGGAGCTGACCGCGGTGACCTCCTTTCCAAGTCCGGCCTGGGGCCAACGGGAGTGGACAGGCGACAGTCTGGCAGGCGCCTGAGGCTGGCCCCCTACCTACAGACAGGCTTTGGGGTCAGGCTCAGCTCGGCAGGACCTCGGGCAGGGGGCTTTGCTCCGAAGCCTCCCTTTGCCCATCTGCCCAGTGGCAACAGCAGACTTCCTAGGTCGGAGGAGCCCCCAGAACTGGTCTGATCCCTGGCGTGGCCGGCCAGCTGCGCTACAGGGCACCCTGCATGTCTGGTGGGGAGGAAGGCGGGGGCCCCAGCAGTCACCCTCACGTTCGGAGTTGTTCTCCACGGCCCTGAAGGGGGCAGAGATGCCTCACCCCCTGGAGCCCAGCACCCCAAGAGCCCCACCCCAGCCTCAGGATCCTTGCACTGGCTGTGACCCCACCCGCCCTGTCGCCTCCTCCCGGGCAGATGTGGGGTTCAGGCACTGCTTCCTTCCTGTTAACTTGGAAGTCATGTGCTGGGGCCTCCCTAAGCATTTCCCCCGGTGGCCCTCACTGTCCTGTGGGGTGCTCTGTGAACAAATGCATGAATGATGAAAGTGCAGAAAGAAAAAAGGGGAGAGCTCTGACCTCTGAGCCGCCTGGGGTGGACAGCTGGCTTCCCCCAGCTCTTCTGGGAAGGAGGGGAAAAAAATCCAAAAACAGTTCATAGAAGGGCAGGAGGAATGAGGAGGGAGAGTTGGGTGCCAAGTGTGGCTTCTGCTCCTGAGGCGCTCTGGGGAAGGGGCTTAGAAGGAGGAGCGGGGCAGGCGTTGTAATGCAGCAGGGACAGCCACTGCTTGCAGCGCCGGCATTCCACATGGGCTCCGGTTCAAGTCCCCCCCTCTCCACTTCAGCCCCAGCCCCCTGAACACCTCTGCTCCTTCAGCCCTGCCCTTCTCAGGCAGGCAGCCCCTCCACAGCAGAGCCCAGCCCCACGGGCAGGTGCACCCTGCGTCTGCCTGGGCGGAGATGCTGGATCCCGCTGGGGTTCTTCTGCTCCACTGGGGGGTCCCTCCTGCCAGCCCGGGACTTGATGCTGCCCCACCCCCTCCAGGAGAGCATGCGGGCATATGCAGCCAACGTCTACAGCACCGTGGTAGAGGAGTTGACCCGCGGGCCGCAGCGCAAATTCATCGCTGTGGAGCAGGAGTTCTTCCGGCTGTGGTGGGACCACGTGGCCTCTGACCAGCAGAAACTCCAGGTAATGCCTCCCGGTCCCCCCACCCCCTGCGATGGGAACTCACTGGGACCCGGAGCCCCAGCTGTTGGCAGGCATCACCTGGCCCAAAGACCACCCTGACTCAGGGTTTTTGCCAAGTCCAAGCTTTGGGTTAGGGTCAAGGTCAGGAATCTGAGGGAAATCTCGGGAAAGCTCCCTCGACTCGGCTGGATGAAGCAGCCCCACCCCCAGAGGCAACAGCTGCTGCGGCTGATGATGACCCAAGCCAAACCAGGCTGAAGCACCCATTAGCATACCCATTAGCTCTCCCCATGGGGCTCTGCCCGAGTCCCTCGCCTGCACTCTCAGGGCCACACAGCAGCACCTAAAACCACACCAGCAGCCCCAGGTGCCAATGACCAAATGTGCAGCTCAGATGCTGAGCCACCTGCTGCAGTCAGCAGAGCCAGGAGCCAAGTGGGGTCCCCCAGACCTGCTGGAGGGCACCCCTGTGCCGGAGCCCAGCTCCAGCCATGTTCAGAACTCGCAAAGGGTGCATGGATTAGGTGTAAAGAAGAAATGGACCACTACAATTTCAGGATCATAATGTTCCATTGCATTCATTGGGTATGTTTCAAAATTTGGGATTTGAAGTAGTTAAGTTAAACTGATATAAATCTAGTCCATCGTTTTAAACTAATGTTTACTCTAATGACAAACTAATGTTTAAACTAATGACAAAGGTTGAAACCTGACAATTCTTTTATATCTAAGCTTGAAAGCCCAAGTATCCCAACTGGGGTTTCTAACTGAACTCACAACCTACTAGGTTGGGAAAGGTTATGTTATGTTTTGTTATCTAGACTTCAACAAAGAGACGCCTCCAAGTGCCAGGCAGTACTTCAGACACCTGCTGAGGTCCACCTCCCGGGAGCCTCTGCGACCCCCGACTGCTGCTGTTGCTCAACAGCACCCCCTTCAGCTCAAAGCAGAGCGGTGGCCGTCCCCTTATCCCTACGAACAGTTGGGGTTCGTTCCTCTGTTTGGAAATGTGAGGAGTTAGATGGGATGGTAGGCAGTCAGGAACCTCTTCCGGGTCTCCCACGTGGGTGCAGGGTCCCAAGGCTTTGGGCCGTCCTCGACTGCTTTCCCGGGCCACAGGCAGGGAGCTGGAAGGGAAGTGGGGCTGCTGGGATAGAACCGGCGCCCATATGGGATCCCGGGCGTGCAAGGCGAGGACCTTAACCACTGCGCCACCACGACGGGCCCAGAACACAAGAATCTTAAGTAGATGAGCTGAGAAATCCCAAATTTGGCAAGTGAGGAAGTCTGCCTTAGGGCAGTGGGGGTATCCTACCTCAGCGAAGCCCAGGGAAGCCGAAGAGGGAGACGGCAAGCAAGGTCAGGAGCCTGGTCGGTGATGCAGGCTGAGCAGTTACAGACTAACTTTTACCTAGAAAAGTCTTCTTTTCTGAGCTTCTAGATTAGTCTGTCACCTAAGTTAATTCGGGGCTCCTGAGAGACCCTGATGGTCACCGTGAGAGTGGGAAGAAGCCAAAACTAGCTGGGACAGAGAAGGCAGTGTCCGGACGGAAACTTACGGTTTTCCCTTCCACTGTGAGAACCACCCGGGGCTCTTGGCTGCTGTTCCGTGGTGTCACCGAAGTCCGTGGATGGCCTTGAGCCTGTGCAGGTTCCCAGGCTGCTTCCCGTCCCATGTGGGAGATCCAATGGGAAATGACTGACCTGAAGTACTTGGCCTTCAGGGGCAGTCAGATCTCCAATGACCTCCTTGGTAGCTGGGACATGGCCCTGGGTGTCCTTTCTGATGATCCTTGGCGAAGTGTCCGTCACTTCTGCAATGAAGAGCACTTGGGAGGCCTCTGGGGGTCTCGCTGGAACCACACACCTCTCTCATCCCACCCTGCCATGGGATCCCCTCCTGGTCTCTGAGGTAAAAGACCATGGTGACCCCTTTAAGAGGGAATCAGGGTACTTTCAGGTCCCATTTGTAAGTTTCTAAAGCTTTTTCCTAATGTCAGGGCAGTTACGGACCTGTTATCTATACATCACCTGTTCTTCTCTACGTAGAATCTGATGGAATATACTTTTGCACCAGTCCAGCCATCCACCACTCAGATGTAACCCAGCATTTCACCTGAGAATCCCACCCCTAGTCTCCCAGCCCCATCCCCAGCTCTGCCCACTTTCCAATCATCCTTAGGCAATCACCTGTGACAGGCTCAGGCACCAATCCCCTGGGTCTGCCCTCAATCCCTCCCAGTCCCGCCCCCACACCTTGCAGGCTCACCTGAGTGACAAACAGGCCCCCAGTGTGGCTCTCTCTCTTCTCCTTCTGGCCTGCCACCCCTTCCTCCCTTCCCCTTTGCCTTTCCACCACCCTGTCCTGTTCCTGCCCTGCTGGAATAAACCTCCCAGATACCTTGTTGCGTCTGGCGTTTTCAGCTCTTGGTAAAGAACCAGGTGGTGGGAATTAGCTGCGTGAAATAATATCGTAAAAATATATGAACTAGAACTCCAACTTTTAAAAATAACTAACAGAGTTACACACATCACATAACCAACAGCGGGTGGATTCTGAGCTGAGTACATCTGACCAGAAACCTGCCAATCCAGGACTGGATGGCCCCCACCTCTGTACCTGACAGTGGTCTGTGCCCTGCCCTGCTCTGCCACCGAGAGGTGTGGCCAGCGTGTCCTAGGCCTGCAGAGCTGCAGGCACCTCCTGGCACAGCAGCCTAGAGGCAGGAAGTTTTGTCTGCTCTGTTCACTGCTGCACCCTGGCATACTGCAAAGGTTTATGTTCAATGTTTACTGAACTAGTGCCTGTAGAACAAAACCCCAGAGGCCAACCTGGAGACGGCAAGGCAGCCCAGCCCACCCGTTCGCGCCCTCACGAACCTTTTTTTTTTTTTTAGGACTTATGTATTTTTATTGGAAAGGTAGGTTTTTTTACAGAGAAAAGGAGAGGAAGATCTTCCATCTGCTAGTTTACTCTCCAAATGGCTGCAACAGCCAGAGCTGAACTGATCCAAAGCCAGGAGCCAGGAGCTTCTTCCAGGTCTCCCATGCAGGGGCAGGATCCCAAGGCTCTGGGCCGTCCTCTGCTGCTTCCCAGGCCACAGGCAGCGGCCATATGGGATGCCGGTGCTGCAGGTGGAGGTCTGGGCTAGTACTCCCTGATGCTGGTCCCAGGCCGTATGCTTTCTACGTGTGGAGGGTGGGGTGCTGTAGCCCTGCCCCACTCGCGAGCCTCAGCCTGGCCTCTCTCTCGGCCCCTCATCAGGTCCGCCAGCTCGTGCAGGAAGGACGCCTGGAGTTTGTCCTCGGGGGCCAGGTCATGCACGATGAGGCAGTGACACACCTGGATGACCAGATCCTGCAGCTCTCAGGTTAGACTGCCCTGCCCGTCCCCACGGCCCCTCCGGCAGGGCTGGGCCCCAAAGTGTGCACCCCAGGGGTGGAGATGGGGCTTCGCTGCTCATGCCTGGTCTGGGCAGGGAGCAAGAGCGTGAGTGGTGCGTCTGGGCTCTGGCACCTCCCAGCCTTGTGATCCTGGGCAGGGATCCTGCCGCACCCTGCCTTAGTTTCCTATTGAGGAGTTTGGTGGTGGTGTGCGCTGCCTCAAAGGGGTGGTGGTGGTGGTGGTGGAGTGTATGGTTCCCTCAGCCGATCATGGCTGCCTTCACCCCGGCGTCACCGTCACCACTGCCAGCATTACCATTATCACCGCCATCTCCAACGTCACCACAAACCCTCCACTGCGTGCTTACAGTGGGGGCACTTTTCTCACCACTTCCCAAATTCTCACAGCAGCCAAGAGAGTGTCCGGCTATAGCCAGGAGCCCAGAGCGCCATGTAAGTCCTTCTCCACGCCCACAGTGGGAAGGGACTGAAGTGCTTGGGCCACCATACACCATCTCCTGGCATGTGCATCAGCATGGAGCTGGACGGGGACCAAGGGAGCCAGGACCCAAGCTAGGTGCTCCAGTGAGGAAGCTGGGACATCTCCAGGTCAGGCGCTCCGATGGGGAGGCAAGCATGAACATAACCTTCATACCAAACACTGACCCATCTCATGGTAACCAGGTTCAAGCAGGGACTGGCCCAGAAGTGCTTTGTTGCAGGGGACAGAGCAGGACTGGGCATGATACAGCCCTGCTAGGAGTGGCCTCGACACCTGTGCGTCCACTTCCCAAACAGGCCCGACCTGCCGGGTGGCAGTCAGAAGCCCCAGTGAACATGGGGTTTGTCACTCAGGATCAGGAAGGGTCCTGGAGACCCCTGGCAGGGACGGGACTCCTGGGGGACAGACAGTTGCTTTTACATTGTTACTGCCTTACTCTCACCCCAGGACTGACGCTTTCTCCGAAGGATTTGTTTATTTATTTATTTAAAGGGCAGAGAGAGGAAGACAGAGATCTCCCATCTGCTATTCACTCCCCAAGTGGTTGTAATGGTGGGGCTGAGCCAAGCTGAAGTCAGAAGTTTTTCCCTGGCACCTCCACGTGGGTGCAGGGGTCCAGGCACAGCACTTGAGCCGTCCTCTGTCGCTCTCCCAGGAGCATTAGCAGGGAGTTGGATCCAAGTGGAGCAGCTGGGACTTGAAGCAGCACCCATATGGGATGCTGGCATGCAGGGGCAGCTTAACCTGCTGCCCTATAATGCAGGCCCTTGAACCCGAGCGATTGTGATGGGGGATTCGGCCTGCATTGAAACACAAGTGAATTGAGCCACAGCCTGTGGCAGAGCACGTGGGCTCCAGGCCCCGCTCTACCTGCGGGCCCAGCATCCTGCTTCTGTCTGCCCTGCCAGGATGGCTCCAGTGGTCGGGTCTCTCCCTCCCTGTGGCACTGTGCTGCTGATGCAAATAAACACATAAACCTTCAAACAAGAAGAGGAACGCAGAGTGTGTTGCCAGGGGCTGGGGTGGCAGGGTGAACCGGTGGACTGCGGGAAGGGTTTTGGCCAGGCAGGTGGAAAGTTCTGGAGACGGCGGCAGTGAAGGCCTCATGTCACTGAATGCACCTGTCACTGCTGAGCTGCGTTTTCCCTTACAAGTGGGTGCAAGAGTGCAGGGCATGTCCTGTGTGCTTTAATACAACGACAGTTACCGATGAGGGGCTGGCATTATGGCATAGCCAGTTAAGCCACCACTTGTGATGCCAGTGTATTATATCAGGGCACCAGTTCCCAGCTGCTCCGCTTCGATCCAGCTCCCTGCTAACGCACCTGGGAGAGTAGTGGTGGTGGCTGAAGTGCTTGGGGCCCTGTGCCCACATCGATGAGGCCACTTCCAGGAGGACGCTCCTGGCTCCTGGCTTCAGCCTGACCCAGCTCTGCCTGTTCTGGTCATTTGTGGAGTGAAGCAGTGAATCTCCCTGTCTGCTCTCCATAGCCCTGCCTTTGAAATAAAATAAATGAATTCTTACAAAGAAAAGGGGGCAGGGGGTGCTTGGCACGGCGGCCTAGTGCCTAAATCTTGCCATGTATGCACTGGGATCCCATGGGCTCCAGTTTGTGTCCCAGCTGCTCCACTTCCCATACGGCTCCCTGCTCATGGCCTGGGAAAGCAGTGGGGGATGGCTAAAAGCCTTGGGACCCTGCACCTGCGTGGGAAACTCTAAGAAAATTCCTCAAGAAAGCTCCTGGCTCCTGGCTTCGGATCAGCTGTGACCACTTGGGAAGTGAACTAGTGGACAGAAACTCTTTCTGTCTCTCCTCTCTGTAAATCTGCCTTTCAGTAAAAATAGATAAATCCTAAGGAAGGCAGGCAGGCAGGCAGTTAGTTGATAAAACCCTCCTCTACACCACCCACCCCTACTTGGCCTGGTGGCCAGCACTGCAGCCACCAAGAGGACAGGGACCGGGGCACCCAAGTGAGTGGGGTCGCGGGACCAGACCCAGCTTGCTACCCACCAGCAAGACCCATTGTTTTACAGAAGGACACGGGTTTCTGTATGAGACATTTGGCATCCGGCCCCAGTTCTCCTGGCACGTCGATCCGTTTGGCGCCTCTGCTACAACCCCCACTCTCTTTGCCCTGGCGGGCTTCAATGCGCATGTCATCTCTCGGATTGACTATGACCTGAAGGACGCCATGCAGGAGGCCCAGGTGGGTGGATTGACCACGACCTGAAGGACGCCATGCAGGAAGCCCAGGTGGGTGGTGCACTGCACCTGCCGCCGCCCTCAGCCTGCCCTGGCCCTCTACGAAGCCACAGACACACATCCGAGCCCTGGGCAGCTACACAGACTACTAGATTGGCCCAGCCCTGCCTTTCTACCTGCTGTTTGCTGTGCTGGCGTCCCTGTCTCCCCTACTTGACTTGCTTCTCCCAGAGCTACAGGTTGCCTCCTTTGGGCCCTGCAGCTAGGCTGGGCATGGCCTGAGGCCTGGGCCTCCCCAGGGACCCTCCAGGCCTGCTGGCTGCTGGTAGCAGAGCAGCTGTAAACAGTAGGTGCTGCCTTGGAACTGGTGCCCAGGGGTAGACACCCTTCGCCTCCTTGGAGCAGACAGTAGGCATGTGGTGTGGGGAGGGTCAGGAGGAAGCCTCTGTGGCAGCTTGTGCTGGACGGCTGAGTGAGTGAGGTGGAGCATCCCTGGCAGGGCTGGGCCCTGACCCTGGGAGCTCACTCTGTCCCCCGGAACCCGCAGGGCTTGCAGTTCGTGTGGCGGGGGTCCCCGTCGCTGCGGGAGCAGCAGCAGATCTTCACGCACGTCATGGACCAGTACAGCTACTGCACCCCCTCCCACATCCCCTTCTCCAACAGGTGCGTGTCCCAGGGCAGCTGCCCCGCCCTCCCCCAGGGACCGGGGACCTGGGCCCAGCGGCTTCTGCCCACGTGTTCCGCGCCCCTTGCACAAATGAAGCTGAGGCTCACAGAGGCTAAGCGGCCAGGACCTCAGCAGGCACCTGGGGGGATGCAGGAGTTGGTGCCAGCCCTGTGGGACTCAAGCACGATGACTAAGGATGAGCGACTTGGTCAGCTCTCCCCGAGCCCCATAGCCTGACCCTGCCCATCCCTGCCGGCCCTGGGCCTGAGCCTGACCCCCAACCCCCACAAGACAGCTGAGCCCTGCCGGGGTGAAGGGGGAGTTGTAGCCCACCCCCTGGAGCTGTGAGGTGCCCCCACCCTGGGTCCCCGTCACCCCTACTGGCCGGCACAGGGACACCTGCCCTGCCTCTGCCCACCGGTGTCACCTGACCCATGCCTGGCTGTGTTTGCCAAGGGCCTTGATCCGAGGGTCTGTCCGCTGTCCAGGATCCTGAGGAAACAGGCTGGGGCGTGGGAGGAGGAAAGGCTGGGAAGGAGATACTGGACAGGACCGCTGCTCCTCATGGTTGTGGGGTCACTTCCTGCCACCTCCTGTTCATGGGGCTGGTGAGCAGGGGGTCCCTGCCCCTAGCATTACCAGGTGGCAGCGCTCATGGTCCCCGGGGCTGAACACCGCGTCACACAATCAGCCCCGATGAGCTCACAGGGTGAGCTGTGTGGCAACTGCAGGGCACAGTGTCCAGCTCCAACACAAGGTGCCGTGGGCCCTGTGCAGGGAGGTGAAGCCCCTTGGGTTGAGCTGGCAGAGGCAGGGGGAGTGCCCCGCTGGTGCAGCCGGGAGTGGAGCAAGGAACTCTCAGTGGGTTTGGGGGGCAGACCCCTAACATCTCTTCCCCACCCCTAGTAACGCTGCGGTGTGGCTCACAGTGGGGGCGGGAGTGCCAGGGTCTGCAGGTGGGCCACAGCAGGCTGTGAGAGCAGTCACTGCTGGGACTCTCCGAAGCGTATTTCCCAGGAGAATCAGCAGTGACCCACCCAGCGTCCCACGACCATCAAGGAGAACTGGTCCCGTGACAGATGCAGCCCGTTGGCTCTGAAGTGTCCACCCGGTAGCAGCAGACAGCCCTGGGGTCAGGAACCCCATCTGAGTCTCCCGAGGGTGGCAGGAAGGAACGTGGTTTTGAAGGTGTTGTGCCAGGGACGGGCGCTGGGCAGCGGGCTAATTCTCCCGCTTGGGATGCTTGCTCCCTTTGCAGCGTCACTTCCTGCTGACGCACCGGGGAGGCAGCGGTGGGCGGCTCGAGTGCTTGGGGCCCTGCCACCCACGTGGGGACCTGCGTGCAGTTTCGGGCTTCTAGCTTTCGGCTGGCCCGGGCCTGACCGGTAGGGGCGCTTGAGGAGTAGTCGGTACATGGACAGACTCACTCATGCGCTCTCTATCACTCTACATATCAAATAGATGATATTAAATCGGGGTAAAATAAGGAAAATGTTACACTAAAATGATTTTTCCTAGACAATTTAAATGTAAGACCGCCCCTTCAGTTTGTTTAAATTAATTTAATTAATTTTATTGGAAAGTCAGCTATACTGAGAAGGAGAGACAGAGAGGAAGATCCTCCATCCACTGATTCACTCCCAAATGGCTGCAACGGCAGAATGGAGCTGATCCGAAGCTAGGAGCCAAGAGCTTCCTCTAGGTCTCCCACGTGGGGGCAAGGTCCCAAGGCTCTGGGCTGTTCTGGACTGCCTTCCCAGGCCCCAGGCAGGGAGCTGGATGGGAAGCAGGGCTGTTGGGACAGACAAGAACCAGTAGCTATATGGGATCCCAGTGCATGCAAGGCAAGGGTTTTAGTCACTAGGCCACTGTGCTGGGAACCTCCCCTTCAGTTTTGTACCAACAAGAGGACTGTCTCACCCCAGCCCCAGGCCTCTGGGGACGCTGAGATCCCAGCTCTGAGAGGGTAGGTTGCCCTGGGAGTAGGGGGAGCAGCAGCCGTGAGCTCCCTGTGGCAGCTGGGGCCCAGCAAGTGCACGGGGTGCCTGGGTTCTAGCCCCAACTATCCTCTGAATTCTGGGTCTCCCTCCTGCAGGTCAGGGTTCTACTGGAATGGTGTGGCCGTCTTCCCAGAGCCACCTCAGGACGGGGTGTATCCCAACATGAGCGAGCCCGTCACCCCGGCCAACATCCAGCTGTATGCTGAGGCCCTAGTGGCCAACGTGAAGCAGAGAGCCGCCTGGTTCCGGACACCCCTCATCCTCTGGCCCTGGGTAAGGCAGGATGCCAGGCCCCACTATTCCAACTTGTCCCAGCCCAGTGCCGAGGACCACACTGGCCAGTGTCTATCCTTTCTCGGAGCTCCAGCCTGCCCTGCATCCCCCCGGCCCCTCTTAGCTCTGCTGGCCTCCAGCTTCCAGCCAGCACCCTCTCCTGCCATCACAACACATGAGCCCCATCTGTCCCCACCCCTCGGTCTTCACTGTCCCTTAGCGCCTCTGAGTTTGATTTGCTGGTCTGTGAAATAGGCCAAAGCTGTCACTCTCATCACTACCCTTTAGTAGGCACCAGCTGTATGCCAGGCTCCATCCAGCTACCTGGCCCTGCCATGCCAGGGAGGCAGTCTGACTGATGCCTCATTTTGTAACTGAGGGGGCTGAGGCCCAGAGGGTCACGGCATTGGGCTGAGGCCGCAGAGCTCCTCAGGAATGGGGGAGGAAGGCGTGGGGTCAGTGCCCAAACCCACTGCACGTGGCCGTGACTGTTGTACACAGTTGGTGCTGAGCACTAATGCAGGGCAGCCTTTCAGAGACACCTGCTGGGTGCCAGCCATGCCCCCTCCGCTTTACCGCTCGTTGGCCATCACGGTGTGAACACCGTGGGGCTTTACGGGCAGAGGCACAGGACCCCGCTCCCATCCGGCCCGCAGGGGTGCGACAAGCAGTTCTTCAACGCCTCGGTGCAGTTTGCCAACATGGACCCCCTGCTGGCACACATCAACAACCACACCGCTGAGCTGGGGGTCACGGCGCAGTACGCCACGCTGGCTGACTACTTCCGGGCCCTGCACGCCCTCAACGTCACCTGGGCTGTCCGTGACCACCACGACTTCCTACCCTACTCCTCAGGTACGAGACTCCACGCTGGGCTGGCACTTCTGTGCCGGGGAGGGCACGGACCTTCTGCCCACCCAGGGCTGCCATCCCTACTCCTCGTCCTGCTCCACCCCATGTCCAGTGCTCAGGGAGAAAAGGGAAGAGATGGGCTGATCTGCCTGTAGCTGAACAGCGTCAAGCCACCCTCCTGGAAGAGGAGGAGGAGGGTCTGGGGTTTTGCAGCAGGAGGTGCTAGGTCACCCATAAGGGGCAGGTGGAAGGACATGGCATCGCTGGCCTGTGAGAACCTTGAGGGAGCTGAGGCTGGGCAGAGGCAAAAACTGCCAGCCTCCCCTTGGGCCCGGGGCAGCTGCCCTCCCACCCCCTCCAACACCCCCACAGCAACAGACCATGATTTGCATGCACACTTGGATCTGGGTCACTTCTCCTCCCTGCACTGCAGTGGCTTCAGGCCCACAGTGACACCTGAGCCCCATTTGTGTCGTAGGTGAAGTGGGTGCTTGGGAGACCACTGCCCTTTCCTGCTGCCCCCTCTTTCCTGGGGCCCCAGCTCATCCCCCCAACCTTGGGGTGCTGCTGGAGGGACCCTGGCCTGGGGGCTTGTCCAGCTAGGTACTGGCCACCTCCTGCTCTTCCCTCCATGGCCATCCTTGTCCTCCAGCCCCATCCTGAGCTTGTGTCTGACCATGGCTCTCCAGCACGCAGCCTGGCACAGGCCCCAGCCCTGATGGGGCTCCCTGGACAGCCCTGCGCTGGCTGGGAGCCCCGTGACCACCGCCCATGCAGCCTGCACCCTTGGCAAGCCCCTGCAGGCTTGGCCTTCCCAGAGTGGTCTTGGAAAGGAAGCGTGTTTTCTGCCCAGGATGGAGGACTTGGGCGGGGTCTCCCCAAACCTGCCAGTAGGGGGAGGGAGGGGCTCACCGTGTCTGTTGTCACACAGAACAGTTTCAGGCCTGGACGGGCTTCTACACATCACGCAGTGCGCTCAAGGGGCTGGCACGGCAGGCCAGTGCCCTGCTCTCCGCCGGCGAGTCCATGTTCACGCGCGCCATGTGGCCGGCCCCCACCGGCACCCTGGACCCGGCCTGGGCCCTGCAGCAGCTCCGGCAGCTCCGCTGGGCTGTCTCAGAGGTGACCGCTCCTTGTCCTCCCACGGCCCCAGCAAGTCCTCCCAGCCAGAGGTGACTCCCAAGGTTCCCTGTGGTCACAGGCAGGGTCCAGGCCGTGCAGCCTCCAGCTGCAGCTTCTCACTAGCTTCCCCCCCGGGAACAGACGACGTAGGGCCAGACCTCAGTTCCCATGTCCATGCTTGGCCGTGCGATCCCAGGCGCAGGACTGCCCCCTCGGTGTCCCCCTCGCCTCCCCATCCGATGATGATGACCGTGATGGCCCAAGAAGGTGGCAGGTTGGCCAGGTAGCATCATTCATGTCACCTGCCTGTTACAGCGGCTGCCACCCGGCAAGTCCTTTCCGAACCTGCAATCGCAAATTGTATAGAGGGAAAGGCGAGACAAAGCAGGCCTGTCCTGGCTCATGGCTGGGACATGACATACGGGGCTCACAGCCTTTCCTGTGGGACCAGGGGCCCCCTGCTAGGGGTGTGCTGGTTATTGCATGCTGGAACACACCTGCTGCTCACACAGCCCAGAGTGGTCATGGAAAGACCGCGTGTTTTCTGCCCAGAGGACGGGGTGGGATTCCCCCAGACCCATCAGCAGCTCCCGGCTTTGCTGTGCTGCGAGATGAGGAGCGCCTCTCCCATGCCGCCTCCTTCCCTAGCATCGGGCGCACTGTGGGTGCCTCACAGTCGGGTCCTGAGCCCCTTCTTCCTTGCCCTGGGGGTTGCTGCAGGTGCAGCACCATGATGCCATCACTGGCACCGAGTCCCCAGCGGTGAAGGACATGTACATGGAGCACCTGACTGCCGGCATGCGGGGCGTGCACAAGCTCATGGCCTCCATCATCTTGGACCAGCTCCGGCCCCCAGTGGCCAGCTCAGGTGGGGACGCCACAGGCCCTGTGTGGGAGGGAGTGCGAACTGCATGAGCTGGGCTGTTTAATCTGTCTTGGCCATGAGCTGGGGCAAGCAGCTTCCATAAGGGTTAGTGTCAGCGTTCAAGCAAGGAGTAACCAGCCTTGTGAGTGCTGACTAAGCTGCAGTACTCATGTGGCAGCTGACTTAGTGCCTCATAGCATCTCTGTGAGAGCCGCCCCACTGGCCCCTTGTCGGGGCCTGCCCCAGTGAGCCCACTCTGTGTGTGGGGCACAGGGCCTGCAGGACACACTGCTTCAGTGTACAACCCGCTGGCCTGGACAGTCACCACCATCGTCACCCTGACGATCAGCTTTCCCGGAGTCAGCGTCACAGACGAGTGGGGCCACCCGGTGCCGGCACAGGTACTGACTCCCCAGCCTGCCAGGGTATACAGGGAACTCCCGCCATTCGCCGACACTGTCTGCTGCTCAGAAGGTGTGTGGAAAGCACAGATTACCAAAAAAGCCTCTACAGATGGTGGGCAGGGGACAGGCCCACAGGGGCGGATGGGAAGTACCCCTTGGATGGGGGTAGAGGGGTGTACCCAGGAACATAGCCAGCCAGCTGCCTCCCTGTCCAGGTCAATGTCCATGGGCCAGGCCGAGACCAGGGTGGCTAACCTGAGGTGGCCTTGGGGGACGGTGGGATTGCAAGGTCGGCTCAAGGCTGGAGCCAGCGGTGTGGGAGGGAGGAGCGGGCCTGACCAGGTAGAGGGGGACAGGGGTGGGTGTGGGGAGGTGTCAGAGGTGGCTCTAGCCACGTGGGAAGGGACCACAGGAGGCTCTGAGGCATCTGAGCAGGGGGACCTGGGGCAGTGTGGCCGTGGGGCCAGGGGCCTTGTGGGGGATTCCAGAGGGCGCAGGGCTCGGGGACGTCCAGGTGGAGGCATCAGCAGGGCGGGGTCTCCAGCACAGAAGGGCTGAAGATTGAAGGAGCTGGGAGACAAGCCTGGGCACCCAATAGCCACCTGCTGGTCGCTGGAGGGTTCCCCTGGGCTGACCCATGCCAGTGCCGCAGCAGCAGTGAGCACCCCTTCCTGGGGAGTGGGGGATGTGTGGCTGGGTTGCCGAGAAACTTAGGTCCTCCCACCTCACCGGCCCCCACAGGTCCAGAACTCGACCAAGGTCCTGTCCGCCTATGACCTGCTCATCTTGACCACGGTCCCCGGCCTCAGTCGCCGGGACTACCATCTCAGGCCTGTCCCAGAGGCCCAGGCGACCACGCGCCTTGCTGTCACCCGCCGGTTTGGCCGCAGGCGGAGGGGCTGGGGCAGCCGTGGGCGCCTGGTCCCTGTAGGGAATGAGTGCTACACCGTGCTGCTGGACACGGACACCGGCCTGCTGCACAGTGTTCGGGAGAGGTGAGGCACGGCGTGCCGCCCGCACCACCTGCCCTCCACAAGCAGACAGATCTCTCCTTGGCAGTGCTCACCCTGGCCAACTGCAGAGAGCAGCCTCTCAGCACGTCCCACACAGTCAGCCCTCGTCCGCCTGCCTGCCCATCCAGCAATGGGGATCAGGAATGAAGCTGTGGGGACTCAGACCTGTACCCACATGGCATGCCAGCTTCACAGCAGCTTAATGCGCTGCAACACAGCACAAACCCACTTTTCCTGGTTTTCCCTCCAGAACTGGCCTGGGGCAGTGTGGTCACGCCTGCGTAGTGGCACTCTTTGCTCAGCAGTGCTGTCGCCCTGGGTGGGGTCCGAAGGGCTGGGTTTGTACTTGGCCCCAGGCGTGTCCCCCTGCTCCTCCCCAGGCTGTGTGGAGAGCGTTGCCCCTCCCGCCGGGCTCGCAGCCAGCGCCCAGGCAGGGGCTCGTGTGCCTGGCACGGGCCCCCGGAGCAGTATGCGTGGAACATCACGTGTTCTCTGTCTCACTGTGGCAGCCATGGTAACCGGACAGTGCGTCTGGTGCAGGACCTGCTGGAGTACCACGTCAATGGGGACGTGGGGAAGGGCCCCGTGTCCGACAACTACATGTTCGCACCCAACCAGAGCGCCATGCCCGCGTGGGAAGCCGTGGAACTGGAGCTGGTGGCGGGCAAGCTCGTGACCGAGATCCGACAGTACTTCTACAGGTGCCTCCCTCCCCCGCAACCTGGCGCGTGGCAGGTGTCCCTCGAGTGAGAGGGGCTGCCTGTCTGCTGGAGACCCTGGCGTTCTCCACCTGCCAGCAGTGCAGGTGTGGGCCACAGGGCCCAGCATGGCCACTTCATGGTATCAGGCAACCAGGCTCTGCTTGTTGTGCAGCTCAGCCCCGAGCATGCTCCCTGCCTGCGATGAGCAAGTAGCATCGAGAAGGATCCAGCACCATCTCTACAGATGCCCCCTTCTTGTGCAGGAACGCCTCTGACCGGGAACCCACGTACGTGATCCACTCGCGGCTTGCCCACGTGCCTCCAGGCGGGGCCGGCGAGCTGCTGTGCCGGCGGGTAGAGCAGGAGTACCGTGTAGGACCCCTGGAGCTGAACCGTGAGGTGGTACTGAGGACCAGCACTGACCTGGACAGCCAGCAAGTGCTCTACTCGGACAACAACGGCTACCAGCTGCAGCGGAGGCCACCCCACGTCCATGTGCCCAACGCCATCGCCCGGGTATGCCCACCAGTCGCACCCTTGCACTCTGGTGGGGAGGGGTCTGCCCACCTGGGCTGGTGTGTCTCAGTGTGGGGCCTGGATCCTGGCAGTGCCCCTGTGCACGTGGGGTGGCAATCTGGCTGGGCTGGCCCCCTTACGCCTCGCCCAGCTGCCACATGGGCCACTTGTCTCTGCAGAATTACTACCCCATGGTTCAGTCAGCTTTCATCCAGGACACCAGGAGCAGGCTGGTGCTGCTGGCGGAGCGGGCACACGGTGTCTCCAGTCCAGGTGACGGGCAGGTGGAGGTACGGTTACGAGGTCTGGCCTACCCCGCCCCCTGGTGACTGCCTGGCCAGATGTGAGGCGGGATCTCTTCCCGCAGGTCATGCTCCATCGGCGGCTGTGGAACAACTTGGCCTGGGACCTGGGCTACAACCTCACACTGAATGACACGTCGGTTGTGCACCCAGTGCTGTGGCTTCTGCTGGGACCCAGGTCGGCGACTACCGGCCTGCGGCCACAGAGCAGCCTGGCCCTGCAGCACAGGCCCGTGGTGCTGCTGAGAGAGCTGGCTGGCACAGGCAGCCCCTCCCACAGTACGTGTCACCTCTGCCCCGGGCGAGCCGGGCACTCTGGGGGCTGCAGACATCAGAAAGGGGTGGACACTGTTGAGGTCAAGCGGACACTGAGGTCAAAGCTGCCACTCTCCTCACCCCTCTGTCCCCTCCTGCCACGTCACCATATTACCCCAGGCTCAAAGCCCAGCAGTTAAATGTATTTTTTAAAGGTTTATCTACTTTATTTGAAAGGCAGAGTTTCAAACATAGAGAAGGATCTTCCATCTACCGGTTCACCCCCCACATGGCTGCAGCAGCTAGGGGTGGGCCTAGCAGACGCCAAAGCCTAGAGCCCCATCAGGCTTCCCATGCAGGTGCAGGGGTCCAAGCTGCTTCCCTGGCCAGCAGCAGGGAGCTGCATGGGAAACAGTGCTGCCTGGAACCAGCCTCAGTACCAGCATGCTGCCATTGCAAGCACCACGATGCCACCCCCGTCATTAGCCCCTAAACTCTCCCATTTGTGCTCACTTGTAAGATTCTGATGAGCAAGTGCCTGAAGATTTTCTGTGCTTGAGTTGGAGAGTCAGGATGCTGCCAGGGCACGGGCGTGCGGGCTTCTGTCATGAGTGCTGCAATGTGCTGTGACTGCGTCCCAGGCAGCCCCCAGGTGGGGAAGCCAGGACTCGGGGTGGGGCCCCGGGGCGTGCTGGCTTCTGTCATGAGTGCTGCAATGTGCTGTGACTGCGTCCCAGGCAGCCTCCAGGTGGGGAAGCCAGGACTCGGGGTGGGGCCCCGGGGCGTGCTGGCTTCTGTCATGTGTGCTGCAATGTGCTGTGACTGCATCCCAGGCAGCCCCCAGGTGGGGAAGCCAGGACTCGGGGTGGGGCCCCGGGGCGTGGTGGGTTTGGAAAGGGATCAGGTCAGGACCTATGCTTGGAAGTTGTAAACTTCTGAAGGGGCAGCAGCTTAGAGCCTGGACGCCCACGGGATAGCTTGAGGCTGGGCAGCTCTCATGGTTATGGCTGTGTTCTGGGACACTCTTGCCCTGCCTGCCCAGGCCACCTCCTGTTCCCATTCTCCCGCTTTCCCTAGTGAGTATGTCTTGTATGCCCTGTGCTCGGCCACAGTCCCTTCATCACATTGCCAGGAGTGAGGCAGCCCTGTGACCAATAGCAGCCCCGGCCTCCTCCTGCTGCTGAGGGAAGCCCAGTGTGAGCTGGCCCAGTCACCAGCAGAGCCCACCCTGCTGCTGAGGGAAGCCCAGTGTGAGCTGGCCCAGTCACCAGCAGAGCCCACCCTGCTGCTGAGGGAAGCCCAGTGTGAGCTGGCCCAGTCACCAGCAGAGCCCACCCTGCTGCTGAGGGAAGCCCAGTGTGAGCTGGCCCAGTCACCAGCAGAGCCCACCCTGCTGCTGAGGGAAGCCCAGTGTGAGCTGGCCCAGCTACCAGCAGAGCCCACCCTGCTGCTGAGGGAAGCCCAGTGTGAGCTGGCCCAGTCACCAGCAGAGCCCACCCTGCTGCTGAGGGAAGCCCAGTGTGAGCTGGCCCAGTCACCAGCAGAGCCCACCCTGCTGCTGAGGGAAGCCCAGTGTGAGCTGGCCCAGCTGCCAGCAGAGCCCACTCAAGCCCATGTTGCTGTCCCCACCTGGCTTTAACAGACACAGTTGTACTGACTCTGGGGCCACCTTTACGGGAGGGCCCCATCTGCCACTCATAAGCAACTCAAACCCAGACTCAGACTTCAAGCACAGAGGTCCCAGGGAAGGATTCTGATTGGTCCTGCTGGGGTGAGATGGCCTGGCTCTGGACCAGTCGGTGTGGGAGGATGGCCACCCCAGCTACAGATGCAAAGCTAGGAGTAGGAGGTTGGGGTGGTGTCTGAGCTGAGGGCTGACAGATGCCAAACCAGGAGGACGTGATGACAAGGGCAAGGAACCGGAAGCTGAGCACTGGGGCCAGCAGGTGCCTCAGCCTGTCACAGAAATTACACAGGGAGCTCTGATGTCAGCGTTTGGCCTGCAGACCCTCTCCTTGCCCCTGTCTGTCTCCAGGCACCGACCCAGTGACCCCAGGACCCCGGCAGCAAGAACCTGTGACGTTGCCCCTGAACCTGCACCTGCAAACGCTGAGCATCCCCGGCTGGACGTACAGCTCCAACCACAGCGAGCACCTGCACAGCCTTGACTCAGGTTAGGTCAGGTCACACCACCCCTCCCAGACTGGGGACCATCACCAGACAAGGGGAGCTGTCCTCAGAGTCACCAGGAGGTCCAGGGGCAGTCACAAAGGCTGTGTCCCACAGAGAGGGGGGCTGAGTGACCAGGGTCAAGATGGGCATGGACCCTGGGACCCCAGCCAGCCCACAGCCCTCTGTAAGTGGGTCCCTCGTTCACACCATCCCCCACTCCCCTGCCATCCAGCCAAGTCCAGACCGCTGTCTATGTCCTGCCTAGCCTGGCCATCTGGAGTTTCCATCCATTCTTTCATCTAGCACCCTTGGGCCAAGTGCTAAGTAATGAGCAGAGTTTAGGGTAGGCAAAGGGCTCGGTCTGACTGAGCTGGCTCCAGTCAGTGCACACAGTGGTCCCACAAGGCATCAGGGAGGGCTTCCTGGAGCAGGCGGCACCTTGCTGAGCTAAGGCTGCAGCTGCATCTCGTCTCCCTCTTTCCCGACTCTGTGCTGTGGCAGCTCCAGGGCAGGGCCTTTGGTAACCCTCTGGTCCCGGGCACATCTGAAAAGTGCTTAGTAAGGCCCAGGAGGAGAGGAAGGAGTGTCAGCCCCCAGGTCTGAGCCAGGGCAAAGGCAAGACAGCAGGGGTGGGGGGAGTCCACTAGAGCAGGTCCTGGGAACCCCTTTGCCAAGGATGGGCCCTCCCCAGGCCCATCCCCTGAGTCACCCGCCCCTCGTGCCTGTGGGGCTCAAGGAGTGCCTTCCTGCTGTCTCTGCTCTCCACCGCAGCATCCGAGAGGCCTCGGGTGGGTCTGCAGGGCTGCACGTGGGTGGGCTGCTGAGCTGTGGCCACTCTGTGCTTTGCTCTGAGCCTTACTTGACCAGGGTAGGTCAGGAGACAGCGCAGTCAGCTGCCCTCTGCTGCAGTTCCCTCCTGGCCCCTGCAGGGGCCGTTGTGTGACAACATCCATCCCTAGGTGGGAGAAGGCTCCAGAGGGTGGGCACAGCTGGGGACAGGTGCAGCGTGTCCAGCAGGGCCCCCACAGCTGGAGTTCAGTCTTGTCTTGTGCTGCTCCCAGCACAGCAGGAAGCAGGGGGAAGCTGGTGCCTGTGCGATCCTTCAGTCCAGCACCTGGAGGGGGGGAAGGGACATCAGTCTGTCTGGGGGCGCTCCCCTCCTGTGACCAGACCCCTCCCACCCCGTCAGAGTAATCAGCGCTCAGAGGGGGCCGAGCCACGGTCAGCCTCAGTGTTGAGGGACTGGAGTGCAGGAGGTGCTGGGTGTCAGGGCTGGCTGGCAGGGGTCCTCACCACCTCCTTTACATTCTCCAAGGGCATCCCGGCGAGACCCAGGCTGACCTTGGCCGCGTCCTGCTGCGGCTCCACCACCTGTATGAGGTCGGAGAGGACCCAGTCCTGTCGCAGCCAGTGACCGTGAACCTGGAGGTAAAGGCCATCCCTGGCCACACAAGTCCTGCCCCCAGACCCGGCTGAGCTCCCCCGGCATACCCTCCCCACTCGAGGTGTAGAAACCCGGGACCCTGAGGGCTAGATCACACATGGATTTTGGGTTGTATGGATTTATATGCTTTCACGATTGTTCTGGAAAAGTCAAGACTGAGAACAAAGTGGGCTGTCCTGCCTGTCACACCTTCTAGGGTGACTCAGAACCATCCAGGATGAACCAGGATCTCTCCCCGGGACGGCCTTGGAGCCAAGGGGAGTGGGGGGAAGCAAGCTGGCAGCACATAAGACCTCCCTAGGCACCACCCATGCCCTCTGCACGGCCACAGCCGCCTGTGGCTGCTGGGGGCTAGAGCAGCTGGGACCACCTCACCCTGGCCACAGTGCCCGCTGCAGGAAAGGGGTCCCGGTGGAGCAGGCAGCACTCAGTGGCTTCTCTCTCAGTGCCCACCTGCCTGCCCAGCCACAGCCTTCTCATCTGGGAAATGGGCCACCATGTCTGTCCTCACAGGCCTGCCTTAAGCATGCAGAGCAGCAGGTGGGCCAGGTGCAAAACAGGCCCTGGGTCCCTAAGGACTCACAGCCAGTGCCATGGCCCCTTGCTCAGACATGGGGCAGCATGTAGCCCAGCCCTACCCGGGCTCCTATCCATGCAGGCCGTGCTGCGGGGACTGGGGTCCCTGGTGGCCGTGGAGGAGCGCTCTCTCACGGGGACATGGGATGCGCACACACTTCATCGCTGGAGCTGGAGGACAGAGGCTGGCTGCCGCCAAGGTTTGCAAACCCCTGCCTCAGCCCCTCCCCCGACCCTGGTCCTAGCCAGGCTGCATCCGCCTCGGGTGGGTGTGCACCTGCAGGGCTGCACACGGGCGTGTCAGTGAGCAGTGTGTGTGCATCCACACTGCATATCATGTGTCCAGTGCTGGCGGCAGCCACCGTGCCCCAAGCACAGGGACTCCTCCCTGCCCATTTGCCTGGCGCCTGCCCCTGCTTCCCTCTGAAACCCCAGCTGGGACGGGTGCCTCCAGTCCTCTCCAGGCCCCAAGTGTCTTCTTGGTCCAGGTTCCTTCCGCCTTGTACAAGGTACACAGGGCACGTGGTGGCTGCCCAGTCAGTGTGCTGGGGGATGGATGGCACAGGTGGCAGACGGAGGCTGGATGATGGATGGGTAGAGGGAGGAAGGAAGGGTGGGTTATGGTGGCTGGATGAGCAGATGTCCTTCCCAAAGGCTGTGGCTTCCAGAGCTCCCGGGGAGGAAGGGCAACCCATCCCAGTCTCCATTAGGAAGCTCCCATGGGGCTCGTGGGGCCAGGGCGCCCTGTTTCTGACCCTCCAGGCAGGCTGGGCCTTGGGACAGTAGCAGCAGCCCTGACAGAAGGGGGCGCTAAGGGCCGGTCCTGTGGGAGGTGACATCCTGGGACAAAGCCCAGGCTGAGGGGTCATGGTGGACAGACGCCTCTGCCCCGTGTTCCACAGACCGCCCCGCCTACCTCGTGAGGTCATCAGAAGGCCCCCTGGTCACCATCTACCCCAAGGAGATCCGGACCTTCTTCGTCCACTTCCAACGGCAGTGAGCCCACACCGGGGCCTTCAGAGCGGGGCTCCACGGAGCAGAACAGACCCAGGGCAGGGGACAGCCACGCAGAAGGCCAGGGGCGCAGAGCATCAGCGGCCAGAGGAGTGGGCCGCCACCAGTGTGTCTGCATAAAGCCTCTCCTGCAATAAACATGAGACGTGGCAAGCTGAGATTCTCCCTGTGACCCGTGAGCCCTCCTGCCCCTCGCAGGTGGACCCAGGCTGCTTCTGTGTAGAAATGCACCTGCCGCCTGAACCTGGGTCCTGCCGAGGCTTGCCAGGGTCACCGTGGTGGCTGTGCACCTGCTGTGCAGCCCGCACTGGCACGGCTTATGCTGCACTCCTGGCGCTGCTGCCAGGGGGCTCAGCTGTGATCACCATCCTGGGAGAGCACTGCAGCCGCCAGCAGGTGCCCTCCCAGTGGGGGGCACAGAATGACCGTCCATGATGCAATGTTTTTTTATAAACTTTTCAAAATTTATTACTATTTAATTTTTATTGGAAAGGCAGATATGCAGAGAGGAGGAGAGACAAAGAAAGATCTTCCATCCATTAGTTCAGTGCCCAAGTGGCTGCAATGGCCAGAGTTGAGCCAACCCAAAGCTAGGAACCCAGAATTTCTTCTGGGTCTCCAACATGGGTGCTGGGACACAAGGCTTTGGGCCGTCCTCGACTGCTTTCCCAGGCCACAGGCAGGGAGCTGGATGGGAAGTGGAGCTGCCAGGATCAGACCCCGCGCCCACATGCGATCCCGACGCGTTCAAAGCAAGGACTTTAGCCGCTAGGCTACTGCGCTGGGCCCAAGTTTTTTTTTAATATCTATCTATTTATTTACTTATTAGAAAAACTGAGAAACACAGATTGAGAGAATAACAGAGACAGGGGGATAGAGAGACCTTCCATGGGTTGGTCCACTCCCAACATGGCCACACATGCAAGGCTAGGCCAGGCCAAAACCAGGACTCTGCAACTTCAGCTAGCTCACACATGGGTGACCAGGTTCAAAGCTCCAGGGGCGTCCTCCACTGCTTTCCCAGGTACGTTAGCAGGGAGCTGGCTCGGAAGTGGGACAGCCAAGATGAAAACGGGTGCTCACGTGGGATGCCGGCACTACAGGTGGAGGCTTAACCTGTGGTGTTGTTTTCCAACTCGCCCACTTGGTGGGAACCACTTATTCTTTCCTTTAAAATCAACTGATTGTGAAGCAGCCTGTGAAGTTCCCAGCCAAACTGAACACCAAGTAAGGCGTTCTTGCCCTCCCCCTGCCCCTCACACAACCCACTGTCCTCCCCCGACTCCCCACACGGCCCACTGTCCTCCCCCTGACACGGCCCACTGTCCTCCCCCTGACACGGCCCACTGTCCTCCCCCCATTCCCCACACGGCCCACTGTCCTCCCCTCCCACTCGGCCCACTGTCCTCCCCCCCGCCAGAGTCCAGCTCCAGCTGAGTTCGGAGCTCGGGAAGGGTGTGTGGAGTCGGCGATAAAGACACAGACACTTGTGTTTTTGCTGCCTCCTCGCTCAAGAAGAAACTGTCCTTTTTATTTATTTAGACACATCACAAGCCTCTGCACAAACATTTGATTTTTTATCTTTTACTTTAGAACTAAGACAGCATGCACAGATGTTCAATTTTTACTTCATGGTCAACCAGCTGCTCTTAAAGATAATTCTGTAGTTACTATAATCAGTTTCTTTAAAGCAAGCCGTTATTCATTCTTCAGAAGTGGCCATTGGGTGACAGCCAGAACTCCAAGGCCAAGGCACAGATGGTTACCTGCTAATCAGTAAAACATTCCTACTACATTTTATTTTCACAACTTATCTCTCACTTAATGGGAGAAATACATCAAAAGAGAAAAAAATATAAGGGTCTAAGACAAAAAGTTTCAAACATTAAATCCCCCTACGACTGCAGGCTCTCCAGCCTCATAAACAATCAAACAATAAGCAAAAGTATATCTCTGTGATGTTAATAGTCATCCTATATTTCCTCTAGTTAAAAGATTATGGGGCCTGGCACGGTGGCGCAAGTGGTTAAAGGTCCTCGCCTTGCACGCCCGGGATCCCATATGGGCGCCGGTTCTAATCCCGGCAGCCCCGCTTCCCTTCCAGCTCCCTGCCTGTGGCCTGGGAAAGCAGTCGAGGACGGCCCAAAGCCTTGGGAACCTGCACCCATGTGGGAGACCCGGAAGAGGCTCCTGGCTTCGGACCG
Source organism: Ochotona curzoniae (assembly GCF_017591425.1). Lineage (NCBI taxonomy): Eukaryota > Metazoa > Chordata > Mammalia > Lagomorpha > Ochotonidae > Ochotona > Ochotona curzoniae. The sequence goes on along the minus strand of NW_024467118.1, from coordinate 2,231,786 downwards.
GCATAGCATCGACCGTTGCGCTCACTTGGGGAGTGAATCATCGGACGGAAGATCTTCCTCTCTGTCTCTCCTCTCTGTATATCCGCCTTTCCAATAAAAAAAAAAAAAAAAGATTATGAAAGCGGCTAAAGCAGCTACATTTTCTATGCTCTAAAGAGTTGCAAGGACAGGCTAACCTTTAAGGTCACAGTAACTATATTTTTGCCATAGCAGTTTCAGCTCATACTCACGTCACTTCCATTAGTTTGTAAAATTCTTGTTAAGCCGTTTCCCAGAAGGCATGCTATATGTCTGGGCCCGATTTTAGGACAGTGGGTAGGCACACAATAAGGTGTCCAGAAATGGCATGGGTTTAATTGTAGGTTTAATTGTACTCCTGAGCGCAGTTAAAGGCCCACTCACTGAGACATTATCAATAACATTAACTCTTAAGCTCACAGTAGTTGCCAAAGCCATCTCACAGGGGCAAACAATGCCTCAATAGATTACAGAATTCTTAGTGAGGTGCTTGAGTGTCCATGCAAACGGGGTGAGACTGCGTCAAGGTGGTCAGAGAGAAATCCACCGGGCCCTGCCAAACAGCTGGAAGCTCCCCAGGCCCTGCCAAGCAGGGAGCTGTTCTCTTCACACCCTCGTGTCATCCACACCTACTGCACAGACCCCAGCACCCCCCGCCCCCTCACAGCCCACTGTCCTCCCCCACGGCCCGCTGTCCTGTCCTACCCGGAGTGGCACACTACTCCAACCCACGCAGCCGCAGGGATGTGTCACAGTCCTCAGGTGCTTAGTTTATGTTAGGGCTCCTGGCGTGCTCAGTGTTCTGTGGGTTTGGACCAGGGCACAGGACAGGCCTCCACACCATGCTACAGTACAGAGCATTTTCACTGCCCTAAGCAGCCTGCCTTCCCCTCCGTCCCACACGACCGCCCACCAGGCCGTGGCTGCGTACCCGGCCTCCTCCAGCGTGGGGCAGGTTAGAATCATGCAGTAGCCACCTGGTTTGGCTCCTCTCACCCGGCCACACACACGTGTTTCTCAGGTCTTTTCATGGCTGGAAGACTCGCTTCCTTCACACTGAATTGTATTCCGGCGCTGGGCTGCACCACGGGTCAGCACTCACCCACCGGGATGGCGTCTGAATGGCTTCAATGCCGGCATGGAACAAAGCCATGAACAAGGCCAAGGCCAGCACTGAAGCCGTGTGTAACAGGCTTCTGCGTGGCTGTGGTTCTTGGCGCCCTGAGGACAGCGATGGCTGGATTCTGAGGGTGTGACTTCAATTCCCAAGCGACCGTACAGTTTTGCAACAAGACATCCATGTTCCCCATGCTCTGCATCCCCACCAGCACCGGGCCCTTCCGCTGCCCTAGTAATGAGGCCACAAAGTAGGGTTTTTACAAGAGCAACAAAGAGAGGTCTGATAAAAGGTGTACGCTCAGGGCCACCGTGATGGCTCAGCTCGCTAATCCTGCCTGCAATTGCTGACATCCCACGTGGGTGCCCGTTCGTGTCCCAGCAGCTCCACTTCCCATCCAGCTCCCTGCCTGTGTCCTGGGAAAGCAGTCGAGGACGGCCCAAAGCCTTGGAACCCTGTACCCACGTGGGAGACCTGGAAGAGGCTCCAGGCTTCCATTCAGCTCAGCTCGGCCACTGTGGCCATAAGGGGAGTGAACCAGCAGACAGGCGACCTTTCCTCTGTCCTTCCTTCTCTCTGTAAATCTGCCTTTCCCATAAAAATAAATACATCTTAAAAAAAAAAAGATGCACTTACCGTGTGCCCAAATTTGGCATTCACAAAGCATTTTCTCAACTTTTGTCTCATCTTTAACTGTCATGTTGAAAACAGCAGCTTGCCTCCAGTGAACAGACTGAAAACAAAAACCAAATTTGTGGCAATTAAGCAAACTGGATTCCTGAAACACCTACTGTTGTATGGGGGCTGAGTCAATAGGCCAGGAAGTTAACCTATCTTTCCCCAAAATGTGTGCTGGGCAACTGTTCCAGCAAATTACGCATGCCAAGTTCTGTCCAGCGGGTTTAAACACAGGATTGGGTAGAACGGGCAGGCGGTGAGGGTCAGGTAGGGCAGACAGGCGCACAATGCCTCTTCCAGGTGCGGTGAGCTTCGGATCAGCCTCGCCGTGAGTCAGCCCAGGCCTTGTCCCCCGGGGGTGCGGAGCTCCGGGTAGAGAATTTCCTGACACAAAGCATGGAAATCACTCTAAGAAGCCTAGGTGCCTGGGGCTGCGCCGCCAGCGAGGAGGGCACAGGGCAGTGGCCCGGCCAACATACTGACAGCCATGGTGGTGCACAGACGGTGGCGAGTGCCCACGTGGCTGAGCCATAATCAGACTGCACGGAGATGACCAGCACAGAGCAAGACAGGCAACGCCTGCAGCAGTGCCACCCTACGCACACATCCGGGGCTCCCCTGCAGTGGGGTCACACCGCTGGCCACACTCAAAGTCCCCAGGTGTCGCTGACCGCACCAGGACCTCAGCCTCTGCCTGTCCTGGGTCTAGTCTTTCATCGCGCCCCCGCTGTTGGACCTATCACTGTTGACGTGAGCCGCACCTGGAGTGAGCATGAATACTGCGGAGAGACAGCTAAGCTGCGACCTGAGGGGTCTGCATCCCCGCCGCTCCGCTTGCCTAGCAGCTCCCTGCTAATGGCCACGTGGGACACCGGGATGGAGCTCTTGGCTTTTGCCATTGCCGCCACTGGAGAGTGAACCGATGGAAGAATAGTCGCTTCCCCTCTGCCTCTCTAGTCCATGAATACATCTTTTTAACCCGTTAAGAGTGCCACAGGTCCAACAGCTGGGGGCTTTGACGCCCCCAAATAATTACCTCAGCTAAGAAACGACACAGGGCGAGGGGCCCGAGAGCGGGTCTGGGGCCCTCGTGCCTGAGGCGAGCCAACCCGGCCGCCCGCGGGTATTTTGCAGAAAGGTGCGGAGGCCGACGCCCGCCCGGAGCCCCGCACTGCGACCACCGAGAAAAACCTGCCAGGACGCCAGGCTGAGCGGACCCAGTGCGCCTGCGCGGCAGGCCGCGCGGAACCCGGCGGCGTCCGCCTTTTATAGCCGCGCGCGCGCCCGCCCCCTCCGCCCGGGCCGTAAAGCGGCGCGGCCGGCGTCGTGAGAGCGGTCGCAGCGCGCGCCGCGCCGGCGGACGGCGGGGCGTCCATTTTGTCGGCCGCGTCCGTGCTGGCGAGTGGCTCGCTGGTCGCTCGGCCGGACGGGAGGCGCGTGAGGCCGGGCCCGAGTGCGGACGGGGCGGCGGAGCTCGGCGGGCAGGCGTAGCGAGTGTCCGCAGCAGGCGGCGGAGATGCGGCCCGTGGACGCGGCCGAGCCGGCCGAGCCCGAGGAGGTGGAGGTGCTGGAGCCCCAGGAGGATTTCGAGCAGTTCTTGCTGCCACTCATCCGCGAGATGCGGGCGGACCTGGCGGCGCCGAGCCGCGCGCACGGCGGCCGCCGCTGGGAGATGGACAAGCTGCTGATCGCCGTGCGGGCGCAGGTGGAGGCGTCGGAGGAGAGCGCCCTGAACCAGCTGCAGGGCCCCGGGCGGGCGGCCGCGCGGGCCGAGGAGGCCGACGAGAAGGCCCGCGAGACGGCCAAGATGGCCGAGATGCTGGTGGCGCTGGTGCGGCGGATCGAGAAGGGCGAGTCGGCGTGAGCGCGGTGAGGGCGAGGGTCCCGGGCAGGGTCGGGGTGGCCTGGAGGGGCTGAGCATCAAGGGGTGACGGGGGTCAGGGTCCCGGGGATGGGGAGGGGCCCGAGCATCAAGGGGTGACGGGTCGGGGTGGCCGGGAGGGGCTGAGCATCAAGGGCTGACAGGGGTTGGGGTCCTGGGGAGGGCGTCGCGGTTGGGGTGACCCTGGATCGGGGTTCCAGGGAAGGGGTCGAGCATCATGGGGTGACCCTGGTGTGGGGTCCCGGGGAGGGGTTCAGAGTCGGGGTGATCGGGGTCGGGCCCGCTTACACCCGCTCTGTTTGATGTCCAGGTTCGCGGCCCACTGCTTGCGGTCGAGTGATGGAGAGTGGCTGACCCCGGAGAAGCTGAAACCAGAGAGCCTTTTGTTTGTTTTTTTTTCTCTCTCCCCTCTGTCTACGCTCTGTCCCAACTTACACTACGTTTCTGCTATGGTCTGTGGTTAATGACCTCAATATAGGTTTTGCATTGTTGAGTGTTTCGGTTTGGGGAAGTACCTTTTTATTATTACTGTTATTTGGCACATGCCCTCCCCTGCAGGAATCTAGGCCTAGAGTGTAACCTTTGGCAGCGGTCGATTGGTTCCTGGGCTTTGGCTGCGATGTCTGAATTTCGGCAAGTCCGGCGAGCTCCGGACCTCTGGGCTGTGAGACGCCGGGGACTCGGAGCCGGAGCGCCTGGGCCCGGAGGAGGCGTGGACGCTGGTGCTGTTTGCGGGAACTTTAATTTCTGTGAGACCAAAGGAGGGGAGTTGTGCGTGGTACTGTGTTCCGTGTGACAGCCCCAACTCGGCTTTATCTGCCCGTGCCCTGGGAGTCTTAGCAAGCTAATGGACTGCACCCCGAGTGGGGCTGCCCGAGGCCCTCGGCCTGGAGGGGAAGGGGCTGTCCACCGCAGCCTGCTGGCCGGAACCGGAAGGCGGACAGCTGTCAGGGTCACGTCCGGCTGAGTGCTTCAGCAGAAATGATCAATATTTGAGGTCAAACCCTACCGCGTTGAGAAGAAAACAACCTACCGTGTTAATAAAAGTATTCATTTGCTTGAGAACACAAATCCTAGAAAGTTTATTAGGAAGTGTCTGGGGGTGAGCCATCTCCCTTGGTTGCCCTGGGAACGTACTGGTCCCTGCAGTGTGGCAGACAGGACTGGGCGCTCCTTCGTGCCCACATGGAGGGCAGCCAGGCGGCAAGGCCGGAGGGGCACAGCCCCTGGCCGCCGTCGTGAGTCGTGGGCAGCTCTGCTGGGCATCTCGACTCCCCCACCAGGGGCCAGTCGCCGCAGAGCTGGTCATGGCTGGCCCTCAGATGGTGGACAGCTGTGCTCACAGGCCCTCGGCTCATACCTGTGCGGGTGTGGCACATGTGTCCATCCAGGTGTGGGGGCTGGGGGCACCGGGCATGACATCACCCGGCCGCCTGGGAGGGCAGCAGGAGGCCGGGTGTGGTCAGCTCAGTGAGGGGACACGGGCATCGGGGTGCCCCATCCGCGGGGGGGCCCCGGGGAGAAGGCAGTTGTGCACAGCAGAGCTAGCCAAGGAGGCAGGATGGTCAGTGGGGCAGGCCAGGCTGCTGCCCTGCGTCCTGGGCTGGCCTCCCAGGCGTGTCGGCAGGCAGCGGCATCAGAAGTGGAGCAGGGGGGACCCGCCCGGCAGTTAGGGAAGCTCCCTTGCCTTCCGGTGGGTCAGGGGCGAGCCCGAGCACCCTGCAGGCTGGCTGCGTCCTGCCCCGTTGACCCGCGGGTTCCCCGCCGGGAAGGGGCCGTTCACAGCGGAGCAAAGGCCTTCCTTTGCACAAGGCCGCGGGAGTCAGCTCCTGCTGCCCTCAACATGGCCCCTGGCAGGCCACCTGGCCGTCTGGGCTCCCACGCTGCGGGGTCCCCTTCAGCGCATGCGCGCCATAACCTGGCAGCCGCAAAGATGCAACTGCGCCTGCGCGGCCCAGGCTGCTGCCGCAGACCCCCCCCCCCCATAGGGCATGGCCGTAAAGGACTCCTGGACTGTCGTGAAAGGGATGGCCCAGCGCCGGTTGACGGCTGGTGGCCATGTTGAGTGCCGGCGTTGGCGTTTTCTGGGTGTAGTTTGGGAAGTGAGATATTAGCAAAGCAAGCGAGCCTCGAACCCTTGACGAGGCGTGGGGGCTCCCCGGAACGCGCAGAGCGACGGGAGGAGTGAGGTGGAGGCCTCCGAGCGCAGTGCCGCTCTGCTGCTCACCCGGTCTTGATTCAGCTGACACCCGAGGGCCTCTGGTCGTAGGACAGTCAAGGACACAGGACGGCCGTGCGGCCCACGGAGAACCCGCGGTCTCGCGGTGCCGGTAGCTGGCCTGCGCCTCGTGCAGGGTCCTCTGCCCGCAGCCTTCCCCTCCGTCTCCATGCTTCCCGCTTGTCCCCGTCGGGCTGGACCCCCAGCCTCGGGGACGCCTGCGCAGAGCGTCACCAGTGCTGCCTCCCAGGGCCATCGTGGGCACGGGGCACTTGGTGGGCCATGCCTGGTGGACGCCCTGCAGTGTGCTGGTCGCACTAACGCCGGCCCATCCTTTACAACCCGTCACCGGTGCCCTCAGCGGCGGCTGGACAGGAAGTGGACAGGCCGGTGCTGTGGTAGGGATGCTGGCGTGCCAGGTGGCTGCTGGACCTACCGCCCCAGCCCTGTGAGACTTTGGAAGGCCCCAGTTATTCCAGTCCTGTAGAGCCTGCTGCTAACTCCTGCCCAGGGACACCACCCTCTGGACGTCCTCCTGGGTTCATCCTCAGCCCTCTGCTCTTTTTTTTTTTTTCCTTTTAATTACAAAGTCAGATATAGAGAGAGGAGAGAAGAGATAGAGAGGAAGATCTTCCATTGATGATTCACTCCGTAAGTGAGTGCAACGGCCGGTGCTGTGCTAATCCGGAGCCAGGAGCCAGGAACTTCCTCCAGGTCTCCCACATGGGTGCAGGGTCCCAAAATATTGGGCCATCCTTGACTGCTTTCCCAGGCCACAAACAGGGAGCTGGATGGGAAGTGGAGCTGCTGGGATTAGAACCGGTGCCCATATGGGATCTCGGGCATTCAAGGCGAGGACTTTAGCCACTGGGCCACCACGGCGGGCCTGTTCTGTCAGCATGCGTGATGCACCCTCCTCTTCCGGCCCCTCACACAGCGTGGGCACCCTCGGTATCTCCTTCGTTTGACAGCCTCAGCACCACCCAGGAAGGCAAGATAGGCTCCAGCCTCCCAGCCAGTCTCCCCAGGAGGGCGGCAGTGAGCCACAGGACTGAGAATGGCCGGTGAGGAAGCCTGAACCCTCCCAGTGCACGCTGCAGTGTCGCCAGTCATTCCTTTGGTCTGTCCCCGGGACTCACTGCGGTGACTCATGTCTGATACTGGGCTCCTTGTAGATAGCGTTGCATTGATTTTTGGTCTCAGACTGTTAAAATATTGACCCCACAAAACAAAAAGAAAGCAGGAATAAAGCTCTGGGCTGCACAGCTGAGCCCTCGGATGTGCCGTCTTGTGTGGACGTCCTCCCTGTGGGAGACGTCTCCTCCCAGGATGGACGATCCTATCAAAGATGCGCAAGCCCCAGAGCTAATTCGTGCAGCGGCGAGGATGACCACAACAGGACGAGTAGTCTGGACGCTGCGGAGCAGAAGGCTGGAGACTTCCAGAGTGGTGGGGGGATGTTGAAGGAAGCAATGTGGCATCTGGTCCACCTGGCAGACCGCCTGGGCGTGCTGCCCGCGCTCGTCCCGAGGAGGTGTGGCCTGAGAGGAGCACCCACAGGAGGTCCCCAGGGGCAGAGGAGCAGCTGCAGGGCAAGCCTTTAGCATTGTTTACCTGTCGAAAGGGATTTTAAGACTTGTTTTATTTGGAAAGTCTTTTGAAGATGCTCAGATAGGAACATCTGATGAACCAGAGTCATGAGTCATAATCCCTAATGAGCTATCAGTGTTAACTGTCAGATTTGCAGTGCAATTAAAGGGGGTCTGCACTTAGGCGGAGCAGGGTTGAGTTAGGGAAGAAGGTGAACGGACAAATGCTTCATTTTCTCCCCCTCCTGTGTCCACAAGGAGGAAAGGGGGGGGGTAACTCCTTGTGTCAAACTACATGGGCGTCTGGGGACGCCTTAGAGACCCGGATGGGGAAGGGTGTTCCGAGGTGTGACCTCAGTGGTTTGGATGGTTCTGAGACACTGTCGGCTTCATTGCACCGGGATTGAGAAAATCTTTCCAAGGTCTGTTAGCTGGCCGGGTCCGCCTTAGTCCATCCACAGGCAGGAGCCTGTTGGCCGGGAGAATTGTCCCACCTGTGCTGCTTTGCATCCTCTGATAAGGCAGTGGACATCTCCTGCTGGCCCAGATGACCTGATGCCCACGTCCACCCTGTGCCTCTGGGCATGCTGATGATGTGCAGGCAACTGAGGAAGTGTTGTCTTGTCATATGCCCTCCACAGTTGGACCACATAGATTACAGTTTGTGCTGTGGCCAGGGCCTGAGTCCAGCTATCTAGTTGGGGTATCCCCCAAGAAACTGCCTGGGGTGACCTCAGACTTGATTCCCATGCTGCAGCCAGTGCAGGCTCAGGTTTGATCTGTCAGCTGTACCAGCCAGCACACATACCAGTGGGTGCAGCTGCCTCGTCAGTTCTGCCATCAGCCCTCATCTCACACACAAATTGATAGGTGCTGTGACCTAGCCCGCCACCGGCCCTGTCTTCACACACACCAGTGGGTGCCACAGCCTAGTTAGGGCGATCCCCAGGCCCATCACCAGCCCTGGTTTTTTGTGTGTGCTAGCATGTGCTGCACCCTAGCCAGGCCCATCCAGCATGTCATCTGGCTCTCGTGCACACCATGGGAGCTGTAACAGCTCAGCCTGACGCACCTCCAGAACCAGCCTACACACTTGCCTGTGGGTGCTGTTGCTTTGCCGAGACCAATCCACCGCCAGTCCCGGCTCTTGTGCTCAACAGCAGGAGCTGCAGCCTAGCAGAGGAGTGCCCATAGACCCCCTGCAGGCCCACTCCCAGCAGCTGCCAGCAGTGCTGCAGCCTATCCCAGCCAGCCTGCACACCTCTGGCTCTCGGACACACTCAAGAACGTGGCAGCCTGGCCTCGCCTGGCCTGGCCCACCCCAGGGCCATTCTGCCCCCTATCTTAGCTCTCATACCAGTGGAAGCAGCAGCCCAGCAAGGGAGTACCTGAAACTCTCCTTCAGGCCTGCTCACAGCGCTAGGTCTTACACATGCCAACGGGTTCTCTGACCCACCCCCCATCTTGACGTCTGCCAGCAGGTGCTACAGCCTGGCCAACCCCCAGTCCCAGCTCTCACTGGAGGATGCAGCAGCCTAGCTCAACCTGGCCCACTCCCGGCTCTGCTATGAACTGGCTGGTGTTATGGTCCCAGGCTCGGGCAACCTACATTCCACAGGGCTTGTCCCCCTAATTGCCATGGGAGGCCTGCCCCCTCCCTCTGCTGCTGAGCCTGACTGCTAGCTGGCATGGCTGGGTGACAAATGTTCCTGTGGCTGAACTTGGTAACCCCACCCTGAGGCCAACAAGACAGATCACCATGTCCTGGGCACTTGAGCCATTAACAGCTGTGTTCTCGGTGTGTGGCATGGGCAGGTAGGTGCCTGGGACATGTCCTGTTTCTTCAGCTCGAAGTCACTTGCAGGTGGCCTCTGTCAGGTTGCAGATCTCTGCTACTTTTCCTGGGAGCCGTGTACGTGGGGTGAGACATGGCTCCTGCCCGCAGGTCTGTGGCCGCTGCCCTCACAGGCCCGTGGCCGCTGCCCTCACAGGCCCGTGGCTCTGAGAGCCTTGCTTCCCAAGGCCCTGAGCCTCCTCCCTCATCAAATATTTGTCTGGTACATTATCAAGGGGAGAACCAGCTAGATTGAGGCCATGTTTGTGCAGTAGAGCTGGGCGGGTCTGTTGACTCACCTCTTGCCTTTGGGTCTCCACTGGCCATGGACAAAGTCTCAGGTTGCTGTGGAGGGTGGGTGAGGCCCTGGCTTCCCTCACCTAGTTCCCCATGGAGACCCAGCCGGCTCGGGTGCACAGGCATTGCCGGGCTGGGGAGGCAGTGAAGAGTGGGGCTAGAGGTCTTCAGCCGCTGATTTCCTTGCCCAAGCGGCCACAGGGCCAGGGGCTGGGAACTCCTTCTGCGTCTCCCACATCGCGGACAGGGGTCCAAGTGCTTGGGACATCCTCTGCTGCTTTTCCAGGGGCATCAGCAGGGGACCAGGTGAGAAGAAGCAGAGCTGGGATGTGGGCTGTTAGTCTAACGACTGTGCCACAATGCCAGCCCACCCCAACACACACACCCCCCGGTGCCAAGAGCTCAGGGGTGTGGCACAGCGGTGAGAGCCAGGCGCACAGCGCTGGATCCCAGCAGGAAGTCTGCTGCTCCGTGTCCTTTAGGCCTCCAAGCCCAGCCCCGCGTGGGGCCTCACTGCTCACCCGCACCCCTGGGCTTGCCTGCTCCAACTTCACAGCCCTCCCGACTCCCTTCACCTGACGGGCTGGCATGGCAGACACCGCCTTCCTCTGGGCCTCTGCTCCCCCTCCCAGCCTGGCAGCAGGACAGCTGGCAGTCCCAGGGAGTGCCTGGCCTGAGCTTGCCCACCGTGCAGTCTGGGCCTGGCTCTGCCCAGCATGGACGTCCTCAGAAAGTCACAACGTGACCACAGAGAACAGAGCTGTTTCCTGGAGCTGTCCCCACAGTGGCATGTCACTGTTAGGCCTCATGGACACCACACCCAGCACCTGCTGGTTTTTCCAGCCCCTCCTGGGGCTCTTGGACTCACTGCCCGTCTTCTGCCTTTGTCTGCCAGGCAGGGTCCCTAGGCTGGGAAGGGCGGTGGCTGGCCGCTCTACCTCTGTGTCCGAGTCACTGCGTGGGAGCCTTCTCATCCATTCGCCTGAACCGGGTGCTGGACACATCAGCCTGCAGGCCGGCAGCGCCACCAGGTAGTAGGAGTTCGCTGAGGAGCTTGGATCGGGCCAGCTGGCCTTCCCGTTTGCAGGCACGAACATGCCCTCTGGGTGCTGTGGGCACTTACATAGGTTCTGCGGTCTCACAGGCCCCAGGACTCTATGGCATCTGCTGCTGGAGAGGAGGTCGTGGCACCAGGGACCTGGCTGCCCATGCTGGGTGGGGACAGGAAGGGTGCTCACATCGTTTGCAGGAGACTAGCTTCCTAGACCAATGTGTAGTGCAGTCCAAGGCTGGCCTGGGAGGGGTTCCCTGCCACACCAAGGCCACCAGCAACCCCTCCTCCGTGTGCTTCTGCTCCAAGGACAGTGCCCTGACGGGCTCGAGGTTGCTGGGCTGGCCCACTGTAACTGCTGCAATGCCCAGAAGCAGGGCTGAGGCCCCGCACACCAGTCAGCAGGTCGTGTCCCTCCCACAGATCGGCCTTGGAGGTCTTGTGACACAGCAGGGACCCTCGGATGGCCTCCAGTGCCCTGCAGCCTCCTCCGCCAAATGATATGGCCCGGCTCCCCGAGGTCTATGCTAGCTGTACAGTGGGGACAGCTGGTGCTATAGCCCTGGGCTGCAAGGGACCGAGGACCCCCAGCTGGTCCCTGATCGCCGAGGGGGCATTAGGGTGGCTCCTACCTCTGTCCTCACTCCTTCCACTGATGCTTGGTCATGTCTGTGCGTCAAGCAGCCCCACCTGCTGACATGTCACTCATTGCTCACTCAGCAAACAGCATGCATCCCCCAACCCCAGCAGCCCACCTGGGGAGGACAGGACACCACCAGGGCTCAGTGGTGACCCCACGATAGGAGAGCATGGCAAAGTGAGGCTGCCCTGAGGAGGCCTATTCCTGGCCTGGGCTGAGGAAAGGTTCTAGAAAGGAAATCCTAGTGAGCATTGCGCGTTGGACCAGAGCCCGGCAGGAGGGCAGGGCTTGCTGGCTCTCCCGCCGCGTGGGCCACACCCCCTCAGCCTGGCCTCATAAAGCACTGTCGCTCCTGCCGCAGTCCCAGGAGGAAGGTGGCTCAGACCCAGTGGCACCATGACGGAGCTCGAGACAGCCATGGGCATGATCATCGACGTCTTTGCCCGGTACGCGGGCGGTGAGGGTGACCCCCAGAGCCTGACCAAGGGTGAGCTGAAGGTGCTGATGGAGAAGGAGCTCCCGGGCTTCCTGCAGGTGAGGGCCAGGTGGGGCCGGGAGGCCAGAGAGCCGAGGGACGGGGCCAGACCCATGGCAGGGGCTTGGAAGCAGCTGGGTTACATGGCCACCCAAAGCCGGAGCTCTGTGGGGGCAGCTGTGTTGGGACAGTGTGGAAGCAGAGGGCAACACCCTGAGGGGTGTGCACACTGGCCAGGGGAGGCACGGGGCATGTCCACTGTGGACACTGGGTGGGGAGGCCGGGTACAGAGCAGGTGCTGAGGATTAAGCCTCCATGCACTGCAGCCGTGCCTGGCCTCCTGTGGGACCCTGGAGAGCGCTCCACGCCTGGGCACTGGCCACTGACCACCTCCCCCTGCAGGTGCTGACCACAGCTGTCCCAGCCCTGCCGTCTGCCCTCCTCCATGTCCAGGTGCCTTATTGCTTGGCATTTGTGAGGCCAACAGCAATCAGGACCATCAACAACTCTTCCTGGCCCCGTCCTCCCTGGGCCAGGAGCCTCAAGCAAGACCCCTACGGGGCCAGTGTCCCCTGCAGGCCTAATACAGGTGCTTTAAACATTTGTTTCTGTCTTTTTAACATTTATTTTTATTTGAAAGGCAGATTTACAGAGTGAGGAAAAGAGGTTAGGTCTTCACTCAACTGGTTCACTCCTCAAATGGCCATAATGGCTGAAGCTGAGCCAATCTCAAGCCAGGAGCCAGGAGTTTCTTCCAGGTCTTCCACATGAGTGCAGGGTCCCAAGGCCCTGTGCCGTGCTCTGCAGCTTTCCCAGGCCACAGGCAGGGAGCTAGGTAGGAGATGGAACAGCAGGACATGAACTGGTATCCTAATGGGATGCCAGCACCATGGGAAGGAAGATTAGCCGGCTCAGCCATGGTGTCAGCCCCTCAAGATGTGACAGAGATCATCTATCCACTAGTTCACTCCTCAGATGACTTCAGGGCCAAAGTTGGGCCAGGTCAAAACAAGAAAGCCTGGAACTCCACCAGTCCGCCATGTGGGTGCAGGTTCTACCACATGGGTGCAGGCTCTGCCATGTGGGTGCAGGCTCTGCCTTGTGGGTGCAGGCTCTGCCACGTGGGTGCAGGGTCCGCCACGTGGGTGCAGGGTCCGCCATGTGGGTGCAGGCTCTGCCATGTGGGTGCAGGGTCCGCCATGTGGGTGCAGGGTCTGCCATGTGGGTGCAGGCTCTGCCACATGGGTGCAGGGTCCGCCATGTGGGTGCAGGCTCTGCCATGTGGGTGCAGGGTCTGCCACGTGGGTGCAGGGTCCGCCATGTGGGTGCAGGGTCCCAAGGACTTGTGCCATTTTCCATTGTTTTCCCAGGATATTAGCAGGGAGCTGGGTTGGAAGTGAAGAAGTGGGGACTCACAGGAGACATGCATTGGCCCTCTCCCTGGCTCCCTGCCCCTCTGGGCCCAGCAGCCTCTGCCAGCCAAGGGTGTACCCCGAGGTTGAGCTTTGGGAACATTCAGACTTGGGGACCTGAGTTGTAAACTGCAAAGATGTCAAGCACCTGAGAAGGCTGCCTCCATTTTCCAAATGCCAAGGTGGCGGCGCTTTTGACAGCCGTCACTCCTCTTTCTCTGGTGTCCGTGTCTGTGGGAGGGGCAGAAGCCAGGCGTGTGGGGATGGCCAGCCCTGGGCAGGACCTCCCTCTCCTCACGGAGAGCTGGCACGAGGGCTGAGGGCAGCTGTGTATGGCAAACTCTCCCCTGAGGCTTACTGCGCACACTTGTCCATTCCGGGAACCCACACACAGAGCTGATCACCTGTCCCAAGTGTGAGCATCCATGTGATTTTATGTGAGAGAACTTGCACCTGCTGGCTCACATACACCAGGGCTGGACCAGGCCACAGCCAGGAGCTCGAGCAGGTGTCCAGCTCGGGTTCTCGTGCTGGGACAAACAGGGCCACCAGTGTGTCCCCGCTTCAGTGTGCATGGCTCCACAGCTGTCCCAGTGTTGCCCGAGGGCCTCTGGACCAGGCCACAGCCAGGAGCGTGAGCCAGCTGTCCTGCGTGGGTGCCGACAAGAGCCCAACAACCTGTGCCCTCACAGCCACCTCCTAGGGGGTACACCGTGAGAACCAGATCACCTAGGGGAGCCTGGTCACGCCCTCGGGCAAGCCTTCCTCTGAAACAGAGACAGCGGAACCATGCACCCTATAAAGAGCACACCCTGGTGGCCCCGCTCCTCAGCGCCCGGCCTGGCAGTGCCTGGCAGTGCTAGCACTGAGAGTTGCGCAGGGCCCGTGGGACCTGTTCACTGGCTCCATGTGGAGCTGTGAGTCTCTGGTGGAGCGTCAGCGCCCCCTGCTGCTGTGCTCTGGTCACACCTGCTGCCAGAGCCAGGTGTCTGCACCCCAGCTGTACCTTTCTCCCTGTGTGGCCCAGGACAGGTCCCATGGGGCCACCTTACCATCCCCAGGAACCTCCTTACTGCTGGCTGTCATGATGACCAGTCTGCATTGGGACACACACGCACACTCAGCAGAGGCCAGAGGAGTGTGTGGCGTGTGTGTGTATATACGTACACGGGTCTGTGCACCTAGAGCCAACGACGCCTGGAGCCCAGCGGGGGGTGTGCATGTGTGTACACATGCAGGTATGTGTCATGACCCACAGCAGAGCCCAACCCCGGCGGAAGGCACCTCAGTACCCCAGTCCCCCTCAGAACACCACTGCCTTGTGTCCCATGCAGTTCCTGCTTTTTGCAGCCTGTCACCCGGCTTAGGACCCACCCCAGCACCTCATTCCTGGGCCTGGGTGACAGCAGTAGGCCTGGAGGTGGGCAGTGAGGCCAGGGCCTGGCACAGCCTCCTGTGTCACCAACCCTGCCCTCACCCCCTTTCTCCTAGAGCGGGAAGGACAGGGATGCCGTGGACAAACTGCTCAGGGACCTGGACGCCAACGGAGACGCCGAGGTGGACTTCAGCGAGTTCGTCGTGTTCGTGGCTGCGCTTACATCCGCCTGCCACAAGTACTTCGTGCAGGCTGCGCCGAAATGATGCCCACGGGCAGGGGGAAGCAGGTGGTGGGCATGGTGGCCCGCTCTCAGGCATACCTGCTGCTGTGCCTCTGAGCAGCACATGTGGGGGGCACAGGCCAGTTCCCTGCAACACCCAGAAACTTCCATGTCCTCCTCTGCGCATGCATACACACAGAGATGTAATTACGAAATAAACCGTCACAATCTTTAAGAATGTGCCTCAGTTAGTGTCAGCCCGCAGGACGGCAGGAGGTGAAAACCCACATCAGCCTGGAACTGGCGTTTCCCCAGAGCCGGCCTGTGCCACCTGCCGCTCCATGTGCCAGTCCTGCGGATGTTATCGTAAGAGCCGGGACGCACCACGGCACTGGGCAAGCCTCGAGGGTGGGCAGGAGTGGAAATCTTTTCTTTTTCTTGTCCATGAGCATTTCAGTCGGCAGTGTTTTAATCTGAGGAGGAAGCACTGGCCCCGGGCCCCCCTGGGTTCCCTTGGCGTGGACTGAGCAGACACGGACAGCAGTGACAGCCCACGGGCCTGGGGGAGCATTTGAACGACAGTCCTCTGAGAACCAGGCACTGGCTCACGGCCTGGGCGGCCCCTCCCTCCAAGTGGTCTTCAGATGACTTCTGGCCTTCCTTCTTCATCCGTGGGAAGGTCTCCACGGACACGCCCTGGCCCGGGACATCAGTGGTGATGCTGTGGCCTTGACATCCTGCCCAGCGCACTTACAGGGTAGGAGGCGCAGTGGTCGGAGATGTGGGGCAGGGAGCCAGGAAAAGCAGGGCGGTCCTCACGGGGCTGGACCTCCGGGGAGTCGCCCCTAACGGATGCTGCTTCATGTCCCGGCAGCCTCACTTCCCATCCAGCTCCCTGCTTGTGGCTTAGGAAAGCAGTGAAGAGACGGCCCCAGGCCTTGGGACCCTTCACCTGAGTGGTGCTCCTGGCTCCTGGCTTCAGATCAGCTCAGCTTCAGTCATTGCAGCCACTTGGGGAGTGAATCAGTGGATGGAAGGTCTCTCGCTCTCTGTAACTCTGCCTTTCAAATAAAAGATACACCATCATTAAAAAAACAAGCAAGAGGAGGCTTGAAGCTCAGGCAGCAGTGTGCGGTGGGCGTCACTGCTTGGGGTGTGCAGGGGTCTTGGCCGTAGACCACCGACCCAGGTAATGTGGTGGTCTTTGCAGAGACATCGGAGACAGTCATGGTGAGCTTGACTGTTTATTAGTAGCCGAGCACAAGCTTGTATAGGGTGGGCTGAGGAAGCTCAATGTCTGGATGGCAGCAGCAATTTTATAGGATAATACATGTTACACGTTACAGGGGAGCCAATCAGCCTTCAGGTCGCACACAGCTCTGGGAGCACGCACATCCTAACAAGGTTTATAATGAAACAGGTTTCTGGTAAGGTCAGGTGGGCGGAGGAGCTAACCAGTTACCAGAAAGGGCCGATGGGGGTGGGGCCCGCCTGTTGACTGCTTTAGGGTGTGCACCCAGTTTATGGGGTCTTTAGCCTTCCTGGGACCTCAATTTCCCCTGTAGCGCAACACGAGGCCCTGCCCAACACATGAGTCACACTGCAAAGTGACAAAAGTCAGCGCGAAGGAAATAACCTCTGGCCAAACCCCGTTTCTCCATCGAAAGCTACCTTTCTCCAAAATACACGTGACCACCTAACCCGCACCAAAGCCACCAAGGAGACAGCTACGTGCGGGCAAAATAATAATGAAACAGCTGGGGAGGCAGCCGGCTGTTTCCGCTTCCTGGTGGGGATGGCCATCCTTACCAGATGGCCAGCGTCCAGTGTTGTCCGCCTCTGGGATGTCCACACCCCGTGTGACAAGGAATGTGAACTGCCCAGACACACCCGCCTTCTGGAAAGGTCTGGAAATGTCTAGGCTGGGCCGGCTTGGAACAGCTCCCAGCGTCCGGTGTGCCTCTGCCAGGACTTCTGGCAGGCTTCGCAGTTTGACCAAGCCGGAGCCCCTGGTCACCCACTTCTCCCCGCCCGCCTGCCCTGCCGCCTCCCGTTGCCGCGCAACCGCGTCCTGCCGGCACCTAGCAACGGGGACGCGCAGCCGTCCAGCGGCCCCTGGCATGTTTCCGACTGCTTTCACGGCCTAACCGGGGATACTTTACGGCCTGCGCGAGGGGCCCTGGACGAGCCGGGTGTGCCGGCCAAAGTGATTTACAACTGGCGTGGGTGTGTGTGTTTCAGGTTTATTTATTTTCATTAGAAAGGCAGATCAGATTTGCAGAAGGAAAGATCTTCACTGCACAAGGGGCCGCAGCGGCGGGAGCCAGGAGCCCGGGGCCCCGTCAGGGTCTCGAGGCCTCGGCCGGTCCCCGCTGCTTCCGTAGGACCGGACGGACAGCGACGCCCTTCCGGGATGCGTGCGTGTGTGCGTGCCTCTGTGCGTGCGCGCGGCGGGGCGCGCCTGTGGGCGTGCCTCTGTGCGTGCGCGCGCGCGAGCCCTGCTTCCGGCCGCCATGGACGCTCCGCCGCGCGCCGCGGGGCCGCCGGCCGAGGCCGGGGAGGAGGACGCCGAGGACGCCGGGGGGCCGCGGGGCGCGCGCTGGGGCGGCGACAGCGGCCACGTCTCCCAGAGCCAGAGCCGCGCGTCGGGGCCGTGGGAGGACGAGGGCGCCGAGGAGCCGCCGCTGCGCCGCGCCGCCGCGGGCTACGCCGCCTGCCTGCTGCCCGGGGCGCGGCCCGAGGTGGCCGCGCTGGACGCCAGCCTGGAGGACCTGCTGACGCGCGTGGACGAGTTCGCGGGCATGCTGGACCTGATCCGCGGCGACTCGACGCACGTGGTCCGCGAGGGCGTGCCGCGCATCCACGCGCGCGTGGCCGAGATGAGGCGCATCTACGGCAGGATCGACCGGCTGGAGGCCTTCGTGCGCATGGTGGGCAGCCGCGTGGCCCGCACGGAGCAGCAGGTGGCCCGGGCCGAGGCCGAGCTGGGCGCGCTGCCCAGGGCCTTCCGGCAGCTGCTGCACGGCGTCGGCGTGCCCGGCCTCTTCGCCAAGCCCGCGCCCGCCGCCTACGAGCCGCCGCCCCTCTTTCGCACCGAGGACCACTTCCCGGGGCGCGGCGACAGACCCCCGCTCTGAGGGGCCGCGTCCGGCTCTGCGGCGCTGGACAATGCCAGGGAGAGTCGCCGGGGCCCCGGCCTTGCTCAAGACTGCCTGCTTTACAATCCAAGTGTCAAATAAAGTTGTTTAAGTTATTGTTTGAAAGCACACAGTGACGTTGGTTGTGGTAGTGGGTTGAACAGGCTCGGAGGGGACATTGTGTGTTCTTGGGAAAACGGGCCTTGCATTTGCTGGTTCACCTCCAAATGGCCTGGAACCTACAGTCACATCCAGGTCTCCCATGAGGCTGCAGGGGCTCCAGCCCTCGAGCCATCCTTCGCTACTTCGAGGTGCAGTAGCAGGGAGCTGCGTGGACTTGAAGCAGCACTGCGGTATGGGATGTCGCCATTGCGAACGGCTTTTCCTGCTGTGCCAAGCACCGACCCCTCCCAGCACATTCCTTTCTTCCTGTGTGCCAAGTGTGAGACTGAAGGCCGTCAGGGCATTTCCCCCTCGCAGGGAATCATGGAAGGCCTGGGGCCCCCGACGCACACAGGAGGCCGAGATGGAGAAGGGGCCCCTCGTGGCTGGGGGAACCGAGAGCTGTCTGTCGCCGAGCGGCGGACCTGGGGCGGGCACAGGTGTTCGCTTGGTGTGATGAGAAACTGGTGCCCGCCCTGGCTTTGGTCACCAGCTCCTTAACATTTTTAAATCCAGGTGAATCACTGATGACAAATTAAGGCCCTGCTGAATTTAGAGGCAGCCAGTGCCCATGGTTACCGCTGGGCACCTGCTGCGTGCTGGCATCCTGTGACACTCAACAGGAAAACAGTTTCCTTCTAACACCCGTGTGCTGATTTTTTTTTTTTTTTTTAAATTTCAGGCCAATACTGGAAAGCAGGTGGAACGTAAGACGGGCTAGCATGGGATCAGTTGAAGGTCAACCTGTAATACCTGGGTAGTGGCACAATCCCAGGAGTGTTGACGAGTGTGGGAAAGGAGAACATTGCTGACTTCCGTCAAAAGGCAGTTGAGAAAGCGTAGGAGCCACTCAGGACCTCTTGGCAATATGGAGAGAGGCTGTGCTGGCTCGCCCCAGCTGAGCCTGGCCGGCTGGAGTGGGGCTCTCCACCTCAGGATCCCCGAGTTCCAGCTGGGTCTCCCACGGGAGCTGAAGCACTGGACCCGTCCCTGCTGCCTCGACCGTGGCATGAGCAGGAAGCCAGAGCCGGGGTGCTCGGGGCTGAGCCAGGTGCCGGTCCCCGGGATCTGACACGCCAGCACCAGCGTGTCCTCAGAGCGGTGCGCAGGAGGAGCTGGTCACTGTTAACCGCTGACGGTGCTGAGGGAGCCGGGCACCTCCGGCTGCAGGGACAGGCTTCCCCGCCAAGGGGTGCTGCGGGAACGGCCTCCGGCAACCCGAGCTGGAGTGCGGAGGACCACGAGGACCCCGGGGGACACAGGAGCGGCTGGTCTGGGAGCCACAGGCCTTGGCGTGATGGCCGCAGGCTTGTCCGCAGCTTTTGTCTCTGCCTTCCGATGGGTGAGTGGGTGGGAGGGGACGGTGAGGACCGGAGCGCCAAGGAAATGGGGAGGCCAAGACGGGACTTAGAGGAACATCTCCAACGACCCCTCCCCCACTTTCTTTCTCTAAAGATTTGTTGAAAGAGTTAAAAAAAGAGAACAGGAGAGACAGAAAGATCTTCCATCTTGTTGTTCATTCCCCAGATGGCTGCAACTGCCAGAGCTGGGCCAGGCGAGGCCAGGAGCCAAGTCCCTCATCTGGGTACCACGTGGGTACAGGGGCCGGAGGGCTTAGCCACCACAGCTGCTTCCCAGGGTGTGCTGCAAAGTCTCCAGCTGCGTGGGCTCATTCTGATGGCACAGCAGCCTCGGTGGGGATGCTGCCATCATCCCAGCCTATAGGTGCAGAAATGAAACCCAGACAGGTACCACAGTTGTGCCACATGGGGCAGGATTTGAACCTGACCCCCATGTGTCACCGCCTGCCTCAGGCTGGGGGGCCCTGTCTGACCTGGAAGAGTGTGGTAGTGACAGAGTGGGGGCCCAGGGAAGCAGCCCGAGAGCTCCCAGCGGGCAGCGCGCCTCTGTGCTGGACCATTCACATCCATTCGAATTCCTGACTCCAGTTCCCTTGCGTGAACAGGGAGCTGGATGGGAAGCAGGATTGCTGGGATTAGAACCGGCGCCCATATGGGATCCCAGCGTGTTCGAGGTGAGGACTTTTACTGCTACACTATCAAGCTGGGCCCTACAACGATTCTTTTAAAAATATTTTTATTTAAGACCTGGAATGATGGCTCAATTGGCTAATCCTCACCTTACAAGTGCCAGGATCCCATATGGGGGCTGGTTTGTGTCCTCGCTGCTCCACTTCCCATCCAGCTCTCTGCCTGTGGCCTGGGAAAGCAGTCGAGGACGGCCCAAAACTTTGGGACCCTGCACCCACTGGGAGACCTGGAAAAAGCTTCTGGCTCCTGACTTTGGATTGGCTCAACTGTGGCCATTGGGGCCACTAGGGCAGTGAACCAGCAAATGAAAGATCTTGCTTTCTGTCTCGCCTTCTCTCTATAAGTCTGCCTTTCCAGTAAGTAAAGACATCTTTTAAAAATATTTTTATTTGATAGGCAGAATGACAGAGAGCAGGAGAAAGATGTCTTCTATTTGCTGCTTCACTCCCCAAGTGGTTGCCAGTCTACAGCCAGGAGCGTAGAGCTCCATTCTGATCACATGGGGTGTGGGGCCTGAGCACCTGGGCCGTCCCTCGCTGGGGGCCTGAGCACCTGGGCCGTCCCTCGCTGGGGGCCCAGCACCTGGGCCGTCCCCTGCTGGGGGCCCTAGCACCTGGGCCGTCCCTCGCTGGGGGCCTGAGCACCTGGGCCGTCCCCTGCTGGGGGCCCGGGCACCTGAGCACCTGGGCCGTCCCTTGCTCAGGGCCCGGGCACCTGGGCCATCTCTGGGCCATCCCTCGCAGGGGGCCGAGCACCTGGGCCGTCCCTCACTGGGGGCCGAACACCTGGGCCGACCCTCGCAGGGGGCCAGGCACCTAGGCCGTCCTTCGCTGGGGGCCGAGCACCTGAGAAGTCCCTCGCTGGGGGCCGGGCACCTAGGCCGTCCTTCGCTGGGGGCCCGAGCACCTGGGCCATCCCTCGCTGCTTTCCCAGACTGTTAGCAAGAGCTGGATCAGAAGTGGAGCAGCTGGGGTGTCAGCAGTAGAGGCAGCTTGCCCCGCAGAGCCGCAGCACTGGCCTTCTGAGAGTGTGTTAGGATCCAGGGTGGCCATGTCTTCTCCCACATCTGGTAGCAGGATTTTCTGACTGTGTCACCCCTGCTGGGTCTGGGAGGATGCTGAGAGAAGAGGCTGGCAGAGGCTCTTCAGAGAACAGCAACCCCTGCAGGAGGGGTAGTCTTTGGTGGGTACAAGCCCTGGGGACCCCAGTCCTATTCCCTGTGGGTGGCCCATGAGGGTGACCTCCTCTCTGGGGTTGTGGTTCCGTGTCCTGCGGTGGCAGGAGGTCCTGAGTGGATGGGGCCGTTGGACACGGGGACAAGCCAGTGCTCCCTGGAGCCACAGCAGTGATACCTAGGACAGGGGAAAGAACGCGGCCCCATCTGGTACGAGTTAGTGACAGCAGAACTTCGGGAAGAGCTCAGCACCTGCCCAGCCCCGAGCTAGTGTGGCCAGTGGGCGTGGCCTCTGTCCATCTCAGGCTGTGCCAGGTCTCGCCTGATAAAGACCTGCTTCTTCCCCAGCCCACCCAGCCCTGCGGCTGCAGGCTCAATGAGCCATTCTGAGCTCCTGCCAGCCTGGCTGCCTGCCCTGCACACACTCGGGCCCTGTGTCTGCCCCCGCCACCCTGTGGACTCCGCATAAGGCAGCCCTGTACTTAGACTGGAGTCCATGTGGGATGTCGGCGTTGTAGCCAGAGGATTGGCGCACCATCCCACGGGACTTCCTGTGATATCTTCAGGCTAGCATTGCACAAGCTCTGTCCGCACGGGGCCTGTCAGTGCCCCTCCCATGCCCAGCTCGCAGCCTGCAGGAGGCTGATCCCAGGGCTTCCCGGGCCCAGGGCTTATCTGGGCTTGGAGGCGCCATCTGCTGCTGAGTCACCGCCGCTGCAGGCGGATAAGGAAGCTCGAGCTGCCCTGGCGGCCGCGCCCTGCAGTTGGCTCCCTCCGGGTGGGAGACAGCACTGAGTCCTGTCTGTGAACCGGTGTGCTGGAAGGTTCCCTGCGGGAAGCCGCCACTCGTGCTCTGCTCGAGTCCGTCCTCAGAGCCGGGGTCAGGGCGGCAGGGTCCGCCAAGAGTCCCAGCTGCAAGCAGGTGCAGGGAGAAGCCACAGCTGGCCGCCTCGCCCCGCTGCTCACGGCCGCCTGGCCATGACGATGGTGTATGCTGCGCCTACGTGGGTTAGTGTGGCGACTGCTAGGCTCCTGGAGGGGAGATTTTGGAAAACTAGGGAAGGAAAGCAGAAGGCACATGGTGTGGGATCTGTGAGCAGGGGCTGCCTCTCCCAGACTCCCCGCGGTCTCCCTGGCCACACACACAGGCTGCCTGCTCCCGGGCCGTGCGCCACGACCCTTGCCACCCCCTGCATGGGGCTCCTCTGTGCCTGCAGAAATCTTGTCGTTCTCCTCAGCAACCTCTCTGCTCTTGTCTAATCAAAAACATTTTCACAATCTGGTTGAGAGAGCACTCGAGTTCCTACCCACGAGTGCACATCCCAGATGCCTGCACCCGACCCTAGCTGGGGCGAGAGGCTCCCAGGAACCCGACACGGATGCCGGCAGGAGCCCCATCATGCGAGGCTCCACAGCGACCTGCCTGTGACGCTGCAGGGAGCAGCTGACCCCAATACACCACAACATGAGCTCTGTCCAGCAGGATCTTAATGCCCGGAGACTCTGCACCGCTTCCCGGTGGTGCAGCTAGCACCCACGCAGAGCTGAGCATTCCCCACTGCCCGGGATCCCCCTTCCTCCACCCGGAGCTGACAGTGTCTCCAGCAGAGCCCTGCGCATGCGAGTCTGCCCACCAGAGTCGGCCTGAGGGTTGCGAGAAAACATCCAGTGGTGCGTGGGTGGGGAAGACCTAACAGACACAGACACAGAGCTACTCACGCAGGCCCCCACGGTCCACCCACAGCAGGAAGCCTCGCCCGATGACTCTGACAGCATGAGAAAATGCTGCCCGTCACGGTCAGCGACACCGACTGTGAACCTGTGTGTGGGCATCCGTAGAGTGCCGTGCGAAAGACACGCGGGCTGCCAGGGCAGTCGCCAGCCTCCGGCTGCCGGGTGTCCGGAAGCTTGGCCCCAGAGTCCAGTCTCTGTCCTCGCCCTGTGTCCTGTGTCCTTTGTGTCTTCAGCAGCAGGAGGCCAGCCACTGAAGGCTACGTGCATCTAGGAGGCATTTTTTTTTAGGTTTATTTATTTATTTTTATTGGAAAGTCATATTTACAGAGAGAAGGAGAGACAGAGAGGAAGATCTTTCATCCACTGGTTCACTCCTCAAGTGGCCGTAATGGCCAGAGCTGAGCCGATCAGAACCCAGGAGCCAGGAGCTTCCTCTAGGTCTCCCACACAGGTGCAGGGTCCCAAGGCTTTGGGCCGTCCTCAACTATTTTCCCAGGCCACAAGCAGAGAGCTGGATGGGAAGTGGAGCAGTCAGGATTAGAACCAGTGGCCATATGGGATCCCAGTGAATGCAAGGCAAGAACTTCAGCCTCTAGGCTACAGTGCCAGGCCCTCTGGTCATCTTTAATCTGCAGAATTGCACCGACCACCCCAAAGCCAGTTCAGTTTCCAAGTTACTGGATCCCAAGCCCAGTGGGGGACAGCGGTGAGAGCCTGGCCACTCCCCTCCTGTGTCCTGGGTCCCTGGGAGGGGTGAGGCTCGCAGATGAGAGGGCAGCTCAGTCATCCCCAGAGCACAGGGATTCGGGTGCTGGCCCTGCCTTCTCCATGTCTCTCCTGCACAGGGACCCCCACCACCCCAGGGCGCAGAAGCACACAGGATATAACATTTCCTTGTGGCCAGTGGCTCCTGATGGCACCCCTCAGCAAGGACAGTCACAGAGAGAGTGCATGCCAGCCCTCCGTCCACCACCACCCACTGGGGCTCCCTGACCAGGGAGGGGAGCGGCTGTGGGGCACCTCCGTCCACCACCACCCACTGGGGCTCCCTGACCAGGGAGGGGAGCGGCTGTGGGACAGATCCAGAGCTGGGTTCTCTTTTTCCTAGCAAAGGCTTTTTACAAAAACATGTGTTGATTGATTTGCAGGGTGGAGGAAGAGACTCCACCACAGCTGTAAGCCAGAGCTAGGGCTGGCCCAGCCACGACTGGGGGACAGGAACTCCAGCCGGGCTTCCCTGGGGGCGGCACTTGGGCACCTCCCACTGTGGGGGATTGGGTGGGAAGCTGAGCAGCAGGGACTGGAACCTGCATTCTGGTATGGAATGTTTGTGTCTCTAGCGGTAGCCTTAACCCACTGTGCCAAAATACTGGACCCCCAAACTCTTCTGGGGTTACTACCATTTCTAACAGAAAAAAAAAACATTTAAATGTAGCAAGGACTTATCCCAAAATAGGGAAATTAATTAACTAGAAAGAATGGCTGTTGTTTCCAAACTTTACGAAGAACATATCTGAAGTTGTTTGAACCGGTGCTGTGGCATAGCCAGTTAGGCTCAGCCTGTAGCGCTGGCATCCCACATGGGCGCTGGTTCAAGTCCTGCACCATCCAGCTCCCTATTGGTGGCCTGGGAAGGCAGCAGAGGACATGGAGACTCAGAAGGAGCTGCTGGCCCCTGCATCAGCCTGGCTGGTCCTGGCTGTTGCAACCATCTGGGGAGTGAAACAGCCGACCTCTCTCTGTAATTCTGACTTTCAAATAAATCAATACATCTTTAAAATCTGCGTCACATACCTTCATTTCTACTTATTTGATTGGCAAAGAGGGACAGATGGTCGCACACACAGTTTCCATCCCCTGGGAAGCTGGGATCCAGTGCACCACCCACATCTCCCCTCCCGCGCCTCCTGCATCTCGTGAGCAGGAGGCCAAGGTTGGGGCTGTGGACTCAGGCCCTGCCAGGTGGGATGTGTGTCTTCACTGCTTGGCACACGCCCACCCCTGAACCACATTTCTCGTGGGGCACAAAGCAGAGACCGGAAGTGCCATGCTGTGAGTGCCCCAGGCTGCGGGTCTTCAATGCAGGCCACCCGTCCGAGTCGTGACTGCCCTTCACCACAGGGCCACCCATCCGAGCTGTGACTGCCCCAGCCTGGGTGTCTTCACCACAGGGCCACCCATCTGAGCCGTGACTGCCCTTCACCACAGGGCCACCCATCCGAGCTGTGACTGCCCCAGCCTGGGTGCCTTCACCACAGGGCCACCCGTGCGATCCTGCTTCGTGTACTTTTGCACCCTGGGAGTGAAGGGTGGCTTGGCTACCATGGAGGCAGGGCTTCTGCTCACGGCAGTGCCCTTTTGCCTGAGTAAGCCTCCGCACCAAGAGCTGTGGCCGTGGGTCAGGTCTGGCCTCCCGGCCTGCCAGGGAACCAGGTGCTAGTCTCCAGGGTCCCTTGAGTCCCCTGGGACAGTGATGGCCCTGGGGGGCCTGCTGGACCTCACTTCTGAGAGGTGCGTGGGACAGGGTGCTGCTCCTCCTGCTGGTAAAGCACCCCTGCCTCTGCCCGGCTCCCCCAGGTCCCACAGTCCTGCAGCACTGGCCATATGGGCAGGAAGTGGACAGTTACACCTGGCTGGGGGAATGGCAGGGGAGTCCCTGAGGGATGGGTCCTCCTCAGACAATGGACATGGGCTCTCTGGAAAGGGAGGGTCTGCCTGCTGATGCCTGAGTGATGGAATGAGTGGCAGGTGAGGTGGGCAGGACCAACTCTGGAGCCTGGGCTGTGCAACCCTACAGAGGCTGCACCTGCTGAAGTTCCAGAACCCTCCAGATGTTTCTGGGGATGTTTGAGGACTCAGAATGCATGCAGCTTGGAGAGTTGAGGGTCCCAGGTACATGAGCCTGTGGGCTGGAGCTTGGTGCTTCACTCACCCCCCAACAGTGACTGAGCCTGGGCGTGCCGCCCAAGCATGTCCAGGGTGGCATGTGGCATGGGTACACATGCACACACATGGGTGTTGGTGGACTTGTATGTGTCCCCAGTGCTGTGTGGACATGGGGATGTCTGTGCAGGCTGCCCAGGCACTGTCAGCAACATTGCGTGTGTGTGTGTGTGCGTGTGTGACTATGTTGGCGGCCAGCAGGAACAGGAGTGCCCAGCTACGGCCGCCTGACTCCGTGTGCTTGGACAGAGCCCAGGGCTGCGGTGCCCAGGTGCCCAGGCACACGGCTCTGCCCAGGTTTCCCCCCTGCACAGCCCCAAGCCTGTGGTCCTGCCACACCCCATCATCTCCAGCTCCCTGCCTCTCCGTGGCCTCCCCTTCAGCAGGCCTGGCCTCGGGCTAACACAGCACAGCTGTCCCCGCAGCCCACAGCCGTCCCTTCCTGGCGCCTGGTGGAGGCCCCTGGGCAGCCGTCTCTCTCGTCTCTGACACAGCTCATTGTCACTCAGTTTTACGAGGCCTTAAAGAGTCCATTCAGGGAGACAGGGATGGCCTGGGTGTGGGGATAGATGTGGTCATCAAAGGGTGCCAGCAGCCAGCATGGCTGGCACCGGGGTGCCCTGGGTCACCACCCGAGCTGATCCCGCCCACCCACACCTCCTGGCACAGCACCCCGGCAGGTCACAGGTCGGTCATAGCAGGGTCATGGGTGGCCTGAGGCTGCACAGCACAGCCTGGGCTTAAACCTGCCCTGGGGTCTGGGAGGGGCACGGTGGCGGACAGTCCATGTCCCCTTCCAGAACCTGACTGAGTCACCTCCCAGAGCCATGCTGCCTCCCAGCTGTGAAGACAAAACTTTCTTCACTCCTTCATTCACTCATTGCACGCCCCTGCCCTGGCACCTTAAACACTGGAGGAACAGAGAGGACTGTAGACGCAGGCCGGGGGGCGAGCTCCTGGGCCTCCTCCAAGGCCAGCCGTGGCAGCCCCGAGTGCTGCCCACTCCCCCTCGGGGCATCCCCTGTACCTGTCCAGAATGGCTGTATCTGTCAGTCTATACCAGCTGGCGGCTGTTGAGGCCCTGGAGCCTGGCACAGAGCTCACTGCCAAGGGGGTTGGCCCACACACGGCCAGCTGAGGGTTAGTGCCCGGGTGGTGCCTGTGGGTGGTTGGGAGGAGCCGGCTAGGGGCAGTGACAGCATCAGGAGGCCGGGGCAGTGGCCTGGCCTTGACCCCAGAGGACCCAGCTTTCCCTGCCCATCTGTGCTGTCCAGAGACCAGGGACATCCCCCACCTCCCAGAAACAGAGGTGGATTCAAACCCAGACTCCCTGTGCTGCCAGCAAGCTGTACGGGTGCCCCACGGCAAGCTCCCAGCAGCAGCAGCAGCGCCCGCACGCCCCTTCATATTGCTGTGCCCACAGCCTCGAGGCAACAGCCTTCTCACACCCATGGCCAGGTGGGAAACGGAGGTGCAGAGTGGGCAAGGCCTGATTCCTGGGTGGGGGTGGGGCTGTGCCAGGACAGCTGGGCGGGGCAAGACCCCCTGTGTCCTGCGGGTCCCCATGGGCAGGGCCACCTGCTGGGCCCATGGCAGCCTGTGAACGTATCACCCGTTTTTCTGGCAGCTATTGCCCAGGGGTGGCGGCCCAGCCCTGGGTGTTGGTGAGAGCAGGTGCAGTGTCCTCTGGCCTCCCTACCCTCCTCCCCTGCCCAAGCTGCTTCTCCCTCCTCTCATCCCCTCACCCCTGCCAGCTGTCAGCCCTCCACTGCACCCCATAGTCACCCCCTTTCCTGGACTGTCCTCTGCTGCTTTCCTGGGTCAAAGCTGGGATCTGGATCGGAGATGGAGCAGCCAGGACACAAATTGGGGATCATATGAGACGCTGATGCCACTGGCAGGAGCTTAACCTGCTATACCATGGAGTGAGCCACAGGGGCTGACCCGCACGCATGGTGTACACATCTCTGCCCTCTTACTCCTCACAGTGGTCATGAGGAGGAGGCGTGCCACAGCCACACAGCTGGCATGCTGTTTGGTACTGCGATCCAGCACTGCTGCCCTGTGGTTCCCCCATGGGAATCCCTTGAGCTCAGCACTAAGAAAGCAGAACCCAGAGCCTGGAGCCAAGCCCACCCCTTCCTGCCCTGGCTCTGTGGCCTGGGACGCTTCGCTTAATCTCGTAGGGCCTCGAAGCCTGCACTGGAGGGTGGAGCTAAGTGTGTCTTCAGCATTCACAGGGCACTTCCTGTTGCCAGGCTCTGGGAGCTGGGAACCAGCAGTGCCTGCCTCAGGGCGGTGAGGTTGGAGTGGGCCCAGCAGACAAGATGTGCAGCTGGGCGCATGCAGACGCCTCCTCCTACTTGTGGTGTCACTGGGGCCCAGCAAGTGTGCCTCAAGACCAGCAAGGACTTGGGAAATGTGTGTGGTGAAGGGAGCTTCCAGCAGAAGGCCATGTGAGGGGGGCCAGCAGCCGGCCGGCCACCGGGCAGGGCCCTGAGGCTGGGCTGTCCTCTTTCTGTGTCCCTAGGGTGCGGCTGGAGTAGTAGCATCCCCTTCAGGCTGGCCACCCCTGGACACGACCCAAGGTACAGGGCCTCCTGTCTGACAGCTCCTTCCGGTTTCCCGACCTGCGGAGTCCTGGTCCCCATTTGACAGATGTGACAACTGAGGCTCAGCAAGGTTGGGTGTCATAGCTGCGCTAGCACAGGTGCGGGGTGGGGACAGAGGTAATCCCATGACTGTCCCAGAAGGGTGGATAAACAAGACACAGGCTGTCCAGTCAGTGAGAAGGAGCGACATGGGCGTGCTACACTGCGGCCAGACCCTCCAAGTGCTGGGCCAGGCGGGGCGGGCACTGGCGAGCACACGTGGCATGCTCACTGAGGTCTGAAATGCCTGGACTCGGTCAACTGCCAAGATTGGTGAGAGTGAAACAGGTCTAGGTCCTTGGGGGACCATGGCAATATTCTGGAATGTTCTGGAAGTCAACAGTGAGGATGGTCACATAACGTCTAGAATGTGCTCAACACCGTTAGTCATAGCAACACCTCATGTTATCGGAATTTACCATCAATTTAAATAAAAAGAAAAGAGAAGTCGAGGACCTGTCCGAGCACCAGTTCGCCCCGCTGGAGTCTACCCCATCCCACAAACGCCCTCTTTGTCAGCCTGCCACTCGGGCTGTGGCCCAGGCTGCAGGAGTGGAGTCAGCAGGTCAGACGTGGCCAACCCGGGTGGATGACAGCTAGGGAGGGAGCCTCGCCCTGCGTGGGCACCTGCTGGGCAGCCAGGTAGAATCCCAGGAGCTGGCTGCATGGGTGGTGCCTAGAGCCCAGCAGGGCTGCCCTTTGGCCTGTACCTGGGCTGAGCCTGGCCGTCAGCGCCCGCCTACTGCCTGCTGGAGTTGAGCCGGCCCCTGGGGATCCAGCAGGGAGGAGGGCGGCCTTGCAGCCCTGCCTTCCTTGAGTGGCTGGCTGCTTAGCCACCAGGAAGCACAGACAGGGAGGAGGGTCCGTGGGCACCCAGAGCCCCTCGGAGCCAGGCATGCTGCTGCCAAGCCCCCCGGCAACACCTGCCCTGCCTGCCCGGAGACACCTCCGGCCTCTCCCACTGCGTCTGGCAAGGTGACTGTGAACTTGTCATCAGGTCCGAGGTTCATTGTCAAGTCAGGGACCTGGCCCTGGACACGCGGGAGCCCTTTCTGTTCATCTGGGATTGTACAGCTTTACCCATGTATGTTTGCAGACATACAGAAGGTTTCTGGAAGGTTCTGTGTTGTGGACAGCGATCAGTTCCGTCTGGGGACCACAGGGAACCAGATTTTATCATTTAACACCTTTCTTGGAGCACTGACCATGAGCATATGTGACTGACAACAAAAAAATGTTGATAATAAAAATTAAGCTCCAAAACAGGAAAAAAAAAAACCCTTTAGTTATTTCATCCTTCTAAATTAATGAAAGAGGGGGCCAGTGCTGTGATGTGGCGGACTAAGCCTCTGACTGCAGCGCTGGCATTCCTTACAAGCCAGTTTGTGTCCCAGCGGCTCCGTTTCCTCCTTCCAAATGCCCAGGGGCCTTCCTCAGCCCCTCCTCCTGTTTGCTCAGACTCCACCCTGGGCCTGGGCTCAGGCCGCCAGCCCCAATCCTGCTTCACACCGTACATTCTCGCAGGAAGCTGAGACAAGCACCCCCAGTGCTGACCTGAAAGAGGCCGTTGTGTGTGCGCCGTGTCCCCCAGCCCCGCGCCTCTGTCTGGTGGACTTGCTGCCTAGATGACAGTCTATGCCCAGGGGTCCAGGCAGAGGTCAGGCTGGGAGAGGGAGGGAGGGCAACCTGCACGTGACCTCAGAAAAGTCAGCTCTGGGGCCAGCAGGAGAACTCGACTGGCTAAACTGTTTGCAAACTCTGATATCCATATGGTTCCGGTTTGTGTCCAGCTGCTCCACTTTCCATCCAGCTTCCTGCTAATGCTGGGAAGGCAGTGGAAGACAGCTCAAGTGCTTGCACCCCCAAACCTGCGTGAGAGACCCAGAACAAACCCCTGGCTCCTGATTGGCTCAACTCTGGCCATTGTAGCTATTTGGGGAGTGAACCAGCAGATGGAAGATCTTTCTGTCTCTCCTTCCCTCTGTAAATCTGCCTTTCCCATAAAAATAGATAATAAACCTTAAAAACAAAAGTCTAAAGCCAGGTGTGGCAGCCAAGTGGCTAAATCCTCACCTTGCATCCCATATGGGCACCAGTTTGTGTCCCGACTGCTCCACTTCCCATCCAGCTCCCTGCCTGTGGCCTGGGAAAGCAGTGGAAGACAGCCCAAAGCTTTGGGACCCTGCACCTGTGTGGAAGACCCGGAAGAAGCTCCTGGCTCCTGGCTTTGGATTGGCTCAGCTCTGGCCGTTGTGGCCACTTGGGGAGTGAACCAGCAGATGGAAGATCTTTGTTTCTCCTTCTCTCTGTATATCTGATTTTCCCATAAAAATAAATAAATTTTAAAAATAAAAGTCTACTCTTTCTACACTTGAGTGTCCTATCTGTGCAAGATGGAGGCTGGCAAAGTGACATCAGGTACCTGTCCCAAATGGTGGCAGCTCCTCCCACTGGCCAGTGGCTTCCCCAGCTCCACCAGCACAGCAGGGAGTCAGAGATCCCCGGCAGCAGTGCAGGTCTCCCTGCCACACCACGGCCTCCAAGGAGCGGTGCCCAACAAGGCAGCTCTGTCCCCAGCCCGGGTCACACCAGGTCATGGTGTGCTGGCTCCACCCGCCCCCTTTCTCTGGGGCTGAGATTGGGCTAGGAGAGACGGTGAAGTGGACAGGTGCAGCCAAGCACACCCAGACCCTGACCACAGCCACTCCCCACATGCCATGCCCCATCCCATTTTACCATGGGGTGAGAAAAATGCCAGAAAACCAGACCTGGCAGCACAAGAAACAGAGCAGGGGTTATCCGGCAGGGGAGAGGGGCTGCGGGGGCCCGGCAGGGGAGAGGGGCTGTGGGGGCCCGGCAGGGGTGAGGGGCTGTGGGGGCCCGGCAGGGGAGAGGGGCTGCAGAGGCCAGCAGGGGCGAGGGTGTGCGGGAGTCTGGCAGGGCCAGTAGTGTTGTTTTCTGGAAGACTTATTTTTATGTGTTTCAAGTGCAGAGTTACAGACAGAGAGGCAGAGAGAGAGATAGGCTACCTGCTGGTTCACTCTCTGAATGGCTAGCATTGCCCGTGTTAGGCCAGGGTAAAACCGGGGAAAGGGAGCTTCATCCTGGTCTCCCACGTGGGTGCAGGGGCCCAAGCACTTCCGCTGCTTTCCCAGGCACGTAAGCAGAGAGCTGAATCAGAAATGGAGCCAGCACCACTCGAACTGGTGGCAGATGCACAGGGCTCTGGTGCTTCTGTGCTATGCCAGCACAGCAGGAAGTGGCTTAACCCCAGGGCCACAATGCTGGTTTGGTCACCATGTTTTCCATCTGCTTGA
The DNA here is from genome assembly GCF_017591425.1 of Ochotona curzoniae. NCBI lineage: Eukaryota > Metazoa > Chordata > Mammalia > Lagomorpha > Ochotonidae > Ochotona > Ochotona curzoniae. Next base: position 2,199,808 of record NW_024467118.1, on the reverse strand, counting down.
AGCAGTGGTAGCAGAGCCCGTGCATTTGGCAAAACTCAATAGATGCCTAAGACCTGTGCATTGTTCTGCATGTAATTGCACCTAATGAGATTGAGGGAGAGAAGCAGAGAAGGGAAGCAGAGGAGGAATCAAGATACCAGCCAGAGGAAGCATCAGAAAAAATAAATAGGGGGCCCAGCCCAGCTGCCCTAACGTGCTCATCTTCCTAGCCATAACGCTGAGTCATGAGCTCAGGGAGGGCTGGACAGTGACTCAGCAGAAGTGACCTCAGTGTCCGGGAGCCAGGATATAGGCCTGAGGGAGTCGGAGGGGGGGAAGGCGGGCAGGCAGGGCCTTGTAGGCCTTCCCATGAATGCCTGACCGCACGGGGGCTGAGATGTGCCCAGGCTCCCTTGCAGCTATGTACAGCGTGCATGGCCTCCTGACCGAGACGCAGGGCAGATCAGCTGTAGAAAGCTGGCTCCAGAGGGCAGAACTGGACAGCGCTCTTTCTGATCTTCCTCCTCACGGAAGACCGATGGCAGGAGCTCCAGCAGTAACACTGGGCTGTGAGATGCCACAGAAGGCAGAAGAAAGAGAGGCGTGTGGCTCCTGGCCTGGAGCCTGCCATCCCTGGCGGCTTGACCTCCTATTGCCCACCCCATGACCTCATTCCCCCTCACCCTCCCGTGTCGCTCACCACATCGTCTGCTGGTGATCCTGCTGTCCCTGCCTCTGGCCCATCAGTCCTTCCACAAATCCCTCTGGTCCAAACGCTGCTGCCCTCCCCAGGGTGGCCTAAGCCCCCGCCCTCCCACCCAGGACGCTGCCTCAGGCTGGGGCACCCCCGGTTTCACCGAGCCCAGCTGAGCTGCTGAGTGGGGGGGCTGCAGACAGCCCAGATGTGCCAGTCATCGTCTCTGACACGACAGATAACGTCATCAAATGTGGAGCCCGGGCGGGCCAGCACCATGAGCCCTCCAGGAGTCACTGGGCGTGGTGTTTGCAACAGCCCCTCGCCAGGCCACCATGACCTTTCCGGGGCCTGGGTGCAGCTTCCTCCTGGAGCTGGCCAGGCCGTAGCCAGGGAACAGAGATGAAAGTCAGGGCGGGGGTGGGGTGGGGTGGGGGCCTGACTGGTGCAGCCAAGAAGCTCCTGGCTCTGGGTGTGCTCTGGCTTCCCTCCTTCCTAGCCTTCCACCCACAACATGGGCCAATGTGAGGGTGCCCAGGCACAAAGCAGGATAAGGGGCCCAATACAGGGTGCACTCAGCCATCACAGGAGGCCCTTGCCGGGTCTGGCTCACTGTCAAGGGCAATTACGGCTCAGTACAGCTGGGGGTGGCAGAGCGTGTAGTCCGGCTGCTTCTGGGTCCACTCAATGTTTCCGAGAGCGTGCTCAGCCCGCCTGGTGAGGTGAGCGCATTAGAGTCTGGCCACGCCCTCAGGAGGCAAGCCCCACCTTTGTTACACTGAGAAGGAGGCAGAGGGCCAGAAAAGTGACTGCCCTAGGCCATTCAGAGTGACTGGCTGGGCCTGAACTCAGCAGCCAGGCTCAGGTAGCTGCAGAGGTCAGAGGCCAGAGCCCGGGTCCGCCGGGCACTGCTGCGGTAATGCTGCAAAGGTGCGCTGTCACCTGTGCTTCTGACCCTAGTGGGAGCTTTCCCCCCCCCACCCCGCCCCCAGGATTTATTTATTTGAAGTGCAGAGTTACAGCAAGATATCTTCCACCTGCTGGTTCCCTCCCCAAACAGCTGCAACAGCTGGAGCAGGGCCAGGCCAAAACCAGAAGACAGGAGCTTCGTGCAGGTCTCCCATGTGGGTATAGGTGCCCAAGTACTTGGGTGATGTTCCATTGCTTTCCCTTTCCCAGGCACATTAGCAAGAAGCTGGATTGGAAGTGGGGCAGCCAAGATGACCTGTCACTCCTATGGGATGCCCACATCACAGGGAGCCGCTTCTTGTTTTGTTTTTTGTTTTCCCACAGGGAGCTTTATGCCATAGCGTCAGCTCCTTGTAGTAGCTCATCTTACTTCCAGCTTCCAGTGGGGGAGGCTGCGGCTCAGGGAGGCTGCTCTACTCTCTCAGTGTCACACAGGTAGTGACGGAACATCTTGAATCCCAACAAGTCTCCTGGTCTACCCCAGGAGCCCTGGGACAGGACCCCAACAGGAGCCCCTGCCAGCAGGAACCAGTGATGTGTTGAGCTCCTGGGACAAGGAACATGGCCGTCGCCCTTCCCTGTATGGCAGGGCAGGGCAGGGCTGACCTGCGTTCCAGCTCCGGCTGCCACACCCTTGCTGCGTGACTTGGGACAAGCCCCTGCCCTCTCTGGACACAGGGTCACCACATCCGGCAGACACTACTGAGTCCAGAGGAACCAGTCACGTGGCTCCCTGCTGCTTGCGGCTCCCTGCTGCTTGTTTCAAGGTCCAGGGGCCATCCTAGGGAGGGCTCCGTGCATCTGCTGGGCCTGGGAGCACCTGTACGGAAGGCCTCTGGGCATCCCTGGGGCCAGAGACCCACAGCAGCCACATTACGAAAGCATGGGCCCACAAGTTTGCAGTGCTGCCGTCTCCCAGCTGTGTGAGCCTGGCCTGGAGACCTGGTCCTTCCCATAAAATGGGAGTAGTATTTGTGGGGCACTCAGCTCAGCGCCTGGAGGTTGATCACTCAGTGCACGGTCACAGAAGGTGATGCAGAGACAGGGACCGGCCCTTGTTGTTTGCAAATACCTATTACGCGCCACAGCACGCAGCAGGGCTTCTCCGGAGGGTCGCACGTGGCCCTCTCTGCCGCATGCAGCAGGGCTTCTCCGGGGAGTCGCGCGTGGCCCTCTCTCCGCGGAGTCGCGCGTGGCCCTCTCTGCCTGTCTGGGTTTGACCAGTGCTGGATGGCCCTGAGACCCCTTTCTGTATTTTCCATTTTGAATCATGTGACTATTTCACTTCCCTGAATTTTTTTTTTAAGATCTATGTATTTGAAAGGCAGACTTAGAGAGAGGGAGAGAAAGACAGAGAGATCTTCCATCAGCTAGTTCACTCTCCAAATGGCCATAATAGGCAGGGCTGGGCCAGGCTGAAGTCAGGAATCAGGAGTTTTTGCTGGTCTCCCATGTGGGTGTAGGGGGTCCAAGCTCTTGGGCCGTCCTCTGCTGCTTTCCCAGGCCACAGCCAGGGACTGGAGGGGAAGTGAAGCACCTGGGGCAGGAAGTGGTGTCCAAGTGGGATGCCAGCACTACAGGCAGCAGATTAACCCTTTATGCCATAATGCCGGCTCTGCCTTCTTAAAAATTTACATTTTAACATTTGAGTCTCAAAATGGCCTGCAAGAAAGAATTAGAGGGCCTAGCGTGATGGCACAGTGGTTAAGGTCCTCGCCTTGCACACCCGGGATCCCATATAGGCGCCGGTTCTAATCCCGGCAGCCCCGCTTCCCTTCCAGCTCCCTGCCTGTGGCCCGGGAAAGCAGTCGAGGACGGCTCAAAGCTTTGGGACCCTGCACCCGCGTGGGAGACCCGGAAGAGGCTCCTGGCTTCAGATTGGCATAGCATCGGCCGTTGCGCTCACTTGGGGAGTGAATCATCGGACGGAAGATCTTCCTCTCTGTCTCTCCTCTCTGTATATCCACCTTTCCAATAAAAATTAAAAAAAAAAAAAAAAAAAAAAAAGAAAAAGAAAGAATTAGAGCAGGGCCCAGCACAGCAGCCTAACGTCTAAAGTCCTTATCTTGAATGTGCAGGGTTCTAATCCCGGTGGTCCCACTTCCCATCCAGCTCCCTGCTTGCAGCCTGGAAAAGCAGTTGAGGACGGCCCAAGCCTTGGGATCCTGCACCTGCATGGGAGACCCAGAAGAGGCTCCTGGCTCCTGGCTCCGAATCAGCTCAGCTCTGGCTGTTACGGATGCTTGGGGAGTGAATCAGCAGACGGAAGATCTTTCTCTCTGTCACTCCTCCTCTCTATATATCTGACTTTGCAATAAAAATAAAATAAAAAAAGAAAGAAAGAAAGAACCAGAGCCAATTGATTGGCACACCAAAAGAAAGGTGCCGTATTCTTTCCAGGTCACCCGGCAACAGGAAGCCAGCAGCCTGGATGCTGTAGTTGACTGCTCTGCAGGAGAGGGGAGCCTCATGGGTGGTCCCACTGAGGCCTCCGGTGAGTCTACCTGGCAGGTGGAACCGGCTTGGTTTTCAAACTTGCCCTGCAGCCTTCAGCTCCACAGGGGAGGAGAAGGAATAAAAATAGCCCAAGAGGCCCAGGCCTGAGGCCTGAGTGGGCAGCAGTGCGTGGCTTTGCCATGACGCACAGGAATGTCCTTCCCTAAGCTGCCCAGGGTGCCCACAGGAGCCCGCAGCCTGCCGTGTGAGACAGGCGTGCCCGGCGCAGTGTCCAGGATGGGGGCCCCTGAGGGGCCTGTGGTGAAGCTTTACAAGGGAGGACCCAGCCCTGGGGGCTATTGGGAGAGCATCCAAACAGGGCCTGGGCAGTGGACGCAGCGTCTGCGAAGCCAGGGGCGTGGCCAGGAGCTGCCTCCTGGGACAGGCTGGGACTGGAGGCTGTGGGAGCCAGACTCTGGAGCAGGGGTAATGTGGCTGGGGCTACACCTGCTTGGAGGTTGCCTGTGCGATGCTGTGCCATGCACGCCTGGGGGCCACTGCTGGTGTCTGCAGAGGCCCATACCCGTTGCTGCCACCCCTTCCCTGCTCAGTAGGTCCCTGAACCTTGTTACCCAGCAGGCAAAGGAATCATGAGGACAGGGACGTCACTGCACATGAGGATCAGAGCTTAGGATGAACATGCAGATCGGCGATGTGACCAATCCACAGATAGGAAACCATCCAGCTTTCAAAGGGAAGAGGATGGGCATTTGGTGCAGCAGTTGGCTGCGTCCTGGGTTCGAGTCCTGGGGCCTGATGAGACCTGATAAGACCTGGCTCCTCTACTTCCAGTGCAGCTTGCAGCACCTTGAGATGGGGCAGGTGCTGGGTGGCTCAAGGATCCCAGCCACCCTTGTGGGAGACCCGGATGAAGTTGCTAGCTCTAAGTTTCTTTTTTCTTTGTTTTGTTTTTAAATTTTAATGTCAGAATTACAGAGAGAGAGAGGGAGACAGAGAGGCCTTCCCTTGCTGCTTCATTCCCCAGGTGACTGATACAGCTGGAGCTGAGCCAGGAGCTTCCTCCTGGCCTCCCCCATGGGTTCAGGGGTCCAGGCATCTGGCCCAGGCCATGAGCAGGGAGCTGTGTCGGAAATGGCACCGCTGAGACATACACCAACACCCGATGGCACGTCAGCTTTACCCATGGATGCCAGCCCTAGCTCCAGCTTTGCCCGGCTCTCACTGTTTCAGGCATTTGAGAATAACCAGCGGACAGAATGTCTCTGTCTCTTAGCCTCTCAACTTTACAACAAAACTTCCAACTAAAAAGGAAGGGGATGCTTACACCTGCTCCAGAGTGGGTAAACACGAGGACTTGGGCCACGTGGATAACGTGAGGGCGCATGCAAAGTGGGGGTGGCCGGGACCCAGACCAGGACAACGAATGTGCCTTGGGGACTGAGTTTCAGGCACACGAGCCGAGAAAGGCCTGGAGAGCAACATCTAGGGGCAGAGCGTGGCTTCCAAACAGGGAATGCTTTACTGAGGAGCAACACAGAGGGGGCCTGGGGAGTGAGAGGGGGTGTCAGCCACTTGTGCTGGGTGTCTGCCTGCGGGCGCGCCTCCCGCCCTCTGAGCTTGGGGTCTCTCTGCCCCTAGAATAGGGAGGGCTCAGGAGGACAAATCCAGCCATCTCAGCAGTAAGGATTGAGGTGAGGAAGTGCACAGGTTTGGTCTGCCTGGCAGAGCACCCGCCACCCCAGGACCCTGTGTTGGGGTATTGGGGTGCCTGCCTTCTCCAGGGCCCTCAGCCTAGGAGGTGGGGACACGTTACAGACAGAAGCAGTTCAGCAATGTTTAGGATGCTGTGTTCCAGACCAGGCCTCTGCCCCAAGGGACGAACAAGCAGCAGATGCAGGTAGACAAGCCAGATGGGAGGGTCTCAGAGCTGCGCGTGGAGGGGCAGGTCTAGAGAAAAAGACCCCCCTGCCCCATCTCATGGGGGAGCTAGCACGTCATAGCCCAGGGGACTGAACGGCCTTGGAGCAGCCTGTGAGGGGCTCGAGCAGTGGCTGTGGGGACAGCAGAGTGTCTCGTGGGAAACTTTCCCTCAGAAAGGCCACAACCTAAGCTGAGGCCAAGATCGCATCTATGAGCTGCGAGGCGCACCTGAGGGGAGTTGGCTGTGCCAGGCCACATGAGGTGATCATGGGCTCTGGAAAGGCCTGGGGATTTGCTGCCTGCTGGTCCTGGCTTTGCACCAGCTGCCAACTGCTTCAGGCAGAAAGCCTTCTGCTGGGGCCCCAGAAGGAGCCCTGCCTTTCCCACCCCTCCCTGGTTGCCATGCTTTGGGGGCCTTCTTCCAGCTTCTGCTGTGTCCCTTACAGTGGGGAGAGGTGCTCGTAGCTCTTGGACATCCATGACGAGCGGCCCCCTTGGCAGGATGGCGCGGTGGTGATGGGAATGTGTGTGGGAGGAGAGACAAGATGGAGTTGGAGAGTGGTCCAGGCTCGTTCTTGGACACTGGCCTCCTCTTTCAGGGGTAACTGCTTCTGCAGGCATCGTCCCACTCCCCTGACCCCTCTGCCACACTCTGGGCTCCACCCCTGGACCTACCACCTCTCGATCCTGGTCCCTCCCTGGGGACCGTGCTCCCTGCACATGAGCCTCTGGGAGAGCAGAGAGCCTGCTGCTGGCCAGAGCTCCCAGCCTGAGTTGAAGGAGCCCTGGGGTTGACCCTCCAGGGCAGCTTTTCTGTGTGAGAGGCCACATTGCCTGCCTTGGACAGGGCAAGACTGGGCCGGACGCTTGCCCAAGAGCTGGTCTCACGTGTGGTCATTCCTCCAGGAAGACGCCAGCTCCCTGCCACGGAGCAAAAGCATGGTCATCAGACTATGAAATAATTATGGCGTGTAAGATACACACAGCGTCAGTCGCCACCAGCCAACATCCATGCCACCATGTCCCCTGTGTCCATCACCGCATCGTGGTTGTGAGCAGTGATTCCAGGTTTGGGGAATGTCTCCGATGGGGCTGTGACCCTCCAGCCACCCCCCCCGACTGAGTCATCCCAATGCTATGCACCCTGAGCACCTGCTAGGTGGAGGATGGGGAGGCATGGAGCCACCTGCCCTCCCTGGAGCCCACAGGTAGACAGGGAGAAAGGCAGTGCACACCGAAGCACACACAGCCCAGCACATGACCCTTAGCAAGTATAGCAAAACAAACCAGCAACACACAAAGGTGGGAGCTGTGTGGGTTTCAGGGCCAGAGCAGAGTGAACCTACAAGATGTGATCCCTGGAACCTTGTGAGCGTGACTTCACATGGAAAACAGGTCTTTGCAGATGTAATTGAGTTAAGGAAGTGTTCCTGGTTCCTGGCTTCTGGCTTTGGATCGGCTCAATCCCAGCTGTTGGGGCTACGTGGAGAGTGAACCAGCAGATGGAAGATCTCCCTCCAGCTTCCTCTAACACATTGCTCTTAAGACAGCCAGGGGCTGCCTAGTTGTGGATTATCGTCTAGACGACCTGGAGCTGCAGCCTTGTCCCAGACTCCGACAGACCCAAAAGAGCCCGTTCCTCCGGGGCCACAAGCTGAGTCAGCTCTGGGCTCACCAGAACACCGGGGTCAGACACGCCCCATCCAGCTGGGTTCAAGTGGGAAATTCTCTCACATACCTGCCAAAGGTTCACAATTCCCACCAGCCCTAAACTTCTTTCGATAGTGGACCTGATGGGAGCTGGACTCTGCGCACACACCCACACAGCATCCTGTGGCTTTCACAAGACCCCTCAGCGTAGCCTTTCCTTCTCATCTTTCAGGCTTCAGCTGAAATGTTACTTCCTGCGGGCCAGAGGGGCGGTGCCTTGCCACAGAGTTGCCACCTATGATGCTGAAGAGGCATCTATAGGCAGACAGGCACAACTCTGGCTGTAGCAGTCACTTGGGGAACGAACTAATGGATGGAAGATTCTCTCTCTCTCTCTCTCTCTTTTTCAAATAGAATAGAATGAAGAACTAACCTAAGAGACAGACACCACTACGATTGTTCCGATTTCACAGGTAAGAGAGCAGCCAAATGACTTCTGCAGGCTGGGGGCTGTGGTATGATAGACTCCGGCTTCATCTGGCTTCCTTCCCCATGCCCTGACTTTGTTCGTAACCACCACACTGCCCTGTGTCTGCGCTGATGGTCCCTGACGATGAGGCTGCGCCTTCCCCAGGTTGGGGTGGAGGGGCAGGGGAGAGGAAGAAGTCAGGCAGGAGAATGACCACACAGGCCAAGGGGGACCACCACACCCCGGCTTGGCTTGCACAGCCCCCGTCCCCAAGCAGGAGCACAGACCATCATGGCTGTCTCTTCACCTGCTGGAACACCACAGCCCTGGGCAGGTCACAGCTGTGGCCTGAGGCTGGCAGAGGTGTGGCTCCTCAGACCCTGGAGTACTGCCTACAACTTTAGGAGGGATGGAAGCTAGGAGGGGTGGGAGGGGCCTGTGCACCTGCAGGGAGTCGGAGAGAGGCCATGAGGTCACCTGAACCGATAACATCTGGGCTGGCTGAACAGCTGGTTGCTCCCCGAGGGCGGTGGACAATGAAGGGTTCACTGGGTTGTGTTTCTTATCTGGGCATCACACACTAAAAAGTTGACTCAGGATGGATTTTGATGAAACAAGGGGCAAGATGAGGGCTGGGATGAGACGCTGGTGCTGCCTCTTACTGACTGTGTGCCCTAGGGTGAGCCATTCAACCCAGCAGAGCCTCAGGATCTCTGAGTAAGAGCCAAGTGGGCGGGCAAGGCACCTGTGAAGCGGCTGGGGCTTGGGATGCAGGGGCTGGTGACAGCGTGCTAACAAGTGCTGCTGTGGGCAGTCACAGAGTGGGGGGCCCAGCCATGTTGTCCCCGCTGGCCAAGCAGGTATGTTTACAGAGTCGCTGCCCCAGCTGGCATTTGCTGGCATCCTCCCTGGCATTTAGAACATGTGAGTCAGAGGGCATGGCACGTTGTCATCTTAACCCCTGTGTCACTGCTGAGCCTGCTCTGCAGCAGGTGCACTTGAAATCGGAGAAACGAAACGAGTAGTCTCCACACGCACTAGAGACAGGGACCATCTCTCTTCAGAGTCCTCAGCCTCCGTGCCAACACTGCCTTACTGCTGGCACCTTCTGGCCTCCTGCATTCCTCGGGGATCTTACCCCACTAGGGCGAGAGAGCTACTGCTGTCCTGAGCTGAACTTGGCTGGTCTCCACCCAGGAGCCTCAGCCAAGTCACGGGCGAGGCAGCAGGCTAACATGTGCAGGACTGGTCTTGGCAACCCTGGCCACTGACCACTCCTGATGACCCTGGCCTCTGACCGCTCCTGACAACCCTGGCCTCTGACCGCTCCCAGTGACCCTGGCCTCTGACCGCTCCCAGTGACCCTGGCCTCTGACCGCTCCCTAGAAGAGGGGCATTGCCCATTGAATGTCCACTCCATCACAGGTGACCACTCTGTCATCTCCTCACAAACCAGATGTCATCTGAGTTACGTGCTTGCATGAGGAACCCTGGGCATGCAGAGTGAAGACCATGGGCAAGACGCCTGTTCCCCCAAGATAAGGATGAAAAGTGGAAGCTGATATTAATGAAGAATCTGTCAAGAGTTGCCCCCACTGAGGTGAGAGTGGCATCCCAGATGGGTGCTGGTTCATGTCCCAGCTGCTTCGCTTTCAACCCAGCTTCCTGCTAATACACTCGGGCAATTAGAAGATGACCCAAGTCCTTGGATCCCGGTATCCATGTGAGAGACCCAGATGAGCTCCTGACTCCTGGCTTGTCCTGGCCTAGCCCCAAGGAGTAACCTGGAAGATCTGTTTCTCCCTGTTTCAGTAGCTCTACTTTCTAAACAAATAAATAAGGTCCAGCTCAATGGCTCAACTAATTCTTCACCAAGTGCCGGGATCCCATATGGCGCCGGTTCGAGTTCCAGCTGCCCTACTTCCCATCCAGCTCCCAGCAGAGGATGGCCCAATGCCTAGGGATCCTGCACCCATGTGGGACATAAGGAACACGCTCCTCACTCATGGCTTCTGATTGGTTCAGCTCTGGCTGTTGTGACCACTTGGGGAGTGGATGAAAGATCTTTCTGTAAATCTGACTTTCCAATTAAAAAAAAACCAACCAAGTCTTTAAATCATATAAAAAAGAACAGGGGTTTACCCTCCTACCTTGGGTGTCAGGACAGGGCCTCTGGGTGGGTGACAGCGGCTGGGCAGGAGAGTCGGGGGAGCTGGAAGGTTGTGGTTAACCACGCCTTCTGGTGCTTCCTGGAAAATCCACCGTCTGGGGTGGGGGCCTTCAGCCTGCAGCTGGCACGTGGAAGTTCCTGGGGTTGCTGCTGGAGGTGGCTCGTGCCACCCTGCGAGAGCCAGCCTGCTCCTCCAGCTCCCAGCTTTGGCCCAAAGGGCGAGGGGGGCAGTGCTTGCGGTGGGGAGAGCCAGTAGATGGAAACTCTCAAAAAACATCAGTCTTAAAAAAATATCTGAAGATTTTGTTAAGGAAACAGGGTCACCAAGGTCTGGGGAGCGGCGGGCAGGGAGATTTCCATTCTTCCTGGTAACCTCCCCACCACCTGCAGATCCTACTAAGCCTAGTTAATTCCTGCTCAAGGCAGGCACCTCTTCTTCCAAGAAGCCTTCAGGTTCTGCCAGTTTGTAGTTTATTAACAAAGAGGCTCTGTGTCAAAGTGATACACTAAGATCAGTAAGCTTGGTGTGTGTGCCTGTCTAGAAGGGGGCCAACTGCTTACTTTTTTCTGAGACTGTAAGATACATTGTTACTGCCCAAGTCCCTGGTATTGTGCGGAAGCGCGGTGCGGGCGGGAGACACCCGGGGTCTGGGAGCACCTTGAGAGTCAAACGGGAAGCTCGGTCCCTTCCCGCCGCCGCGTGCTCCTAGGCCTCCCATACCGGCTCATTCTTCCATGGGCCAGGGCCTAGGGTCCGCCCCTGCCTGGCACCCAGCCAGGCCCAGAACAGGTGTTAGAAAGTGTGGGGTGAACAGGTGCTGCTGAGATTTCTGGGGAGACACTTGGAAAGCAAGCTGGAGCCAGCAGATGGGGGCAGAGCTCTGACCAGGGAAACCCCGGGGCCTGCGGTGCACGTGGGGCCTGGGAGCCCGAGGCCTCTCCCGCTCACAAGGCTGAAACCAGCCAATGAAATGGTGGCGGCGCTCTGCCCTGGACACTGAGCAGCTACCACGTGGAGTCACAGTTCGTCAAGGCCATCTGTCCAGCCACAGTCCAGGACACGGCCGCCTGCCTCCCTTGGCGCTGGCCAGCTTCCACCCCCAGAGCTGGCGCCTGGCAGCCTCACCCCCACGAAGGCAGAAGCCTAGGGCCTGGCACCTGCCGGGTTTAGCTGGTGGACAACTGACCCCAGGCAAGCCACGCCCTCCCAGGATGTGTTCTTTGCAAGTGGGTCACCTCGCAGCCCCTTAATTGACTGAATTGTTCCCCTTTTCAGGACTGGCCTGGCAAGGGGAAGGGGGTGGGGTGCCTTCGGGGCGGGTGGGTGGGTGTGAAGAGGCTGCGGCAAAGGTTAGTGCACATTTTTGGTTGCCACTTCCGAATCTCCCAGAATTTTTTGCATTTTCTGTCTACTTAATAACAATCATAAAATGCAAGGCAGTTTTTTTTTTAGGATATCTAATTTTTTTCTTAAAATGCCATCTTTATGCTGCCCACGCGAGCCATCCTAGGACGTGGCGACGAGGGGGCGCATTCCCCGAAGGCGGTCTGGGGCGCGGGGCCCAGGTCAGCCCCTCGGTGCCCCAGTCCTGCAGCCCCCGCGCCCCGCTGCCCCGGCCTGCAGCCCTCGTCCCCTGAGCCCCGCTGCGTCCCCTGCGCCCCCATGCCCCGCTGCCCCGGGCCTGCAGCCCCGCGCCCCGCTGCGTCCCCTGCGCCCCCCACGCCCCGTTGCCCCGGCCCGCGTCCCCTGCGCCCCCGGAGCGCGCGCCCGTGCCCCTCACGCCGCGCTGCCCCCGGCCTGCAGCCCTCGTCCCCTGAGCCCCGCTGCGTCCCCCGCGGCCCCCACGCCCCGCTGCCCCAGCCTGCAGCCCGCGCCCCGCTGCGTCCCCTGCGCCCCCCACGCCGCGCTGCCCCCGGCCTGCAGCCCTCGTCCCCTGAGCCCCGCTGCGTCCCCTGCGCCCCCCACGCCGCGCTGCCCCGGCCTGCAGCCCGCGCCCCGCTGCGTCCCCTGCGCCCCCCACGCCGCGCTGCCCCCGGCCTGCAGCCCTCGTCCCCTGAGCCCCGCTGCGTCCCCTGTGCCCCCATGCCCCGCTGCCCCGGGCCTGCAGCCCCACACCCCGCTGCGTCCCCCGCGGCCCCCACGCCCCGCTGCCCCAGCCTGCAGCCCGCGCCCCGCTGCGTCCCCTGCGCCCCCCACGCCGCGCTGCCCCCGGCCTGCAGCCCTCGTCCTCTGAGCCCCGCTGCGTCCCCTGCGCCCCCCACGCCGCGCTGCCCCGGCCTGCAGCCCGCGCCCCGCTGCCTCCCCTGCGCCCCCGGAGCGCGCCCGGGCCCGGCGCGGGGCGGGGCCGGTGTGATGTAATCCCGGCGCCCGGGCGGAAGGATATGGAGCGCGGGCCTGGTTGGCGGGGCGCTGAGGCCAGTTGCCGGGTAACGGAGCGGAGCGGCTGCGGCGCGCCGCCTCCCGCCCTCCGCCGAGTGGCGCCGGGGCCGCCGCTCGTACGTCAGGCGCAGGCCAGGGCCGCCCGGCGTCGGCAGCGCCCGCAGCCCCTCGGAGCGAGAGGAGAGGCGCCGCCGCCGGCCGCCGGGGCAGGTACGGCGGGGGCGCGCAGGGAGGGCCGGCTGAGGGGGCGCCGGCGGCCTGCGGGGCTCGGGGCCGGGCGCCCGCGCTCGCTCGCGGCCAGTGGGCGATGAGTCCGCACAATGGGCCGGCCCGTCCCCCGGGCCGGTGCGGCGGCGGCGGCGGCGGGGGAGGATGCGAGGCGGCGGGTGTGCGCGCTGCCGGGGGCGGGGGGCTGCTCTGCGGCGCGGGGCCGGGCGCGGGGAGGGGGCCCCGCTCGCGTCCCCGGCGTCCCGCTCCCCCTCCCCTGCAGCATTGTCCTTTCGGGGCCCCGGGCGGGGAGAAGCGCGGGGCGGGGGAGGCGGCTGAGCGGCGGCCGCGCGGGCCTATGGCGCGGGGCGCGGCGCGCGCGGGGCGGGGCCGGTGCGGCGCAAGGTTTGGCGAAGGTTACCGGGCGAATGCAGAAGTGACAGGGCCCCGAAGTCGCAGGCGTGCCACCCCGAACGCCCTGCTGGCTCGCCGCGGGCCGGACCCGAGGACGCGCGTCTGCGACCCGCCTCCCGGCCGGAGCGCCCCCAGGCTTGCTTGTGCCAGAGCTTCTGGTCGGCCCTTAGAGTCGGGGCCGCGCGGGTGACGGGTCTGCCAAGCTCTGGCGGACACCCTCTTCCCTCTCCTCCCCCTCACCGTGCGCGCCCACCCCCGGACCGTGGCAGAAAGAAATCAGTTTTGGGGTTCTTCTTTGCCGCCCTTTTCGGCTCTCGTCCTCTGTAAGCGAGCTATTTAAAGACTTAACCCTGGGGGTGGGGAGGGTGGGGATGCGGCGGGCAGGGGCTGCACGGGGTCGGGGTGCAGTTCGCTGTTGGAAGTGCGAAGTGGGATTCTTGCCGGCATTCACCTGGCTGGTTTGGGCTCATCGCGCAGGTGCGCAAGAATGGGCTTCACATGCCAGGGGCTTTGCGTGTATAGAAAAAGGATGTTGGCAGGTGAGTGGGGGGCGAGCGGTTTGGATTACAGGCGATGCTGCGGGTGGAATCCTTGAGCTAGATCTTGGCTGTGTGCTAGGAGACCGGCTCTGGGACAATTGGACTGATTCGAATCCCAAGTCCTCTGCGTGCTGAAGGTCAAATATGATTCTGGGCTGAACCATTCCTAACTAGGTCTGGGGACCCACAGGCGTGCCTTCGCATACCTCCGGAAGCACCGTGCGAGCAGCGCTGTCTGTCCAGCCCCTGTCGCCACCCATGCTGGCTAATGCCGTTTTAATCCTTCGGAAAGTCGTTTGTGGCTTCAGTATTGGGTTTCAGGGGATTTTTGTAAGCACATGTCGCCCACGAAATGCCGGCTGTATCCCTCACGGGTTGTTGGGAAGGGGGATGTTACTGTGAGATTTTACTCAGCCTCGTGGCTTGGAGGGGCTGGGGGTGGTCTGGAGCAGCAGCAGGGCCGTCTGCTGTGGCCTCCGTGGGTGCCACAGGGGTGATAGCTGGTTTGCGAGCACTGGCTGGCGTGAGGTGAGTGTGCAGCACTTGCATGGTGGTTCCCGTGCCCACCTGGTGGCTGCCAGGGCTTTGCCGCTGCCCTGATAGCCCTTGCTTGGAGCAGTTGGTGACCACTGAGCCGGTTTCTCATCTGCAGAATGGGACAGTTGATGACACCCATTTCCCAGGATGGTGATGGTCTCACGGGACCCTTCACATGTGGGGTGAGGGTTGTTGCCCCGGGAGCCACAGCTGGCTCCACTGCGAGCTCCCTGCATGCTCTTCAGCTTCTCCCCGCTCCCTCCTGCTGCCAGCCTCCGGCTCAGCAGGCGCCCCAGACGGCCTTGCCCGAGACACCGGAGTTGACACTTGCAGCCTCGCCGTCTGGCTCTGGTCCTCTCTGTGCCTGTTCCCACGCAGGCCAGCTCCGTGAGGCCTCACGCGTCCTTGACGGTGCCAAGCCACTCCAGCTCTTCGCGGGATAGTCTCCTTAGTGGAAATGCCCTGCCTCACTTGCGCTCCAGGTTTTAAAAGCTTGCCTCAGATGTTATGTCCCCTGCAGTGCTTTGGGCCAGGCCACAGTCAGGAGCCAGGAACTCCATGTGGGCTCCTGGGAGGTAGCAGATGCACCAGCTTCCCGCGTGCATGAACAGGAAGCTGGATTGGAAGTGCAGCAGCCCGGGCTCAAGCCAGCACTCTGCCGTGGGATGCTTAACCCGCAATGCCACACCCCTGCGCTTGAAGTTCTGAAGATTTACCTAATTATTTGAAAGGCAGAGTTATATAAGGAGAGGGAGGGAGTGACGGAGAGAGCAAGATCTTTTATGCACTGGTTCACTCCTCAGACAGCTGCAGTGGCTGGGGCTGGGCCAGCCCGAAGCTGGGAGCTCCTTCTGAGTCTCCCATGTGGGTGCAGTGACCCATACACCTGGGTGTGTTGGGGAGCTGGCATCATGGTTAGTGACTTGACTGGCTATGCCAGAGTGCTCGTCCCTCTTTGAAATGTTTCTGAGAACAAATATCAGGGTACCTACCACAGCATTGAAAACTCGGGTTCACTGCATCGAGATGAATCCTGTTTAGAGTATTCCTATAGGTTATGCTGGCTTCTCACGGGCTCAGTAGCAAGAGTCTGAGTGTGGGTCCAGCCCCTGCACCAGCTCGCTGCCTTGTGTCTCGGGCAGGAGCAGGTTTGAAGGTACCGTCATGCCCTGCCCGTTAGCTCACCTGCCTTTGTGTAAACCTGTGTTATGGAGGTGGACTGTGGCTACAGTCCTGTGGTTGGGCAGGGGTGCTGGGTGTTTACCCTCAGGCCGGGCTTTGTGTGCAGGGGGAATTGGAAAGAGGGAGGAAGGAGGTGTCTCGCTTCTCTGCACGTCGCCCCCCTCCTTACCCAAGCTGGAGAACTTTCGAGAAGCCTGCCTTTTATAAGCTTCATTTATTTCCCAATTCAAAGTTACATAGAAAGAGAATGGCCTGTCTGCTGGTTTGCCCCCAGATGAGGCCCCAGACCACGTGCTGGGAACTTCATCTGGGTCTGAACCATGGCCATCTTCAGCCATTAGTAAGGAGCCGAATCAGAAGTGGGACAGCCGGGACAGGAGCCAGCATCCACCGGGGACCCTGCCCTTTCAGCCTGGCTTGACCTGCACATCACAGTGCTGCTGCTTTTCTTGTCAGCCAGAGCTTCCGAAATTTGCCTCCGTCAAGCTTTTCATTTGTGGTGGTCCTGCTCTCGTCGCTTCTCCCCTTCCTTCTGTCTTGGCTGGTTCTGTTGCCTGGGTTATTTAATATGGAAGCCACATCATGCTGTCTTCCTTGCCCAGCCCGTTTGCACTGTGGGCCCCTTCCTGCGCCCTTGGGGGCTGTGACAGCTCTATGGGTGACGCTGGAGGTGTGATGCCAAGAGGCTTTGGCCTTGCTGACTCCTCTGCTCCCGTCAGAGGGGGAGGAAAGTCATTAGTCCAGAGGGTCAGACAATCATTCACTCTACCCTCTGCACTCATCTTCCACCCAGTGTCTTCTCGTCCCCTCATATCTAGGCAGGAGAGCTTTGGCTAGTTCTCCAATTGTCTGTCCGGTTCCTTTAGTCTGGAATGTTCTTTTCACCTTTTTCTTCGTTATCAGAATTGTGGAGACTTGGTTAAAATGCTGCTGTTTTTTCTACCCTGTTTTTCAGACTCAACTGTACATTCTTGTTGTCAGTGCCTGCCTGATGTGTGTGTGTGTATGTGTGTGTGTGTGTGAGAGAGAGAGAGAGAGAGAGAGAGAGAGAGAGAGAGAGAGGTTTTAGTTTATGTTAACTCTACATGTAGGTCTTTCCTGGATTATGAAGTGCTGGGAGAAAAGAGAAGGAGATGGCTAGGGGTGGGGTTATGCTGTCGAGACCCTCTAGCGTGTGAGGTGGGATTTTGCACAGCTCTCATTTTCTGAACATTAGCTGGGCGTCCCTTTGCAATCTCTGACTTCAGCGCAGGGGAGCAGGGAGGGGGCAGCTGCATGGGAGACCTGGGTGGGCCCCCACCCAGGCAATGGGTGCTCGGTGTGTGGCTTGAAGGGCTGGATCAGCTGCCTGATGGGTGCGTGCCCCTTGCCACCTGCTCACAGGGCTGCGTCTGGGGCGTGTGGGTCAAGGCGTCGGCTGCACTCAGGTTCTCAGTGAGTCGGAGGGGCCTTTTGCGGGGTAGTGCTGAGTTACTCGTGCAAACCCCTGCAGCTGAGTGGGTTAAAGGCGAGACGACTGGAGCCAGCAGAGCAGTCATGCACCATGTCGTCGTTCACGTGGGAGAGTTCCCCACACACCCAGGCTTTCCCCTCGCCCTGGGGCTTGTGGCAGTCTCGGCCCGGCTGCGTAGTGACTAGGTAGGTGAGGAACCAGCAACTTGTACACTTTTAATTACCAGATGCAAATTTGTGTGCATCACTGCTCAAGTAAGTCCTCAACAGGGCGGCTGGTTCTGAAATGCGGAGTCCCCGGGTTTGCCAGGGTGACTCTGCCTGTTTAACTTACATGGGTTGGTTAAGTCTTTTCATCTAGAAATATATGTTTTCCTAAACTCTTGAAATCTGGTCCCCAAATGTGGGCATAGCAGGACTACTGTAGTGGGTGAACATGCTAACACAGCTGGCATCTTTATTGGAAATCAAAGGGATATGACAGGGGAAATATGCAGGAGTCTGTGAATGTGTGTGTTGATGGTGAATGACATCCGTGAACAGACGCGTGGGGTGGTGAATGAATGAGATGAGAATACAGGTGTATGTGTGGATGAGGCCTGAACACAGGCTGTGTGTGTGTGTGTTTGTGAGGTCAGTCAACACAGATGGATGTGTGAATGAAGGAGGATGTAGAGATTAGGTCTGTGAACACAGCCCTGTGCTTGCATATGCATGAGGCCTGTGAATACAGGCACCTGTGGGCTCTGTGAGCACAGGTGTGAGTGTGTGAGTGAGTGCTTCTGGAGTGCCCACAGGTGTGAGTGTGTGAGTGAGTGCTTCTGGAGTGCCCACAGGTGTGAGTGTGTGAGTGAGTGCTTCTGGAGTGCCCACAGGTGTGCACACTGTGTGTGAGTGTGAGTGCTCCTGGAGTACCCACAGGTGTGCACACTGTGTGTGTGTGTGTGAGTGCTCCTGGAGTGCACACAGGTGTGCACAGTGTGTGTGTGTGAGTGTGAGTGTGAGTGCTCCTGGAGTGCCCACAGGTGTGCACAGTGTGTGTGTGTGTGTGAGTGCTCCTGGAGTACCCACAGGTGTGCACACTGTGTGAGTGTGTGTGTGAGTGCTCCTGGAGTACCCACAGGTGTGCACACTGTGTGTGAGTGTGAGTGCTCCTGGAGTGCCCACAGGTGTGCACAGTGTGTGTGTGAATGTGAGTGCTCCTGGAGTACCCACAGGTGTGCACAGTGTGTGTGAGTGTGAGTGCTCCTGGAGTGCCCACAGGTGTACACAGTGTGTGAGTGTGAGTGCTCCTGGAGTGCCCACAGGTGTGCACAGTGTGTGTGAATGTGAGTGCTCCTGGAGTGCCCACAGGTGTGCACACTGTGTGAGTGTGAGTGCTCCTGGAGTGCCCACAGGTGTGCACAGTGTGAGTGTGAGTGCTCCTGGAGTGCCCACAGGTGTGCACAGTGTGAGTGTGAGTGCTCCTGGAGTACCCACAGGTGTGCACAGTGTGTGTGTGTGAGTGTGAGTGTGAGTGCTCCTGGAGTGCCCACAGGTGTGCACAGTGTGTGTGTGTGTGAGTGCTCCTGGAGTACCCACAGGTGTGCACAGTGTGTGTGTGTGAGTGTGAGTGCTCCTGGAGTACCCACAGGTGTGCACACTGTGTGTGAGTGTGTGTGTGAGTGCTCCTGGAGTACCCACAGGTATGCACACTGTGTGTGTGTGAGTGTGAGTGCTCCTGGAGTACCCACAGGTGTGCATACTCTGAGTGTGAGTGCTCCTGGAGTGCCCACAGGTGTGCACAGTGTGTGTGTGTGTGAGTGTGAGTGCTCCTGGAGTACCCACAGGTGTGCATACTCTGTGAGTGTGAGTGCTCCTGGAGTACCCACAGGTGTACACTGTGTGAGTGTGTGTGTGAGTGCTCCTGGAGTACCCACAGGTGTGCATACTCTGAGTGTGAGTGCTCCTGGAGTGCCCACAGGTGTGCACAGTGTGTGTGTGAATGTGAGTGCTCCTGGAGAGCCCACAGGTGTGCACAGTGTGTGTGTGTGAGTGTGAGTGCTCCTGGAGTGCCCACAGGTGTGCACAGTGTGTGTGTGAATGTGAGTGCTCCTGGAGTGCCCACAGGTGTGCACAGTGTGTGTGTGTGAGTGTGAGTGCTCCTGGAGTGCCCACAGGTGTGCACAGTGTGTGTGTGAATGTGAGTGCTCCTGGAGTACCCACAGGTGTGCACAGTGTGTGTGTGTGAGTGTGAGTGCTCCTGGAATACCCACAGGTGTGCACAGTGTGTGTGTGTGCGTGCTCCTGGAGTGCCCACAGGTGTGCACAGTGTGTGAGTGTGAGTGTGAGTGCTCCTGGAGTACCCACAGGTGTGCACAGTGTGTGTGTGTGAGTGTGAGTGCTCCTGGAATACCCACAGGTGTGCACAGTGTGTGTGTGAGTGCTCCTGGAGTGCCCACAGGTGTGCACAGTGTGTGTGTGTGAGTGTGAGTGCTCCTGGAGTACCCACAGGTTTGCACAGTGTGTGTGTGAGCGCTCCTGGAGTACCCACAGATCTTGCTATCCATGAACACTCCTATTGTAATCTTTCAGGAAGTTTCTGATTTTTAGAAACTGTAAAGTTGAATTTGTATATTTTGTGTTGTTTACTAAAACAATTTAAATGCAATTGGGTATTATAAAGCAAATTTTTGATAATGTGCAGACTAAGGAAGTCTGAAAGTGTGTAAGTTATAATATGAAGTTTTCTTTATTCTCTTCCTGTCTTGTACTCATTTTACTCGGGAGAAACCCGTTGATGGCTTCTCTGTTACACCACAGAGATTGGCTTGAGAGTGTAGAAGTGGGTCGTGGTAGTGTTTTGTGTTGGGGTTTGGACACACACTGAATGTTGGAGTGCTTCTCTTGTCTGCCACACACATCTGCTGCTAGAAATGGGACTACTATCCTGACGCTCGTAGTTGGGCCGGGTTGTGGAGTAGGGGGTATAGCCGTCACTGTGGCAGTGGTGTTCCGTACAGATGTCTGTCCCTGTCCTCGGCTTCCCTGTGTCTGCGCCTGGGGCACAGTGGTGGGGGCCCTGCCACCCAGTGGTAAGCTCCGGTATTAGCCCGCGGCTCCCATGGCCACTGCAGCCATTTTGGGAGTGAACTAGGGTTTGGAAGACGACCTTCTCTCTCTAACTACCTTCCAAATGAATAAAATATTTTTTGAAAATTGTCAACATATATTTAACTAATTGATGGCATAGTTTTTACCTTTTTGTCACTGTGATGTAACTGCCACAGTGCACGTTCTTATGTGTGCACAGCGTCCCTAGACAGTCCATGGGCAATTGTTATATAACTATTACTGAGCTACCACTTGTTCTTGCACTGAGATGACATTACCTGTTACAGTGTGAAGCACTGCGTTTAAAACTGTGTAGATTTTACATATTTGATCAGAATGCGAAGAGTCCAGGGCTGGAGGAAAGTGGGTGAGACCATTGTTTTCACATTCTTTTCTCCTCCCTGTGTCTGGGGGAGGGGAGAGATAAGGGGAAAAACCACCCCCCAGTCTCCCACCCATCCCAGGGTCCCCGATGTGGGGCATGCTCCGAGGGTCCTGCTCAAGTGGTTTAATAGTTCAGTAGTTCTGTATTGCTGCCGATCTTGCCACTGCAATCACAATGAAATCTGTTTAGACTGCACTGGCTGACATAGTCCACCTTAGAGTCTCCATTTGCCAGGCATTCACTGCCAACTCTTGGCTAGGGTAGTTGATCAATTTATTTTGTCCTCTGTTGTGGTGTCAGGTGTCCTCTGCAGGCTCCAGTGTACTGCCATATGCTCCATGTGCACCTGGATGTGCTGTCCACTGCTCCATCTGAGCCGCTGAGGACGCTCAGCTTTGACATATGCACTCCACAATCAGACTGTGGAACCTGCAGTGTTCTCCATGGCTGGAATTCTGAGTCCAGCGGTTCAGTTGAGGGGATTCCCAAAGAAACTTCATCTGGGGTGATCCAGACCTGCTCCTTGTGTGTGCTGACCAACACAGGGTCCAGCACAGTCCGTCGCCCGAGTCAGCCTACGTGCAGACTGGTAGTTGCAATTGCAGGGTCTGTTGTCTCCAGCCCTGTCTTCTGCACATTTAATGGGTGTTACGGTCCAGCTCGATTCTTCCCACCACATGCTCGACCCCCCTCGCAAACCAGTGGGAGTTGTAGTCTAGTTGGAGCGACCCACGATAACCCCCACCAGGCCTGGCCCTGCCCTTGTTCCCATGTTTGCCAGTATGCACAGCAGACTGGTCCGTTCTGTCCCACCTCCCATTCAGCTCTCATACGTGTCAATGGGCATTGAAGCCTAGTTCAGCCCAACCAGTCTCACTATCCAGACCACACGCATGCCTTGGGTGCCACTCTCTGTCTAGCCATGCCTATCCCACTCTCTGTCTAGCCATGCCTATCCCAGTCCTGGTTCTCATGCTCACCAGTGGGAATGGCAACCCAGAAGGGAGGTGCCAACTGTTTCCCTAATGGGACCACTCCCGCTCCTGGATCTTGCACTCTCCAGGTGGTTCTGCAGTTTAGCTCAACAGAGTTTGCCTCCATGCCAGCATCTGCTAGCTGATGCTGCAGCAAAGCCCAAACCACCCTTACCCCCCTCTGGCTTATGCATGTACCAGTAGGTACAGTCCACCCAGCCTGGCTTGTCCCTGATCCAGCTTACCTGCAGGCCAACAGGTGTTGTAGCCCTGTCTGAACTGGTCTGCTCCAAATCCCAGCTGTCACGCTCACCAGTGGGAATAGTGGGCCCAGCAGGGGGGCTCCCTGCAGCCCCACTACTGGATTCGCCTGCTCTCCCCTGGCCTCACGTATACTGGTTGGGCACTGTGGCCCAGTCTGGCTTGGCCTGCCTCACCTTGGCATTTTCTAGTGGGTGTGTAGCCTGGTCCTGCACTGCCCCCAATTCCAGCTCACGCTGGTGGGGACTACAGCCCAGCCAGCCCTGCCAGACCCCAGTCCCAGCCCTAATGTGAACTGGCTGATATTGCAGCCTTACCTGGCATGACCCACACAGCATTCTGGCTCTCAGATTTGCCAGCAGGTGATATGAACTGTCCCAGCCTGGCTTGCCCCAGACCTGAGCCAAAGGTAAGCCCGTGGGAACCGTAACCTGGTCTGGTCTGGACTGTTCCTTTTCTTGCATTTACCTGCAGGGACTGTGTTCTGACAGAGGAGTTCCCCAGGCTCCTCCGTCAGAACCTTTCCCAATGCGAGATCTCACACTCACTGGTGGGTCCGTGGGCCATCCCTATTTAATCCACCTCCTGTCCTGCAGGAACAGTGGCCTTCCCTGACTGGCTCTCATCCATTCTGATTCTTACTGTTGGGTGCTGCATCTCAGCCAAGCCAGGTCTGCACCCAGACATAGCTCACACATGGCACAGCAGGGGCGGAGACCCCGATCAACCCATCCTACACCCACTATGGTTCTGATGAGCACCAGTGGAGTCTAGTCCAGTCTGGCATACCCCGGACCCAGTTCACACCCATGCCAAGGGAGACTGCAGCCATGTCTAGACCAGACCACAGCCCCCACTCCGGCCCCTGCATTCACCAGTGGGACCCACAACCCAGCCAGGGTGTCCCCTTTGCTCTCCAGCCAGGCCTGATCCCAGGCACAGATATCGCATATGCCAGTGGTTGCTCTGACCCAGCTTGGCATAGTCCTTCACCTGTCTTGGCCTTTGCCTTCAGCTGTTGCAGCCTGGCCTGACCCGGCTTGGCCCCAGTCCAAACTGGTGGTTGCTGCTATCTGACCCTGCTCAGTCTGCTCCCGTCTCTGGCTCGTGCAGACCAGTAAGTATGGCAGCCTCGGCTGGCATGACCTACACTCCATCCTGGTTTCTGCACTTTCTTGTGGGCTATCATTTGCTCGGGCCGCCTGGTCTGCCGCCTTCCAAAACCAACTCACACACTAGCTGATAGATGGAGCTATCCTGCCCAGCCTGCCCAACACCCAGGCCTGGACCACGTGCTCATCAGCAGGAGCTGGGACCCACTAGGGGAGTTTCCCAGGTTCCTCCACGCAGGCCACTTGCAGACCCAGATCTTACACATGCCAGTGGGTGCGTGGCCCTTACCTGGCATGGCCTGCCCCATCCGTCCCGGTCTTTGTATACGCTGGTGTTGCCTAGCCAGGGTGTCCCACACCCTGTTTTAGGGTGCTCATGTGGGTGCTGCAGCCTGGATCTGCCCCGCTTGTTCCCAGCCCCAGTACTGTGAGCATTGGTGAGTTTCATGGTCATGTCTAGCTCAGCCCATCACCATCCCAACTCTCAAGCTAACCAGCAGGACTTGTAGTTCCATAGGGTTGGGCCCATGTATCCTCCACAGAATCCATCCCTGGACCTGGTTCTCTTTCGTGCTGGTTGGTGTCATGGCCTAGTCTAATGTGACCCATCCCCTGATCCGACACTCACTGTCTGGTTCTGGGATCTAACCCTGCCAGACAGGCCACTAGCCATGTTCCATGCTAACAAGCCCAACCCAGGACTCCCATGTGGGCTGGTGCATCAGTTTGACCCATAAAAATCTTCAGGTCTCTCCCCTCCAAACCACCAGGCCTCAGTTCCATCGCTTACCTGCAAGTACAGTGGCCCTGCCATTGGGTGTCCTAGAGGGTTCATTTCTTACCTACACATACAGTGGCCTTATCCGTGGCTGTTCCTAGGCAATAATTCCCTATCCTCAAGACCCCAGAGCTCGCTGCTGGGTGGCCAGCAGGTACAGCCTGGCGCTGTTGGCATTGTGACTGCCCACAAGCCCAGCATCCTCTCCCCGCTAACAGCGATGGATGGGGAGCTGTGATCCCCAGCAGGAAGCCTGGCCCAGCACGGGTTCCCCCAGCCACAGCCACAAGGGGGATCCAGACACCTGCGCTGAGGCTCAGCCTTGCTGGAAAGCTTGGCATTGTGATTGTGTGGATTAAGGTGCTCCTGCCACAGTGCTGCACCTCTTCCCATCTAGCTTCCTGCTGGACGGGAAGCAGGGCAGCTGGAACATGAACTGACACCATGGGGACCCTGGCGCTGGTAAGGTGAGGGCTTAGCTAGTGAGTATCACTCCAGACCCAAATAAATACTTTTAAAGATAAATTTATTTTTATCTGAATGGCTGATTTACAGAGGAGGTGAAACGGAGACAGAGCTCTTCCCCTACTGGTTCACTCCCCAGAGGGCTGCCTGATTGAAGCTGGGCCGATCTGAAGCCAGGAGTCCGGAGATGCTTACGGGTCTCCCATGTGGGCTCAGGGGCCCAGGGACTTGAGCTGTTCTCTACTGTCTTGCCAACCATTAACGGGGAAGTAGATTAGCAGTGCAGCAGCTGGGACAGGACCTGGGAACAGAAACCGGGATCCCGTCTGGCGTGCAGAGGATTAGGCTGGTAGGCCACCAAGTTGCTTCCCCAAACTGTTATTTTGAAAGGTAGAGTTACTGTGACACAGAGGGGGTGAGGGGGCAGATCTTAGCACCTGCTGGTTCACTTCCCAAACGGTCACCATGCTGGAATTCCTGGTCTCCTACTTGGGTGCAGGGGTCTGGACACGTGGGGCATTTTCTGCTGCCTCCCACGTGCGTTGGAGGAGATGGATGGGAAGTGGAGTTGAACAGGTGCTCATGGGATGCCAGAACCACAGTCAGTACCTTAACCCCTATGACACCTGCTAGTCACAATTTAAGTGCAAATTGAGTATGTTTATATTATTGTGTTAGACATTTTAAATGTGTGTATAAATAGCATATCATACTTTAATTTTTTTCCTAAAGATTTATTTATTTTTATTGGAAAGGCAGATTTACAGAGAGGAGAGACAGAGAAAGATCTTCCATCCTTGTTTCACTCCCCATGTGACCACAACAACTGATGCTGAGCCAGTCTGAAGCCAGGAGTTTGTTCTGGGTCTCCCACATGGGTACAGGGTCAGCAGGCGTTGGGCCGTCCTCTACCGCTTTCCCAGCTATGGTTAGGGAGCTGGGTGGGAAGTGGAGCAGCCATGGAGGAGCAGCGAAATGAGCCACTGTGCCAGGCCCTGGACTGGCCAGTCTTACAAATACAGGAGTGAGTCTCCAGGTAGACTCCTGACTAGATTGCCTGAGATTGATTTGAAAACCAAGGAGGGGACAGGTCTTTTCCTAGACTCATTCACCCCATGAAGCAGTGCCACCAGGCCCAGCTTCTCTGACGCTCGCCTCAACCTGTGTCCTCGTGCAGCTGACGTGGCACGGACCCCTCTGTTCCCACTGTCCCTCCCTTGGCCGCGCCCTCACTCCTGTCTGGCTCTCCAGCCTCCAGAGCACGTGAAGGTGAGCAGCATGCACGCGTCGTTATGCTGCTGGTAGCCGTGCTGGCTTCATTTCTGGAATTCTGTGCAGATGGCTTCTCTCTGCCCACCTTCCTCGCCGTGAGCTTCCCTGTAACGGTCAAGGGCGGCTCCGGGCTGCCGTCTGTCCTCTTCCACAGCAGCAGGACAGCAGCCCTCTTGGTCTGGAGTCCTCTCCTGCCCACCACTGAGCCCTCTGCCCGACAGTGCATCTTGTCCCTTGAGTCTCCCCTTTCACCAAGAACAGTGCTCTGCATGTGTGGGCACAGGTGTGTCCTGCTCGTGTCCCCCGCTGGAGGGACTGCACTAATGCTGCCCGTCGCGACACACACGCCGAGACCTGCCTGCCTCAGGCCACCCTGAGCAAGCTGGGCAGGAAGGGCTCCCACCTGACCGGGAACACCCAGCTGGGGCTGAGCCCTCCAGCCTGGCCGAAAGCCCCTCAGAAATACAGTAGGATCTAAGACCGCTCCCACCTATTTTCTGTGCTTGTCAGCTGTCACAATTGTAGCAAAGCCTCACTGGTCCCCGTCCTGGCCCCTGGTGAGACTGAGGGACAGCGCATAGGACAGCATGGCATGTCAGCAAGCAGAGGAGACACGCCTGGCTCACAGCCTCTCCCAACAACTTCCTGCCGAGGGCGAGTCCCCGACCGAGCAGGGCAGCTCGGAGATCAGACCTCTTTGGCGGACTCCTCCCGACGCTTCCGCGCAGGTCCCGGACAAAGCGCAAGGGGGAACTGCTCACAAGGAAAGCTCATTTTCTCCTTATCCATTTTTTTTCTTTTTAAAAGTTTTTTCATTTGCAAGGTAGAGTGACAGAGAGAAGGTGAAACAGAGTGATCCTGTAAGGGCTCACTCAGTGATTGCAGAGTCCTGGCGGAAGCTGGGAGCCAGGAACTCCATCTGGCCTCCCGCTGGGTAGCAGGGGCCCACACACCCAGGCCACCTTCCCTTCCACTGTTTTCCAGACACGTCTGCAGGGAGCTGGATGGGAAGAACGGAGCAGCCAGGACTTGAACCTGTGCTCTGAGGCGGCAGGCCAGGGTTGAGGGGGGCGGCTTAGCCCACTGCACCACTACGCGGGCCCCTCTCGTCCCCCACTTTCTACAGCTGCATCTAAGGGTCCTCATCCTTCCACCTGAGTTCCAGCCACCACCAGGTACTCCTACAGAGGCCTTTGTGCAACCGAGTTTGTCAGAGAAAGCACGTTGTCCTCATTTCTGACTTACTGTGGTGAGCTGGGACGTGTGTCACTTAATTTTAAGAAGGAACTCTCCTTTTAGGCAGCTGTCTTAGCTGTCTGAAACTTTAGCTGCACCCCTAAAACAGGGGTGGGAATCTTATTTCTGCCATCATCTGCAAACCATGGGAAAAAATCAGCTTAGGAGTCAGCCTGCTGCTCTTGAGAAGCAGGGAGCCCTGTCGGCCCACAGCTGGCCTGCACTCTGCAGCCTGCCCGTGTGCCTCTGCAGCCTGCCCGCGCGCCTGGTTCCTGCCTGCGTGCCTCGTTCCTGCCCGCGCGCCTCGTTCCTGCTGTGCCCTTGGTGAAGACAGTGATTCTGGGTTTCAGTTTCGTTATCTGTGAAATGGAAGTAACAGTGTCTCTTGTTAGAGTGAAATGAAACCTTGATCCTCACGGAACAGGCTCAGGCAGCAGCTTCTGCAAGACCACCACGCTCCTGGGTGGAGGCAAAGCTGCATCCATGGCCTTAGCAAGCTTCCCCTAGAAGGGCATGTTGCTAATCAGGGAGAATGTAGGAAAGCTGTGAGGGACGTGGTCTCAGGAGACTCAGGTTCCAGCTGCCCCGACCCCGGCTTCCGCCTGACCCCGCCGTTTCAGCTGTTGGGGGAATCAGTCAGATTTGAAAGTCTCAGACTTTCAAACAAAATTTTTTTTTTTTTTTTTGGGAAAAAAAGACAAGCTAGTTTGGGTACAAAAAAAATTGGTGTTGGACATGGTGAGTTTTGGCTGTGCTAAGGCCCCCGAGGTGCAGTGGCAGCCCAGGTGTGTCCCTGGGTCCCCACTACCAGCTGCTCCTATTGCCTCCTGGGGACTGAGGTGTGTCCCGGGAAGGGCAGGATCGGAAGCTTCTGATTGCACAGTACAGGAAAGAAAAGGAGAAGGCAGGGTTATGTTCCTGGATTCCCCTCGGTTAACTGCTTCAGCCTTAAGAAGCCCAGCGTGTGGGTTCCGGGGGCAGTCTGTGTCTTGCTTGTCGCTTGGGCCTTGGGGAAACGTTAGTCCCATCAGCAGGAGCAGAAACAGGATCCATCCGCAGACACTGTCCCCTGTCTCAGATGCTCATGAGCCTGCTCAGAAGGTCGAGGTGTTCTGAAATGAACACACCTGCTCTGGATGCTGACGGGTCTCCAGCTTAGGTAACAGGAAGCAGTTGCGTAGCAGAATAATACTTCATACTTTGAGGAAACTTTATGGCAGGTCACCAGCGGGGTTTTCCTCATTCACATAGCATCTAGGAGCTGGGAAGGCGACCGTGGTTACCTTAAGAACCTCATTTACAGACTTCGTGCACGATTGGAAAGCAGGTAATTAGTGGATGAAAAATGAAAACATGTATTTGATCTTGTTCTGAGTTCCCAAGTGTATATCTCACTGCAGAATCAAATAGAAAGCTTCATTTGGACCCTTTACAATTCCTAACTAATTGGTTATGAATCACATAACCCAGAGGAAGGTTTGATACAATTAGACACTTCCATATTGCTGTGTGAAAACTGTTGAACTATTGAATCTCGCCTCAGTTCTTTTTGGGGAGCAGTGATCTGTGTCCGTAGCATACGACTGAGGTAACAGAGTGCGCTCAGCCTGGTAGGGTTTGTTTTTAATGTAAAAACTATAAAGTTACTTATTTCTGTTTCTAAATTCAGAGTTTTTGAAAATTTTGCATTTTTCAGACTTTAATATTGTTTACACAGTTGCGGGCTGCGTGCCTGTGGGCCTGTGATGCGGGCGGGAAGGGTTAGGTGTGGAGGCAGGTGGGTGTATCTGCGGGGAGAAGGGGCTGCTGCTGCTCAGCTCCAGCAGTGCACTGGGTGGGGGATGGCTCTTTGATGCCTTAGAGTCCACGGTGTGGGGAGGAGTGTTCTGAAGGTGTTACTTAAGTGGCTTTGTTACTCCTGAGAAGTTACTGGTTTTGTTGCTCTAGGGTTGAGAAAATCTTTCCAAAGTCTATTGGTTGATCACATCCACCTAGGACATGCTGCAGAGCTGGGCTGTAAGAACTGTCCTCTGAAGAGACAGTTGACATTCCCTGCTGGCCTAGATGAACTGGCCATCACGCCCTCCATGTGCATCTGGGCGTGCTGTCCAGTGCATGGGCATTTTCATGTGACCCACCTGCTGTGCAGTTTGCCTCGCCTTGCTAAGGGCAAGAGGCAGCATTAAATCAGAAATGCTGACAGAGGAGAATGAATTATCAAGTAACTTGAAGTCAAGTGCAAGTTGGGAACAATAGAACTTTACATGAGTAGTTCATCCTAATAGCTGAGTTAATTGACAGAACTAGAGGCTGAACAGACCGTGCAGTGTGTGTGGGCGCAGCTGGGGCTTGGGGAGCTTAAACCGATTGGATGTGAAGTTCTCCAGCTCTCAGTGACTTTGCGTTAGTGGACGTGCACTTAGTACTTCTCCTTCACTGTAGACGGATTACATCAACCTGTGCGGGAGTATTGTCACACAGAGTAAAGACTTACTTGTGTTTGAGAGGCAGCGTAGAGCTCTCCCTGCTGCTGGTTACTCCCCAGTAGCACCAGTTGGGGATGGTTGGGGCTTCTCCAGTCTCCCGCCGGAGGTCGTCGGCTGCCTCCCGGCACATGAGCAAGCGTGCGGTAGTTGGACCTGAAGCGGAGCAGCAGGAACTTGCGCTGACCCTCCCGAGTGGGTGACGTGATGGGCCGGTGCTCTGCGCTTTTCTTTAAGATTCACTTACTTGTTTGAAAGGCAGAGTGACACAGGAAGAGAGAAAACAATTTCCCCGATTGCCCACAGCGGCCGGGCCTGGGGCAGGCCGAGGCCAGGGCCTCGCGGGTCTCCCAGGCACGGGTCTCCCAGGTGCGTGGCAGCGGCCAGGATCCTGCCCGGGCGCGTCGGCAGGAAGCTTGACCCACTGCACAGCAGTGCCAGCTGCTGCGGAGGCTCTCCATCCCTCCAGCAAAGATGAACCAGGTGTGGGGGCACGCTGGGCAGTGCTGCCCTTCGGGAGCCTGTGTCCCATATCAGAGTGCCAAACCCAAGTGCTGGGTGCCCCACACTTTGAATGCAGCTCCCTGCTGACGTTCTGGGAAGGGCAGCAGCCCGGTGCTTCTGCCCCGAAGGGGAGCTGAGCTCCCGGCCAGACCCTGCCACACCCTGGCCGGTACGGGAATTTGGGAAGTGATCCAACAGATGGAAGTCTTTTCTTTGCCTTTCAAACAAATAAATCTTTCTTTTACTCGAGAGAGAGAAAGTCTTCCATCTGGTGATTCACTCCTCAAATGGCTGCCGTGGCCAGGGCTGGGCCACGCCGAAGCCAGGAGCTACTCTGCGGTTCCCACGTGGGGGCAAGGCCCAAGTGTTTGAATCGTCCTCCACTGCCTTCTCTGATACTGGAGTGCTGGAACACGAACCGGCACCCATATGGGATGCTGGCATTACAGGCTCTGCAGCCTACCTCACTGCTCCACAGTGCCAGCCCCAAATAAATTAATCTTTTCAATTTTAGTATATGTGCTTCCAAAGTGAGCAGCAAATAAATCATTGTTTAAAAATTATGCATCACGGGCCTGATGCAGTAGCCTAGGGGCTAGTCTTTGCCTTGCCAGGATTCCTTATGGGCACCGGTTTCTGTTTGACCGCTCCACTTCCCGTCCAGCTCCCTGCCCAGCTGCCCCGCTTCCCACCCAGCTCCCTGCCTGTGGCCTGGGAAAGCAGTGGAGGACGGCCCAGAGCCTTGGGACCTGCACCCGCGTGGGAGACCCGGGAGAAGCTCCTGGCTCCGGGCTTTGGATTCACTCAGCTGTGGCTCTTGGTGGCTGCTTGGGGAGCTGATTGAAGATCTTTCTTTCTCCTCTCTGTATATCTGCCTTTCAAATAAAACTGAATAAATATTTAGGAAAAAATTGTGCATTGAATACAAAAAAGAATTAACGAGATCTGCTATAGTATTGAGACTTACTAAGATCTCAGTGAGGCCCTGATCGATGGCTCAGAGGGTAAATGCTTGTCTTGCATGTGCCAGGATCCCATATGGGCATAGGTTCGTATCCTGGCTGCTTCACTTCCCATCCAGCTCCTGGCTTGTGGCTTGGGAATGCAGTAGAGGACGGCCCAAAGCCTTGGGAGACCCAGAAGAAGCTCCTGGTTCCTGGTTTTAGGTCGGCTCAGCTCCGGCCATTGCAGCCACTTGGGGAGTGAGCCAGCAGTTGGAAGATCTTTCTGTCTCTCCTCTCTATAAATCTGACTTTCCAATAAGAATAAGTAAACTTTTTAAAAAAAGATTTATTTATTTTTATTGGAAAGGCAGATTTACAAAGAGAAGGAGAGGCAGAGGAAGATCTTCTGTCTGCTGGTTCACTCCCTGTGTGGCCACAACAGCTGCAGCTGACTGACCTGAAGCCAGGAGCCTCTTCTGGGTCTCCCATGCAGGTGCAGGATCCCAAGACCTTGGGCTGTCCTCTGCTGCTTTCCCAAGCCACAGGCAGGGAACAAGATAGGAAGTGGCGCAGCAGGGACATGAACCAGCTGGTGCATGCAAGGCAAAGATTTCAGCATTAGGCTACCGCACCAGACCCAAAAGTAAGTAAATCTTAGAAGTAGTGGTCTTACCTGTAAGAAAAGTCATAGGATTCCGTCTAATTGTCACCAGAGCATATGTACTTACCAGTTTATGTCTGCCAGCTCGGCTAAGGAAAACCCGAGTTTCTACCCTTTATGCGGGGTGCCATGTGGAAGGAGCTCAGACCTCATACTGTTCCTTTTTATTACATTATGTTATTGTAAAAAGCAAGTTTGGGGTTGGTGTTGTGTTGTATCAGGTGAAGCTGCCTCTAGCCGCGGCATCCCATATTGATGCTAATTCGTTTGCTGGATGCTCCGTTTCCGGTCCAGCTCCCTGTTAATGTCCTGGGAAAAGTAGTGCAAGGTGGTCAAGTGTTTGAGCCCTTGCCACCCCGTGAGAGACCTGGAAGAGGTTTCTGGGATCCAGCTTGCCTACCCTGGCTGTGGCAGCCATCTGAGAAGTGAATCAGCTGCAAGATTGTCTCTGTAACTCTGTCAAATAAATAAGTTAAAAAAGGGAAAGTCTTAGTCATTTCTTTGATCTTGACACACTCCAAGAATGGGTCCGAGGAGCTGGTATTGTGGCACAACAGCTTCAGCCGCTCTCTGCAATGCCAGCACCCCACGTGGGATGCCCACGCTGTGTGCCTGCGGAAGCAGCAGGTCAGGCCCAAGTGCTGGGCCCCTGTAGCCGTTTAGGAAACCCAGATGAAGCTCCTGGGTCCTGAGTCTGGTCTGGCCCAGCTCTGGCTGTTGTGGCATTTCAAATTAAAATGATTTTCTGAAAAGCACTTCCAGCCTCATTTGTGGTGACTCCATTCCCAGGAGGCTGTTCCGCAGCAGTGTGGGTGGGTATAAACATGAGCTCGAAGGCCACAGAGCTGTCTGGAGTGTTTAGACCGAGAACGCAGGGTGGAGCTCCCGGAGGAGGTAGGATGGACTTGACCCTGTGCCCCAGGCCTTGTGAAACCTCTCTGGTCACGCTGCTTCTGTCTCCCTCCCCCTCCCCTTTCCGCTGGCACTCTGCCGGGGTTTACCAGAAGGCTGGTGTCAGCAGTGGTAGAGCCCGGAGTTGCTTCCCAGCAGGAGTTCCCAGTTCTGTCCCTTGAAATGGTCACCAGGACCCTTGACCTCTGTCTGTCAACGTGAGGTTTGCTTTGAAAGCACCAGCACACTGTCCCAAGCAGTCCTGGTGTTCTCCAACTCCAGGTTCAAGACGGGCCGTCTGTTAGCCCACTGCTGAGTCATCGCTCAGTCCAGGATGAAGATGGAGCCTCGTGCCGAGCGCCTGCCGTTTGCGGATCTGCCTCAGTGGCATGATCCACCTGACTAACTGAACACCCTTTCTCCAGGTCTGTCTCTTGGCCTTACCCCGCCAGCTCTCTGTCCTCCTGTGGCTTCGTCTGTTTCTGCTGCTGTGCTCTTCGACCTTTGACCTTACTGCTGGACCTTCCATGGTTACTTTGAGCTGTAGTGAAATTTTTCTGCTGAAATGGGTGACTGTCGCACGTGAAGGTTCCTTTTGGGCACACTGTATTATCACAAAATACTGCGATTAGCCTTTCATTTCCTAGCCGTGCGGAAGTGTTTCATCTGGTCTGCAGGCACACGGGCAGGGTGGGGCAGGGACCCTGTTGAAACGAATTCAAGAATTGTCTTTCCAACAAGAGACTATGTTGCCATCAGTGTTGTTGCTGAAGTTCCGAGCTGCCGGGAATCTGCCCCTCAGCTGCTCCGGCTGCTGTGACCCAAGAACTGATTTTTTTTTTCAAGATTTAATTTTTATTGGAAAGGCGGATATACAGAGAGGAGAGACAGAGAGGAAGATCTTCCGTCCGATGATTCACTCCCCAAGTGAGCGCAACAGCCGATGCTATGCTGATCCGAAGCCAGGAGCCTCTTCCGGGTCTCCCACGTGGGTGCAGGGTCCCAAAGCTTTGGGGCGTCCTCGACTGCTTTCCCAGGCCACAGGCAGGGAGCTGGAAGGGAAGCGGGGCTGCCGGGATTAGAACCGGCACCCATATGGGATCCCGGGCGTGCAAGGCAAGGACCTTAACCACTGCGCCATCATGCCGGGCCCAAGAACTGATTTTGAACCTGACTGTGGTCACGTGTGTGAGTGGCTGCTGGAATGGACAGTGGAACAACACGAAGGGGTGACACAGGCTAGGTGGAAAAGGCAATGCCGACGTCTATGTGTATGCGTGTACTTAACGTGTTGGGACCATCAGAGCATTTTAGGAAAATGGTGAGCAGTGCTCCGAAGTAGTAACAGTGACTTACATGCTGGAACGTGTAGCTTTGGTTTGGAGGTGCTCTGAGGCCAGGAGGCTGTGTGAGGCCGGGAGGCTGTGTGAGGCCGGGAGGCTGTGCGAGGCCGGGAGGCTGTGCGAGGCCGGGAGGCTGTGCGAGGCCGGGAGGCTGTGCGAGGCCGGGAGGCTGTGAGAGGCCGGGAGGCTGTGTGAGGCCGGGAGGCTGTACGAGGCCGGGAGGCTGTACGAGGCCGGGAGGCTGTACGAGGCCGGGAGGCTGTGTGAGGCCGGGAGGCTGTGCGAGGCCGGGAGGCTGTGAGAGGCCGGGAGGCTTGCGAGGCCGGGAGGCTGTGAGAGGCCGGGAGGCTGTGTGAGGCCGGGAGGCTGTGCGAGGCCGGGAGGCTGTGCGAGGCCGGGAGGCTGTGAGAGGCCGGGAGGCTGTGAGAGGCCGGGAGGCTGTGCGAGGCCGGACAGGGCGGCCTGCATTGTTGCCGTGGACCCACTGCGTACCTGGTTCTCAGTGCACTCTGGCGCCCCGAGGAGCTGTGCTGTGGAGAAAACAGGTCCCCCTAAAACCCGGGCTGCGTGGCACAGGGAGATGCTTTTTGAAATTCTCATGTAGAAAACTAAAATGTTCTGATAAGGGAGAAGCCCTGATCTGATGAGAACTACTTTATTATAAATGGTGATTTCATAGTTTTTAAAAGATAGTAAGGAGGTTGAGAGTATTTTATTTCCTAATAATTTATTCATCTGCGCAGCTGGTGCTGTGATGCAGCGGGTAAAGAAACCATCTGTGGTGCCAGCCTCCCGCATGGCGCTGCGTTGAGTCCCACTGCTCCGCTTCCCGTCCAGCTCCCTGCTGGTGGCCTGGGAAAGCAGCAGCAGGCACATGGGGACCCGGAAGAAGCCCCTGGCTTCACAGCAGTCCACCTTCAGCCATGGGGGCCGTTTGGGCGGTGAAACCAGTGGATGCAGGATTTCTCTTGTGTCTCCCTCGCTGTAACTTTGCCTTTCACATAGATGAAGAGAAGGGGCACGTGTGTGCTGTCTTAGCTGCTGACTCACCCCAGGGTGATGTGACCAGCGCTGGGCCGGAGCCAGGAGCTGCAGCCGAGAACCCAAACCAGCACTCTGGTGTTTTAACTGCTAGGCCAGATGCCTGTCAGCTAATATATTTTGAGTAATTACTGCTTCCCAGATGATCCTGCTAGTTGAGGAATCCGAGATTAAGCACATAGCAGTGGATAGTGGTAAAGCTGTTTGACATTTTGGGACGTGCAGAGGCCACACGATAAGTAGGTGTGCTTCTCATGTGCTCATTGCCACATTCTTGGGAGGATCTGAAGGGAGAGCAAGTGTATGCTTGTTTACGTAGGAGAACCTGAGTCCTGGGCACATAGTCCAGCTGTTGAGCAACGCAGGTGACAGTCCTGGCTATCTGCTAACACTTTGAGGGCAGAGCAAGAAGGTGAGACCGAAGCTCCAAGAACAGTCCAGACCTGCCATTGTGGTGCAGGGCAAAGCAAGCCGTCCAGAGGCTGGTGCTTCTGTGGGCCCCGAGACTGGTGTGCACTGAGGGCGCTGTGCAGGCGGGGCCCCCAGCACTGGTGTGCACTGAGGCCGCTGTGCAGGCGGGGTCCCCAGGACTGGTGTGCACTGAGGCCGCTGTGCAGGTGGGCCCCCAGGACTGGTGTGCACTGAGGCCGCTGTGCAGGTGGGCCCCCAGGACTGGTGTTTACTGAGGGCGCTGTGCCCGTGGGGCTCCCAGGACTGGTGTTTACTGAGGGCGCTGTGGGGGTGGGGGGCTGGTGTTTACTGAGGGCGCTGTGCCCGTGGGGTCCCCAGGACTGGTGTGCACTGAGGGCGCTGTGCGGGTGGGGGGCTGGTGTTTACTGAGGGCGCTGTGCCCGTGGGGCCCCCAGGACTGGTGTGCACTGAGGCCGCTGTGCCGGTGGGGCCCCCAGGACTGGTGTTTACTGAGGGCGCTGTGCCCGTGGGGCCCCCAGGACTGGTGTGCACTGAGGGTGCTGTGCCGGCGGGTAGATGGTCTGATGCCACAGAGCTAGAAGCTGCACTCCTGTTGTGCCCTCGCTGGGTCCTCTGCACTCTGCGTGTGTGGATTATAACCACCAGTGACCCCATGGATGTCAGCAGCTGCTCTAGGCCCTCTGTTGATCAGGTCTTAGCAAAGCCTCTATTGGGGTGATTGTACAGTGAGAACCCAGGCCAGCCTGGACGAGGTCACGTGGAGCTGGTGTGTTTGGCTTTATGTTGTATTTGCATACCATTTTAAAATCTATTTTTAAAAATGTTTAATGTGTACTTGAACAGCATGGTAACAAGGAGTGAGAGAGGGAGGAAAAATTTCAATTGATCTGCATCTGTTGGTTTACTCCCCCATGTGCCCACAAGCACAGGGGTAGGCCAGGCTGCATGCGGAATTCACGAGCTCCATCCTGGCTGCCATGGGCGTGGCAGGAACTCAGTTACTGAGCTGTCATTCCCTGCTTCCCATGATGCACGTCAGCAGGAGGTTGCTTGATCTTAGCCAAAAAGCTAGAAGTGATTTTTTGAAATGAGTTACAGAAAGAAAGATCTCCCATCCACTGGTTCACTCTCCAAGTGGCCACAAAGCCAGAACTGGGCTGACCGGGAGCCAGGCGCCTCCTTGTAGGTCTTCCACATGGAGGTGAGGGGCCCCAGAGACTTGGGCTGTTCTCCACTGCTTTTCCAGGCCACAAGCAGGGAGCTGGACAGGAAGTAGAGCTGCCAGCACATGAACTGGTGCCCATATGGGATGCTGGCATTGCAGGCAGAAGCTCAGCCTGCTACGGCACAGCACTGCCCCAGGAGGCTGGATCAGAGACAAGGGAGGTAGTCCCATGGTGGTCCCACGCCCACCTCGTCCTTTACCGTTAGCCTGCTTATGTCTTTGATGTTTATACTTAAAGTGGATTTTTTATAGGTAGTTTGTAGTTGAGTTTGCTGTTTTAAAATACGGTCTTTCTCTACCTTTTAAATGATACATTTAAATGATTTTCATTTATTATGATTACTGACAGCTATCAGAGTCTGTCCTCACATGATCCTGTATTGATTTCATGTAACTTGTAAGAACCATGTGGGGGCACTTCAGAAGGTCCATGGACAAGATGCGAGTTACTGGTTAATTTGTAAAGAATCTACATGTAGATTTTTTTTTTAAGATTTATTTATTTTTGTTGGAATGGCAGGTATACAGAGAGGAGGAGAGACACAGAGGAAGATCTTCTATCTGCTGGTTCATTCCCCAAGTGGCCACAACGGCCAGAGCTGAGGTGATCTGAAGCCAGGAGCCAGGAGCTTCTTCCGGGTTTCCCACATGGGTGCAGGGTCCCAAGGTTTTGGGCTCAATTGCTTTCCTAGGCCACCAGCAGGGAGCTGGATGGGAAGCGGGAGATTAGAACCAGCGCCCATACGGCAGCCCCGTGTGTACAAAACGAGGACTTTAGCCACTAGGCTACCACACTGGGCCCTACACATCGATTTTTAAAAATAATACCTTTCTAAAGACATCTCATATGCATCAATTTAAAATACTTTGGGGTGCTCACACTGGAACAGTAAAGGTTAAGTTACCTGTGGCACTGGTACCCTGTTTGAGCCCATTTGAATCCCAGCTGCTCCACTTCTGATCCAGCTCCCTGCTAAGCACCTGGGAGAGCAGCAGAGGGTGCCCGGCGTGCTAGGTCCCTCACGGGAGACCCAGGGAGGCTCCTGGCTTTGCGGCCCTGGCTGCTGCCGTCATCCGGAGAGCGAGCCAGTGGGTGGAAGGTCTGTGTCTTCTTTCTGTCTCTGACTCTACCTTGGGAACGAGTGAATGGGCACAGCGCTCGTCTTTCAGTTCCATTTCCCACAGACTTTGTGAGCACATCTAGTAGTAGCATCCTTATTTACTCCTGGTTTTTATGTTGCTGTTATCACACATTTTACTTATATATATGTGACAAATCCTATAATCTGTTGTTTTTGTTCAGTCAGATACTTAAAAAAAATTTTTTTTTTTAAATTTTATTAGGAAGATTTACAGAGAGGAGAGAGAGAGAAAAATCTTCCACTCACTGGTTCACTCCCAGGTGGCGTCAATGGCCAGGGCTGAGCCAGGCTGAAGCCAGGAGCCTCTCCCGGGTCTCCCACGTGGGTGCAGGGTCCCAAGGCTCTGGGCCGTCCTCACTGCCTTCGCAGGTCACAGGCAGGGAGCTGGGTGGGAAGTGGAGCAGCCAGGATGTGAACTGGTGTCCATATGGGATTCCAGTGATGCAAGACTAGGATTTGGCCCACTGAGCCATCCTGCTGGGCCCTAGCTGGTATCTTTTAAAGATGATTAAATAGTAAGACAAATGTGGCTGCCCTTTCTAGGTCCTTCTCTCTTTTTAAGCATTTCTACCATTACTTTTGCAGAGGCTGCGATAGCTTAGGACTGAGCCAGGACAAAGCCAGGAGCCAGGGGCTTCTAGGTCTCCCACATAGGGAACAGGGCCATCTTTCCCTGCTCTTCCCAGGCCATCAGCAAGGACCTGGGTTCAAGTAGAGTTGGGACTTGAAGCACTTCACCTTTCATGTAAATAAGAGTAAATGGTTAAAGTATATATATATGTATTCATACACACGCAAACACACACACACTCACACTCACACGATGCTTGGATGGCCTCTGTTCCCTTGGTCGTTGCTTCAAACCTGCATGGTCTCGGCTGCTCTCTGCTGATGCTACCAACTCGTCAACTCCAGGTGACAGCCGCAGGACCGGACGCATCGATGACCTTTCTGGTATCCTGAGAGCCAATTGGAATGATTTAGGGAAAAATTTCCACTTTGAGAGCTGGAAAATGTAGCCAGTAAAAGGAAAAATCTTTGGTGTAATTTTTCTGATTTTAAAAAAAAGGATTATTATTTATTTGAAAGGCCTGGCATGGTGGCTCTGTGGCTAAATCCTCACTTTGCACATGTCAGGATCTCATACGGGCACCAGTTCATGTCCCGGCTGCTCCACTTTCCATCCAGCTCCCTGCTTGTGGCCTAGGAAAGCAGTGGAGGACAGCACAAAGCCTTCGTATGCTGTACCTGTGTGAGAGACCCGAAGAGACTCCCTGGCTTTGGATCAGCTCGGCTCCAGCCATTGCAGCCACTTGAGGAGTGAACCAGCTGGTGGAAGATCTTTCTCTCTGCCTCTCCTTCTCTCTGTAAATCTGCCATTCCAATAAAAATAAACGCAGTAGGATCCCATATGGGCTCCAGTTCTAATCCCGGCAGCCCCACTTCCCATCCAGCTCCCTGCTTATGGCCTGGGAAATCAGTCGAGGACGGCCCACAGCTTTGGGACTCTGCACCCACGTGGGAGACCCTGAAGAGCTCCTGACTCCTGGCTTCAGATCGACGCAGTTCCGATTGTCGCAGTCATTTGGGGAGTGAATCATTAGACAGAGGATCTTCCTCTCTGTCTCTCCTCCTCTCTGTACATCTGACTTTGCAGTAAAAATAAATAGATTTAAAAAAAAAAATATCTTTAAAAAAGAAGAAGAAGAAAAGGAATGACAGGGTGAGAGAAGGAGAGAGATCTTATCTTCTGGTTCCTCTGCAAGTGACTAGGCAGCCAGTGCTGTGACTGCAGCCAGCTGCCTCAGTCATCGGTGTGTCCTGTGCTGGTCTGTGTGCTGTGACTGCAGCCAGCTGCCTCAGTCATCGGTGTGTCCTGTGCTGGTCTGTGTGCTGTGACTGCAGCCAGCTGCCTCAGTCATCGGTGTGTCCTGTGTTGGTCTGTGTGCTGTGACTGCAGCCAGCTGCCTCAGTCATCGGTGTGTCCTGTGCTGGTCTGTGTGCTGTGACTGCAGCCAGCTGCCTCAGTCATCGGTGTGTCCTGTGCTGGTCTGTGTGCTGTGACTGCAGCCAGCTGCCTCAGTCATCGGTGTGTCCTGTGCTGGTCTGTGTGCTGTGACTGCAGCCAGCTGCCTCAGTCATCGGTGTGTCCTGTGCTGGTCTGTGTGCTGTGACTGCAGCCAGCTGCCTCAGTCATCGGTGTGTCCTGTGCTGGTCTGTGTGCTGTGACTGCAGCCAGCTGCCTCAGTCATCGGTGTGTCCTGTGCTGGTCTGTGTGCTGTGACTGCAGCCAGCTGCCTCAGTCATCGGTGTGTCCTGTGCTGGTCTGTGTGCTGTGACTGCAGCCAGCTGCCTCAGTCATCGGTGTGTCCTGTGCTGGTCTGTGTGCTGTGACTGCAGCCAGCTGCCTCAGTCATCGGTGTGTCCTGTGCTGGTCTGTGTGCTGTGACTGCAGCCAGCTGCCTCAGTCATCGGTGTGTCCTGTGCTGGTCTGTGCGCTGTGACTGCAGCCAGCTGCCTCAGTCATCGGTGTGTCCTGTGTTGGTCTGTGTGCTGCCCGGGCACACACAAGCAGAAGCTGGGTGCGTCAGCCGGGCAGAAGGGGAAGCCTCATACAGGACCCCTAGGTGGGTCAGGCAGGAGGGGAAGCCTCATACAGGACCCCTGGGTGGGTCACCCAGCAGGAGGGGAAGCCTCATACAGGACCCCTGGGTGGGTCACCCAGCAGGAGGGGAAGCTTCATACAGGACCCCTGGGTGCGTCAGGCAAGAGGGGATGCCTCATACAGGACCCCTGGGTGGGTCAGGCAGGAGGGAAAGTGCTCATACAGGACCTCTGGGTGGGTCAGACAGGAGGGGATGCCTCATACAGGACCCCTGGGTGGGTCAGGCAGGAAGGGAAGCCTCATACAGGACCCCTGGGTGGGTCAGGCAGGAGGGGATGCCTCATACAGGACCCCTGGGTGGGTCAGGCAGCCGGGCAGGAGGGGAAGCCTCATACAGGACCCCTGGGTGGGTCACCCAGCAGGAGGGGAAGCTTCATACAGGACCCCTGGGTGGGTCAGGCAGGAGGGGAAGCCTCATACAGGACCCCTGGGTGGGTCACCCAGCAGGAGGGGAAGCCTCATACAGAATCTCAGCTTCATGGGCAGAGGCTTCACCCAAGGGCCCCACAACAACCCCTTTATCTGATTTCTACAACTCAGAAGATACTATAATAATGAAGTTTTTTTTTTTTCAAAGAAGAAAAAAAGCCAGATGTACATTAGTGACACATTGGACAAGTACTTTCCTACAGCAGACTTAAAATGTTCTTTATGTTTGATGTATGTAAAATTTGTTACATGTTATATATCAAAGGTAGGAATCTTGGTCTTAAACCCATGGAAAGAGTTTTGCTTTCTGCCTTGATGTGCGTACTAATAGTGTTTAGTTTAAGTTTCTTTGGGGTGGCCCTCTGCTGTCTGTCTGTCTGGTGGCCCTCTGCTGTCTGTCTGTCTGGTGGCCCTCTGCTGTCTGTTTTTTCTTTCATCTCGTTTTCCTTGCCTTCAGCTTTTTCTTTTCTCAGTGATATAAACTAATCAGAATTCTGCCATAGACTATTGTGATTTAATAATTCCATTGTTGGATCCATTTGCCATATCCGACGTGCGTTAATTTAGAGTAACAGTAATAAAGTTCTCTATCACAGATAATCAGAAATTCAGCCTAGGTTGGAAATAACACAGTTGGAATAGTAAGGTAACATGAGTCTAAGACAAATTTGTTCTTTACCTTAATTTTTATGAGATTGTCGCTGGCGTATTACATTTGTAGTGATACAAAATAAGGGATTTACCAGTATCTAACTTAAGGAGCTCCTTGTTAACCTCTGTTTTGATGTGGTTACCACTCACTCAGCTACTCCAGTTGTGTTACACTTGGAGATGAGCTCACGGTGTGTTTCAGCCTGGCAGGTACGCTCGTGACCTGTCCGCCTCCCGACACAGCCCTGCAGCATCCAACCCAAGGAGCACGTCAGCTTTGAATTCTTCTTCTTTTTTTTTTTTTTTTACTAAAATTAGTTTAAAATATCAAAAGATTATGGGAAAAGGAAGCAATTTTCTTTTTTATTTTTTTTTAAAGATTTATTTTTATTATTTTTTCATTGGAAAGGCGGATATACAGAGAGGAGAGACAGAGAGGAAGATCTTCCGTCCGATGATTCACTCCCCAAGTGAGCGCAACGGGCCGATACTATGCCGATCCGAAGCCAGGAGCCTCTTGCGGGTCTCCCACGCGGGTGCAGGGTCCCAAAGCTTTGGGCCGTCCT
Organism: Ochotona curzoniae; assembly: GCF_017591425.1. Lineage (NCBI taxonomy): Eukaryota > Metazoa > Chordata > Mammalia > Lagomorpha > Ochotonidae > Ochotona > Ochotona curzoniae. Next base: position 2,158,236 of record NW_024467118.1, on the reverse strand, counting down.
CGACTGCTTTCCCAGGCCACAGGCAGGGAGCTGGAAGGGAAGCGGGGCTGCCGGGATTAGAACCGGCGCCCATATGGGATCCCGGGCGTGAAAGGCGAGGACCTTTAACCACTTGCGCCACCGCGCCGGGCCCAGGAAGCAATTTTCTAAGTTCTCAAAGATTTTCAATAAAGAACAGCTTATTTGATTTTTTTTCTTTTTGTCAAAAGATCTGTAATTTAATGTATACTTGTATATAACAGTTTGTTTCTCTTTTGTAGGTTCTGCCAGAAACTTCCATTTGGCCTCAATGTGAAATCAGAGTAGAAGATTCCGTCCGCGTGTATGTCGCTGCGGGAGCCCTGGGTCATGTCTGAAGAGGGAGGCCGTGCTCCCGACAGCTGAGTGCCAGCCCGGCCGAAATCCATGCTGCCCCTCGAGGTGCAGCGTCTCCCCGCCTCCCCGGAGTGACGAGCCCCACGCAGCCGCACGCAGCCGCCGCAGAGCGTGCCGTGCGCCCTAAGAATGTCGGCTACCTAGACTCATGCGCCCTGACTGTCCACTTGTGGATGCTCTGCCATCTGAAAGCTCCTCACGTCCTTCCCGGGGCCCTGTGTGTGCTGCTGAGATGTCTCTGCTTCATGCCTTGGGCCCCGTGCAGACCTGGCTGGGACAAGAGCTCGAGAAATGTGGCATCGATGCCATGATCTACACACGCTACGTCCTCAGCCTGCTGCTGCACGACGGCTGCGACTACGACCTACAGGAACAGGTACCCGACAGTCCGTGATGGCGCTCTCTGCCAGAGGGCAGAACGTTCTCCAGAACGTGCCCCATGTGGGCGGTACTGACTGACCTGGCCAGACACAGGTGTGAGTGAGGTGTGCCGTTCGGTACAGTCAGCTCAGTTCCTTCTGCCTCGGCCAGGCACTCTCTGTGTCCCTTGCAGTTGGGCTTGTCAGGGAACTGACCGCTGGCCGCCCTGGAGCAGTGCCCCAGAGGCTTGGTTCTGGCTCTTACACAAGTGAGAGGCTGTGACACTTAAACACTGAGTCAGCTGTCCTTATTCTGAAGTTTAAGACTACGTTTTATCTTCAAGAATGAAGTTACACAGCTTGTTAATTACAATGACAGGATAGGAGGTTTGGGAAGGCATGTAACTTTGCTGTAAGTCCAGGTCCGTCATTGTGCTTCTTGTTTGAGTGAACGACCTGCCAAACGCAGTTCTTGGGGAGAATGTCAACTTTGGTCTGACTATCCAGGACCAAGTACAGTGTGACATGCCGGAGGGGAGTCACCAACAGTGAATGGACTGGCTCTCTGGTTGTCCCTCTCAGAATTCCATGTGGAATCTTGGCGTGTTTCTGGACCATTGGTGGCAAGAAGGGGTATTTTGTGGACAGTGCTTGTGGTTTTAAGCCATTGTCACCAACATTGAAGGGAACAACAAGGATTGATTTGCAAACCACAAAAATGGCCTGCAAGTTTGATGGCCAGTGGGCACTGAGGGCTCGCCAGGCACTTCAGCATTCCTCAGGGTTGGTCTTGTAGTTGCCAGCTGCAGACAGCGGCATCGCGCCTCCCCTCACACGTTACTCCTTCGTTGGGAGATTCCGGCCATGTAGAGTCTCGAGGAAAGTGACTTAGGATCTAATAATTAGATGTGTTTGCACATAGAAGTTTCCTTATCGTCATTTTTCTAGTAAGCGTAGAGTTTTTTTTTTTTTTAATTTATATATTTGAAAGCCTGAGTTACAGAGAGAAAGGAGAGAAAGAGAGCGAAGTCTTCCATCCACTGTTTCATTTCCCAAATGGCCCTGATGGCCAGAGCTAGACCAGTCTGAAGCCAGGAGTCAGAATCTTCTTCTGGGTCTCCCACGCGCAGGGGCCCAGGTATTTGGGCCATTTTCTGCCTTCCCAGGTGCATTAACAGGGGGGTGGATGGGAAATGGAGCACTCAGGACTTGAACTGGTACCCATATAGGATGCTGGAGATGCAGTTAGATGCTTAACCTGGCCCCAGCACTGGCCCCAGATGTACTTCTATAGGGACAAGTAAAATAAAACCTACAGTCATGAAATAACTTCTGCTTTCAGAAATGAAGATGCTTCCTGAAGTTCAGAAATTGTATGCTTTAGTTGTAAACACGTGCTCACAGCAAATGAATATTTATTAGGGGTTTAATATAGCTTTTCATTTCTTTGCATATATTAGCCATTTCACTCTAGCATATCCAATGAACACAAACATAAAGACTGAACTAAGACCTGAATGCCTGCACTCACTCAGTGGCTGTGCCCCTGTCTCTTGGCAGATGGAGTCAGGCAGCGTGAGGACTCTGCGTGTCTGCAGCTTGTGCTTGGTCTCCCTCAGAGTTCCGGCTCACTTCGGGCGAGTGAGCATGTGACAAGCCCTCGAATGCTTCTTCATGGAACCCAAGCGTAGAGTGCTCAGGAGCAGAAACTGACAGTGACACTCATTTCAGGAAGACAGTTAACCCCGTGTTACTTTTCCCTGCAGTTATGGTCACTTTTTGTTTTTTTAACATTTATTTGTTTGAAATAGTTGCGAAGAGAGAAAGACAGAAAGAGAGCTTTTATCCACTGGTTCACTGCCCAAATAGCTGGACAGTCTGAAGCCTGGAGCTCGGAGCTTCTTCCACTTCTCCCGAATGGGCGCAGGGACCCAAGCTCCTGGGCCACCGTCCACTGCTTTCCCAGGCACTTTGGCAAGGAGCTGGTTTGGAAGTGGAGCAGCTGGGACACACACTGGCCCCTTTATGGGATGCTGCATCATGAGCAACAGCTTCAGCCACTGCACGCTGTGCTGGCCCCAGGGTCACCTTTAAAGGTTAGAAACATGCACTATGCACAGTTCAGGGCCAAGGACGGCCTCGGCGTGGCCCCACAGTGCAGTGAAGGCCTCGCCTGGCAGGGCCAAGGACAGCCTCGGCGTGGCCCCACAGTGCAGTGAAGGCCTCGCCTGGCAGGGCCAAGGACAGCCTCGGCGTGGCCCCACAGTGCAGTGAAGGCCTCGCCTGGCAGGGCCAAGGACGGCCTCGGCGTGGCCCCACAGTGCAGTGAAGGCCCCGCCTGGCAGGGCCAAGGACGGTCTCGGCGTGGCCCCACAGTGCAGAGCTGACCCCTGTGTGTGCTGGGCTGAGCGCCTGGCCTTGGCTCCCCTTCTGGGTGTCCTGGGATCTCCATCCAGCCCCTGCTTGCACTTAGATAGCTTGAAGGCTGCTGTTCAACCCTGGTCGTATGTCCTGCATCCAGTATGTCACTTTTCCAAGTCTTAGTTAAAATACACACATGAAAACTCTTGGACTTTGAAGCCAACTTTGTGCCTGGACTTGGTCTCAGCTGTGCAGCTGGGCAGACCATGCCCTTGATGGAGGCAGAGTAGCCAGGCGGCTTCACCTGTGGACCTCTGGCATGGCATGTCAGTGTGTGCTTACAGAGAGCAGCTTTTTTATTTCCCTAACTTTCTTCTTGCATTCTGTCTTTCCTCTCTTTTGCCACAATCACTGTGTCCTGACGAGTAGTCTTGGTTCATCAGGAATTCACTGATCTTTGTTGTTGTTGAAGATTTGTTTATTTGTATTGGAAAGGCAGAGTCACAGAGTAAAGCAGAGACAATAAGAAAGATCTTCCATTTCCTGGTTCACTTCTCAAGGGATGCAGCAGTCAGAGCTGGACCTATCTGAAGCCAGGAGCTGGGACTTCCTCCAGGTCTGCCATGCAGGTGTATGGGCTAAGGCCCTGGGCCGTCCTCTCCTGCTTTCCCAGGCCACAGCAGGGAGCTGGATGGGAAGCGGGGCAGTGCTTCTATGGGATGCCAGGGCTTCAAGATGGAGAATTAGCCTGTTGAGACACCATGCTAACCCCTGTTGATTTTTTTTTAGATGATTTTTTTCCTCATTTTTTCCCCATTATTCAAAACCCAGGCCAACTTTGTCCACATTTGATGATTTCCAGTGACAGCAGTGTCCCCTCCCAACAGGAGCGTATTCCTAGCGGAGAGTTCTGTGTCCTGCCTGATGGTGACATCCCCTGGGCGGAAACCGCGGGCTTTCATCTGGAGAATTGTTAGTGTTTTCTCGTGCGGTGCTTCCACGTGTCAGATTAACAGAACTCTGTACTCGTCATTTGGTCTCCTGTGGGTAACGCTGTCACGTTCGCTCTGTTTCTGTCTTGGCTTCTCTCCATGCCCACCTGTGAATAAATCAGTGTGTGTAAGTAAGGACTCGCTCCTGGATAGCCACAGGACGACTCACGTCCATGTGGGCTCTAGCACGCAGGCAGTACCCAGCAGTGTTCTCGCTGCAGTGCACTGTCATCTCAGCCTGTGTCGTCAGCTTGACCTGTCACATGTGTGTAATCTAATCTAGAATAGTTCTGTGTTGTTCCCTCGTGTCCTGTGACATGGATACTTTTGGAGAGTCCAGGCCAGTTTTTTTCCAAAATGCCTCTGACTTGGGGTCTCCTGGATGCTTCTTTGTATTTAGACTGCTCATGGTGAGGACAGTCGAGTTCCCTTGGCGGGGAGGTTTCCTTCTTAGATGTTGCGTCAGATGGTACGTCCAGCGGTCCATTTGGTTGTTGGTGGTCCTTCCCTTGTAGCCAGCGAGTGCAGGGAGAGTGGCTGTTGCGCTGGCTGCATCCGTGGTTCCAGCCTGAAGCAGCTGCTGCTGTGGCGTGCTGTAGTTACCCCTGTATGTGCTGCTGTAGCACCTTCTTCCAGTCAGCAGCCTGAGCCCGGCACCGCGGCAGAGCAGTGTCAGGCCGTTGCCTGGGATGCTGCTGTCCCGTACAGCACGGGGTCGAGTCCCACATGTTCCACTTCAGTCCAGCACCCTGCTAACATGTCTGGGGACACACAGCGGAAGATGGCCAGAGTGCTTGGGCCTTCTGCCATCCACGTGGGAAACCTGGCTGGAGTTTCTGGCTCCTGGCTTGGACCCCAGCCAACTCTAGCTGCCCTAGCCGTTTGAGGAGTCACCAGTGAGCAGAAGGGCCCTTTGTCTGTCACTCTGCCTCCAAGCAGGACAGACAGACATGGCCCCTGTAGCCTTTCTGGACATTACCGTGACGCAGTTGGGCTGACAGAGTCCAGTGGCAGTTACTTCTATTTCTTTGTCACATGTTGACTAGCTTTAAAAAAATGGTAATTTGGGGAAGTTAAAGTAAAAAATCAGGGCTGGAGCAGTGGTTCAACAGGCTGATTCTTTGCCGACCAGTGCTCCCTCTGGGTGCTGATTGTGTCCTGGCTGCTCCACTTCCCATTCAGCTCCCTGCTGTGACCTGGGAAGGCAGTGGAGGACGGCCCAGAGCCTTGGGGTCCTGCACCCACGAGGGAGACCTGGAGGAGGCTCCTCGCTTTGGGTCAGCTTGGCTGTGGCCATTGCAGCCGTTTGGAGAGTGAACCAGTAGGTAGAAAATCTGTGTGTGTGCCTTTCTCTGTATATCTGCCTTTCCAATAAATAAATCTTTTTTTAAAAGTAAGAATCGGGCCCGGCGCGGTGGCGCAAGTGGCTAAGTCCTCGCCTAGCACGCCCGGGATCCCATATGGGCGCCGGTTCTAATCCCGGCAGCCCCGCTTCCCTTCCAGCTCCCTGCCTGTGGCCTGCGAAAGCAGTCGAGGACGGCCCAAAGCTTTGGGAACCTGCACCCATGTGGGAGACCCGGAAGAGGCTCCTGGCTTCGGATCGGCATAGTATCGACCCGTTGCGCTCACTTGGGGAGTGAATCATCGGACGGAAGATCTTCCTCTCTGTCTCTCCTCTCTGTATATCCGCCTTTCCAATGAAAAAATAATAAAAATAAATCTTTAAAAAAAAAAAAATAAGTAAGAATCATTTGATAATACATATAAGTAAAATGACCTGGATTTGTTCACCAAAAGTATAATGTGGAAAGATTCTACATACAACTAAGAGGTTAGTATTTTTTAAACTTCCACATTTGTTGATTGGTTAATTTGTGTATGAAAGTGCTAACCTATTTGCTGAAATTTCTTTTAGTTAAATTCTGAATTGTTTGGGTTTCTTGCAACTAAAGCATATATATATATATTTTTTTAAAGATTTATTTTTATTATTTTTTCATTGGAAAGGCGGATATACAGAGAGGAGAGACAGAGAGGAAGATCTTCCGTCCGATGATTCACTCCCCAAGTGAGCGCAACAGTCGATGCTATGCCGATCCGAAGCCAGGAGCCTCTTGCGGGTCTCCCACGCGGGTGCAGGTTCCCAAAGCTTTGGGGCGTCCTCGACTGCTTTCCCAGGCCACAAGCAGGGAGCTGGAAGGGAAGCGGGGCTGCCGGGATTAGAACCGGCGCCCATATGGGATCCCGGGCGTGCAAGGTGAGGACCTTAACCACTTGCGCCACCGCGCCGGGCCCAAGCATATATATATTTTTAACAGTGTCAGAGCTGGTATGTTTGAAATTAATGAAGCCAAGCATTTTCCTACACACTTGGGGATCACCCTGAATAAAAACCTTAGCTGTAGAATTAAGCTTAAAACTATTTCCTGTCAGGTTTAAAATTATTTCATGTTAAAAGAAATGCAAGATTTTATACCTTAGCAATATGAGACTGAAAGTAGGAGTTAGTGCTAATGATAGGTATATAAATTTACTTCTTTTTAGTCTGCCATCTTAGTGTTTTTATATGTAGAATCTTTCCATAGAATAGATTCTGGGGCCCAGCAAGATGGCTCAGTAGCTAAATCCTCACCTTGCAAGCTGCAGGATCCCATATGGGTGCTGATTTGTGTTCTAGCTGCTCCACTTCCCATCCAGCTCCTGGCCTGTGGCCTGGGAAAACAGCAGAGGATGGTCCAAAGCCTTGGGACCCTGCATCCAAGTGGGAGACCCCAAAGAAGCCTCTGGCTTTGCATCAACTCAGCTCTGGTCGTGGAGGCCACTTGGGGAGAAAGGTGGAAGATCTTTCTCTTTTTCTTTCAGTGTGTAAAGTTGCCTTTCCTATATAATTAAATCTTTTTTTTAAACATAAAAAGAACAGAGATTCTGTGTATAAATATTTCTGGGGCGGATGCTGAGGGCGTATCAGTTAAATTCCCACCTGGGGCCCGGGCATCCCACATGAACACCTGTTCGTGTCCTGGCTGCTCCGCTTCCCAGCCAGCTCCCTGCTAAAGTGTCTGGGAAAGCAGTGGAATCCTTGGGCTCCTGCACACACGAGGGAGACCTGCTAGATGCTCCTGGCTCCCAGCTTACAGCTTGCTCGGCTGTAGCACCAGGGCCATGTGTGGAGTGAGTCAGCAGACGGATTGTCTCTCCGTCCTTTCTTTTTAACTCTAACTTCCAAATACATAACTAACCTTTAAAAAAAAAAAAACCAGAACTTCTCGTTTTGACCCTGTTAAGTGAAATGTGAGTGCTCAGGTTGTGTGTGGCTGACCTGGTCAGCTCAGGTCTGTGCAGAGGGGCCTGGCCCGGCGGCAGCAGGGGTGTCAGCTGTGTCCTCACAGGAGGAAGAAGGGATGCCATGTGCAAGGTAGCAGAAGAGAGTGTGGCAAGAGAGCCAGTGAAGGGCAGCAGGAGGCAGTTCTGAGGAAGCTGATGTGCTAGAGGAGGGCCTGGAGATGTGGTCTCACGCCGCACGGCATGCAGGGCCCGACAGCGCTGTGCAGGCTGGCATGGCTGCCTTGGAGGCTCAGCCGGGGAGAACACCAGTGTGGTCCAGGATCGTGGGGAAACAGTGGGTGGAGCCTAACTGTCCTTGTTAGTCTGGAGCTACTGAGTTTTTTTAATAAATATTTTTGAGACTGTGTTGCCATCTGCTGGTTCACTGCCCAGAGGCCTTAAAGGCCCAGAGAGGCAGCCCAGGCCTCCAGCAATGGGCAGAGACACGAACGCTTGTGCCGTCTCTGCCGCCTGCCAGAGCTTGCCTTGGCAGTGCCCGGTGACTGGCATCAGACAGGGAGTGCGTCTGTCCTTGCTGTACATGGCAGGATATGCTCGCTTCTCTGCCCGCCGGGAGCCCACGCCCGGAAGCCCCTCCCAGCGAGGGGCAGCTCCTCGTGGGGCGAGAGGCCAGCAGACTCATCACTCCGTGCGTTCCCGTTCCCAGCAGATGGGGGACCCCTACACTGTGCGCAGCAGAAACTGAGTCAAGGGCCCCTTCCCTGGATGTCCTTGTGGTCCGAGGGATGGAGTCAGCTGCTAGGTGTCCAGACAGCTGGGCCTGGAGATAGAGCTGGTGCTCATGCCACCGGCCACATCAGCCTTGGGCCACTCAGGGCCTGCTCACAGGAAGGTGTGGGGAGCCGCAGCCGAGCAGCTGTCCGTCTCCCTGTTGGTGGAAGGCAGGACAAGGCCTCGGCCGAGCTCCAGCTCCGGGCTCCTGCTCCTCAGTGCCCCTCGGCATCCCTGCGGGATGTGGCCTGCCACGCCTCCAGCAACGTCCGCTTGCTCGTCTGCAAGATGACAACTGACAGACAGATCCCACCGGGGTTTACAGTTCCCAGTGACTGCCTGGCACAGGCACAGTAAGTGTGTAGTTGTGGGCTTAAACTTACACAGAGTAGAAGACTAAAGAGATACAAAATTATTAACATAGAAACATTTTGGGTCTTTGTAAATTATACTATTTTTAAAGCTGGTTATTCAGTGTTATTAAATGTAGATTAAATAATGAGAGGTTCACACAACACTTGAGGCAAGGCAGAAAACAGAACAAGGGAGCTCTCAAATGAAGGTGAAGAACAGGGTACAAAACCCTAAATGCAGTGTGCTGTTGCTTGGCGCTTCTGCTACAAATGTGAAGTTTCTTAATTCAACCACAGGGCTGGATAGCACTTGTGTGCAAAGTGTACTGTGCTGTAAATCTTTCTAACTAGCATGGTTTGACTCACGTAATATTCCATGTGGTCTCCTGTTTTGTCAGAAGACAAGAACGGAGGCCGGGTGTTTGCTGTAACAGTTCGCAGCGCGGCCCTGCCACGTCTCTTGTTGGTGGCCTTGGGTCAAGTGCTGGCTCCACGGCTGAGTCAGGCTTTTCCGTAGGCGATGGCTCTGACGGGCGGGGCCTGCCGTGTGAGAGACACTGGCAGTGTCAGCGCTAAGCTCGGTGTGGTCCAGCCCCTGGTGCTGCAGAGCGAGCCAGCGGGCAGGAGAGCTCTCAGGTTTTTGTTTCTTTCTGTCTGCCTTTCAAATGAAATAAATACAGTATGTTTCAAAGTGAAACCGCAGGGCCAGTGTTGTGGTACAGATGCCCACCTCTCAGTCGGTGTCACTAAGACCTGGCTGCTGCTCCACCTGTGTGTGTGTCTGTGGCCCCCATTTATATAAACTCTGCCTTCCAAATTAAAACAAACAGATAAGCCCCTTTTAAAGAAGTAAAATCCTGGGACTGGGCTTGTAACGAGTAGGTAATGCTAGCACTCCATGTGAGCAGAGTTTGGGTCCTGGCTCACCAACCTTCCATCTAGCTCTCTGCTCATGTGCCTGGGAAAGCAGCGGCTGGTGGCCCAAGTGCTTGGTCCTGGCTGCCCAAGTGGCTCAGCCCCGGCCACTGCAGCTATTTGAAAAGTGAACCAGCAGATGGAGGACCTGGCTGTCTCTCTCTGACTTCGGTGTTCAAGCAAATAAAATTAGATTTTTAATGGGTTCCTTATTTCCCCATGAATTTGCAGTGGACATACTGCCATTCTAGAATGCAGCGTTTGCAGGGCTGGACAGAGAGCACGGCTGACTTACATATCTCTACACTTCACTTGAGACACATTCACTCAGTTTTCACTTTAGAGTAATTAAACTACAACATATTCACATGCTGAAATGCAAAAATCAAGGAAAGAATGCAGCAGAATATTATAAATGCTTTTTAAGCATTTGGTATGTTCAATTAAACTCATTCTTACAGATTAATGTTAACATTGGGCAATATCTGATCATGTGAAGACATTTTCAGAGATAAAAGTATGTGCTTTTTTTAAAAAAAGATTTATTTTTATTGCAAAATCAGATATACAGAGAGGAGGAGAGACAGGGAGGAAGATCTTCCATCTGATGATTCACTCCCTAAGTGAGTGCAACAGCTGGTACTGAGCTGATCCGAAGCCAGGAACCTCCTCTGGGTCTCCCACACAGGTGCAGGGTCCCAAGGCTTTGGGCTGTCCTCAACTGCTTTCCCAGGCCACAAGCAGGGAGCAGGATGGGATCTGGGGCCACCGGGATTAGAACCAGTGTCTATATCCTGGTGTGTACGAGGCAAGGACTTTAGCCGCTAGGTTACCGTGCTGGACTTGAGTGCTGCTTCATCTTAAAAAGAACTCAGGTAGAGCCCTGGGGGCGGGGGGTCCATCAGGGCTTGGGTCACCTAGCCCGGGCCCTTGGGACAACCAGCAAGTGGGGTGCCTGGCCCAGGTCCTTGGCCTCACCTGCAAGAATAGGCCCTCCTGAATGAACAAGGTGGAGCAGTGGGCACAGACCCCGATGCCCATGGAGAATATGGCAGTCTGTTTGGTACCATCACAGAAGAAGAACAGGGCAGATTGGATGAGCAGCCAGCCAAACAGTGACAGCAAAACCTGGGTGAGTGGAGACCCGAGGCTGACCATGCCAGCCAGTGGGCACTGGGAGGACTGCGTCACCCTTGGATCGGCGAAATCAACAGCACTCAGATCTATCCAAACTGCCTGGGCAGAACCCTCGGAACACGCACCATAGTGGGCCCTGGGCTGGTATCGGGTGGCCGTTCACCGTCCCTGGGTACTCCGACATTTGGGAGACTAGATGTGGCTTCCCCCTTTATTTCTGCCTTACCCCTAGAATCAAGAAGAAATAGCAAATTTGGAACTAATAATTTCACCCATTTATCCTTTCCATCCTGATTAACTATGTAATTACCATGAAAAATAAAAGGAACTGACATAGACGAAGGATTTGTAGTAACACAGGGTAGTGCTTGCAGTCCAGCAGTGGAATCAGCCTGCTATGCTACCGCGTCAGCCCCCACGTGTGTGTGAAAAGCATCTGGAGGCAGAGATGCCTGCTGCGCCGTATCTACTTCGCAGTCGGCTAGTCTCCATCATACAGTTCATCTGTGAGAGTGTGTGTGTACAGGGTCACTGGTGTGTCTGTTTTGTATTTTACATGCATGTCACCTAAGAGCGAACACATGATATTTGGTCCTTTGGGACTGGCTTATTTCACTGAGCACAATGGTCTCTGTACCTTGACAGTATGACACTAGGTTTTCCACTGTTGCCTAAACCTCCTGGGCCACGCTGTGTTACACAGCAGGATGCTGGAGTTGTGACTGTTGCTGAAGGGCTGTACTGCTGTGATACTGTGAGGGAATGGACAGGGAAATCCCTGCACCTGCAAAACTGTGTTATGGAAAATAATAGCAATTTAATGATACAAAAAATATGTAGTTAAAAAAAGACATACATGAACGGCTGGGAGAGGCATGCTGAGTGGCTTTTCCCGGGGCTGGTACAGTGCCGCAGCGGCTAATCCCCGTCGGAGACTCCGTCATCCGTAGGGGGCCAGTTTGTGTCCCAGCTGTTCCACTTGGGATCCAGCCCCCTGCTTACATCTGAGGCCCCGGGGGAAGCTGCTGGCTCCCTGCTTTGGGTCAGCTCAGCTCTGGCTGTTGCGGCCATTTGGTAAGTGAACTAGCGGACAGGAGATCTTACCCCTATGTCTCTCCTTCTAAAATAAAAAGATTTACAGGGAAAAGGAGAGGCAGAAAGCAGTCTTCTGTTCACTGGTTCACTCCCCAAATGGCCACAGTGGCCAGAGCAGACCCAAGGCAGGAGCCAGGAGCTTCTTCCTGGTCTCCCACACGGGTGGGTGCGGGGTCCCACGGCTTTGGGCTGTCCTTTACTGCTTTCACATCCCTGTGCACAGAGCCGGATGGGAAGTGGAGCAGCCAGGACACGAACTGATGCCATATGGGATGCTGGTGCTTGACAGTAAAGGATTAGCCTGTTGAGCCATGGTGCCAGCCCCTCTTTTTAGGGAAAAAAGAAACAAAAGGAAGGAACGAAAGGAAGGAAGGAAAGGAAGAAGGGAAAGTAGTTTTTCCTTGAGCAGTAGCAGCCTGGGTGGTTTATTTTTTGAATGTCTTTCAAGTTTTTATTCGGTGCTTATGTAGTTGAGGAAAATAAAATCATTTCAAAATGTCTTATGTGTATTTGTTGATTTTTTTAGACTACAGAAAGAAATATGGATTTGGCTGCAAAATACCAAATTCTGCTCGTAGCCTGGATGCTCGCTGAAGAGCAGGAAGTAGAGAAGAAATCATATATGAGTGTGTGTAACTTAGAATTTACGCTGAGATTTAGTTTTCATTTGCTCACAGATGTCTGAGTTGTTCAGCAGGTGGCAGTTTCTTTAGCTGCTCATATTTGTTGAGGTCATAAGCGATGATTAAACAGCACACCTGCTGGTTGGATGATCCTGGGTACGGGCGGTCTCTTAGTGGTGGGTAGCTCTGGAGGGAGCCGTGTGAGGAGGAAGCGGTTACTTTGTCTTTGTTTAACCTGGTGTCGTCTTGTTGCAGGAGAATGACATCTTCCGGGGCTGGGAAAAAGGAGCTTGTAAGAAGTGGGGGAAGAGTAAGAAGAGGTGCCCCGATCTGACTCTGGAGGAGAGGAAGAAGCAGGCTGCTGTGCAGTGTCTCCGCTCGGCCTCGGATGAAGTAAGCTCGCGCTTTGTGCTTCCGGCGAGCCCCCAGCCTGCGTGCCACCGTGTCGTGCACAGTGCTGTCCCCCGTGCCGCCGTGTCATGCACAGCGCTGTCCCCCAGGCCTCCGTGTCGTGCACAGCGCTGTCCCCCGGGCCGCCGTGTCGTGCACAGCACTGTCCCCCGGGCCTCCGTGGGTGCAAGGCAAGGACTTTAGCCACTAGGCTACTGTGCTGGACCTATAACTCTGCCTTTCAAATAATGCTTTAACTAACACACACACACACACACACACACACTCTCTCTCTCTCTCTCTCTGTCCCTCTCTCTCTCTGTCCAGGGATCTCTCACTAAAATCAAGTGCTGAAAGTAGACAGGTCCCGGCAGGGACCTCCATGTGGTTGCAGTCACTTTGTCCAGTGACCAGGGTCTCTTGTTTGCTACTCTTGCTGGCTTTCTCTGCTCTGCTACATGCGGAGTGCAGGGTCGCTCCAGCCCTCTCCTCACTGGTAACGGCTGCAGTGTCCGGGCCTTCCGGTGGGAGGGAACCCAACTGGCATGGGTTGGACCAGGTGTCCACTCAGTTTGAATTGAGCGGAGCTTCACCCTGAGGCAGTGGTCGCAGGGAAGGCATGGCTGGATGGTTAGCCCAGAGTGCTTTCTGCATGCCACGGAGGCGGGGAAGCCTTAGACGAGCCTTAGAACTTAGACGAGAATTCGGAATGCGATGGCTTTCATCTGACCCAGCCCTGGCCTTTGCAACCCAGGAGATACTGTCTTTCAGATGATCACGTTGCTGTATTTTTTCCTTTGCTGTGAGGCTGCAAGGTGTTCACCTGTGCCCTGGTGGTGTTCCAAGTTCCAGTCCAAGGACCTTGACGTTCTTGGGAATTGGACAGTAAGGTGTGAAATTCTTATCTGCATGTGCAGCCCAGGGCATTCAGAGCGTTTGTGGCCTCCCTCAGGCAGGGACGCTGTAGTGAGGACCAGGGCACCTGGCAGCCCCTGGCTGACGTAAGAACGGTGTCCTGCCCGTGTAACGACGTGTGGGTTAAGTCAGCAAGATTCTGCTTGGAAGCTAGGACCGATGACGTGGCAGTTGTTTCCTGTGGATGCTAAGGTGGAGGCTGAGTGAAGTGGTGCCTGTCGGCCTCCCCGGCCAGTGCTGGCCTGGTCCTCGTTGCATCCCGTCACTGCTAAGGACTAGCACACAGCCGGCCTACCTTTTCTGAAGCCTTGGCTGCTGCCGCTGTGTAACAGGGTGAAGGCCTGTGCTCTTTATTTAAATGAAAGGTGGGGTGACGGGGCCTGGGGTGCCTTCCGTTCAGGTGACCACAATAGCTGGGACTTGGAACTCCGTCTTGGTCTGCCACAGGAATGGTGAGGGCCCAAGCACACTGACTACCCGGCACACAGCAAGGAGTTGGATTGAAAGTGGGGCAGCTGAGATTAAAACTGCCACTCTGATGAGGGAGGCCAGTGTTGCAGGTGCCAGCTTAACTTGCTGGGCCACAGCGCAGGCCGTCCTGGCATACATTGTAGCTTTTCTCCATGATTGTGCAGCTTGGCCGCCTTCCTCCAGGAAACTTCCCAAGTGCTTGTGTCTGTGATGCTTCATTCATCCTCCCGGCCTGGGGAGAGAATGTGGGGAAACCTGGAGGCAGCCGGGTTGACGTGTGTGTGCACGTGTATTGCTGGTTTTTTAAGGTTTCTTCGCCTCTCTGAAGGACTGAATGACAGGCAGGAACACATTTTGCATCAGCTGGTTTACTTTCCCAACACCAAACAGCTAGGTTCTGGCCAGGCGCTCCATCCCGGTATCCCACGTGGCAGGAATCCAGACACTTGGGCCACTGTTTGCTGCCTCCCAGGTACGTTGTGAGGAAACTGAGTCACAAGTGGTAGCAACATGGACAGGGAACCCTCGTGTGGGATGTGCCCTTCCAAGTGGCAGCCTAACCCACTGAGTCGTAGCAGTGGTCCCAGGCAGGTCTGTGGCTCCTCTGGGCAAGGATGCCAACCACAGCCTTCATGCAGGTGCTGTGGCGGGAGACACATTTTGTTTTTTGAGTTTTTAAAAGTTTGGATCCCTTCCCTGGGCACTGAGGGTATGAATTTGTGAATCCTTTATTGAGTCTCCTTTCTCAGCACTCTGTCGTTGTTGGCTTAACTTGCAAATTTACTTTTTAAAAATCTGATATATCCTATCTACCAGGCTACTCCACAGATATTTCCAAAGCCAGAAACCAGAGCTCACGTGGGTGGCAGGAACCCCTGTTGTTGAGCCATCACCTGCTCCCTTCTGGGCCGGTGTTAGCAAGAAGCTGGAATTGGAAATGTAGCCAGACCCCGACCTCAAGCCTGGACATCGTGGGCTTTGGCTGTCTCACGCCGTGTCTCAACTGCTACGCCAAATGCCCATCCATCGTTGTAAATTTTTAAAGAGTTGCACGCGGTCACTGGGTCTCTCCCACTGGTCTTTCAGCTCATCTAAGAGAAGTGTGGAGAGGGTGGAGCTCGACACAGGGGCATTTGGGAGCCTTGGCCTGCCAACAGCTTCATGACAGAGGAGCCCAAGGCTCAGTGTCTTAGAGCAGACATTTTATTTGCTTTGGATACTGTGGGTTAGCCAGGACTCAACTGGAGGTTCTGTGCTGGCCAAGTGACATCACTGTGGCCTTCGGGGCTCATAGATTAGCATGGCAGGAGGCCGGGTGTCCCCTTCATTGTCGCGTCCTGGCATGCCATGGCCAGGAGTGAGTGACGGAGCCCCAGCTTGTCAGGATGCCTGAGGCAGGAACAGGAAACTAGACAAACTGGTGGGTTTGTGTCCCATGGGCAGGAGAGTATGTGCTATTGTGAGAAGAAGATTGCTACAAAAAGATTACAGTATTCAAGGAACAAGCAAAATAATAGTCATGAAAGACTCCACAGAAGTTTGGGAGATTCAGGAAGGAAATCTCCCAAGTTAGGACTAGGTCGAGGAAGTTCAGGGCCAGCTACTAGGGAGTCACGTGTCCCAGCTGTGAGGCTGGAAGTTAGGCTGGGGAAATGATTGATGAGGGGTCCTGTGGGGGTCCACATGGAAAGGACAGGTGTGTTCCCAGCATGTCACAGGCCTGGGGGTCCTTCTGCGGCCGTAGGAAGGCTGACCTGTGAGATGGGTGACGGCGAGGAGCGACGAGGAGGCAGAGTACAGCAGACTGTGTTCCATCCCGAGAAGGATGGGCAGTGTGGATAGGCTGGAGAGATGGGAAACGACGGGAGTTTTTCAGGGGAACATGCAAGATTGTTTTCAGAAGACCCTGGCCCCGAGGTGCAGTGCTGGACAGGGCTCAGTCTGCACCCACTGTCGCTGTCTCCACCCCGACCCACAGCCAAGGAGCAGAGCATGTGGCAGGAGCCAGGCCCAGAGCTGAATGGAGATCCAGCAAGGGTAGTTAATTACCATTGTCACTCCTCCACCTCAGACTCAAATTGTGACAAAAACAAAAGGCCTGAGTTGGGACACCCACATCCCACCTCAGTGCTGGGGCTGCAGACCACTGCCCATGGAGGCCTCCACTGCCATGCTGCAGACCCAGCTCCACTTCTGCTCCCAGCTTCCCACCAGGGCCCTCCTTGCCATGCTGCAGACCCAGCTCCACTTCTGCTCCCAGCTTCCCAAGGCCCTTCTTGCCATGCTGCAGACCCAGCTCCACTTCTGCTCCCAGCTTCCCAAGGCCCTTCCTGCCATGCTGCAGACCCAGCTCCACTTCTGCTCCCAGATTCCTGCAGAGGCCCTCCCTGCCAAGCAGCAGTTGGTGTCTCCGTGTTTGAGTCCCTGTTACCTACGTGGGAGATCAGGATCGGATGCTAGAGTCTGTGGGCATTTGGGGAATGAACCAATAGACCAGAGAATTCCTTCTGTTGCTGTATTTTAAATAAAACTTAATGGGTTTTTGAAAGAAATGAATGGAAAAAGTGAGATTTTGGAAAACGAATGCCGTGAAGATCTGGAAGTGGCGCTGTTGAAGTAAGGCCTGCCTGTGTCATCTGAGGTCACCCTCCGTTCTCATGAGGGAAGTGCTGGGGTGGTGGCCTCACAGGGATAGTGGCACGCCAGCCCTGTGCTGTCCCTGAGCAGGGCAGGAACAGAGAAGCAGCCCTGCTGCCCTCAAGCCCAATGTGTGTCCCTTGGCCCTATTGTCAATGACACCGGGCAGGCCTTGTTTCCTTGGGCGCCCTGCCTGGCCCGTGGGAACTCACGACCTTCCCTCCCCGGGTTAGCAGGGGTGTACCTGATGCACAGAGCGTGGCCCTCTCTGTGACTGCCTGTGATTTCTGAAACAGATGGGGACACTGCAGCTCCAGAGGTCCAGAGCTGCCAGGCGGCCGAGCCTTGCGCCTCGTGTCGGATGGGTGCTGGTGGGTGCAGGATGCTTTGAGTCAGAACAGTTTGTGGATGTTCTCGTTTTGTTTTGTTTTTAGAGTGGTCGATTTATTTTAAAAGCATTGCAGAGAGGGGGTAGAGATGCAGAGATATTCTACTGTTGGCCTCCCCAGGTGGCCGCAACAGCCAGCAGCTGCATCTAGGTCTCTCACATACCCAGCAGGGACCCAGCACTTGGGCCGACTTGCACTGCACTTCCCAGGTTCAGTAGCAGGGAGCTGGATTGAAAGTAGAGCCGCTGGCATTCCTTGGTGTGCCTGCACTGCAGGTGGTGGCTTTCCCAGCTGTGCCACACCGCTGGCCCCAGGTAGCATTGTTTGACGAACAGCCCAGTGCTTGCTATACTAAGTTGTGATTATAATTTAACTTTTTCTCATTTCTCAGCATACTATAAACTCCCAAAGTATTCTTGAATTCTTGTAGAAAAAGTGTAGTACTAAAATAAAATGACTAAAATTCTCCAGTAATTTCTCTGATAGTTGGAAAGTGATGACGTTTCTCCCTAGCGGCTCTGAATTAACACCAGGGTGTGGTGAGCTTTCTGTGGCTCCTCTGCTCCTGCAGCGGCCAGCACAGCACCCAGGGCTTCGCGCTTTAATGAGTGTGAGCAGGCTCCGGCAGGACCTGGATGGGAGAGCTTGCTTCCTACACACGATGAAGAGTGAGCACTCAGGCCTGTTTTGATTATTCACATAGGAAAACAAGTGCTCACACATTCTTTGTTCCATGTAAGTAAATGTGTGTGTGATTTATAGTTGGCTTCCAGGAGAGAGTCGACAGAATGCCTGTGGCTGCTTTTCAGTAGTCACTCTGGGAGTGTGTTCAGGGGCAGCTGCGACTCGGAGTGTTTAAGGAGGGTTAATCAGCGGTCCCTGGAGGTTGAGTGTTCTGCCCTGGAGACCGAGCCTGGGCTGAAACACAGTGGCACAGGCTCGCGGAGCAGGGCAGCGTGGGCGGTCAGCTGACAGTGGTGTTCGTTTCCGGCTCTGGAGGGAACGCACTGAGACTGTCATGCCCGGCACAGCTTGAGCGCCATGGTAAGCTCCCTCTTTCTGGTGGACTTGTGCGTGGAGACATGTTCGTGGCTAGTGTCTGCCATGGTTATTAGGGGTGTTTTCAGAGGAGCGGCAGCTCTGCTTGGGCCCGTCCCCGGGTGTCTCTGTTGACAGTGGTGCTGCAGTCGGACAGAATGTTGGCTCTGAGTGTGGATGACGGACTGTTCCTGCTGTCATTGTTCTTGCTGCTCAAGCCGTGGAACTGCGGGGTTTCTTGCTTAGGATCGCATAAGCCGTGTGCTGAGTCATTTCGAGTTAAGCGAATGGGTTCAAGTTCTATTATTAGCCCCGAAGGCTCGGTGAGGACATAGGGTTAGCCAACGAACTGCTTGCCCTGCTGGGGTTTCTGTTCGGGCAGTGCCACCAAAGCCAATTTGATTGCATTGTACATAGGACTTGCCGTGTTAAATATATTTAAAGTTTCTAACAGATATGTTTATCCTTTTGTCAGTTGTAAAGATTTTTCTCCTCATGTAAGAAGTGGACAAATTTAGTCTATGTGGGAAAAGATCACTTTACATGTACAGCCAACCTTGATGTTACAATCAGGGCACCTCTCCTTACACTGACTGTGCACAGCTCACACCTGCTCAGGGCACACACTGCTTACACTGACTGCACAGCTCACGCACGCGCAGGGCACCCTCTCCTTACACTGACTGCGCACAGCTCGCACACCTGCTCAGGGCACATACTCCTTACACTGACTGTGCACAACTCACACCTGCTTGGGGCACTCTCTCCTTACACTGACTGTGCACAGCTCAGGGCACACACTGCTTACACTGACCTGTGACTGCACAGCTCACACCTGCTCAGGGCACATACTCCTTACACTGAGTGTGCACAGCTCGTACCTGCTCAGGGCACACACTCCTTACACTGACCTGTGACTGCACAGCTCACACCTGCTCAGGGCACACACTCCTTACACTGACTGTTCTGTCCACAGCTCACACTTTTTCCAGACTCTGAAGAGTGGACAGCTTTCATAGTTGTTCTCTATGCTGAATACTTTACTGTTTTATGTTGAATATTCACTTAGAAAAAGAGCAAATATCACCTCTTTTCCCTTCCAATTGAGAGGCTCTAGAGTACCAGGGAGCTTTTTTGGTTTGAGACCTTTTTCACATCGATATTTGTTATGTCCTGGTGGCGACTGGCTTTGGACATCTTATTGGCATTTGGGCCATTGGTCTGCTTCTAATCAGGATGAGTGCCTCTGGGAAACAGAAGCTATTCTGGAAGGGAAGTTAATACTTTAACATTTTACCAGTAAGTTACATTTAATGTTCTTCATTATCAGTAAAATGTATACTAATTTAGATCTGCAGGCCTGCAGTTTCGACACCTGGTGTTCACGTGGATCTGGGCAATAGGTTTCACTAGCGTGAAAGACTTGCAAAGTGTTGGTGTGAACGCAGAGCTTTGCTGAGCCCTGATGTTTGTGTACCTTGCAGTATCCTGATGTGTCTGTCTGCCTCACACAGAGCTCTGGGATCGAGACGTTGGTGGAGGAGCTGTGCTCCAGGCTGAAAGACCTACAGAGCAAGCAAGGTGAGAAGCCAGGGGCCAGCACCTGCCAGGCTGCCATCCCCCGAGCCAAAGCTCACACTTGCGCCAAGACAGAATGAGACTGAAGTCTTGTAGCTCGATGTGGGGCCTCAGCCAGCATCCTGCTGCCTGCAGCCCTGTTGGGGCTTCTGTGGCAGTGCCTGGCACGGGCTCACAGACCTGCCTGCTCCTGCAGAAGTGACTTGATCCGCAGGTTCCCGGATGGGCAGGAGCTCTGCCTCCTTCTCTCCTCTTGCATTGGTGTCTTCAAGTGCACAAGGTGGGAGCAGTATTTTCTCTCCCCCATCTTTTACTGCCCCCAAGCCTTGAGTCCTCCTGTTAGGGGCACAGGTTGGTTACTTAGTTCTCGTCTGGGGTGGTCCTGTGGCTGAGCCGCAGGCATGCACTCCTGCCTTTGTATTTTGTATGGAATACAGCTGCTGCCCGCATACATGCTAAGCATGTGAGCGATGGCCAGGAAGAGTTCTTATGGACTGCTTTGATCAGAATGAGTCGTTACAAAGTCTGTAAGTGGAGAATTTTGTAGGAAAGCATTTTTGGAACCTGAACAGATGTTCTCTGCTTCTGGTCTAATTAGTAAGTACACGGGGGATTCAGTCTCTTAATTAAATGCCTCTAGAGCACTGTATCGGTGTGGGTGAATGACATTCATTTCTTAGCCTAATGCTAATGTGGTTTAGCCAGAGAATTCTCTCGGGCACACTGGAGAAATAGGTTTTTATTAAAAGAAAAAAAACTGCTATTGAGTCTCTTTTTAAGCCAAGAAAACCTCTGTCGTCCCTGATTAAAGTTACTTTTTTAAAGCATGGGTATTTACTAAATAGATGTAAGACACATTTTCCCAATTTTTGTTTTATAACAGAAGAGAAGATTCACAAAAAATTGGAGGGGTCTCCCTCCCCAGAGGCGGAATTGTCCCCCCCAGCAAAGGATCAAGTGGAAATGTACGTAAAACCATGTTTTGCGATCAGGGGTGTGTGTGTGTGTGTGTGTGTGCACGCGTGTGCGCGTGCGTGTGTGTGCGCGCGTGTGTGCGTGTGTGCGCGTGTGTGTGTGTGTGTGTGTGCGCGTGTGTGCGTGTGTGTGTGTGTGTGTGTGTGTGTGCGCGCGCTGAAGCCAGACTGGTGACTGCTGCATGTCTCCATTGTTTCTGTCTGTCATCTATTTTGTTTCATGTTTGGTTACTTAGAAAACATCTAGCCTTTATTGTGGAATGGACAGAATCAGGTGAGATTGAGATGGTTCTCTTTATATGAATGAGGTGAGAAAGGCTATCATTGCTAAGTCCTGGACCCTTGGAAGTCACGCGGCAGCACAGAGGGACACCTGTCCTTGTCCCCGAGCAAGGTCAGGGAGTTCCCACCACTGAGGCAAGGGGCACGGGCAGACCCTTGGCCTTCCCAAACCTCTTTGCTAGAAATACTTTCAGCTCTTGTAAATAATTAGAGTTAAAACGAGCGTCCTTAGTACAGATTTTTTAGAAACCTCCTGAACTGCTAAATTCTAAGGAGGAAATAGCATGTCATTGGTTGTTTAGATTGGCACTGCCAATTAGCAGTAGCCGGGAGCAAGCTGCCTGTAGCTGCTGCATTTGGAAAGCGGCTCCTTAAGCTGTAGTGTACCCCAAGTGTGACATTCTGAGGAAAGACAGTTGTGAAAAAGCGTATAATAGTGCAGGAATGATTTTCTCATATTGATTATGTCAAAGTGTTAATATTGGCCACATAAATGTATTATTGGCATTAGTTTCAACTGTTTCCTCTTAAACTTTTGATATGACTGTTAGAACATTTAGAATTGCCCAAGAAGCATGCGGTGTCTTCCTGCTGCATGGCACTGACATGGCTGAGGTCCTGGTGAACTTGGCCTTCGTGACTGTTGCCCAAGGGGCCCGTATGGACAGTCTCAGTGGTCACCAGATTCCCAGCAAATCTGGGAATTTTGTTTGTCCTGTCCACTCACCACATCTGCCTAGCTTGCCTGCCCTGCGTGGCCGTGGGTCGCCGGTCTCATCAGGCCATGTGGGTGTTCATGTCCTCACTCGGGTCCCGTGTAGCACTTGCTGCCTGCCCAGGATCCGCCATGGTGTTTGGAGCCTTGCACTGTCTTCTCTGCTGAGCGCTGGACTGTCATGGTCCGTGCTGCTTCTGAGGGCTTGCCCAAGTGAGGGCAGCTGCTGGAGGTGGAATCGTTATTGCCCCCTTTTGTAGGGGAGACCACCATCCCCCAAGAGGTGCAACCCCAGCTAGTGAGCGGCAGAGCTGGGGCGCCTTCAGGCTGCGGACTGCTTTGCTGTACACGTGTTTCCGGGGCTCACAGCAAGCCACGAGGGGAGTCCTGGGGCCCTCACTTGATAGTGGACGTGGACAGGCATTACGTAACGACCTTCAAGTCATGGGTATAGTGAGATTCAGACACTTTTTATGGAACAGACAACATTTTCTGGACTACATCATTTTGTTACTTTTGACTTCTTGATTGATTAAAAAGTGTCGTTTTATGTATTTGATGTTTCTTACTATATAAGCAGAAATTGGTGCCTGGTGCTAGGACTGGCTCGGGTGTGTTGAAGTGACAGGAAACAGTGCGCCCTTGGCCGGCTGGCTTAGCATGCTGTGTCCGCTCCTTCGGTCGACTGTCTGCTGCCCGGGACCGAGCATGACCACGTGTCGACCCTGTGCCCTCTTTTGCAGGTACTATGAAGCCTTTCCGCCACTTTCTGAGAAGCCGGTCTGCCTGCAGGAAGTCATGACTGTGTGGAACAAGTCCAAAGTCTGTTCTTACTCTAGCTCCTCTTCGTCGTCCACAGCGCCCCCGGCCAGCACAGGCCCGTCGTCTCCCAAGGACTGCCACAGTGAGAGCGAGGCTGTCCAGGAGAGAGGCAGCAGAGCGCCCTGCGCTGCGCGGGAAGGAACCCGGAGAAGCCGACTCGAGGAAGAGCTCAAGCTCGGGAACGGCACCACGCAAGAAAAGCCGGCCTTGTACAAGAAGCAGATCCGACAGAAGCCCCAGGGGAAGGCTAGGCCTCGCTCATGGTCCTCCGGCTCCAGTGAGGCAGGCTCCAGCTCCAGCGGGAACCAGGCAGAACTGCGAGCGTCCCTGAAGTACGTGAAAGCGAGACACAAGGCTCGGGAAGTCCGAAGCAAGAAAGGCCGCAGCGGCCCGGGCAGGCTGTCCCTGAAGCAGGGCGAGAAGGGGGGCAGGAGCAGCCAGGCTGGGAGCAGACAGCTCTGCAGGCGGGGCAGGCGGGCCCTGCGGGAAGCCGGGAGGAGAGAGCCTGGGAGCCAAGGGCCCGACGCGTGCGTGGAGAGCGGGAACGACAGAGAGTACAAGGAGGAGCCGCTGTGGTACACCGAGCCCATCGCCGAGTACTTCATTCCTTTGAGCAGGAGAAGCAAACTGGAGACCACGTACCGGCACAGGCCGGAGACGAGCGAGCTGACGGCCGGGGCGGTGGAGGAGCTGTCGGAGGCCGTGCATGGGCTCTGTATCAGCAACAATAATATTCCTAAAACATACCTCGCAGCAGGCACTTTCATTGATGGCCATTTTGTGGAAATGCCTGCGGTTATAAATGAGGACAGTGACCTCACTGGGACGTCGTTCTGTTCTCTGCCGGAGGACAGCGAATACCTGGATGATATTCATCTCTCAGAATTAACACACTTCTATGAAGTGGATATTGACCAATCCATGTTGGATCCTGGTGCCTCAGAAACCATGCAAGGAGAAAGTCGGATTTTGAATATGATTCGACAAAAAAGCAAAGAGAATACAAATTTTGAGGCAGAATGTTGCATAGTGTTAGATGGCATGGAGTTGCAAGGGGAACGTGCAATATGGACAGACTCGACCAGCTCCGTGGGTGCCGAGGGCCTGCTCCTGCAGGACCTCGGCAACCTGGCTCAGTTTTGGGAGTGCTGCTCCTCCAGCTCGGGTGATGCCGACGGAGAGAGTTTTGGGGGAGAGTCCCCAGTTAGACTGTCGCCCATCTTGGACGGCACGATGTTCAGTTCACACTTGCTCGCTGGCAATCAAGAGCTCTTTCCGGAGATGGATGAAGGACCTGGCGGTGTGAACTCTGCTCTGTCAGTGTTTGAAGTGCAATGCAGTAACTCTGTTCTCCCGTTTTCTTTTGAAACACTCAACTTGGGAAATGAAAATACAGATTCTAGTGCTAACATGCTTGGGAAGACACAATCTAGACTGCTCATCTGGACCAAAAATAGTGCCTTTGAAGAAAGCGAACACTGTTCTAATCTTTCAACAAGAACTTGTAGTCCGTGGTCCCATTCGGAAGAAACACGTTCAGACAACGAGACGCTAAACATTCAGCTTGAAGAATGCACACAGTTTAATGCAGAGGATATTAATTATGTCGTTCCTGGAGTCTCGGCAAATTATGTAGACGAAGAACTGCTAGATTTTTTGCAAGACGAAGCTTGTCAGCAAAACAGAACTTTAGGAGAAATTCCTACATTAGTTTTCAAGAAAAAATCTAAACTAGAATCTGTGTGTGGTATTCCACTAGAACAAAAACCAGACAACAAAAACTTTGAAACTCCGCAAGTAGGGAGTGAGAGTGGCCCACGTGGAGATGGCTACAGCTCAGGGGTTATTAAGGACATTTGGGCAAAGGTGGCTGGTGGGAGCTCTTTGGCCACAGTGGAACTAGAAGGGGTTGACGATGCGTTGTTTTCAGCAGATGTGGATAGCTGCTGCTGCTGCTTGGGCCGTGAGGCCGAGGTGGAGGCCCTGGAGCAGCCCCGCAGGGCCGTGCAGAGGTCGGAGTACCACCTTTGGGAGGGACAGGGGGAGGACCCCGAGAAAAGAGTGTTTGTTCCTAGGGAGCTGTCCAAGGTGGGCGGGGGGGATTACACCACCCCCTCCAAGCCCTGGGCTGGCGCTCAGGACAGAGAGAGCGCGTTCATTCTCGGGGGAGTCTATGGAGAACTCAAAACCTTCGGCAGCGATGGGGAGTGGGCTGTGCTCCCGCCCGGCCACGCAAGAGGAAGCTTGTTGCAGTGTGCGGCTTCCGACGTCGTCACCATCGCAGGCACAGATGTCTTCATGACGCCCGGAAACAGCTTCGCTCCCGGCCACAGACAGCTGTGGAAGCCCCTCGTGTCGTTGGAACAGGACGACCAGCCGAAGAGTGGAGAGAATGGATTGAACAAGGGATTTTCTTTTATCTTCCGTGAAGACTTATTAGGAGCTTGCAGTAACTTTCAAGTTGAAGAGCCCGGACTCGAGTATTCATTCTCTTCCTTTGACTTCAGCAATCCGTTTTCACAAGTTCTGCACGTGGAATGTTCGTTGGAACCCGAGGGCATTGCATCTTTGAGCCCCAGCTTCAAGCCCAAGTCCATCCTCTGCTCCGAGTCAGACAGCGAGGCCTTTCACCCTCGGATCTGCGGGGTTGACAGGACGCAGTACAGGGCCATTCGCATCTCTCCTCGGACTCACTTCCGCCCCATCTCTGCATCAGAGCTGTCCCCGGCAGGAGGAAGTGAGTCCGAGTTTGAGTCTGAGAAAGACGAAACGAACATCGCCATCCCATCTCAAGTTGATGTGTTTGAGGATCCGCAGGCAGACCTCAGGCCTCTGGAAGAAGATGCAGAGAAGGAAGGCCACTACTACGGGAAGTCGGAGCTCGAGTCTGGAAAATTCCTCCCTCGGTTAAAGAAGTCTGGGATGGAGAAGAGTGCTCAGACCTCCCTCGATTCCCAGGAGGAGGCGGCAGGCCTGCTGGGAGCCAAGCCAGATCCGTGCTTGGGGTGCAGCAAGAGCAAATCTCTGGAGACTGATCTGGAGAGCTCGGAAGCAAACTGCAAAATAATGACACAGTGCGAAGAAGAAGTGAGTCACTTGTGCAGTTGCAGGGCAGGTTGCCAGTTCCCTGCTTACGAAGATAATCCAATCTCTTCAGGACACCTGCGAGAGGTATGTGTGTTCCTGCGTGTTGGTGTTTCGCAGGAGGACGGGGCCAGGCCGGTCACAGGGAGATTAGGGTGATGGCTTAAGCACTAAAGCTTTACATCCAGGGACTTAATTTTGCAGAAGTTGGGACTAGATGATAGACTTTTCTGCAGAGGACCAGTTCTACATAAGCCAAGTTCTTACGTGTTACTGTACAGGTACAACGCTATAGAAAGCCTACTGGGTAATCGTAGCTGAAAGTTGATGAGTCGGGGACTGGCTGGTAGCAAGAAGCTCGCAGCCCCCTGGAGCCCAGTGACTTGAGTGGAACCTGCGTTCCACCTACAAGCCAAGGGACAGCTGTCACAGTTCCTAAAAGTCAGTCCACAAGTACAGAGTAGCTGCTGCGGCTGCGCACTGAGTCTGTCAGATGGCATGGCAGCCTCACTGGTGGGCGCCACTGTACTCCCTGACTGCATTCCAAGGAGGCAGTTTGATGTTAAATTAATGGTACAGGAAAAAACATGGCCATTTCCTGTTTCACAAAAAAGCATATTCTCCCCAGTGTCCAGCTGCTGACGGAGCAGTGGTGCCCACCGTTTGCCCAGAGGCCCCGTGTGCCAGCACAGAGATGTGGAGTGCTGCCTCCCTCCGGCTGGCTGCACCCCCCTCCCATCCCGTTCCCCATCACCAGCTCCTCTGCCCGCCCACACCCCCTGCTGGGCTTTCCACCTGTTGCTGCCCCTTGCTGCTCCTGGACTTTGTTTCTTTTTTGCTGCATTTTCTGGTGAGTTGCTCTGTGTGCTTCCTTGCACAAGCTGCTTGTATCCAAGCGCCCTGCCTCCCTGGTCTCCGTGCTGCCTCCCCTGACCGCAGGGTCTCCGTGCTGCCTCCCCTCGAGTCGCAGGGTCTCCCTGCTGCCTCCCCTCGAGTCGCTGCCTCCCCTCGAGTCGCAGGGTCTCCGTGCTGCCTCCCCTCGAGTCGCAGGGTCTCTGTGCTGCCTCCCCTTGACCGCAGGGTCTCCGTGCTGCCTCCCCTCGAGTCGCAGGGTCTCCTGTGCTGTCTCCCCTCGACGCAGGGTCTCCCGTGCTGCCTCCCCTCGAGACGCAGGGTCTCCGTGCTGTCTCCCCTCGAGTCGCAGGGTCCCTGTGCTGTCTCCCCTCGAGTCGCAGGGTCTCCGTGCTGCCTCCCCTCGAGTCGCAGGGTCTCCGTGCTGTCTCCCCTCCAGTCGCAGGGTCTCCTGTGCTGTCTCCCCTCGACGCAGGGTCTCCCGTGCTGTCTCCCCTAGACGCAGGGTCTCCGTGCTGTCTCCCCTCGAGACGCAGGGTCTCCGTGCTGCCGCTTGTCTGGGTCACTCCCGGTGACTTGAGAACCACTGCCCTTGCCAGCTTGCCTAGGAATCCCTGGAGGGAGGAGTTTAAGGCAGTGAAATAAGAACTTTAAAAAAAGTCCTATTGTTAGCCTGTTACCTGCTTGTTTTTGCCCCATTTTCAGCCTCAAATATTCCTTTATGTACTTTGTATCTCACCTGGCTCCAGATTGGGAAGAAAGAAAAGGAGGAAAGAAGCAAGATTCCACATCCTGCCACTACCGTGTTCCTTCGTTTCCTAGTATGTTGGTGGATTTATGTGTTAGCTGAATTCTGCATTTCTTGAAAAGTCTTGGCTTCCAGACAGTTCCTAGCAGACATCTAGGGTTGCCTGGAGGCCAAGGCAGTGCCTGCATGGTGGGCACTGGCCTCTGTCCAGTTACTCTGGGCACTCGTCATAGACATCATCTGAGGCTCAGAGACTGCCAGCTAGGGGCAGTCTTGTCGGGGCTTCGGGTCAGGCTGGATTAGGGTTGGCTTCTGTCATATGCCGTTGCCTGGCCAGTGTGGGGTGCTCCTAACTGGATGTTCCCACCCCTTTCCCTGACTGAAGCCAGTCCTAGCAGACCTGCTTCCAGGTCACCAGTGGCCCATTTGTTGGTCATCCAGTAAAATTGGTGTTTAGAAACATGAACAGATTTTGCAGAGGTTAGCTCACCTCACATCTTTGCTTGCCTGTCTTACACCTGTCCCCAAGGCAGAGGCCCTGGGTGAGAACAGCTTTGTCCTGGCTGCTGAAGTAGGCAGGGGAGTGACTTGACTCATTCAGTAGGTCTAAGAGGGTGGATACAGTGGGGAGCCCCCAGCACCCGCCGGCAGGAGCTCTGGACTCTAGTCCAAGGCTCAGCAGTGCACATGTGTTCTTTGTGCTCAAGTGGCACTTCTTGGTAACCGTGTGCTGTTCATTGAGTGGATGCACTGTCTTGTCTTTCAGGGGCTTTGGACCAGTGCAGTGTGAGTCATGTGATGGGGAGTGGCTTGGCATGAGACAGGTGGCAGGAGGAATGTGGTAGTCACGTGGTAGGGAAGTGGCAGAGCCTTCAGGAGGATGCCACAGCTGTTGGAGCTGGGCTGGGGCAGGGAGTAGTGGCCTGGCAGCAGCCACACACAGGCCGGAGTGCAGAGGCTCAGACTGCTGCGTGCCGGAGCGCTTGGCTCTTGCAGTGGGAGGTGGCGATCAGTGGAGGGGCACAAAGCCTGCCTCAGGCATCCACCTGTGCAGTAAGTGGTGGCAAAAGTGTTCTCCTGTGGTTGCCAGCTTAGTGCCAAGCGCTTCGAGCCAAGAAAGGAAGCAGGAGGCTGAGGCACTGCCTTCAGAGTGTTTGAGTCCACCCCAGGCGGAAAGCTCATCCCCTCCCGGCAGATGCTATGCTGGGCAGCATGCTGGGTCTCCCTGCCACAAGGCCAAGGGGTGGAGGCAGGGGGTTCAGCCTGGTGCCGTGGCCCCGGCCCACATGCTGATGCCCACGCGGACACTTCCTGCTGAGGACACAGAGGCTCAGGCTTGGTCCCTGTTCCGAGCCAGCTCTGCCAGTCATGCTGCATTGCCGTGAGCCAAGGTAAACTTCCCAGCAGGTGCCTGTCTTTTGTCTGTGTTGTACTCGGTGTCTCTTCATTTATATTTTGTTTCTTCTTTTCCAAAGGAAAGGGGGCCTCTGACTGTCCCTCCTCTTTGTGACTGAGACGCTGAGCACTGGCTATGGTCAGGGCACATTTTTGCAGTCACGCTGGGATACAGCAAAACAGGGGTTGCACCCTAGGGCGTTCTCTTCACCTGCTCTGCCTCTTAAAGGAGCGAGTGTTGTGTCTGCTGCTCAAAGCGTGTCTGGCCTGGCCTTCTGCACTGCCTTTGTCTGCCCTCCTGCATCATCAGATCCTTAGCCAGCACCTCCCGTGCCGGGTGCCGGTCTTGGTGCTGAGAGCAGCTAACAGATCCCGGGCTGTGGAGTGACTGCCAGCCTCGGGGAGCCGACAGTTAGCTGGTGAAGCTGGCGTGCGTGTGTCATTGGAGGTTCTGCAGTGAAGCAGGGAGAGGGAGAGGGGGGCGGCACTCAGGCAGGCAGGGGTGGCACCCCTCCTTGTGGGTGTGCTGTGCGCTGGGCTGGGTTTCCACTGTGCTTTCTGCCTGGCTTCCTTTCGGTCACAGCCAAGCCAAAAGCTGAATTAAGATGCCCTGCATGGGCTGAGTGCAGGCTCAGTGTTGGGGTGGGGGAGGGGCTCGGGAGGGGCTGTGGACCTGTGAGTGCAGTCACATAAAACAGGATGAGTGCCTGCTCTTACAAGTAAGGACACTCGAAGGGGGAGACGGAAAGGAATCCAGGACAGGGAGTCAGCTAAGCAGAGCTTTCAGCCCAGGTCAGCAGACAGAGGGCTGCTTTGGGCTGGGCCTGCTGCCTGGAGGATGTCCCAGCTTGCCTCTGCTTTCCTCTGCTTCCCATTGCTTGGAGTCCTCACGGATGTTGGAGCCCTCTTCTGCCCCTCCCATTCCTCCCCAGGGGTGCTGGAGCCCTCCTGTCTGCCCCCCGTCCCACCCATCCCATCCTGTCAGGGACGCTGGAGCCCTCCTGTCTGCCACCCGTCCCACCCATCCCATCCTGTCAGGGACGCTGGAGCCCTCCTGTCTGCCACCCGTCCCACCCATCCCATCCTGTCAGGGACGCTGGAGTCCTCCTGTCTGCCCCCGTCCCTCCCCATCCCATCCTGTCAGGGATGCTGGAGCCCTCCTGTCTGCCTCCTGTCCCTCCCCATCCCATCCTGTCAGGGACGCTGGAGCCCTCCAGTCTGCCCCCCGTCCTCCCCATCCCATTCGGTGCTGTGGATACTTTCTCTTGCCATCCGTCCCTTCTCCCACAGCTTGAAGTTGATAACCCATGTAATTAGCCTCACACAAATGCAGCATGTCATTCTGCAACCTGTCAGGGCATTTTCTTTCTCCAGTAGGTGGCAGGGATGGCGGAGAGAGTCCTGGCCAAGACAGTCTTTACTGTCTGAGTAGAACAGGCAGAGCCTTTCCAGAAAACTCTTGACAGTGATGTGGACTGCACTCAGGTGCTGCTGGCCGCCTTGGGTTGACCAGATATTGCGCACTGCCTACGTTTGCATTGAGCCTTGCCGTGTCCATCCCACTGTCTTTGGCATCATGTCACTAACAGCAGTACTAGTTGTTAGGATAAGCTATGACACAATGGCAAACACCAACCGACCAGTCTGGGTGGATGGCACAGTCTTTCTGTTTCTCGTCTTAGGAGTTTTGCTGAATAGTTGGGAAAGTAGGACATGCTTCCCACTTAGTTACGTAGCGAAGAGCACAGGGGACAGACGTATCCATCTCTGACCTTGAGCAGGCTACACGTAGATGCACAAGGTGAGGGCTCAGAGGCTCAGGCTTGGCCCCTGCTCCAAGCCAGCTCTGCCCAGTTAGCAGGGCGACGACCGTTCATTCCTGAAACGGCTCAGGTTTTAAACCTGAACACAGCGTCTGCTGGAGCCCTGACGGTACCTGCACTTCCTGCATTTCGGGCGTGCCTGTTGAGGAGGTGCCTAGATGTGGAGCCAGGCCTGACCACACCCAGGGAAGGCACAGGGTTCCCCACCCAGGGTGTTCATGGACGCCAAGGCTGGACACAAGTCTATTGGCTGCTCATGAGGACTGTCCCTGCCCGTTGCTGACAGCTGCTCTCTGTCACCCACCTGTCCAGTGTGATTGCGCAGGCAGGTGGGCGATACCCGCCAGGACTCAGAGTGCCTTCCCGGAGGCGCCTGGGTTCATGCCAGGTCTCCCCCCTTGTGTCGTTTGGCTGACTTGTTTAGAATTTGAGTTACTGAATTTGAATTTGTAATTTAATTTTGGTTTCAGCATCATTCCAAAGGTTCTCACCTAGACAAAAGCTTTTGTTACAAAGACATTTGGGTTGGTAACTCTGCCTATAAGAAGTTCCTGTATGTTAAAAAGACATAGGAGGGGCCTGGTGTAATAGCCTGGTAGTTAAATCCTTGCTTTGCATCCACCAGGATCCCATATAGGCACTGGTTTGTGTCTCAGTTGCTCCACTCCGCATCCAGCTCCCTGCTTGTGACTTGGGAATGCAGTTGAGGACGGCCCAAAGCCTTGGGATCCTGCACCCATGTGGGAGACCTGGAGTTGATTCCTGGCTCCTGACTTTGGATTGCCTCAGCTCTGGCCATTGTGGCCACTTAGGGAGTGAACCCGCAGACAGAAGATCTTTCTTTCTGTATCGCCTTCTTTCTGTAAATCTGACTTTCCAATAAAAATAAATTTAATAATCTTTTTTTAAAAAAGACATTTAAGACTTTATTTTATGGTTGGCACTGTGGTATAGTGTGTAAAGCCACCACCTGCAGCGCTGGCATTCCATATGAGCACTAGTTCAAGTCCTGGCCTCTACTTCCTGTCAGGCTGCTTGGCCTGGGAAAGCAGCAGAGGATGGCTCAGGTACTGGGCCCCTGCACTCATGTGGGAGACCCAGAAGAAGCCAGTTTCAGTCCGGCCCTGCTCTGGCCGTCATGGCCGTTTGGGAAGTGAATCAGCAGATGGAAGGTTGCGTCTCTCCCTCTCTCTATCACTCTGCCTTTCAAGTAAATCAATATGTATATTTAAACAGCTCTTTAAGGACTGATGCTTTGCCTGGTGGTTAACATGCCAGCCTCCCACAGCAGAGTACCTGTGTGTGTCAGTGCACCTGCTCCGCACTCCAGCTGCCTTCCCTGGCGGCTCCCGGGGGCAGGGGTGGCCAGCCGTGCAGCTGACCTGGCTGGAGTTGGCAGCCCTGGGGCGGACCCAGCCCAGCCCTGACTGTTGAGTGTGTTTGCAGAAGGGGGAGCACATTTGCTTGCTCTCCTCAAATTTTATTTTTATTTAAACATGTTTCTAACATTTATATAATTACAAGTTTATATAATGTGATTGTCTTAAAAAAAAGATTCACTTACTTCAAAGGCAGAGTTACAGAGTTAATCTTTCACTTGCTGGTTCATTCCCCCAGAACCCCAAAGGCAGGGCTGGACCAGCTGGAGCCTGGATGACGGAGCTTCGTCCCGGTGTCCTCCGTGGGCGCAGGGGCCCAAGCACTGGGGCCGTCCTCTGCTCCTTTCCCCAGGTGCATTGGCAGGGAGCTGGTTTAGAAGTGGGGCAGCCGGAACCTTGGCTGGTGTCCACATGGGATGCTGGTGCCACAGGCAGTGGCAGCACGCGCTACACCACAGCGCCGGGCCCCCAGTGTCAGGACTTTGGAGAGAGAAAGCTGGTAATTTGCTAAGGACAGGTTAGCTTTTTATTTGTAACAGTTTTTAAAAATCAGTTATATTCCCAAGTTAATAATGCTTCACTTTCATCCTCTATTCTGAAAGTTTGTAAACTTTTTGTGTCTGGCTTAATCTAAACAGTTTCCACTGTTGAATACTGATGTACAAGGAGTGAGTAGAAGCCAAGAAAAGCAGAGCTGGTGGGAGAAAGCCTTGGACTCCCCCCTTTTCCCTGCATCGGACTGTGAAGGTAAGCACCCTTGGGTGATTCATTCATTCCAGTTCCCAAGTCGTTAAGGACAGCAAATCATTTAGCTGTGACTGTCGGTCCAGGAAGTGTCTGCGGGATGTTTCAGTGTGGCTGGCACCTTGTCAGCATCTGGGGCATCAAGAACTGGGCCATGCTGTCCTATGGCAGGGAAAGGCGTGAGTTGCCTGGGAACAGTGCCCCTCTGCTGAGATGTGTACCGGCCTCTTGGAGTGGCAGGGGAGGTCACAGTTGGGCAGCACTTCAGCACCTTCTCAAAGCCTGGGGCTGTGCAGGAGGCGGAGGAGCCGTGGTGACCTCTGGGTCCAGCCAGGAAGGACCCAGTGGGAGTTAAACATACACGAAGGGCGGGCTGGTTAGAGCAGTGTGCATTTAGAACTAAGCTAGCGACAGTGGCAATGGGAGCGACAGGCTGGAGGACCCTACCAGGGTTAGGTACCAACAGTAATGTGGGAGGGGTCAGGGCACGGTTGGCCAAAGCAGTCATAAAGGGAGTGACAAAGAGACCCTGTGAAGTGTGCTGGCTGGACGGCTCTCTGCAAGTATCTGGCAGTGGAGGACTGGGGGACACGGCTGGAACAAGAATGGCCATCCCAGTGGCTGAGCCCAGGGCACTGGGCTCGTGCAGTGTAGCCTTCATGGGAGGGTGGGGGACACGGCTGGAACAAGAGTGGCCATCCCAGTGGCTGAGCCCAGGGCACTGGGCTCGTGCAGTGTGGCCTTTGGAGCTTCTCTTGACTGCCACTTTGTTATTCTCCTCAGCCAGCTTTAAGAGGTACCACATGTATGTCATGTCTCCACAGCTAGCCAGTAATGAGCATGTAGCCGGTGACTGATGGCCCACACTGGCTGACACCTCAGTCAGGGCCTGGGCTCAGGAACAGGAGGCTGGGTGGATGGGTAGGACACTTTGGGAGCGCTTGCCTCTCTTGGTCCAGCTCCCATGCCTGCCTGCCTCATGCAGGGTTGGCCGAGTGTTCCCTGTCAACACCTTCGCCCCTTGCATGCTGTTGATTGCAAGTGCTCTGCCATCAGCCCCTGGTGGCAAGCCATTTATTGTTGGAAGATGCTCTCCGTCTCCTATACAAGCCCCGCCAAAGCCCGGGGGACGGTGTTCCCCTTCCCCCATTTCCCCCATTGAGAAAACTGTCTCTGATCAGGTGATCTGTGCAGCATCCTGCAGCTAGCCAGTGAGCAGAGGCTTCGGGGGAGCCTGTTTCCTGTGGTCCACAGGTGTTGTCCTACACAGCGGCTATGTGTGCCTTGTGCTCAGGTGTGCCCAGGCTGGTGACAGCACAGGAAGGGCATACCCAGAGCTGTGCCACAGAGGGGCCTCAGGAAAGGCTGCAGGGAGAAGGTCCACTGTGTGGTGGTAAGCAGCCCCTGGCGATGGTCATGCATGCTGAGAGCCGACTGCTGTTGCGGCACAGCCCCAGGGCACCAGTTGCACATCTTGGCTCTGGGTTCCTGGGTGTCTCGCAGTGTCCTGCTGGCTAAAGGGCTGTTTTTATGGTGTGTGTGTGTTTGGGATGGGGTGAAATGGCATGGGCAGAAATTCTCAGTGGGTAAATGAAACAAGCCAAAATTTTGAATGCCTTTGGCTGTCACCTGTAAGTGGGCTCCCTAAAGAGTTGCCTTGTAGCCACATGGAACAGTAGCCCTGTGCACTCACAGGGCAGGGACCTGAGAACAAAAGAAAGCAAGCAGGCAGCCACGCTCGGCAGAAGTGGCTGGCAGTCAGGTGTTTAGAGGAAGCACACAGCTTTCCACTCAGGGATGGAGCCTTCGGCATCTGTGAGAAGGAGGAGAGCAAGGCAGGGCCCGGGCCATGCTGACTGGCACGGGAGCCCATGCAGTTGGGCTGTGCACTAAGTGGGCCTGCCTCATTCTGGACACTGCATTAGGCTCTGGGAGTGCAGCGACACAGCGTAGCCCCCTGCTGTGCCTGTGCTGCTGGGGCAGTAGGGCAAACCACATGACAGTGGGGTGCAGCTCCAAGAAGAGTGTGAGTGGTAGAGACAGCCCTAGAGTGTATGTGTGTGGCAAGGACCAAGGCCAGCAGGGAGCCCAGCTGCAGGGTCCTTGCCAGCTGTGATGGCCAGCTGCAGAGCTTTGCCCTTGCCGATCAGTGGTAGGAAAGCTTGGTGGTGTCGGGGCATTGTAGCCTTTACACGGAGCCCCGTGGGGAAGCAGTGTGGACAGAGCTTGACCAGAAAACTGACTTGGAAACCAGGGCCTCTGTTGCACCTGCTAGACCTTGCGCCAGCATTGTCTGTGTTGGTAAAGGCGGCCGAAGGTCATGTCTTTCTGGTCGGGTGGGTGTGAGGGCAGACACAGAGCTGCACGGGCTGGACTGGCTCTTCCCCCAGGACAAATAGAGCGGTGCCGCAGCATCCTTCCAGACATCTGTGGCGGGACTGGAACTCTGTACTCACAGAATTCCTAGAGCAAGCACAAAAAGGAAAGGTCGCTGGAGATGGCTCTGTCCCCTCTGGGAGCACATCTTAGTACAGGAAGTCATCAGCTACCCAGCCACATGGCCTGGAGCTGAGCCAAGCTGAAGGTCTCTTAAAGACAGCTTCTGTGGTATAGAAGTTGTGCCCTGCAGAGCACCAGGTGCTGAGGCCCACCCCTGGGCCCAGGGCACTCAGGCCTTGCACTCAAGTGCTCCAGTCCGGTGTCAGGTTCAGGGACACTGAGCGGAGTGGGCAGCGGGGGGCAGGTGGTGTGCCCAGCAGTCCTGAGCCCGGCCCGCGGGTGGCCTTCAGTCGTACTGCCATGCGTCATATGCTGGCAGTGTACTGTCTGTCAAACACACAGATGAGGAAAGGTGGTGATGATACAACAGCACTGTGCTTCTAGGAGGCAAATCATCTCAGAACCACACAAGAAGTAGTGGACCTGGAATTGGCGGAAACCTGTCAGAACCCCAAGCTGGAGTCATGACCCCGAGCTATACCCTGAAGTACCTTAGGCCCTCAGACAAGAACAGGCTGTGGAGAGTCTCCACGGGGCCAGGACATTCAGGGAGGGGTACGGGGGGCCCAGGCAGCCTGGCCGGGGCACAGACTGCCTGCAGAGGCCAAGGGCTACAGCGGGCAGTGAGGCTGACCTCGGTGTTTGGATTGGTGCATGGGGTGGGCATGTGGTTAAGCAACTTGTGGCTACTCTCCAGGCAGGGATGGGTGCTGTCCTGGCAGTAGGATAAATGTTGCAGGCTCATAGATTGGGCCTTTCTGAGCCCGTGCACACCCTCTATCCCCCCCCAACCTGCCACAGCCATCACCTTTGTGGACTCAAGGGGAGTAAGGGCTGTTCTAGCTTGAGACCAGACATCAGTGCAGGGTGCACTACACCCCCAAAGCCGCTGGGTCCCCAGGAAATACAGATACTGCACCCCCCAGACCAGTGCAGACAATCTGCAGGGAGATGAGGTCCTGGGTCCCCGCTTTCTGAAGTTCTGAATGTTGCTGAGAACCAGTGGGTGCCCCAATTCCAACCGCCATTTCCTTCTCCTTGGGTCCGTTTGCCCACTCAAATCTCCAGCCTCATTTCCCTCGGTGCTCCACAGAGGAAGCACGCAGTGGGCGTGGGGCTGAGCTGAGGGAGAACGGACAAAGGTGTTACCCCTTGTGTGTGCTGCGTTGTGCTCCTGCTGTCTGGAGTTCCAGGACCATGTGTCTGGTGCCCTGTCTGTCTCCCTCCACGCCACGTTTGTCCTTGAGAGCCCAAGGCCTGTTGGTCTGTTCCCCGACGTGCCCAGGGCCGTTGGAGTGACAGGGACCTGTGGCTGTGCTGGCTCGGGGCTCGCAGGCCAGCGCCCTCTGCCGTGTGCTCTGAGCCCAGCTGGCGTGCCATGGGTGAGTGCCCTGGCACTCTCCACAGGGTGGGGAGGCCCAGCTGAGGGACGCTTAGCAAACAGCGAAGCAAGGATGTGTTTCATAACTGTGTCTTAATGGAATTTCCCCCTTTCCCTCTTTTCCCTTCTCCATTCAAAATGATTAAGAATGTTATACAAATGCCAAGGGAGAGAATGGTATAGAAGAATATCCAGACGTTAAAGAAATACCCAGTAATGAAGAGCGTCTGTTAGATTTTAATAGGGTAAGTGGACTGTCCTCCTCCTATTAACTTCAAGATGACCACCATCCTCCTTGTCACTCTAAAACCTGGGAACCAAATGAGGCCCTGCCCAGCTGCCCCAAGTCACCAGGAGCTGTGTCAGAACTTCTTCCCCACCTGGCCGTGTGCTGCCAGCTTCCTTAGTGCCCGCTGCTGGCATTGCTAAGGTCTATCACGCCCCCCACCCCCAACCACTGCGCAGTGGGCTCTGCTCCTGTGCCTGGCCACAGCCCACCTCAGACTGTCCTGTTGCAGCCGTGGCTCTGGGCTCTCTGGACACAGCCCCTTCCTGACAGGCTGTGACCGCCTTGAAGGGGCAGGGAGCAGAGCCTCCACACGCCTGGTCTGGCCCCAGCCCTTCCCAGTCAGGAAAGTGGATGAGTGGATGTAGGACTCGTGTTTCTTCTCACTGTTGCTTGTCAGTGTGGGTTTAGGTCTTTCAGGATTTTTCTCCCAGAGTTACCCGTAGTGCTGGTGCCTACGTCCTGCTGGCCATTGGGCTGCCAGACTGACCATGGCACAGCTGCTAAGGGTCCCACTGACCGCAGACTTGTGGTGAGAGTGGTTCCGCCCCCTTTCCTGGCATGCTGCCCACCAGTCCCCTCACTTGCCTACCACTGCAGTCCCCTAACCCCATGGCCTTACCTCTAACCCCTCCTGGATGGCAGCCCCAGCCAGTTCACTGTTGGCCTGCTTCGCATGCCAGGCCAGTGGTTCCAAGTCCTTGCAGCCACCCTGTGAGGAATGCTGTGGCTGTGCCTCTCTGCAGACCAGAGGTGACCCACCGGGCCGAGCGGTGCCCCCGACCCTGGGGCCAGCCCGACTCCCGAGCTCTGTAAGGCGTTGTGTTTGCCCCATCTGCTCTGTCTGTCTGCTCTCTCACTTCGTGTGGCTTTCCTGAGCCCCTGCCTCAGAGCCTCGAGAGGGACAGTGCTGTCATTGGGTGCTTGTTAGTGTGGCTGGCATCTGGGGGCCAGAGATGCTGACCCTGTGGCGGGGGGGGGGGGGGGCCTGTCCCGCATAGCAGTTTCTCTAGGAGGCGGCAGGGGTCAGACCCCAGTGTGCAGGAGTGTTCTTGAGCAGCGGTAGGTGCCTGGCACTGAGAGCATCCTCCAAGCACCACCTGGGACCCGTCATCCTCCAGAGGCGCCCCTTGTAAATGGCCGTGGGTACCCCTCACAGGCGGCTGTGGCTTCTCCTCACAGGCAGCCACGGCAGTTCCCTCATGGGCTGCTTTGAGTCCCGTCACAGGCAGCCGTGTCTGCGCAGGCAGCCGTGGGCGT
Source organism: Ochotona curzoniae (assembly GCF_017591425.1). Lineage (NCBI taxonomy): Eukaryota > Metazoa > Chordata > Mammalia > Lagomorpha > Ochotonidae > Ochotona > Ochotona curzoniae. Next base: position 2,120,308 of record NW_024467118.1, on the reverse strand, counting down.
CTCCTCACAGGCAGCCGTGTCTGCGCAGGCGGCTGTGGGCGTCTCCTCAGAAGCAGCGGCGGGCATCCCTCGCAGGCGGCCGCGGTGCGGCTGCCCCAGAAGTCGGTCTGTGCGCTCCTTCATCCTGTCTCATTGTGCAGCCCCGAGGGGGCGGCCGTGCGCGGGCGCCTGGCCGGGAGGGGTCAGGGCCTTGGCGCATCGCGGAGGGGCGTTCGCTCGGAGCCAGCAGAACTTCCACAGGAAGGCAGCGCCGTCTGCTATCCGGACGTTTTCATGTGTTGGAACTTGTTTCTGTGCTCGCAGGTGTCTTCTGTTTATGAAGCTCGGTGCACGGCGGACCGGGACCCCGGCGCGCCCTCGGGTGGCTCCGCGGGCAGCGGCGGCGCGGCGGACGCGGGCTCGGATGGCGGCTGGGTGGAGCCCCGCGCCCAGGGGATCTTCTCGCGCACGCATCTCTAAGCTGGGCGCAGAGCGGCGCGCGACGGGAAGGTACCCTCGGGAGGCCTGTGGATCCAAGACACCTAGGGTTCTTCAATTAACTGACTCCGATCAGTACTTCTCTCCTCTTGCTTATATTAGAGTTGAGGACAGCTATCCTGTTGACGATTTTTTTTCCAAGCTGTTAACTTCTTGGCTATTTGAAATAGACTAGATCGTGTTGTCAAACCAAGAATGGGTGTGCATGTGCTTGTCTTAGAAGTTCCACTGCTTTCTGCCTCTTCACTGCAGTCACATCGCTGTCACCTTAGAGCATTGCAGTGTCCGCAGCCGCTTCTGTCGCGCGGAGCCTGGCCTCGGCCAGCCTGGGGTTCTGGGACCTCGGGTCCGCAGTCCGTCCCTGCAGCCGGGCCAGTGCCTCCTGCCGGCGGGGAGGGCAGAGGGGGCTCGCAGCACTGGAGGAAGGAGTGTTCTCCGGGCTTTTCCCTTCCCAGACATCCTGGGAGATTCTGTGGTTCGTGACTTTTTTTTGCTGACCGACGGAGTTAGGGATTGGCAGTTGAGTCTCAGTGGGTGAGACACACAGCCCTCCCCAGCCTTCTGCTGTTCCATGTACACCAGAATCCACCACAAGGCCCCTTCAGTCGTAAATTATTTTCTCATCAATCATTTTCAATTGAAGCCCCCAAAACTTGAAGCATAAACATTTGACGTGCAGAAGAGCCCTTCTCAGCCGGAGGGGCCTTTGCTTGCTGCAGCCGGCCACACTGTGGCTGGCATGTAGGTGAGCTTCTGGCTCATCTTGGTTAGAGAGTGCCCTGGTGGGCTGGGGCAGGGAGAGAACACTGCCTGTGCCTGTGCAGCAGCTGTGACCACCGCATCTGTGGCTCGCCTCCAGCCTTGCCTGGTGTGCCCAGGGCTCAGGACGTCTGGTGAGAGGCGGGCTGTGTCCAAGCCCGATGGTGACCTCCAGCTGTCAGCATACTGTGCCACAGGCTGAAGCTGGGAGAGGCAAGGTCTGAGAAACCTAAAGGTTTTGAGTTGTTTTTGGTTTTTTGACCAACTCATTTTTAAACATGCCTGACATCAGTTCAGCATGTCTGTGACCTCGGAGTGCCAGGGAGCCTGCTGTGGGCCGGCCGGCTTCCCTGCTGCCAGGGTGCGCAGTGACCAGACAGGTGGCTTGCTGGCTGGGAGCTGAACTGACTGCGACGCAGGATTTGCTTTGAGCCTCTGGGTTTGTTGCCTTTTCCTTAATCCCGAGAGAGGCGCCCCGGGGCTGGGGAGCCCGGGAGGGCACGGGTCCTCACTGGGACTCGTGCGTTAGGGTTACTTCTATACAGCACATCTTTTGACACTTTAAAGTGGGTGTGTGCGCTCATGTGCGTGTGTGGGGGTGTGTGTGCGCATGTGTAAGGTTTTATGTTGCTGTTATTTATTTATGGACTTCAGATAAGTGTTTAAGTATTCTTTCTTCTGGAGCTTCCTCAAATTTGATTAGCATCTGCACTGAATTCTTCCTAAACAGCAAAGGCAAAAATGATTAGAAGTTGTAAATCCCCAAAGTTACAGCGGTGGCGATCATCCCGGGGCCACCCGTTGCTCCTGCAGCCGAGCCAGGCCAATCCTGGGGAGCAGACTCCCGTGCCGTGGGGACAGGCTTGCAGAGGGAAGAGGGAGCCCCCACTGTGTGTGTGTTCACGGCTCGGCAGTCAGAGTGTAGGCTCTCGGCTGCGGAGCTGAGCGTGGTTTTGGTTTTGTGAATGGATGATCACCAAGAAAAAACATTACAAAAAAATTGGCAAACGCTGAGACGCACTGTGGCATGAAGCGTGTTGCATTTCCGTAGCACTGAAGCTTCAGTCTGCTTTTCCGGACTGAGAGTTTCCCCGTGGTTGTATTGTTCTGATTTTCACTGACACCAGAGGAACGGAGGTTTTTTTTTTGTTTGTTTTCTTGTGGAGTTAACACCAAATAAAAAATGGAAAGAAAAAAAAAAAGAAAAAACCAGTTTGCTGTTTTTCTTTATTACAACAAAGATTCTTCTGGAACAGCCAGCTGCCTGTGAGTTGGTAGCAGGTGAGAGGACTGACTCCACCCTGCCAAGTGACCTTGCCAGGGCGACCCTGCTTCTGTGGCAAGGGCCACCCTTCCCAGCCCCAACACGCAAAGCTACTCTAAGTCTCTCATAAAAGCACAGGGGTGGGGTGGGTGGTGGGCAGTGCCATGGTTTAGGTGGGTTAGACTTCTGCCTGCAGTGCTAGTATCCCATATGGGCAATGGTTTGAGTCCCAGCTGCTCCACTTCCAGTCCAGCTCTCCCTGCTAACGTGGCCTGAGTGTTTGGGTCCCTGCACCCACCTGGGAGACCTGGAGGAGGTTCCTGGCTCCTGGCTTCAGGATGACTCAGCCCTGGCTCTTGTGGCCATTTGGGAATGAACCAATGGAGGTGCGCTCTGTCTCTAAGTCTGCCTTGCAGAGAAAAAGTAGTTACACACACACACACACACACACACACACACACACACACTCTGTGTTGCCGGGCTCAGTGCTTTGATTTTCTTGTAATATAGATCTGCACATGTTACGATGAGGGTTGCTGGTTAGGAGAAGTGGGTGTTTGTGAAGCCAAGGAAAGTGGGACTCACCTGGCCACCAGGCATCCATACCCACACACAAGCCCTGGGTTGGATGTGCCATCCCTTCCCTGGCCCAGGGCTGCAGCGTTGCTGTCCTGGCTGCTCAGTCCCCAGTATCTGGTCCAGTCTGACATGACACCTTGCCGTCGTGTGCCCTGTGTCGGCAGCACTGCATTGCATACCCTTGCATGAGGTGCCTGCCACCTGGCATGGCTCCGCCCACACACGCAGCCCTGTGGCCCTGCCACCTGGCATGGCTCCGCCCACACACGCAGCCCCGTGGCCCTTCAGGGCCTGTTTGTTTCTCTCTCAAGATGCGTTAATCTGTAAGAGTTACAGAGAAGAAGGGAGAAGCAGAGCATCTTCACTCACTGAGTTGCTCTCCACAGGCCTGCATGGCCAGGACTGGGAGGCCGGAAGCGAGGGCCAGGAACTTCCTCTCACTTGCATGGCAGTGCCCAGGCACTTGGGCTGTCCTTGGCTGCTTTTCCCAGAGCAGCAGCAGGGAGCTTGGTCGGAATGGGGACCTGTTGGGGCGGTAGGGGAGCTGGCTGCACAGTTAGTGCTTGACCGTTTTTTCTGGTTTCTGGGGTGTCTGCGTAGTGTTCTCTACACCTTAAAACGATACAGCTATTCATCTGTACATTCCAAGAAGCTGTGTGAACCCCGAAAAATTGGAGATGAGTTTATTCAGTGCAAAAACTTCTGAAGTCCATACAGTGTTTTTCTTTTTTCCTTTTTTTTTTTTTTAAGATTTTTCATTTATATTTATTGCAAAGTCAGATATACAGAGAGAGGAGGAGAGACAGAGAGGAAGATATTCTGCCCGTTGATTCACTCCCCAAGTGATCACAACAGCTGGTGCTGTGCTGATCTGAAGCCAGGAGCTCGGAGCCTCTTCCAGGTCTCCCACATGGGTGCCGGGTCCCAAGACTTTGGGCCGTCCTTGACTGCTTTCCCACGCCACAATCAGGGAGCTGGGTGGGAAGTGGAGTAGCCGGCCCCACACGGTGTTTTTCAAAATACACATTTGCTGTGCACTTTTTGGAGACAGCTTGCCTTCTGCCACCAGGCCTTGTCTTTTGCACCTGTGTATGTTGTACACAAGGCACGTGGCGTTAGCATCTGCCCTGTGCCTTTCCCGCAGAGCCCGCCAAGCGCCTGCTGCCGCTCCTGTACACTCTTCTCAGAGGACAGGCCTGTTTGCTTTGTGGTCTGGGCTAAGTCAACCCAAGAAGCCACAGACGCTGAAAGGGATCCTCTGTGTGGGACTCAGGCTGGGTCTGCTCTGGCTGGTGCCAACCCCATCCTGTGGGCTGTGGCTTGGGTGCCCTGCTGGGGCAGTACAGTGCCCAGCTGTTCCACACACCTGAGGGCATTTATCACTGGCTTTGCCTGTGGCTGGTGTCAGCATGTGCCAGTGCCATGCCAGAGGTCTTTTCCTGTTGGTTCAGAGACGGCCTTGTGGACTGCCAACTCCACGTCACCATGTCTGTTTCCAAGGACGGCACTTCTGGCTCCTCAGTGGTGTGTCCCCAGAGTGTCAGGAAAGGGGACAGCCATCACCAGGCTCTCGGGCTTCAGCTGCTGCCACCGCAGAGCCACTCAGCAGGCCCCAGCAGCTGGGCCGTGCCTGGGAGGACTGGGAGAGAGGAGCTGCCAAGGTCAGGGAGAGAGCTGCACCCCAGAGCCTGCCGCTGGTCCGTCCTCACGAGCGTGCTCAGCGACAGCTCCTGCTGGCGACAGCAAGCTTCATGTGCCAGCCTGCTGGCGACTGACCGCTCTGAGAGGCAGGCGCGTGAGCTCACGCTGGGCCCCGAGGACAGAGGCCACGTGGTCCTCTGCAACTTCCCACTGCCCGTACCCCTCATGAGGAAAGTATGTGTGTAGAAGGGGTAGGGGTTGCAGCTGCATCTACCAGGCAGCCTTTTGCTGACGGCTGTGGGTGATGGCATTCCCAGGAGGCCTACCCCTGGCCGTGTGTGCTTGGGCCAGTTCCTGTCCAGGGTGTGTCCGATGCGGGACACACCTGCAAGCCATGGGCCCCGCACAGCAAAGGTAGGGACATCCTTAACTGGGGCCACAGAGACCTTGGGCGTCTCTGCCTGGGCTCAGCAGAAGTCAGTCCTACAGATACGGGCACCCTGACCATGGTCACACGACAGTCATGTGGCTGGCGCAGGCTCCCTCTCCCTCTGAAGTGAGGCCACGCTGGCCCTGCAGGATAGGACACCAGTTCCTCTGACTGTCTCTGGCTCCTGGTGGTAGCTAAGGCAGACAGCAAGGGCCAAAGGTAACCATCAGCCACCGCCATGCACTGGACTTCAGCTAAGGGCAGGGCATTTGGCATCCGGTCTGCTGTTCCAGTGGCCCCGTTAGGGATGGGTTGGCACCTTCTTGCCCTCCACCATCTGGGAGATTAGAACGGGCCTCGCGTCCCAGCTGAGGGGGCGTAAGAGGTCAGTCCTCAGAGTGATCCTGACACCAGGCACCCAGTGCCCGTGTTGGCAGGCAATGTCCCCTGCTAGGATGTGTGACCCTGAGCCAGTGGCTGTCACCCTAGTCCTCCTGGGCCCCCACATACTTCTTCCCACCTCCTGTCACCCAGAAGCCTGGGGTACAGGGCAGGGGAAGCAGGTCAGGCTTGCTCTGAGAACTCTGGGCTCTCTGGCCTGCCATGCTTTGGCCCAGCTGTGTGGCTGCGGTCCCTGGGCCTGCCCAGTGGCCCTGGCTGTCACCAAAGCTGGTGAGTCTGAGGCTGTCAGAGTTTCAGAGCCACCTGCACAAACTGAGAGGCCGGCTCTGCTTGCACCTTGCCCCCGGCCCACCCCACTGTGTCTGCTCCTTCAGTTAGACCTGCAGTGTCAGGTCCTCAGGGAGCTGGAACCAACTGCAGGCTGAGGTCTGGGCATGCCCAGGCGAGCCCATGAAAGCCCATGGTGGCCTGGCCTGGCATGGAGGAGGCTCTGGGCTGGAACCTGGGAGGACCAGTACTGGAGGCTTAGGCCAGCTTTGTGGACAGAAACAAGCGCCGAAGTCACCTTGGGTAACATGCCATGCACCCCAGGCTCGCTGGACTTTGAGTCGGTCCTGGGCCTGACTCAGCTGCTCCCGCGGGTGGCCAGACAGCTCCACTCTGCTTGGGCCCCCATGCCTGTGATCACAGATGGCAAGCTGCGGGCCAATGAGGACAGCCAGCCTCCCCTGTGGGCTGCCTGGTACGTGCACCACCTCAAGTGAGCACAGGCGGGGCTGGGGCTCTGACAGGTCAGGGCCCTTGCCAGGGCCATGACCTGAGTGGCAAGCCCTGACTGACAGCTGTGGTGTGGCCACACTGCTGTTCTTCCCAGTTTGTCCCCCAAACCATGTCTGTGCAGGTCACCCTGGCCATCCTTGAAGCAGCCACTGCCTTCTGAAAGCCTTCCCAGGAATGCTGGCTGAGCACGAGGGAAGCCACATTTTCCTGCCACCACAGTTGGGCTCCTTGGCAGTGTGGCCAGTGGGGGTGGGGTTGTCTGCAGGTGGGGTGTTTTCATGCTGCTGAACCAGGGGAGAAGTGGCACCTCTGGAATGTGGTCAGTGGAAGGGCTGGGTGGGGGTGATGTGAGGCCTCACAGAATGATGGGGCAGGAGGAAGGGAGGGCAGAGGGCTCCTGTGCTGGGGGATGCCTCAGGCCCAGCCCTGGGGGTTAGCAGGTGCAGAGGGCCCAGTGGTGTGAGGCCCTCTGGCCTGCCTCCCACCTGCAACAAGAGTTGCCACTGAGGGTTGCACCCATGTGTGCCAGCAGCAGTGCTGACAGACAGCTGGAGCGGCCATGTTCCTGTGGGACGGCATCTCGGAGTCTGAGGTGAGGTTACCATGGTGACTGCAGGGCCAGGCAAACAGGGTTCAGACTCACTCGTTCCTTCATGCAGGAGCTGTGTGGGGGGAACCTGCTGAACCCGGGGCTGGTGATACACCTCACCCGCTGTGAGAACAAAGATGGAGACCACTGGTTCATTCTCCACATCCCCACAGGAGCCGGGAACTGGGGTCTCCCCTGTGGGTGAGCAGAGGCCCAGCCAGCATGAGCCGTCACTGCTGGCTGCCCCCTCCCCACACCTGCCGCAGCAGGAAGCTGGACCTGGGGGTTGAGCCAGGATTGAGTGCCCCTCCCCAGATACGGCATATTATAGATGGTGTATGTTTAGTCACAGCTGCGAGAGAATCTACTCCGCAGATGGCCGCAGTGGCCAGGGCTGGGCCAAGCTGAAGACAGAGGAAATGCCACTGGGTCTCCCGCATGGGTAGCAGCCCAAGGCCTTGAACCATCCTCTGCTGCTTTCCCGGCCATTAGCAGGAAGCTGGATGGATGGCAAGGGGAGCAGCCGGCACACGCACAGCTATACCTGCTGCACCACAGCACAGCCCTGGTATGCTGGCGTCAACCTAGGCCAGTCACCTGCTCTCCTGACCCTGTTCCTGCCAGTGGGATCAGTTGCCGCTCACCTCTTTTAGGGAAGCTTCACAGGCTCACAGGATGAAGCGGGTGGAGCCCACAGGTGTCCCTGCAGCAGGGAGCGAGGGTCTGAGACAGTGTGGGGTGTAGCTGCCCTGTCCAGTCGGGGCCCAGGTCCCTGTGGTGCTGCTGGGCAGGGCGGGGAGGGGCGGCCAGGTCAGGCCCACATCCTCTCCCTCTCCAGCTCCCTCTCCCGCAGGTGCAATGGAAGAAGGACCAGCCCTCCTCGCGAATCATGACTCAGCGTCTTTGTTTCGTTTCAGGCAGCAGATGAGAGCAAGCCGCAGGAGGGAGGAGCTTCTGCCCAGGCTGCGCCCACCTTCCAGCATTGCAGGGGGCAGGGAGGCCCTTGGCTGTGGCCCCAGCCCGTGTGGGTGCCAGCCAGGGGCACTGCACAGCCAAACTGGCCGACCGATCTGACATCCAGGGACTGGAGCAGACAGATGGGTCTTGGGTGCCTCGTGTGGGCAGCCCAGGCTGTGGCAGCGGGAGCAGGCCTCCTGGGATGTCTGCCCAGGTGGTCTTGGGGGCTGGTGGACACACAGGGAATTGGCCAGAACTTCTGTAGTTGTTATCTGCTTGACAGGCACAGCGGCAGCAGCTTGCTGGTTCACTTCCTTAACGCCCACAGCATCCAGGGTTGGGCCGGACCAGCGCTGGAAGGTGGCAGAGTCGACACATTGGATGGGCCATTCCCTGCCCTCTCCCAAGATGCGCCTACAGAAAGCTGGATTGTAGGTGGAAGAGCCTCAGCCACTGCACAAGAACAGACAGCTTGTCCCTGCCCTGCAGCCCTCGGGAAGACCCGGCACAGCAGGTGGCCTCCGGCCTGGATGGGGACGAGCCACCCAAGAGTGAGATTCAGAAGTGGTTGGGGAGTCATCCTTCCACGAAGCTACACTGATGGCAGTGTGATTGTGACTCAAAACAAAGGCCTGGCCCCACAGGCCTGGGTGGGGCAGGCTGGGAGCGCTCACAGGACGGCCGAGACGTGAGGCAGCGCCCGGAGGAATCCGGGAGACCCACAACAGGAGGCGAACCGAGCCGGTGCCGGGCTCTCCTCCGTGGATCAGACCTCTTCCTGGTGAAAAATGTTCTAAGACCTAAAGGAAAAAAACACATCAACTGGCAGAATGCAGGTCTGAGCCAGTCATGGGGTATGACTGCAGTCCGGGCGGGTTCAGAAGAAGCTGCAGTGGACACGGGACACAGCCCTGGGGACCCCTACATCATGTGTCACTCTGCCAGCACCCTAGCACAAGCATGGTGGGCCCTGCCTGTCCTCCCCGTGGAAGACCCAGATGGAGCTGTACCTTCCTGGCTGCTCTGCACATCTGAGCAGGGAGCTAGCAGCTGGACAGTTTTAAGGGGCTCAGTAGGCTAATCTGCCTGCTAGTGCCAACATCCCATATGGGCACTGGTTGGTGTCCAGGTTGCTTCATTTCTGGTCCAGCTCCTGCTTATGACCTGGGAGGGCAGCGAGGTCGGCCCAAGTCCTTGGAACCCTGTACCCAAGTGGGAAACCCAGAAGCTGCTCCGGGCTCCTGGGCTCAGATTAGCTGTGGTCTGACTAGTGCAACTGTTTGAGGAGTGAACCAGCAAATGAAAGATCTAAAAATAAATCTGACGGGGAAAAGGCCACAGCGGGGATGCGGACACCCTCATAACCGGGGGCCCATCTACTGGGCTCCAGGAATGGGTGAGAAGCAGGGACCCTGCTGGACCCCCGGCAGGGGAGTGCTAATGGGCCCACGGCAAGCCCTGGGCTGCCTGGCTGCTGGTTTGAGGCAGGCGGAGACACATGGAGAGGGCTGCAGCCCGGGCTGAGCTTCACTGAGCCAGAGACCCCCAGACCCCCGCTGTTGGACCTGGACTACACCTACACCTCTGACCCCTGCATCCCATTCCCCTTCCTTCCCGTACCCCCGCGGTCCCTGGAGCCCCTCCAAGCCCCTTCCTCAAGGGCTTGCTCCTTGCTGGTCTAGGACTGCCAGTGGGCTCTGCCCTGTCCCCAGCATCAATGAGCAGTGTATGATCATGGGCCTGGTGCTGCGGCACAGCAAGGGCACCCGGTGATGCAAGGAGCCCACATGGGTGCCAGTTCAAGTCTGGCTCTTGCTTCACTTCCAGATGGAATGTGAGAAATCGGCAACCCAGAGGGTTACCAAGGCACGTGGCCACTGCCTGCCGAGTGCGGGTGTGGTTGCCTGCCATCACCCCCAGTGATAACCACCTCACCCTCACAGCTCTGCCTGTCTGTGAGCTCCCCAGGCTCACATGTGGAATCCTGGCCTAATGTGGCAGCGTTGCCAGGGGAAAGGGTGTTTCTGGAGGTGATATGATGGAGCCTTCCGTGTGATAAGAGCCAGGACCTGGGCCCTCAGCAGCCCCTGAAGCATCCTGTGCCTTGCTCTGGCATTTGCAGTCACCTTGGGGTGTGTGTGAGCCACTCAGCCTGCGAGACTTTATCACGGCAAGCCAGACAGGCGAGACCACAGTTGTTTCCGGTCCTGAACTTCCACCACTTCCATGGCACTGGTGGCTGTGAGCCCACACACTGGGCTGCACTCAGTTCCTGGGAGGCAGGTCTTGTGGCGTGCTGCCTGTCTCGGGGTACCCACTGGGGACAGATAATGCAAGTTAAGCTCTGTCCCCCATGGAGGAGGGAGCCCCGGGCACACAGGCAGCATCCTTGGACCTGTCTGATGGCCTCCTCCAGGCAGGTGTCCCAGTGTCCTACATGGAGATCTCACCCACCCTGCTGCTGCCACCACCTGAGCCACTCCAGAGACTGACCCTCCCAGAGGCCCGGGGAGGTGGCGATCGGCATCCCATTCTGCAGATGAGCCAGTTGAGGCTCAGGTAGGATGAAATCAAGGATGAACCCATGGCAGGAGGCTGTCTGGGTCCCCAGATGGCATGAGTTACAGGGGGAGGTTCAGGGGAGCAGGGGCCCTTCCTTCAGGCAAACCGTGGGACAGAACAGGAGGTGGTGTGACCTGGCAGGTGTTGTGTGGCCTGTTGGGTGCACCATGACCTGTTGTGTGTGGTGTGGCAGGTGCCATGTGGCCTGGTGGGTATAATGTGGCCTAGGAGGGATGGTGTGCCTGGTGGGTGCCACATGCCCTGGTGTGTGCCGTGTGGTCTGATGGGTGCACCATGACCTGTTGTGTGTGGGGTGGCAGGTGTCATGTGGCCTGGTGGGTGTAACGTGGGCCCGGCAGGGGTGGTGTGCCCTGTGGGTGCAGTGTGGCCCGGCAGGGGTGGTGTACCCGGTGGGTGTAACAAGGCCCGGCAGGGGTGGTGTGCCCGGCGGGTGCCGTGTGGCCCGGCAGGGGTGGTGTGCCCGGTGGGTGCAGTGTGTGGCCCAGCAGGGGTGGTGTGCTCGGTGGGTGCAGTGTGGCCCGGCAGGGGTGGTGTGCCCGGCAGGTGCAGTGTGTGGCCCGGCAGGGGTGGTGTGCCCGGTGGGTGCAGTGTGTGGCCCAGCAGGGGTGGTGTGCTCGGTGGGTGCAGTGTGTGGCCCGGCAGGGGTGGTGTGCCCGGCGGGTGCAGTGTGTGGCCCGGCAGGGGTGGTGTGCCCGGCGGGTGCAGTGTGTGGCCCGGCAGGGGTGGTGTGCCTGGCAAGCATGTGGTCCAGTGGTGATGTCACAGCTGAGGACAGCGGCACTGCTGTTCTGGAGCACGTGGTTTGTGTCCCAGCAGGTAGGGTGTGGCTGAGCGGGATCTGGAGGTCTTCCCCAGGGGTTCAGAGGGGACAAAGTGTCTGCCTGCTTGCAGGGGTATCAGCACCTCACAGGATGCCCAGCCTGGGGGCTGCATCACCTGCTTGGGGGGCCAGGCCAGGCCAGGCCAAGTCTCCCGGCATGGAGAGGAAGGAGGGGCAGGCATGGGGCAGGAAGGTGTTGGTAGGGGCTGAAACGTCTTTGTGTCAGCAGGCATAGGCCGGGGCAGCCAGGGACAGGACACTGGGGACGAGAGGGGGCCTGGAGCGAGCCACGTATGTAGATGGGTGCATGTGCAGGTGTTCATACATGGTATATGTGTGATGTACATGTAGGTGTGCACGTGTGTGCGTAAGCACATCTATGCCGTAAGTATGTATGGGTGCATATGCATGTTTGTGTGTTTGCCCATGCTCCTGGCAGCAGCTGCTGGGGTAGGTGGGTTGGATGGAGGGGTTGAAGGCAGTTGCTCTGAGCTGGGGGCACCTGAGGATGGGGCTGCAGGAGGGAGGTGGTGACGAGGGCAACCCAGTATGTCAGGAGAAAGGCCCACTTGCCACACAGCACGGTGCGAGGCGTGCAGGGGTGGGATCCCCACTTCTGGCAGAAGGCCTGCTCCCAGCCGCACAGCGCATAACAGCTCCCGAAGGCTGCCCAGACCCTCCCTTGGCATGCTCACACAGGGACTGGACAGCAGGGTTCTGTGTGGGCTGTGGCATGTCTGCTGCCAGTTGGCACCAAAGTGGCACCTCGGGGGCATGGTGGGCCTGAGCAGGGAGCCTACAGCCATGGTGTGACCGCCACACACACTGCTGCCATCTCTAAGGGGCCAGGGGCACCAGGGCATGGAGGCAGAAGGGTGGCAGGGTGGAGCAGGTGCCAGGCAGGTCTCAGTTGGGCACAAAGGGCCTTGCTGGTTGTGGGTGGGGGAGCTGGGGCTGTATCCCCTGCTCGCCTCTTCCCTCCCGGCTTCCTCACGTGGCCCAACGTGAGACCAGATTTCTGCGGCTTCTAAATCAGGCCTTGCTGTTGGATGGCAGCAGCTGGTGACCAGGGATGCCTTTAGAAACCAGGAGATTGGGAAAATTCCACTGTGGCGTGCACAGCCCGGAACCGCAGCCCGGAGCCTCAGCCCAAGTGCTTGCTTGGTGTGCTGAGTACCTGTTGCCTGGGTGCTTCTGAAGGTGGAGGAGCAGGTTGTGGGGGCAACCTGGCTGCCAGGGGCACCCTTGGTCTCCTGTACCCCTGTTGTGTCCCCTTATGGCTTCCTTGTGGGAGTGAGTGGCCGCCCTGGCTGGCTGAAGAGTTGGGGGGCTGTTGTATGACAGCAGCTGTTTGCTTAGTGGAGGTGGTGGTCGTCACTCTGCTTCCACACCTGAAACTTTGCCATTCATAGAAGGTCACACTGCGTGGCCGCCCTGCCTGGGGTGTGGGTGCTTGGGGCAGCGGCCACTCTGCCTGGGGTGTGGGCACTCGGGACCAGCAGCCACTCTGCCTGGGGTGTGGGCGCTTGGGGCAGCAGCCACTCTGCCCGGGCCAGCCACTCTGCCCAGGGTGTGGGCACTCGGGGCCAGCAGCCGCCCTGCCCGGGGTGTGGGCGCTCGGGGCAGCAGCCACCCTGCCTGGGGTGTGGGCACTCGGGGCCAGCAGCCGCCCTGCCCGGGGTGTCGGCACTCGGGGTTCTTGTGTGTGTGTTTGCTGCAGAAGCTTGTGAAGGACAGAGCTGGTGTGGTGGGCACAGCCTGTTTGGCTGCCATCTGCAATGCCAGCATCCCATATGGGGCCCAGTTCGGGTTCTGGCTGCTCCATTTCCCATCTAGCTCCCTGCTACTGAGCTTGGGAAAGCAGCAGAGGATGCCCAAGTGCTTGGGACCTTGTGCCCAGGTGGGAGACCCAGAAGACTGGACTCTTGGCTTCCGACTGGCTCAGCTCTGGCTACTAAGGCCATTTGGGGAATGAACCGGCAGTTGGAAGACCTCTCTCTTTTTTTTCCCAAGAAAAGAAAATCACGAAGGCACAGACTTTGAGAGAAAGATGGTGGTATTTTTTGCTCTCTTTCATTGTGGAGGATGTGCGTCTGCTCCGCTGACAGTTGCGCCTGCTGTTTTAGCTGCAGCATGCTGAAGCCGGTGTTGATGCTGCATCCCCTTGGCCTGTGCACTGGGCCTCTCTGTCAGACAGCGGTGTGGCAGTCATCCTGTCCAGTCGTCGGGCTGAGCGCTGGGGACGGCCCCTCTGCCCAAGGCTACCCCTGCTCTGTCCCCGGGGTCCCTGGAAAGCAGCTGGCTTGACTGACAGACCCAGGCACGGTCTCCTGTACACAGACCCCCATCTCCATGGTGCGGGAGGCAGGAATGCAGGTTTTGCAGGCGGCTGAGCTTCCCTACAGATGGCCAGGAGCCATTCCGTGTGCCACAGGGGAGCGCTCCTGCAACCTGTCAGTCCATCCATGCCGGCCCTTGGCCTTTGCTTCTGGTCACGTCAAGGCCCCTGGTGGAAACCTGGGGAGCAGCTGGGCCCGACCTCCTGGCCTGGCTCCCAGTACCTGCTCCCTCAGCTGTAAGGTTACACTCACCAGTCTGGTGTGTTGGGCTGCGGGCGGTGCCCGTCCGAGTCGGCACAGGTGCCCGGCGAGGCGGCTGGGGGAGCTGTGAGCGGGACCCCTTCAGCCCCATTAGTCAGAGACCAGCTGTGTGCTGATGGTGGGGCACACAGGCTCACTTTCCTCTCCCTGACTTCCAGAACTCTCTCTGGAAGTACAGTGGGGCCTGGCGACCAGCAAGGGCCAGCTTTGCTCTCTGTGGAGGCGGCTGGTCTGCATGGGCCCCCATTACAGCTGAGTGAAGACTGCTGCCGAGCAAGCCTGGGGGCGGGAGTGGGGGCTCCAGGGGAGATCTCCGGAGAGCCCCAGGCCGTGCCTGCTTTGCCTGGTGGGCAGCAAGGAGAAAGAGCTCCGAGATGCGTGGGCAAGGTCTCCCTGCTCCTGCAGGAAGGACCCTGAGGACCAGGCCGCCCAGGGGACAGGGGTCGGGGCTGGCACAGGACCTGCTGGTGTTCCTGGCACTTTGATTTCCGCGGAAGGCTGGCGAGTCGCAGGTCACATGGCACCTGCCCCGTGACAGCCCAGGTGCTCAGGTGCCAGGGAGGCACCCAGGGGCGCCAGGCACCAACTTCCACTTCTGGGAAAGGACAGTGAGTTCTTGTCACTGTAGGCTGGTTGTCTGTTTTTAGTATTGTATTTTTATTTGAAAGGAATGTTTACAGAAGGGAGACAGAAAGACCTATCCAGGGTTTACTCCCCAAATGGCCACAACGGTGAGCTGAGCTGACTCGAAGCCAGGAGCCAGGAGCCTCCTCTGGGTCTCCTACATGGGTGTAGGGTCCCAAGTTCTTGGGCCATCCACCACTGCTTTCCCAGGTCATAAGCAGGGAGCTGGAAGGAAGTGAGTCAGCACTCACATGGGATGCTGGCAGCACAGGCACAGCTTCACCCCCTAAGCCACGGCAGCAGCCCCGTCCTGCTGTGTCAACACTGCGCTGCCTCAGAGGGTGCTCAGAACCCGGGGGACCGAGGGCTGGGTTCTGTGAGCCCGCGGCTCCCCACTCTGCGTGCAGTTTGACTCCCACGGGGGCGCCCTGCTCCCGGGGTCAGGACCCTCTTCCCATCCTCTCCCCCGCGCTCAGGCGCAGGCCGACGTGGCGACCGCGCACCTGGGCGCCTAGTGCAAGCTCGACCAGACACAGCAGACCAGCCCGTTCTCCAGACCGGCACACCAAGGCCGGAGCCCCTTCGCACCGGCGCGCCCGCCGCCCCATCGATGCGCTCCGCCGCTCGGCTCCCCACGCCTGCTCCCCGCCGGCTCGAGCCACCTGCCCCCTCCCGGCCGCTTCCCACTTCCAAGATGGCCGCGGGTGGAGCCGAGCAGGTAGGGGACCCCTGGTGGGTGTCCGCGGGGCCCTGAGGAGACGCAGCCTCCGCGCCGTGAGGGCCGCCTCCTCGCAGCTCTGCTCGGCCCTGGGGACCGAAGAGGGTCGGCGACGACCGCGGGCGGCGACGCACCGGCGGGCAGGAGGAGGGGCCGCCGGGCGAGCGTCGAGCGCAGCGAGCGGAGGCGCGGCGGGGGGCGGTGGCCCGGGCGGAAGAGCCGACCGCGGGCGGTGGGGCGGGGGTGTGGCCAGCGCGCCCGGGGGCGGGGCGGGACGTTCCTGGGGCGGGGCTAGTGCCTGAGGGCGGGGCGGCTACCCTGGGGCGTGGCTAGCGCCTGAGGGCGGGGCGGGACGGTCCTGGGGCGGGGCTAGCGCCTGAGGGCGGGGCGGCTGCCCTGGGGCGTGGCTAGCGCCTGAGGGTGGGCGGGACGGGACGGTCCTGGGGCGTGGCTAGCGCCCGGTGGTGGGCGGGGCCAGCTCCGGGGGCGGGGCTAGGGACGGGGCGGCCTTTGGGCCCCGAGCGCTGTGGGCGGCTAGCGCGCGCCTGCCGGCCGGACCGACACCTGCCCGGCTCGCCGGGGTCTCCTCGCGCGAGTGGCGGCTCCCGGGGCGGGCCTGGGGCTTGGTGGCCCGCGGGCCCCGGGATGGCGTCGGAGCCGAGCTGACTGCGGTAGGGAGCGCCGAGGTGCACGGGGCCTGGGCCACCTGCTGCCGCGCCGGCGGGGGAGGCGGCCTGGCGGGTGCGTGTGGGCAGTGCTCAGGTGCGCGTCAGGGCGCCCTGCGGGGCGACGGCTTGCTCCCGCGTCGGCTGTGCGTGCGGGACTTAGGGAAAAGTTTTACCCCTCTGACGCGGGGCCCTGGTGTGGGTCGGGTCTGGAACTCTGCCCTCAGACGCCCCGTGGGAGACAGGTGGGCTTCCACGACGGCGGTGAGGACCTCAGTCCGGGAATGGGCTGTGAGGTGGAGCCCGGGTGAGCCCCTGGCGGTGGGTGTGTTCATGACCATGTCTCGGCCAGGCCCCCCAAAACGTTCTGAGATGAAAGTTGCGTGGGCCATGTTTGTTCCTCCAGTGTGGCGTGGAAGCTGAGCTCGCACAGGTGCCCTGCCTGCGGTGAGGCTCTCGCTGGCCCTCGGGCTGGGCACTGGCAGGCGCTGGACTGTGCGATCACCGGTCTGGAACAGCGTTGCCCGGTCCAGCTGGTTCCGAGGAGACCTGCTCCGTGACCTGGGCCGCCTCCGTGCCCCTCCCCGAGCTCTTCCTGGGGGTGACCCCGACAGTGTGTGGGGAGCCTGGCAGGTGCTGGGTGCTCTGGGTCATCGGTGGGTACCCCCTTTCACAAGCACTGCCGGAGGGGAGCAGGGGTCCAAGAGGCAGAGGTGGGGCCCTCACTGCGACCCTTCCTCATCCTTCCGCACTCAGCACTCGGCTCTTCCCCCCCAGCCCTGCATTGGCTCCCTGCACCCCTCCCCCTTCCTCTGCACCCCTCCCCTGCACCCCCTCCTCTGTGCTCCCCCACACCTCTCCCTGCCAGGCTTCCCCTCTGCTCTCAGCCATACTCCTGGTGTTGGGGTGCCTACCTGTGGCTGGGCCTCTGCCCTCCTCTGCCTTCTGGGGACCCCCCCCACCCCCATGTGGTCTGTTGAGGCCCAGTAGAAGTGAGGACACGACTCCCCGAGCCCTGTGCGTCACAGGGGGTGTCTCCCTGTCATCCCCCAGGTCTGGGACCCTGGCGAGGGTCTGCCGTCCACGGGACAGCAGTGGGTGCTGGGCAGGAAGGACTTCAGGAAAGCACACGTGAACTCAGGGCTGTCTGAGGATCGTGTTTCGGGCTCAGCTTGCGTCCAGCTGCTGACTGTTGCCCTGAGGGGTGCCCCTGGCCCCTTGGCCTGGCTCCCCTGCCAGCTCATTAAGTGGGGAGAGGGAGGTCGCGGCCTGGCACCTCCCAGTCCATGCGAGTGAGGCTGGTGGCAGGGGAAGCCATGCTGTGAGACCGTGGCACGCTCAAGTGTGCTTATGCAAATGGGTTGCTAAAACAGGGGGCTGCGTTGGCTGTCCCTATTTGGGGCCCAGCAGATAAGAGCAGCCCGCAGCCGGGCTCAGCTTGTGCCAGGGCCCAGGCTGGAGGCGTTTTGGGGCATCTCTGGTCCTGCTCGGGCCGAGTGCCCTGGCAAGCAGGGTCTGCCGGATTCACCGTGGGCTCTGGGCTGTTGGAGCCATGCTGTTTGTGCCCGAGTCAGCTTCGGTAAAGGCTAAGGTATTTGGGGGAGGAACGTCTTTGCCCACTGTTCACCCTGGAGTCTTCTAAGCACAGCAGAAGTGAAAAGTCACTGTTCTGGGGGTTGGGCGGGCACCCCAGCTTGCTAAGTTCAACCCCAGTTCTCAAGTGTCTCACCCTGGTAAATGCCAGGGGCGACCATCCTAAGTTTGTAGAAAAAACAAACAAAATGCTTTGGATTATAACCCGTTCAGGAGCCCAGCTGCTGTTGTACTTGCTTTACCTGCTGTCCCTGGTGCGGAGGACTCAGCCGGGGCAGTGCGACTAGCCTTGCACACCACATGACCCCATACTGTCCCCTGGCTGCCTGTGTAGTGGTCCCTGGTGTGTCCCGTGGGTTTCACAGAGGCAGGTTCCAAGATCTGCCCACCCCCCGCGCCTCCATCCGGGCTACGTGGTGGGGGAGCAGGCGCGGAGTGCAGGAGGTGCCTCAAGCCTGTGGACCCTCCCTGGCGTCCAGCCCTCCTCCACACACTCTGCTGGCCTCTCTCCTGAGCCATCCTGCCTTGTCCCACGCAGACAGCCCAGTGGTGGCTGCCAGAGTCCTCGTCCCCAAAACATTAAGTGCTCTTTAGGGAGACCGTTGTGGGGCTGGGGACAGTGCTGACCTCCGACCCCGCTGGTCATGGGGCTGGAGACAGTGCCCACCCATGACCCTGCTGGTCATGGGGCTGGGGACAGTGCCCACCTGCGACCCCGCTGGTTGTGGGGCTGGGGACTGTGCCCACCCGTGACCCTGCTGGTCATGGGGCTGCGGACAGTGCCCACCTGCGACCCCGCTGGTTGTGGGGCTGGGGACAGTGCCCACCCGTGACCCTGCTGGTTGTGGGATTACATCTGGGTGGGTCTTGTGGCCAGGTGTGTGAGCACGGCTGGGGCAGGGCCTGGTGGCTGTGGGCGGCTTTGTAAATAGCCAGGCTAAGAGGGGCTGGGGTTGAGCCAGCTCTAACTGGCAGCTCCCAGGGTTGCTGAAGGGCCATGCAGCGAGTGGGACGTTTGAGTTGGGGGCAGTGAGTGGGTGTCGGGGACAGTGAGCAGGAGCCTGGCACTCGTGCACTCATCCTAAGAAGTGAGGCTGCTCTGAGCCCGTGTCAGATGGCACCGGCCTGGTCCTGCCCTCCGAGCCCTCGGCTCCTCACGTACACTCCCTGAGGCCATGGTTGAGTTGTGCATGTTACCATTCTGGGTGCTGACGTGGTGGTCAGCAGCAGGCCAGGGCTGAGGGAAGGCCGCACGAGGAAGAGTCCGTGATCTTAGGGAACAGCAGCGGCTGTCCGCCCCCTTTCCCTCATCATTGGGGTGCAGCTCTTGTCGAGTGCCGCGTGGTGGGCTGCCCGGGACCGTGGCCTGTGGGTGGCAGGTGAAGGAGGACCCAGAGTGGACGCAGCTCCTGTGTCCCCACAGGCGGCCCGGAAGAGGACATAGCTCCAATGTTGGGTCTGGTCTCCCTTAAAGTGGGAAGGCTGTATGACCAAGTCCCACAGCTCTGCCAGCAGACTCGTGGCCACAAGCCCCATCCCGTCCCCTGGCAGCGCCGCTGTCCGCTGGCTGACATGGTGTCACACTGGGAATGGGACCCTGCGGGCTGCGGCTGGTCTCTGGGGGCGCTCTCCCCCAGCTTCCTGCCGCCATCCACGTGGCCTCGACGCTGTGTGCGTGGAGAGTGCTTCTGCTTATCCACACTGAGCTTGTCCTGTGCCGGGATGACTGACCCTCACTCAGCTGGGAGTGGGTGCCTCCTGGCGGGGTGCCGGGGCCCTTGGGTGCTGGCTGCAGCAGTGGCTTCTGCCCATGGTGCCAGTGTTGCTGGCCCGTGGGGGCCTGGTCCTTGGCACCGTGCTGGTACCTGTGGGCCTCACACAGCCCAGGAGTTTGGCATGGCAGCCCAGGCCCTGGAACTTGGCGTGGCAGCCCAGGCCCCGGCACTTGGCGTGGCAGCCCAGGCCCCGGCACTTGGCGTGGCAGCCCAGGCCCCTGGCACTTGGCTTGGCAGCCCAGGCCCCGGCACTTGGCGTGGCAGCCCAGGACCCGGCACTTGGCGTGGCAGCCCAGGCCCCGGCACTTGGCGTGGCAGCCCAGGCCCTGGCACTTGGCATGGCAGCCCAGGTCCTGGCACTTGGTGTGGCAGCTCAGGCCCTGGCATTTGGTCTGGCAAGGGGCTGTTCCTGTACCCTGCACCCTAAGGGCTTAGTTGTTGCTGAAACTCAGCAAAGAGCCTTTTGAATCCTTGATCCGTGCCCCATGCGTGGCAGTGCAGAAGGTGTTGGCACTGCTGAGGGAGGATGGGGTGTGGCTCTGGGCAGCCTGCCTGGGAGAGGAGGTGGCTCCTAGCAGGGAGAGGCCCCCTGCTGGGGAAGGCACTGCTGGCTGTGGCCAAGGTGATGACGCTGGCCAGTCAGGAGGTGGTCAGGTGACCTGGAGGCCCCCTGTGTGCTCAGCAAGCACAGGCTTAGTGTGGCTGAAAGGAGCTGGTGATCCGGAGGCCGTCCACCTGGTCCATGCAGGTTAGGGTCTCCCCCGTGAGGGTGCAGGCCAAAGGCAGGTGCGGCTTCCAGCTTGCTGGCCCAGCTGGCCCCAGGCAGAGAGGCCTGAGGACAGGTGTCCCTGCTGGAGTGTGGTTCCAGAGCACGTTGCAAGCGGAAGTGCCCTTTCCCTTTCAGGCTGGCTTCCCCCAAGGCCCACGCCCTCTTCTGAGGTTTAAGGAACTCAACTGCACTTTGGACCGCAGAGGCCCGGCGGTGGCCCAGCTTCTCCTCGGGCGGCTCAGAAGGAGGCCGCTCTGTGCTCCCCACGAAGGGGTCCTCAGTGCGCCCCTGGTGATGGAAGTCGGCATTTGCATTTCTTAGGAAGGTGACTTGTTAGGGCACTCCTGTGTCAGGGCTCCTGGGGGGCCACGCCACCTCTCCACGGTGTGCCACGTACCAGGTGCCGGCCTGGTGGGCGTCTGCCAAGCTTGTGCCTTTCACCCGAGACCAGCCCACGAGTGAGCTGCCATTCACCTCCTTCTGCTTCTGGGAGGGGCAGTGAGACCCTCCCCCGAGCCGGGCCAGGCAGCCGCAGGGCCATCGGCTTCACCCTTGCCGGTTGGGTCTGTGGTGTGTTGGTGGGAGGCTGCTAATCGGCAAAGATTAGCCCGTAGCCATGTGCTCAAGCTATTTTCCTTTTAATACAAATGCAGTTGACCTCTCAGATGCATGTGTGTGCGTATGGCCTTCTCAAGTCCCTGGAGGCCGTCCACCAGTGAGGCCTGTCCCCCTTGTCAGAGTGTGGTGGCTGGAGGGTCAGTCGCTGGCATGGGGCCCGTGCCGCGCTGTGGCAGGGGCTCGCTGGAGGCTGTCCACCAGTGAGGAGGAACTGAATTTTGGGTTTTTTTCTCCATGGGTAGAGGAATAGTTTGTTCTTTTTCACTTTTGTGTTAACCCTGGTTGTCTGGACTTAATTTTTGCTTTGTTGATATACAATATTATTTTTGCTTCTTAGAAAAAATGGTGATTATAATAATGCTGTGTCCTATTTCAAACTCACACACACATATATATTATGTGTATATATAGTTTGCACATTTATAGCTCAGTTCTGTTTCTGCCTTTCTCTCATCCCCTCTGCATTCTGTTTCTGCTCTGGTGCCTGCCCTGCCAACTCGCTGACTGCACCCGTTTCTGGGGCGGAAGGAGCCTCCTTGCCCCCCTTTTTCTGCTCCGTGAGAGGCCCGCCAGGCTTCCTGGAGAGGGAGCAGGAAGGCTCCAGACAAAGCCCAAACCACACACCACGGGAATGGTCATGTTTGTGCTGATTCAGAGTGGCACCTGCCAGCAGGGTGCCCCCGCCTCGCCCTGCCCCGGGGAGGGGCTGGGGGACAGGACAGCAGCGTCTGGTCAGGGCGTGTTATCTCCAGGCTTCCTGGACAGTGGGGCCGGGATTGCCATTCAAAGTCCTGTCTTGCCCTGACGTGCTGCTCTGTGGACGGCGGATCTCTTTAGTTTCAACATTTTAGAGAACAAAAGCCAGTGTGGCATCCAGCGGGGTCTTCTCTGTTCTGGGAGCTGTCCAGGCTGCTGGGTCTCCGTGGCAGGCCGCGCAGTGCAGAAGCAGCTCTGGGGACGTGTGTGTGTAGGGGGAGTTTTCCCTTTGGGAAGCTCTCAGTTTATCGCTCCTTGATTGGATTTTGTGCTGGCCAAGCCAGCCTTTTTACTGGCTGTATTTACCTAAGCATGGACTGCGTCATACTTCCTGGGTCGTGGTGCTGAGCGGCAGTGCGACCTTGGTCCGGTTCCACACCTCCCTGCGTGCAGAGGGGGTGGTGTGGCTGCACTCAGATGTGAGGAAGGCCTGGTCCATGTGGGCCCCCTCCCTGCCTGGCGTGCATGGTTGTTTTGTTTGTTTTCCCCTTACACAGCTGCCTTAGTTTATAGGTGTCAGAGCCGTGGAATGCAGTGAATGCATTGTGAATTCACATGCTTGGGGCAGGGCTGTGTGTGTATCATGTAATGCCTCCCCTGGACGAGGCCCGAGCAGCGCCCCCCCAGGGGTCTTCCTCGCGCCCCTGCTGCTGTCTGCCCGTCAGCCGTGACTGGGGGGGATGCCCCAAATGATGGAGGTTATTTTCATGCTGGATGTGCCCGTTGTCTGGCTATGTGTCTGTCAGTTCTTCATGACCACACTAGGACTCCTGGCTGGTCTCTTAAGGAAGGTGGCTTGTTGTGGCCCGTGGGCTTAGAGATCCACAGACTGAGGTGGGCCAGTCCCCTCGGGCCTTGCACCTGCTGGCGTTCCTGCAGACAGAGTCCCAAAGCCACCCAAGAGCACATGTTTGCATCTGTCTTCACCTCTCCCTTTTAAAGCCACCCCGAACTGACCCAGGAACTCCCCGCAACCCCCAGCAGCCTTGCCCTATCCTGTCCCTCCCAGTGGGCCCACCTTGAAACACCACGATTTCCCTCATGGTGCCATTTAACCAGGCATTCCTGGGGTGGCTGGGGGCGCCTCTAGACCGACGCTCGGGTGAGAGCAGGCTGTCTTCCTGCTGTGTGTCTCATGATAGTGTCAGAACTCCAGGCTCTGGCCCTGAAGCACAAGTTGTACATGGGAACGGGCGGTGTGGCACAGCAGGTTAAGCCACGGTTTACAGTGCTGGTATCTCACAAAGGCACCTGCTCGAGTCCCGGCTGCTTCACTTGTGACCCAGCTCCCTGCTGATGTATCCTGGGCAAGCAGAGGAAAGCAGCCCAGGTCCTTGGGCTGCTGCCACCCATGTGGGAGACCTGGAAAAGGCTTCTGGCTTCGGCCTGGCCCAAGCTGAGCCTTCATGGCCATTTAAGGAGTGAACCTGTGGATGGAGGGTCTCAGTCTCTCTCCCTCTGAAGCTCTACCTTTCAAATAAATAGATTAAGAGCCACACAGAGCCCGCAGGATGTCTGTTCACGGTTCCCTCTGAGCGTTGTTGCAGGCACTGGTGCTGCTGTAGGAGGGGCTCTCGGAGTTTTGTGACCAGCTTTTTATGTTCTGTGTTTGGGTCGTTTCAGTTTCTCCCTGGACCAAGATGACTGATGGACATCCTCCCAGCTCGACCAATGGCGTAGCCTCGGTGGGTGTTCAGGATGGCCAGCCCGGAAGCTCCCTTCGGAACCTGCGCCCTCGGACCCTGCAGGCGCCCGAGCCCAGGCCCAAGCTGAAACTTGGTGCTTTGGAAGACCGGCACAGCCTGCAGTCGGTAGACTCGGGCATCCCGACCCTGGAGATCGGCAACCCGGAGCCTGTGCCCTGCAGAGTGGTGCCCGTGAGGAGGAAGCAGTCGGAGGCCGAGGTTGTGCCCGAGCGGCCCTTCCAGAGTGCCTGTCCGCTGCCGTCCTGTGCGCCTCCAGCCGCTGCCAGCACCGCGCGGGAGCAGAGCGTGCGCAAGTCCTCCACCTTCCCCAGGACGGGCTACGACTCGGTGAAGCTGTACAGCCCCACTGGCGGCCAGGCCCTGAGCCGCAGCGATGATATCTCCCTGTGCAGCGTGTCCAGCCTGGGCACGGAGCTGTCTGCCACATTGTCACTTAGCAATGAGGACATCCTGGACCTCGTGGTCACCAGCAGCTCCAGCGCCATTGTGACCCTGGAGAATGACGATGACCCGCAGTTCACCGATGTCACCTTGAGCTCCGTCAGGGAGTCCAGGGATCCACTGCCGCAGGGCTCTGCCCAGGACACCGAGGAGGGGAGCAGGCTGAGGATCCTGGGGCCGCTGAGCGACTTCTTCACGAGGTAACAGCAGGGCTCAGCCTGTGTCTGGGCGTCCCGTGGCATGCCCTTGGGTGGAGCCTTAGGGTGGGCTCACAGCCTGAGGTGCCCCAGGAGACAGGAAGGAGGCACTCCCCCGCCACAGATGGAAGACACACGTGCTGTGGGGAGCAGGTGCACGTTGTGGTCTGCCCTCCTGGCCATCCTGGCAAGGGTGGGTTCTGGGCCCAGGGCCACAGAGGGGTGCGTTTAGGTCTCCACCCTGCCTGCCCACATGCCTGTCCTCCGCCCAGCCTGTGCTGGCTGCTGACTGTGCCTCTGAGGTGGGGTGGGGTGTGAGCTGTCGAGCCATCAGCCATCCTGGCCCGGCCTGAGGCTCATCCTGGCCCGGCTCATGCGGCCACGCCCGAGGCTCATCCCAGCCTGTCGAGGCTCATCCCGGCCAGGCCTGGTGCCTGTTCAGCATGGGTTCGTCATCAGGAGGCAGTGTGGTGGAGAGAGCTTGTGTTTGGGATCCGTGTCCTAGCTGTGTGATCTTGGACCAGCTGCCTCCTGTCTGAGCCCAGTTTTTCATCCCTAATCCAGGCACAGTAGGAGCCTACACATAGCACCTGTTATGGAAAGATACTATGCTGTACCTTGAACTTATCACCCACATGCTCCTGGGCTCAGCTTGCTCATCTGTAGAGTGGGCTGATGAGCTCCTGTGGATGTCTTGGGCGTCCAGTCTGTCCTTCTGAGACACACAGCTCCACTGAGCTGTCCCCGTGAGACCCTGCTCTGCTCCAGGGGTCCGTACCATCGATCCTGCAGTGTCTAGCCCACCCCCTGCTGCTGTCCCTTGAGGACAGGTCTCACCCTTGTGCCTAGGAAAGCTGCCCTCTCTATTTTTCTCCTTTTGGCGCAGTCCTGTCACCCTTGTGATGGCGGCAACGTTGCTTCTAAGCACCTCGGGGAGGCGTGTGGGATGGGGTGACGAGTCCACCCGGGCTGAGCGCAGGGCTGTCTGTCCTGGTGTCTCAGGGCAGGAGCTAGAATGCTTCTCAAGGGGTGAGAGTTCTGTGCACCCACTCCACATCTCACAGGTGAGTGCCTGAGGTCCACAGAACCTTCTGGAAGTCAGCCTAGGGCCTGGCCCACAGTAGGGTTCTGAGGCAGTGTTGGCTTAGAGCTGGCCTGGCCATTGTCTTGCTTCTCTGCCTGCACCTCCCCTGTCCTCGCGTCCAGGCACCCTGGGTGAGTCAGTCTGTGGGCTGTGGCATTGTGGGAAGCTGGTCTAGAGCGATATGACTCCGCGGAGGGGCCAAGGTGACCAGAGAGCTTGTGACCGGAAAGAGCAGGTCCAGTGGACGGCTCTGATGCTCCTCAGGGCTGCGTGGCCATGGCAGAAGCTGGTCTGGGCTGGCGATCTTTATGGAGGCTGTTGTGTGCAGCACCCCTTGCCCCGTGCTGGATGTCAATAGTGGAGGCCAGGGTTGGGGGCACATAGAATTGCCTGGTCTCTGGGATTTGGTTGTAAATGCTGCCACCGAATCGATGCCTCAGAGGAAATTCGCTGATTTGATGGTGGGGGGCTCCTCCTGCCAATGCAGAGAAGTGAGGGCATGTCGGGGGTCCTCTGGCCCAGCCTGGCGTGGCAGCATTTGTCTGAATCCAGCAGCATGCCCACATGGTGCTGTTCCTCCACGGGGCTGGTTTCCGGTAAAGGGCTTCAGGTGCTGTGAGCACCTTCTGGAAGGTGTCTTCGGCATGGGCTGTGCACTGCTTGCTCTGTGTAGCCCCTTGATGACGCTCTCAGAGTGATGATTGGAGGATCTTTGGCTGCAGGGAGGTGCTTGAAGGAAGAGAGGGAGCTTGCCAGCAGGAACTGTGGGGCAGAGGAAGGGCACAGCTGGCCGTGTCCAGAGGGCCACAGAGGAGGGCACAGCTGGTGTGTCCAGAGGGCTGCAGAGGAGGGCACAGCTGGTGTGTCCAGAGGGCTGCAGAGGAGGGCACAGCTGGTGTGTCCAGAGGGCTGCAGAGGAGGGGCACAGCTGGCTGTGTCCAGAGGGCCACAGAGGAAGGGCACAGCTGGCGTGTCCAGGGGGCTGCAGAGGAGGGCACAGCTGGTGTGTCCAGAGGGCTGCAGAGGAGGGGCACACTGGCCGTGTCCAGAGGGCTGCAGAGGAGGGGCACACTGGCCGTGTCCAGAGGGCCGCAGAGGAAGGGCACAGCTGGCCATGTCCAGAGGGCCACAGAGGAAGGGCACAGCTGGCCGTGTCCAGATGGCTGCAGAGGAAGGGCACAGCTGGCCGTGTCCAGATGGCCGCAGAGGAAGGGCACAGCTGGCTGTGTCCAGAGGGCCACAGAGGAAGGGCACAGCTGGTGTGTCCAGAGGGCCACAGGGGCCCAAGGGTAAGGCCATCCTTTGTTGCTTTCACAGGCCACAAGCAGGAAGCTGGATGGGAAGGGAAGCAGCTGGGGGGCCCGGGCCTTGGTGACCTTGGCCTTGACCTCTTGGAGCCCAGCCGGCCAACTCCATGTGGAGATTGTCCTTCTTATGGCAACATGGTGGGGCTGTGTGGCCCGGGCCACCTCCTTGAACTGTGACAGTGATAATACTGAGTGCCACCCTCCTGCCACGTGCCACCTGCCACGCCTCCTTCCATGTGTTTCTCACCATCCTTTGTTTTTAAATTTTTAGATAAACAATAACAAATGTTTAAAAGCCATTTCCCGGGCCCGGCGCGGTGGCGCAAGTGGCTAAGTCCTCGCCTAGCACGCCCGGGATCCCATATGGGTGCCGGTTCTAATCCCGGCAGCCCCGCTTCCCTTCCAGCTCCCTGCCTGTGGCCTGGGAAAGCAGTCGAGGACGGCCCAAAGCTTTGGGACCCTGCACCCGCGTGGGAGACCCGGAAGAGGCTCTTGGCTTCGGATTGGCATAGTATCGGCCCGTTGCGCTCACTTGGGGAGTGAATCATCGGACGGAAGATCTTCCTCTCTGTCTCTCCTCTCTGTATATCCGCCTTTCCAATGAAAAAATAATAAAAATAAATCTTTAAAAAAAAAAAAAAAAAGCCATTTCCCTTGGGTGTCTGGTGAGTGCCTTGCATGGACACGGGCATGGGGAGACCACCTTGGCCCTGCTGCACATGGAAGGATTTCCCTGCAGAAAGATCTGTGGGCCCAGCAAGCTTCCCCGCGTCAGCTGTGGCGAGCTGTTGGAGCAGGCCCTGTGAGAGGCCAGCCCCCAGCACCTGGGCCCCGGGAGCCTTTTCTGCAGTCTCTAACCCCAGCGGCCAGAACTCTCATTCCTTTCCCAAGAAAGCAGCGGCAGGGCGTGACGGGTAGCTTCTTTCCATTCTCCTGAGACTCACTCCGAGAAGGGTGGGACCCTGCCTGCTTGCCAGCCTCATGGCAGAGCCAGGAGCTCCAGGTGCTGTCCACCCTGACAGGAAGCAAGCCTGCTGCCCCGTCCTGTCGGAGCCTGGTCCTACCAGGTAGTCCATGGAAATCACACTTGCATATGAGACTCAAATCTTTGCTGTGACTTTCTTTTTCTTTTTCTTTTCCCCTAAGATTTAGTTCTTTATTTGAAATGACAGGGAGGGAAACAGATCTTCATCTGCTGGTTCACTCCCCAAATGGCCACATACTCCAGGCCTGGGTAGACCAGAGCGAGGAGCCAGGAACTTCTTCCAGGTCTCCCTCCACCGTGTGGGCCTGCTCCAACTTCCTCTGTTTTCCCAGGTGCATTGGCAGGGAGCTGGACCGGAAGTGGAACATCTGGGGCTTGAACCTATTTCACATGAGAAGCCAGTATCATGGGTGGCCCCACAGTGCTGGCCCCTCACCATACTTTTTTTAAAAAAGGAAACCAGTTGGCGTAGTGCAGTAACGTAGTGGCTAAAGTCCTCACCTTGCATGTGCCAGGATCCCATACGGGTGTTGGTTCGAGTCCCAGCTGCTCCACTTCCATCCAGCTCGCTGCCTGTGGCCTGGGAAAGCAGCAGAGGGCGGCCCAAAGCCTTGGAACCCTGTGCTCATGTAGGAGACCCGAAAGAAGCCCCTGGCTCCTGGCTCCTGGCTCCTGGCTTCAGATCAGCTCAGCTCCAGTCATTGTGACCACTTGGGGAGTGAACCAGTGGACGGAAGATCTTTTTCTCTGTATCGTCTTCTCTCTGTATGTCTGCCTTTCCAAAAAAAAAAAGATCTTTAAAAAAAGGAAACCAGTAAGAGTCATTTCTTAAAAGTTTGCTTTCATATATTTGAAAAACATAGTGAATGAGAGAGATTGAGCAGTTACTTGGTGTTTTATGCCTTGGTTCCTCTACACATGTCCGCAGCAGCCGGAGGAAGAGCAGGTTAAAGCCAGGAGGCTGGCCTCCAGGCGGGTCTCCCATGCGGGCCTCCCATGCGGGCCTCCCTCCAGGGTGCCAGCAGGGAGCTGAAGCAGGAGCCAGGAGGCTGGCCTCCAGGTGGGTCTCCCATGCGGGCCTCCCTCCAGGGTGCCAGCAGGGAGCTGGAGCAGGAGCCAGGGGGCAGCTGGAACTTGAACCAGCACTCAGAAGTGGGATACTGGTGTGCCAGCAGTCGCTTCACGTGCTGTGCCACGATACCTGCCCCTTACACGTTTTAAAAATCTTTGTGTTATAGACCCAGCTAGCTCTCATGCACTGGTTCTCTCCCCAAACGAGTATCGTGACCAAGACTGGACCCTGGACCTCTGTGCGGTCTCCCCCTCAGTGGCAGGAATTCCGCTGTCTCCCAGATCAGCACTGGCGGGCAGCTGGGCTCGGAGTCGGGAGAAACCTCATGCGGAGCCCTGAGCATTTGGCTTTTGCCGTGTGCCTGGAATTCATTGTACAAAAAGCAGACCGGGTCCTCCAAGAGGTAATAGTAGAGTGGGGGAGGGAGGTGTGGAGTGCCAGGAAAGGAAGGCAAGTGTGTGTTTGCAGAGGTGACAGAGGCAGTCGGAGGTTCTGGGGGACGGGAGGAGGCAGATCACACAGCAGACAGGCCAGGCAGGGGAGGTGTGAGAGAGGAGAGGTTCTGGCCAGGTCCAGCAGGACGTCAGAAAGTCAGCAGGCAGCTTAGGGAGAAGTGCTCTGTCCTGGGAGGGCGCAGGCTGGCCTGGGCTGTGTGAGCCAGGGGGCTGCTGTGGGCAGGCTGGCAGGGGAGAGGCGCTGTCAGTGGGCGAGGGGCGGTTAGGGGTGCCGGTTCTCACACAGGGCACTGTTTAGGCCAAGGAGTTTTCCCAGTTTGCTGCTGTGGAACAAGGAACTTGCCATGTGGGAGCCAAGTTCCTCTTAGGGATAAGGCTGAAACCGAAGTGCAGGTGGCCACGTGCCCGCGTGACCCTGTGAGGCTCACTCCAGGCGTCGGCGCCTCCAGCCTTTCCGGTCATCAGCAGGACTTGCTTCCTCATTTCCTCTTGGCCAGGGACTCCCTCAGCTCCTGGGGCAGCCTGCATGCCTTGCCTGCAACTTCCCCTCTGCCATCCAGCCTGGTCCTACCCATGGCATCCCGCGAGGAGGCACTGGGGGTCCCATCCCTGCTTTGCCCCAGAGGTGAGTCAGGATAGATGAAGGATATGGTCTTGGATTGCCACTGCAGGTGAGCACCGCAGAGCTCTCCCTGCTGCCACTGGTGACATGGTTACAGCACCTGTTGGGTCAGGTGGGATGGGCAGTGGGCACTGGCCCGATGCTGCCCCCACCCTGTGTCTGAGGCAAGGCCTCTGTGTGTGACATGGAGAGCTGGACCAGCTGGGCTCAGTGTTGTCCAGCGTGGGGAGGGGCTCTCACCTGCTGGTACCTCCTGCTGTGTGCTCTGGAGGGATCCTGGCCGCTCTCCTGCCACACACACTTGATTCTGACTTGTCTGTTCTCTAGCTCATTCTCCCTGCGCCTGCCACAGCCAGGGCTGGGCTGTGCTGACGTCAGGAGGCCGCGGGTCAGTCGGGGTCCCACAGGTAGGTGGCAGGGCCCTGAGTCCTTGAGCCATGCCTTGCTGCCTCTCGGTGTAAGCGTTAGCAGGATGCTAACCTGGAAGCTGGGGAAGCAGGGCTCGAAGCAGGTGCTCTCATGGGGGGGATGGGCCTTCCAGGGGCAGCAGAGCTGCTGAGCCCGGCACCCGCCGGTGGTTCCTGGTAAGCAGTGTAGGCACGCTGAGCCTGCCGACAAAGGACGCTGGAGGCAGGCTCTCGGGGAGGGGCGGGAGGGGTGTGCTCCCAGGAACAGTGCAGGAACGGAGGCTGTGCGGCTGGCAGGACCGGACGGTGGCCCCTTGCAGCCTACGTAGGTCCCTGGAGAAGCAGGCACCACGTGCTCCTGGCTCCGGGCCACACTGGAGTGTGCAGGATTGCTCCAGCCTGGAGATGAGCTAGGCAGGGCCTCGGCCCCTGTGCTGGCAGTTGCTGTGTTGGCCAGCTCTGATTTGAGCATTTCCAGCTTGAGAAATTCTGCCGTTCTCTTTGATGTGTACAGGCAGCGCACCTGGTTGTGAAACACGTACATTGTAATGAAGCGTGGGAAGCCTCCCCAGCCAGGCGCCCTGCTGCAGAGGGGCGTGGTGAGTGGGCATGTCTGTGGAGTCTCCCCCCGGGGTTTTACGAACGAGGACCGGAGTGCCTTTGGACTCTCAGAGCGTGGGGAGGTTGTCTGTGGCCCAGCATTGGCTGTCGAAGGTGGTGCCGGGAGCTGTAGGACCTGCGTCCCTCACCCTGTGCTCTGTTGCATCTGCCCCAAGAGCAAGCATGCAGAGGGGCTGCTGCATGCTGGCCGAGGGGAGGCAGTGCCCGCCCGTCAGGGGTCCTGTCTTCCTGTCTCTGTCTTCCTTTTCTCTCTCTTACTGCGGTATAGCAAGCCCGAGGTGCTGGCATCCCATAGAGGCCCTAGTTCAAGTCCCAGCTGCTCCACTTCCCATCCAGCTCCCTGCTTGTGGCCTGGGAAAGCAGTGGAGGACGGCCCAAAGCCTTGGAACCCTGCACTCATGAGGGAGACCCAGAAAAAGCTCCGGGCTCCTGGCTTCGGATTGACTTGGCTTTGGCTCTTGCAGCTACTTGGGGATCGAAGCAATGGAGGGCAGATCTGTCTGTCCTTTTTTCTCTCTGTAAAATTTGATTTTCAAATAAAAATAAATATTTTTTAAATGGTAGTGTGTGGTAGAATAACATAGCAGTTGAATCTTCTACCTGGAACAGAGCTCACTAAGTGCTTGCCCGCTGGTAGCCAGCCTCGGATTTGTGGCTGCCTCCTGTGTTTGCCGTGGGCAGACGGTTCTCTAGATTGCCACATTGGGCCAGTTCCTGTTTGTGTTTAGTTGAGCCACGGTGGACGCTTGTGTTCCTATTTTGCTGATTCTTTGCTCAGGTTGCGGTTTGTCTCGGGATTCTGTAAGGTACGGTGTGTGGGGCAACGGGAACCCCAGACATCTGGCAGAGCCTTTCTGAGCCACGGCCGTCTGTTTCCTCATAATTCTGGCCAGGAGCTTCTAATCTGGGCTGTGTGCTCAGCATTAAAGGAAATCGTACGTGCTTGCAGCGTTGGGATTCAGGGGTTGGATTTGGTTTCTAATCTCCTTTTGGGTTTCAGATCTGAATGCTCAGTGCACTTCCTGCTGCAGGAGGGAGGCGTGGGGGAGGTGTGGGGGAGGCGTGGGCAGGGGAGCGGGCAGTGGGGAGGTGCGGGGAGGGGAGCGGGCAGGGGGGAGGTGTGGGGAGGGGAGCTGGCAGGAGGGGAGGCATGGAGAGGGGAGCTGACAGGGGGAGGCGTGGGGGAGGCGTAGGGATGGGAGCTGGCAGTGGGGAGGTGTGGGGAGGGGAACTGGCAGGGGGGAGGCGTGGGGGAGGTGTGGGGAGGGGAGTGGGCAGGGGGGAGGCGTTGGGAGGGGGGCTGGCAGGGCTGGGCTCGCTGTGTCCCACAGAGGTGCAGGGAGGCGTAGGGAGGGGGGCTGGCAGGGCTGGGCTCACTGTGTCCCACAGAGGTGCAGGGAGGGGCGCTGGGGGCTGGCAGGGCTGGGCTCACTGTGTCCCGCAGAGGTGCAGGGAGGGGCGCTGGGGGCTGGCAGGGCTGGGCTCACTGTGTCCCGCAGAGGTGCAGGGAGGGCCGCTGGGAGTCGGCTGGTGTCCTAGCCCCCGGCTGCTCTGCTCCAGCTGCTCCGTGGTGTAGTGTCAGGTCTCAGCTCTGCCTGCACAGTCTGTCCCCTTGATAGGTCTCTTGGAGGGCAGTGGTTTTTACTAGAGAGAGAGTTCTCCCTTCCACACGTTTGCTTTTCAAGTGTCTCCATCCTCTGGGCCTGATGAGCCAGGCTGAGGCCAAGGGCCCTGTGAGTGGCAGGAGCCAGGAAAGAGGTCTGCAGCAGCGAGAAACTGGAATCGGGAGCTGCCCTGGCCTTGAACTTATGACTCTGATTTGGGACGTAGAAGTACTGAGTACCATACCAGCTGCCCACCCCAAAGCAGCCATTATTAAAGATTTATTTATTTATTATTTGAAAGGCAGATTTTATAGAGAAGAGATAGGAAGATCTTCCATCTGCTGGTTTACTTCCCAGACAGCTGCAGCAGCCAGAGCTGAGCCAATCTGAAGCCAGGTGCCAGCAGCTTCTTCCAGCTCTCCCACATGGGTGCAGGGTCCCAAGGCTCTGGGCCATCCTCCACTGCCTTCCCAGGCCACAGGCAGGGACCTGGATGGGAAGTGGGGCAGTGGGACACAAACTGGCACCCGTATGGAATGCTGGCACTTGCGGGTGGAGGGTTATTGTGCTATGCCACTGTGCCTGCCCCAGTCACAATCTTTGAAACGGAGAGACTGAGTGCTGGCCCCACTTTGCGGGCACAGACGTGAACATGCGTGTAGGTAGGCGGGGCCAGCTGCTGCAAGCGTACAGGTGTCCGAGGCCCAGGCACGGCAGACAGCGCGCTCTACCTGCTTCTGTCTGTGGCTCTCCTGTGCTCTGTCCTCTCAATCGACATTCATCTTTTTAGATTCATTGAATTATTTATTTGAAAGAGTTACAAGGGGGCAAGGGGGGGCGGCTGGCAAGGCAGAGAGCTATTCCGTCTACTGATTCATTCCCCAATGATCACCAGAGCTGGGCTGGGCCAGGAGCTTCATTCCAGTCTCCCATGTCGGGCCCAAGCTCTCAGCCCTCCCCGCCTGTTTTCCCGGGCAGCAGGTTAACAGGGAGTTGGATTGAAAGTGGAGCAGTCAGAATTTTAACCAGTATCCAAATGGGATCCTAGCGTCTCAGGCGGCAGCTTAGCCTGTCACGCCACCACGCGGATCGTGGCCCTCTGATTTTTCACACATGATTGATTGGCCCCCAACATCAAGCTTGTGAAGGGCCTGTGTGGGAGGCTTTGGGGACCCACTGGTGAGGAAGGAAGGAGATGGAGACGCTGCCCAGGGGAGTGAGGAGGGGTCCGGGGAGGCCCCTGAGCCTTGGGACCTGGGTAGCTCCCTTGCTGTGCACTGCCCTGGGGGTGGGACCCTGCCCCCAGCTCCCTTGGGGTGGCCACAGCCCCTCAGAGACCTCTGCCTGGCCCACTCTGAGAACAGGGTCTCCCTGTCTGCTCAGGAAATTGGCGTGGGAGCAGGCTTGAGCTTGAAGGTTTTTGGAAACGCCCTGGGTGATGCGGGCATTTGTCCAGCGCTGGGGACAGCGGCCTCCCTCCGGAATCCTCCATGGGCCCCGACGGGAGGCCAGCCTCAAAGCGTGAGTGTGGCTTACGGTCAGACTGATGTCCACATCTGGGCTTTTCTTTTTAAAAACATTTGAATATTTTGTAGGAAAGTCTTTACAGAGGAGAGACAGAGAGGAAAATCTTCCATCTACTGGTTCACTCCCCAAGTAGCTGCAGCAGTCAGAGCTGAGCCAATCCAAAGCCAGGAGCTTCCTCCAGGTTCCCCATGTGGGTACAGAGTCCCAAGGCTTTGGGCCGTCCTCTGCTGCTTTTCCAGGCCACAAGCAGGCAGCTGGATGGGAAGTGGGGCAGTTGGGACACAGATTGGTGCCCATATGGGATGCTGGCATTTGCAGGCAGAGGATTAGCCAACTGAG
The DNA here is from genome assembly GCF_017591425.1 of Ochotona curzoniae. Taxonomy (NCBI): domain Eukaryota; kingdom Metazoa; phylum Chordata; class Mammalia; order Lagomorpha; family Ochotonidae; genus Ochotona; species Ochotona curzoniae. The sequence goes on along the minus strand of NW_024467118.1, from coordinate 2,086,542 downwards.
CCTTCACACTGCTCCCCACATCCAGGCTCTTGCATTAGCTCATGGCTGTAGGTAGGTTGGTATCTCCAAATGGCCTCATCTTTGAGGAGGGTCCCCTGCTCTGAGGTCGACCACCTGAGCCCTTGCTCATGCCTCAGCTGTGGTTAATTTTCAGCAGGTGTATTGGACAGACGGGAATCCGTGCGAGGGTTCAGGTGGGACTGAGCGAGACGAGCTGCTTGGCCCTGCAGGATTAGTGCACTGCTGTGGCTGCTAGATGATAATCGCCCTGGACACGTGTGGGCTCGGTGGCAGGTGGTGGTGGCAAGCCCCGAGGCTCTGAGAGCCGGGTCTCTCCTCAGCTGACACTCCGTTCTTCAAGTGGATGAAAATAAGCCGACATTAATACACGTGCACACATATATAACAGCCTCCATGTGGTGTTGGAGTGATCCCTGTTGAACTTGTCCCCCCGTGTTTAGACGCGGGGGCTTGAAGGAGATCCCAAGGAGGCTGTGAGCTTGGGGTGGGTGAGGGGACCTCTGGTCTTGTTGTGGAAACTTGGACCTGCCTGCTGAGACACGGTCATTCTGGGGTCAGTTAATGAGTTACTGGCTGGCGCGGTGCCAGCCAGTGGTTCTGAGGAGGCCTGGAGGATGCAGACAGCAGGGATACCACCTCCTCTGGCCACGGGGTGGGGGGCGGGGAGATGTGTGACTCACTTGTGACGTCCCAGGACTCCGGGTGGGAGCCCTGGGGGCGGCCTGCCTGGCCCAGACGTGGGGAAGTGGCTTGAGCTCACGGTGCACGTTCAGTGTCCGAGCGCACGGCTGCTAGCATGTTCGTAAGTAAGCCGAGCAGATCCACGCAGAGAGCCTGGCAGTGCCACTGCAGAGTCTCGATGTCCCTGCCCTGGCAGGGCCCTGCTCCCGGGGGTTTGCCTCTGTCAGACTCTGGGTGAACAGAATCCTGCGGTATGTCCCGCTGCCTGGCACTGTGCACTCCTCTCTTGTTCTGCAGGGCTGGTCATTGGGTGCGCCTGGCTTGGCAGCCGGGGGCAGTATTGCCCACTGGGCGTGCTTGCCCAGGTGTGTTCACAGATGTGCCTGTGCACATCTGTCGTGCTGGCTGACTCGGCTGGTGTCGCGCGGGCTCTGGGTCCTCTGCACTGTGCCCAGGCTCGCTGCGGGCAGCTTGCTTCCTCCGCACTCCGAGAGCGCATGGATCTTGCGTAATTGCTTGTTGGCCACTGGGACTCAGTCCTAGTGGGAGCCAGTCCTTTGTCAGTTGTGTGCAGGGAGCTTCTGCACAGCGGCCTGCCTTGTCACTCTCTTAGGTTTTTGGTTTGCTCTTTGCATTTTTTCTGGCCCCTTTTTCATTTGATTTGAAAGGGAAGAAGGGATTGGGTCGGGGGTGACTGATCTTTCATCCGTTAACTGATTCCCAAGTGCATGTTGGAGCCGGATGGGCCCAGGAGCCTAGTCTCCATCCTGGTGCTCCTGACTTGGGCCGCCACCTGCTGCCCCGCCAGGGTGTGCGTGAGTGGGGAGCTGGACGTGATGCAGAGCTGGGGTCCCCAGGTGCTGTGTTTTGGGGTACCAGGAGCCCAGTGGTGTATTAGCGGCAGCACCAGGCCCCCGCCCCTGCTCTACAGTCTTAACGAAAAGATTTTCTTGCTTGTAAAAACTCAGAAAAGTTGTGAAGTTGTGCAGCGTTGCCCTGTGCCCTCATAGCTTCCCCTGTTATCAGCATATTAATGTGGACAGAACGTCTTGGTCTGCTTCGTGGCCTTTGCTTTCTTGTGTTCATTTCACGAAACGCTCGGTCTTCTAGAAGCTGCCTTGCATTTCCTTTACCATCCAGGTCCTTATCCACCTTGAATTTTCTGCATGGTGTGAGGGAACAGTTAAGATTTTTCCTCTGAACCCCTGAAATAAGCCATCGTCCGTGTGGCGTGCTGGTGTTGAAGGCAGAGGCTTAACTCACTGCTGGAAGTCTGCTGTGAAGAAGCTTGCGTTTTGTCCGCTGCCCGCCTTGGTGGACAGGCATCCTGACACGCATGTCGGTGTGGTGCGGGCGGAAGTCCCATCCTGTCCCCTCCACCTGTCATCCGGGACCGGCACTGTGGCCTGGCGGGTCAGCCCTCGTCTGCGGAGCCACCATCCGCGTTTCCCTTTGACTCTCAGCTGCTTCACTTTTTTTTTTTTTTTTAAGATTTGTTTTGATTGGAAAATCAGATTTACAGAGAGAAGGAGAGAGACAGTGAGAAAAATATTCCATTTGCTGGCTTACTCCCCAAGTGGCCACAATTGCCAGAGCTGAGCCGATCCAAAGCCAGGAGCCAGCAGCTTCTTCTAGGTCTCCCACACAGGTGCAGGGTCCCAAGGCTTTGGGCCGTCCTCCACTGCTTTCCCAGGCCACAGGCAGGGAGCTGGATGGGAAGCAGAGCAGCTGGAATATGAGCTGCTGTCCATATGGGATCCTGTGGGATCCGGGGGCCCATGCAAGGTGAGGACTTCAGCCACTAGGCTGTCGTGCTCTGCTTCTGATCCAGCTTGCTGGTAATGAGCCTGGGAAAGCAGCCGAGGACGGCGCAAGCGTGTGGGCTCCTGCACCAACGTGGGAGACCCAGAAGAGGCTCCCGGCTCCTGGTTCCTGCCTTCAGCCTGGCCCAGCCCTGGCCTTGGCAGCTGTTTGGGCAGTAAACTAGTGGATGGAAGATTCTTTCTCTTTCTATCTCTCCCTTACTCTTTGCAACTATAATTAATATACATATATTAAGAAGCATCAGATGAATTACTCTTTTATTCCTAGGTTTAATTTTTTACTGCCGATTTTATCAAATGTTTTTGTTTATCGTTAGACATTTTCCCTTTATTTTGTGCTTGCGGTGATAGCCTTGCGTCTGTCTCATGCGCGTTGCCGGGCTGACCCCGACTTGCTGGGACGTGCTGGCACTGATGGAGCTTGCTGATGCCGCAGCGCTCTGCGTTCACGGGGCACGGCTCTCCTTACCCTCTCTGCTTTGGTGTCAGGGTCGTGTTAGGGTCACACAGCAGGGCAGAGTGCTCTGCTTTCTCAGAGTCTCTGTCAAGTTTGTCGCCGCTAAGACGGCCCGACCAGTGTGCAAACCAGGACGCCACAAGCTCAGACTGTTCTTAGAGCACGAGAGCAGTCTACTGTGTTTTTCTGTTTTTCTTTTCTAAGATTCATTTATTTTTATTGGAAAGGCATATTTACAGAGAGAAGGAGACAGAGAGGAAGATCTGTCCAGTGGTTCACTCCCAAAGCAGCTGCAACGGCTGGAGCTGAGCTGATCTGAAGCCAGGAGCCAGGAGCTTCCTCCAGGTCTCCCACGTGGGTGCAGGGTCCCAAAGCTTTGGGCTGTCCTTGACTGCTTTCCCAAACCACAAGCAGAGAGCTGGATGGGAAGCAAGGCTGCCAGGATTAGAACTAGTACCCATATGGGATCCTGGTGCATGCAAGGCAAGCCATTTAGGCTACTGCGCTGGGCCCAGTTTGTTTGCTTTAAAAACAATTTATTTGAGGGCCTTGTGTGATGGCTCAATGGCTAAATCTTTGCTTTGCAAATGCCAAGATTCCATATGGGCACCAGCTCATTTCCCGGCTGCTCCACTTCCCATCCTGCTCCCTGCTTGTGGCCTGGGAAAGCAGTCGAGGACGGCCCAAAGCCTTGGGACCCTGCACCTGTGTGGGAGACCTGGAAGAGACTCTTGGCTCCTGGCTTCAGATCAGCTCAGCACCGGCCGTTGCAGTCACTCGGAGAGTGAATCATTGGACAGAAGATCTTCCTCTCTGTCTCTCCTCTCTGTATATTTGACTTTCCAATATAAATAAATAAATCTTTAAAAATAAAAGAAAAGAAAATCAGAGTTAGAGGGAAAGAGAGAGAGAGAGGGAGGAAAGGAGAGAATTTTCCATCTGCTGATTCACTTCCCCAGTGACCAGGTGACCAGGTGACCAAAAGGGGAGACTGAAGCTAGGAGTCTCATCCAGGACTCTCATGTGAGTGCAGGGTCTCTGACATTTGGGCCGCCCTCCACTGCTTTTCCAGGCCGTTAGCAGACAGCTGGATTGCAGCGGAGCAGCCGGGACACAAGCTGGCGCTCTATGGGATACCAGTGTTACACGCGACAGTTTATTCATTACGCTGGCCCCAGCGCTTCTGATTTACTTGAAAGGTAGAGTGACAATGGGGGAGGGAGAGAGAGAGAGAGAGAGAGATCCGCCATCGACTGGCTCACTTCCCAGACACTTCACCCAGTCTTGCATGGAATGGGGGAACTCAGGTAGGTGGGAGATTCCTGCCTCGCCCATGAGCAGGGAGCTGGACAGGAAGCAGACCAGCTGGGCTGCAGCCACTGCTCCAGTTGTGTCAAGCACGCTGGTTGCTGTCTGCATTGCCAGCATCCCAACCGGGTGTGGGTTCAAGTCCAGCTGTTCTAGCTCCCATCCAGCCCCCTGTGGACGCACTAGGAAAGCAGCTGAGGATGGCCCAAGTGCTGCGTGCACGTGGAAGCCCCAGATGAGGTTCTTGCTTCCTCATTTCAGACTGACATGGCTCTAGACCCAACCATTAGGGAGTAGACTCTGTGCGTTTCAAGTAAAATTTTTAAAACTTTTTTTTTATATTGGAAAGTCAGATATACAGAGAGGAGGAGAGACAGGGAGGAAGGTCTTCCATCCGATAATTCACTCCCCAAGTGGCCACAATGGCTGGAACTGAGCTGATCCAAAGCCAAGAGCCAGCAGCTTCTTCTGGGTCTCCCACGCGGGTGCAGGGTCCCAAGGCCTTGGGCTGTCCTCGACTGCTTTCCCGGGCCACAAGCAGGGAGCTGGATGGGAAGTGGAGCAGCTAGGATACAAACTGACGCCCGTATGGGATGCCGATGCATGCAAGAAGAGGATGTTAGCCACTAGGCCACCCTGCCGGGCCCTCAGTACATCTTTTAAGGAAGTGCTGATGCATTTGTGACTGGTCACCCTCTCCTTTCCTGGCAGGCATCTGACAGCTCGGAGTGTCCCAGCCCCAGGGCCCGCCCACGCAGGCTTTGCGTCCCTGACCTGGGGCACACTCCACCCTCCCTAGGACTGGGAAGGTGTCAGCTCCGCCTCTCCAGCTCCTTGCTGTGTCTTGCAGGCCTTCCACACGTCTGCAGGACATGCAAGGGCACCAACAGTATTCCCCCGGGACGGTGACTCCAGCTGGCCAGGAACGCGGCGTGGGGGGCGTCACTTGGGCAGCAAGCACGGTGAGCTCCGTGTCACCGTGGAGCCCATGGCTGTCTCCGCTGTGTTCCTCTTGGTGGACAGGTTGGTGGCAACTCCTAGGAGCCGGGGTGCCATCACAGGCTGCCCCCCCAGGGCGTGGTGTTCCCTTGGCGTTCCTCCCCAGTCACGTGTTGCAGTGTTAGCGTGCGTTCCCTGTGCTGCTCGTTCCCCTGCACCCCAGGCTCAGGAGCCGGGCTTCACCTCGCACAAGGTTCCCTTTCAGGAGCGCTCCTCTCGACCTGTGCAGGCCCTTGGGCTCGCCCTTCCCCCCGGGCGTCTTAGAGGTGAGCCCCAGTGTGTGTTGGGTTTTGAGGTCTGATCTTGGGGATGGAGAGCTGGGAAGCCAGAGTGTGTGCTCCAGGAGCTCGCCAGCAGCGCCGCCTGCCCCCAGCTCAGGAGAGCCCAGGTGTGGACAGGCCGCCTGCCCCCAGCTCAGGAGAGCCCAGGTGTGGACAGGCCGCCTGCCCCCAGCTCAGGAGAGCCCAGGTGTGGCCAGGCCGCCTGCCCCCAGCTCAGGAGAGCCCAGGTGTGGCCAGGCCGCCTGCCCCCAGCTCAGGAGAGCCCAGGTGTGGCCAGGCCGCCTGCCCCCAGCTCAGGAGAGCCCAGGTGTGGCCAGGCCGCCTGCCTGGCTGTGTCGGGAGACTGCTCCCATGCGGCTGTGAGGAAGCAGGCCCAAAGCGCATGTGAATGCTGAGGGCAGCGCTTGATCCTGGCAGGAGCACTGCAGGATGCTGCCCCTGGCCAGCCTGTCGTGGCTCCCAAGGGCTTTCGAGTCAGACCCTGCCACCAGTTCCTGCTGGAGATGGAGGAGGGGGAGCGAGAGGCCCAGCTGGCTGTTGGGTTACCGACAGGCTTTGGGCGCAGTGCTAAGACAGGAGGACTGTGACACATGGTTTGCAAGAGCCGAGAAGCCTGCTGCACCAGGCCTGGGCCTGTGCCTGCCACCGTCCAGGGCGGGCAGCGGTAGCCTCAGACCCTGATGGCCGAGGCTCAGGCCTGCACTGCTTCAAGGGGTATTCCAGGGCTAGCTAGAATGCTAGCCTCCTGTATTCTAAAGATTTATTTTTATTATTTTTTTATTGGAAAGGCGGATATACAGAGAGGAGAGACAGAGAGGAAGATCTTCCGTCCGATGATTCACTCCCCAAGTGAGCGCAACGGGCCGATACTATGCCGATCCGAAGCCAGGAGCCTCTTCCGGGTCTCCCACGCGGGTGCAGGGTCCCAAAGCCTTGGGCCGTCCTCGACTGCCTTCCCGGGCCACGGGCAGGGAGCTGAAAGGGAAGCAGGGCTGCCGGGATTAGAACCGGCGCTCATATGGGATCCCGGGCGTGCAAGGCGAGGACCTTTAACCACTTGCGCCACCACGCCGGGCCCATAGCCTCCTGTATTCTAAATGACAGGAGTATTAATAATGTAATTTTGAGTGAAAACTCCTCAGAAAAGCTTTTGTTTAACAGCTGTGGCAGGAACTATTGTAGGCCCTGGGTGTACCGCAGGAAATAGAAGAGATGGTATCAGGTGGCACCGGTCATGTGTGGGCGCCTGCTCTGGGGCACGCCCCTTGCAGCCAGCAGCAGCTGCAGCATGGCGTACTGGCGTCCCCTGCTGTCGGCACCCTGGCTTCTCAGAAATTGAACATGTGAGGGGACAACGGGGAACAACCCTCCCACAATGGGTAAGAGGAAGGGCGTCCCATTGCTTGGCTACCCCAGGCCCTCCTCAGGCACCTACAGAACTGATGGCCCGGTCCTCCCGGCCCCGGTTCCTCTTACCAGAGACAATGTGAATGCTACTTACCCTGCAGGACCCCTCGCAGGGTCTCACAGTGGGGCAAGCTGCACTTCTTGTATCTCCTGGGAGTGTTGTGCAGAAAGTCAGGGGCGGAATGTGCTGGTTTTTGGTTGTGGGCCGTGTTTCCCATCCCTGGGGGGACGTCTCAGCCCTGCTGAGGGTATCGGGCCCACATTGCTGCCTTAGTTTGGGACAGACTTGCCCTGCACCTGGTGGCCATGCTCCGAGTCTCCCCCAGCAGGCACACTGCTGGGTGCACCCAGAGGGCTGCTCTGGGTGGCTGGTCGTGGTGCCTGCTTTGGGTTGGTGGCTGGATCTGCGTGGCGGAGGAGGTGACCAGGTGGCACGCACACACATGCTCACAGATGGCGCTGAGCATTTGCTTCGTGGTCTCTGGTGTGCTGGTGACTTCTAGCCATGCCTAGCGCTCGCCACACTTCCCCCGGCTCACACCGCCTGCTCCCCGCGTAGGCCTCGGGGTGGCTCTCTTCCCCTCTGCGCTGGCCACTCTACAGGATGGGCCTTGGACCCAGTGTGTACGTGGCCAAATTTAGGGTGCTGCAGGTGTTGAGGTCTGGGGGGCTGCGGGGTGTAGCTGCACGGAGCCCCGGGGCTTCTCATCTTGTTGAATCCTCAGCTGTACCTCTGGGGCGCTTCCAGAGGGCAGCCCGGTGATGGGCCTAAGGTGAGCCGTCGGGGCAGCTCAGGCCGGAGCCTGGCTGCACCAGACAGGTACAAGGGAGCGGGAGGGCTTGGGAGCACGGCTGCCGTGGCCCACGTGCTTTCAGGAGACAACTCTCGCACTGTGGGCTGTAGTGGCTAAAGCCAGCATCCCACATGGGTGCCCGTTTGCGTCCCAGCTGTTCCATTTCAGTCCAGCTCCCTGCTAGATGACAAGGGGAAAGCAACGAAGATGACCCCATGCTCGGGCTCCAGCCACCCATGTGCGAGACCTGGAGGAAGCTCCTGGCTCCTGGCTTTAGGTCTGACCCAGCCAGGGTCAACTATAGATGGGAGACCTCTTTCTTTCTGTCTGTATTTCTCTGTAACTCTAACTTTCAAATAAATAAATAATGTTTTTTTAAGGGCCAGCTCTGGTAGCTGTGGCTGGAGCCCTGAGGACTCCCCTCTTGCTGGGCCATGTGCTTGTGCCTGAGGGGAACTTAGAGGGAGCAGCTGTAGTTGGGCTGTGCGGTGCCTGTCAGGGAGCGCCAACCTGGGGTAGACGTGCCAGGAGGTGTGGCATCCAGGTGGGCAGGACCTGTAGGCGTGTGGCCCCAGGGGGTTCTGGGCAAGGCTGGCCCTTTGAAAAGGAGGTGTTCCCATCTGTCTCCGTGGAGTCCTGAGGCACTTGCTGCCGGCTGCAGCCTGCTTGGGGCGGGGGGCTTGGCGTGGCTTCCCCAGGAAGGGGCTGCTTGGGAGGTGAGATGTGAGCAGCCCTCTGCCTCTGTGGGGCAGGGTTCAGGGCTCTCCGGGAAGGCCCGAGGAAGTTTTGGTGAGGTGTGGGTGGCCTGGGGCGAGGAATCCCAGGCCAGCACTGTGGCTTTGTGGTTGGGGCTTGGCTGTGGCGACTGGCCAGTGTTCATCTGGGAGCTGCGTGGGGACTGGTGAGGCCTGTCCTTGACGCTGCCTGACAGCGAGATTTTCACTCCTGATGACAACTTTCTCCCTTGAACCACCCTTTTCCAGGCAGGCCAGGCAGCAGGGATCTGGCATTTTCCGGGGCACAGTGAGGTTACTAGGGGGGTCTCAAAGGATGCCCAGTTTTTATGACCTTATTTCAGTGTGATTTCAAACTTGCGGGAAAGTTGCCAAGAAACACAAGGAGCTGTATGTAGTTTTACCCAGGTTGACCAGCTGTTTACATTTGGTTATTTTTATTTTGTAATTTAATTTTAATTTATTTAGCTTTTTAAATTTTAATTAGTTTTTAACAAGTCAGTATAATTTGTACATATGATTCTAAGAGTATAATGATACGCTGTTCCTCCTTCCCTCTCCCTTTAGTCTTTGAGATAACGTTCTTTACGTGTATATTGCAGTAAAAGGGTTTAACACCCACGGAACTTAACAAGTAAACAAAGCAGGCTGAGCATGATAGCTTATCTGACTAATCTCCCACCTCTGAGCCCTGAGTCCGTAGGGGCTCTGGTTCAAGTCCCGCTGTTCCACTTCCCATCCAGCTCCCTGCTGTGGCCTGGGAAAGCAGTGGAGGATGGCCCAAACCCTGGGACCCTACACCTGCGTGGGAGACCCGGAAGAGGCTCTGGACTCCTGACTGGCATTGTGGCCACTTGGGGAGTGAATAGCAGATGGAAGATCTTCCTCTCTGTCTCCCCTCCTCTCTGTGAATCTGCCTTTCCAATAAAAATAAATATTGAAAAAATTAAAGAGCAAAAAGAGCACCCTAGTGGGCCCCATAAGCAGCTGTGAGCATGAGCTGACTGGAAAAGCACCGTCCCCTGCCTGCAGCGGGTCTTAACGGAGTCCGTATGTTGAGGTCGGGCAAGGGTAACTGTCTGAACCATCAGTTAGGTAAAGTACAGAACACAGTCTTATAAAACTATTTACAGCAATACTTTTACACTAGGCATTTCTTTCTCTTTCTTTTTTTAAGATGTATTTGTTTTTATTTGAAAGGCAGATTTACCGAAAGAAGGAGAGAGAGAAAAAGAGAGTTTCAATCTGCTGATTCACTCCCCAAGTGGCCGCAAAGGCCGTAGCTGAGCCGACCCAAAGCCAGGAGCCAGGAGCTTCTTCTGAGTCTCCCACGTGGTACAGGTCGTATGTGGGCAGTCCTCTGCTGCCTTCCCAGGTCACAGGAGGGAGCTGGATGGGAAGTGGAGCAGCTGAGAATCAAAGCGGCGCCCCTATGGGATGCCGGCACCACAGGCAGAGCCTTAGATCTGGTTGTGTCTCCTGGCTTCCATGTGACCCCGCTGGCCCTGGCTGTGAGGGGCATGCGGCGCTGAACTGGATGGGCAGTCTGTCTCACGTGTCTCTCTACCTTCCAAATGTCCAGAACATCAGGACGTGACGGTAATGCAGTGCCGTCCAGATCCAGTCCATACTGAGCGTCATGAGCTGCTGCCCAAGTCGCTGTGGCCAAGCCAGGACCCTGTGCGGCGTCCCTCCAGTCTGGCCACTCCAGTCTGGACCGCTTTAGTGGCCCGTGTTGAGTGTCGCACGGCCATGATCAGGGCTCAGGTCTTGCTCACCAGCTGCCCCTTTCAGATATGCCTGCTCATCCTTGTGGCGGAGGTGCCATGGACAGGCATCTTGGTCCTCCGCTCCTGTGCTGTGTAGCCAACACGGAGTGTGGGGAAGTTCTGCAGCCCCACGGGCCTGGGGTCCCAGCTCGTCCCCGCTCGTCCCGCTCCGTCCCAGCTCATCCCAGCTCCGTCCCCCCATGGGCCTGGGGTCCCAGCTTGGGCCCAGCTCGTCCCCGCTCCGTCCCCGCTCCGTCCCTGCTCCGTCCCGCTCCGTCCCCGCTCCGTCCCCGCTCCCCTTCTCGGAGCTCTGCCTCCATGGGAGTCAGGGTTCTGTTGGATTCTGCACTTTGTAACCCATTGTTCCCCTCACTTACATTAATTAGTTCTTTCCAGACTCAGCCAGTGGGGGCCCTTTCAGCCCCACTGCTGTCCCCAGGAGGTGTGTCTTCATGTTCTTTGTACTGGCTGGACTCTGCAAACCGTTTGTTTCTAATAAATGCGCCAGTGCAGTGCATTCTAGAACTCATTCTGTTCTACCAGGTGGGGGTATTTATGGTATGTTTGTGGTGGGGAGGGGTTGGTGATCTGTGACCTTGGGCTGTGTGGTTTTCTTTGATGCTCGCAGCTTGTTGGGCACAGGTAATACTGACCATGTAGGTGGTTGACACCAAGGTTTTTCCCAAGCACTGACTGTGCCCCTGGAGTTTCAATCTCTTCAACAACTTGTGGAAGCAGGGGACTCAAGCCTGCTTTGTTAAACATGAGCTGGGGAGGCTCAGAGAGGCTGGTCACCAGGCTCAGGTCACACAGCTGGTGACCAGGGACAGAGCTCCAGATCAGCTCAGTCTGGCTGAGATCTCCCCTTGCTGACCCACTGGTCAGGAACTGAACGTCTGAGCTCCACGCTGCAGGCTCCGTGCAGGTGATGTCGCTAACAAGTTTCTGGTTGAAGGTCTCTGCCGCTGCCCGTCCTTTGTCCGCATGAGAACCAAGGCCGAGGAACCAGCATGCGATCATCACCTTGCCCCACTGGCCAAAGCCTGTTTGCTTTTACTGCAGTGGCTCCGGGTCCTGGTGTTTCCGTAAAATCCAGACCCTAACTGTAAACCTCTTATTTTCTTCCTGTAGGAATTTACTTGCTAGAAAACACAGTGCAAGACTTGACAAACACAGTGACTTGGGATGGAAGTTATTTGGAAAAGTACCGCTCCGAGAGAATGCACAGAAAGAGTCAAAGAGAATACGAAAGGTACCCAGGCTGGGGAATGAGAACTCCGCTGTGTGTGCAGCTCATGTTCCAGAGCCTCGCCGAGACGCCCGCCGCTCACGCCTTGCCATAGAACGCCCTGTGCCCGCTGCATGCCGAGTCTATCCAGAAACGGGGGTGGTTTAGCCACTGTTGTTGCCTAGTTGGTCCCGCACACCCCAGAGTTCTGGCCGTACAGCCAGGCTCCAGCTGTTTAGGATTTGATTCCTTTGCATGTTGGAAGTCGGGGCTGCGGGTGTGTTACAGCCCAACTTGATGAATTGTTTGATAATGAAGCACTCTGTGTGGGCTGTTAGAGTAAGTACTTTGGGTGCTGCTCTGGGCCAGGAGGCCCTTCCCTCCGTGCTGCTGGGCTCCTAGGCCCCTCGGGAGGGAGGCTGAGATCTTCTGCTGTGGGTTCAGGGCCAGGCTAGGCCTGCGGCATTCCCATACGCCTCACCCCCGACAGCCTCGGAGCGAGGGACAGCAGCTGCAGGCATGTGCACAGCCGGCCCTCAGCGTGTGTCCTCCTGGGCCCGAGGGCCGGCCCTCAGCGTGTGTCCAGCGTGGGGCCATCTTGCTGGGCTGCTGGGGGCTGGTGTTTTCACAGGGCTCCCCACACCCTGGCCTTCTCCAGCTTTCTAGCTGCATCGGTGGTTGCTCCATACACACTGCGCAGGCCTGCCAGGCGCTCAGCAGCGGGCCTCGTGGCTGCCGCTGGAGTTGGAGGACATGTCCATACTGTGAGTGGCCCCAGTGCCAGCGCTGTGCACGTCTTGGCAGGGTGCACAGGCACCTGCACTTAGAAGAGCAGCAGGGCCGACTGGGAGTTCCACACTGAGGTATTGCTCTGTGCTGGTTGTCAGCCAGTTCCTGTGTCCAGTTGGTTGTGTGACCAGAGGCCCTGGAACAGACTGACTTGTGCAGGTCACACAGGTGGCCACGGCAGAGCTGCAGTCAGGGTGTGGCGGGAGGATGCACTGGGGATGGTGTGCAGCGTGGCCCAGGTCGCTGAGCCAGACGGCAGTGCAGGGAGGTTGGCGGATGCCCTGGGGAGCATGGCAGACTGCCTGGAGCTGAGGTCACTCGGCAGTCCCCGGCTGCTGGCCTCAACCAGGTGAGAAATGGGGTCTGGCCCAGGGCTGCATCCTCAGGTGGGGGTGGGGGCTGGGGCTGCAGCATGCTAATCCTTTTAGTACAGATCACAACAGCTGCTGACCTGCTGTGGGGCCAGGCTGACCTGCTGCTGTGGGGTCAGACTGACCTGTTGCTGTGGGGCCAGGCTGACCTGCTGTGGGGTCAGGCTGACCTGCTGTGGGGTCAGACTGACCTGTTGCTGTGGGGCCAGGCTGACCTGCTGTGGGGTCAGACTGACCTGCTGTGGGGCCAGGCTGACCTGCTGTGGGGCCAGGCTGACGTGCTGTGGGGCCAGGCTGACCCGCTGCTGTGGGGCAGGCTGACCTGCTGCTGTGGGGTCAGGCTGACCTGCTGTGGGGTCAGACTGACCTGCTGCTTTGGGGCTAGGCTGACCTGCTGTGGGGCCAGGCTGACCTGCTGCTGTGGGGTCAGACTGACCTGCTGCTGTGGGGCTAGGCTGACCTGCTGTGGGGCCAGGCTGACCCACTGCTGTGGGGCCAGGCTGACCTGCTGTGGGGCCAGGCTGACCTGCTGCTGGGTGGAGCTGAGGTGTGGAAACAAGTCTGGGGCACTGACCTTGGCCAAAATGGACTTGATGTTTGTTCTGTCTTCCACCGTCTGGTGTTGTCTGCACTCTGGAGACTAAGTCAGGTCTGAGTTGGAGTTGCTTCTGTACATGTTGCACTTTGAGCTGGAATTCCTTCTTGCACCTGCGAAGGCAGAATCACAGCTCAGCACGTTGGCGTGTGCAGGGTGGCATGCATCTCCCAGGGAAGGAACCGCCAGGCTGCTGCTGAGTTTTTGGAAACTGCTCTTAAGAAGCGATGACGAAGGCTGCTTTCCTCCAGCTCTTAGCATCAGCGGCGTCATGTTCACGTTGCTCTTTGTAGTCTCCTGCTTGCTCGGGCTGAGTGTGGGTTGTCGTTGACCCTGAAGGGGTTTCCCCCTGACTGACGTGACTAGGCCAATTACGTGTGACAGCACTGCCGAGTAGAGGTCATCTGGCTGCCTCCGTCATCACCGCTGTAACCGTGCCCACGGGGGCCACCCGAGCTGGCGGCTGGTGTGCTGCAGCACTGGCCCCGCATGGCTCTTCCCCTCCCGCCCCCTGCGCTGGCATGGCCCGCCTGGGCTCAAGGTTCTGGACCGCTGCGGTCCATGATGCTGACAGGGTAAATGAGCCGCTGGGAAGCTTCAGCTCCATGCCCTGTCCCTTTCTCTGGAGTTAGTTTTTAGCGTTTGTTCGGGAGACGGATGCAGAGCGACCCTCCTGCCCCTGGCACTGGTTCCCTCCCCAGGTGCCCCCAGTGGCCAGGCCTGGGCTGCAGATGACAGGAGCCTAGTTCCTGGAGGCTTGGCCACTGCTTTCTGGGCTCCACGGTGGTGGAGAGCTGGAGTCGGGGCTGGCAGTCAAATGCGGACACCTTGATTTGGGCATGGGCTTCTTCTCTGCTGGACTCGCCCCCGCTTTTACGATCACTGAGATGTGTGCATTTACGATTACTGCTCAAGAGAAAGCGGCCCTGCCTGGTGGTCTGAGGGCGTGGATTAGTCACGCTGCCTGCGCCCGACGCTGCTCTGCCAGTTGGCTGCATGGCTTTGGGCAAACAGCCTGGCCTCCTTTTTTTCTCATCTAGATAATGTGGCACATTGTGGGCCCTGCCTCCAGGGCGGTAAGGACTAAAGCAGCAGATCCATGTTGTGAGCCTGATGAATGCAGCGAGGGCTTGAATATGCTCGCTCTTTTTGTGGGCTCAGCTGCGTTTGTCCACCTTGCACAGCAGCAAGCGGGCATGAGAAGGAGGGCACAAGCCGGGGCCCATGGTGAGGGCAGGACCCTGGGCTGGGACGCAAGGAGCTGTGTCCAGCCAGGCCCTGGGCTGGGACGCAAGGAGCTGTGTCCAGCCAGGCCCTGGGCTGGGGTGCGAGGGCTGTGTCCAGGCCAGGCCCTGGGCTGGGGTGTGAGGGCTGTGTCCAGGCCAGGTCCTGGGCTGGGGTGTGAGGGCTGTGTCCAGGCCAGGACCTGGGCTGGGGTGCGAGGGCTGTGTCCAGGCCAGGCCCTGGGCTGAGGTGCGAGGGCTGTGTCCAGGCCAGGTCCTGGGCTGGGGCTGGGAGCACAGTTGCAATAGGTTCTTGTGGCCTCAGGCAGCCCATAGCGGGGCTCTGCATCATGAGAGCCTTGTACCTGCGGGCCTGGTCTGATTTCCGGCTGTATCTCTCCCTGTGGGTGTGATCTGGGGCCAGCTGTCCCTGCTCGCTCTCCTCTTCTGCTCGCTGGCTGTTCCTGAGGTCGCTGCCTGCAGAGCTGTGGGTGAGGAGGTGATATGTACGTTGTATTGCCTCCAGAATTGGTCATTGGGGAGAGCTCCCAGGACCCGAGTTGAGGGAGAGACCGACCTTCCATCCACTGACTGAGTTCCTTCATGGCTGTCACAGCCAGGCCTGAGCTAGGCCGAAGCCAGGAGCCAGGAGCTTCTTCCAGATCTCCCACATGGGTATAGGAGCCCAAGGACTCCAGCCGTCTTTTGCTCTTTCCCAGGCACATTAACAGGGAGCTAGATGGGAGATAGAGCAGCTGAAACTGGGACTGGTGCTCCTGTGGGGTGCTGCTGCTGTAGGGAACAGCTCGGCGTGCTGTACCGTGACGCCAACCCTGTACTGGTCCGCTTTCGGCTTTGGCCTCAGGAGACTTAACATTTTGAGGGAAATTTGAAATTTTATCCCAAATCTTTACTTATATAGTTTATTTGAAAGGCAGAGAGAGACACATACACAAGTATCTGCTGGTTCACTTTCCGAAATAGCACAGCAGCTTAGGCTGGGCCAGGTTGGAGCCAGAAGCCGGGAGCTCTGTGTGGGTTCCCCTGTTGGCAGGAGGGACTGGAGGTGCAGGGTGGCCAGGACCTGAACCCAAGGTTCTGAAGCCAGATCTCTTCTTAAATGTCCAAAGATTTTTTTTAAAGATTTATTTTATTTTTATTGCAAAGTCAGGTATACAGAGAGGAGGGGAAACAGAGAGGAAGATCTGTCCGATGATTCACTCCCCAAGTGAGCGCAACGGCTGGCGCTGTACCGATCCGAAGCCAGGAGCCAGCAACCTCCTCCAGGTCTCCCACGTGGGTGCAGGGTCCCAATGCTCTGGGCCATCCTCGACTGCTTTCCCAGGCCATAGGCAGGGAGCTGGATGGGAAGCAGGGCTGCCGTGGTTAGAACCAGCGCCCTTTTGCTCAAGGTGAGGACTTCAGCTCCTAGGCTACTGTGCCAGGCCCAATGTTGAAAGATTTATTTATCTATTTGAAAAGCAAAACTACAGAGAGAGAGAGAGAGAGAGCGAGATCTGCTGGGTCATTCTCCAAAAGGCTACAGTGGCTAGGACTGGGCCAGGCCTGAGCCAGGAGGCAGGGACGTCAGGGGCGGGCAGCATGCTGACCATTGCCTCTGCCTTCCCAGCATCCGGGAGTCCAGCTCGTAGGGGCTGCTGGCGTCTCAGGTGGCACTTTAACCTGCTGTGCCAAAGGCCTGCCCTGCTCTTCTCAGTTATTGTGTAGTGGAAATTGAGTCACCTTTTCTGTCTCTCATGTCATATTGCTGAGAGATTATCTTTATAGGGGACAACGTCACCAAAGCTGCAGCTCCCAACGTTGTGGCACCCACGCGACCCAGTGCGTTGTGGCACCCACACGACCCCCCAGTGCGTTGTGGCACCCACGTGACCCCCTAGTGCGTTGTGGCACCCACGCGACCCCCCAGTGCGTTGTGGCACCCACGCGACCCACCAGTGCGTTGTGGCACCCACACGACCCAGTGCGTTGGTACCTGGACTGTGAGGGGCACCGGCTTTCAGCCTTAGCCCTACTCCCCTGGCATGGAGATGCCTCCTGGAGCTGGGGCCTAGCAGGCGTGTCTCAGGAAATGCTGCAGGAATGGTGCTGAGGGCGCAGGGCCAGTGGGCACGTCAGGGTGTGACACCATGGGAAGGTACCAACGGGGCTCACCTCTCTGCAGAGTTCTGTAGTTGCCAGAGAACTGGAGCAGGCAGAGATGCAAGGTGAGGGGTGGCTGGGGAGTGCGTGGCTGGGGTGTGCGTGGCTGGGGAGTGTGTGGCTGGGGCGTGTGTGGCTGGGGAGTGCGTGGCTGGGGTGTGCGTGGCTGGGGTGTGCGTGGCTGGGGCGTGTGTGGCTGGCCCAGCCCTCCCGTCGCCGGGTCTGTGGGCGGGTGGTGATGCTGTGCCCTGGTGCAGTGCCTCCTGTGAATGAAGGGGTCTTTCTTAGCCTCCTTGGCCATCCGCTTGCCCACCAGCATGGAGCCGCTGTCTGGGTTCCTCTGTGTGGTGGGGAGACGGGCATTGTGCGAAGGGAAACTTGGCTGGGTCCTGGCTGCCTTTGGAGTTCATCAGGGGTCAAAGACATTGGAGCAAGTCTGCAAATAATTAATTGCTCTTGGAATAGAAGTTGCAAAGGAGAACTTCTCGTGACCACAGAAGTTGCTAGACCATCTGGCAGGTACCATCCACAGCAGTGTGAGCAGGGTAGAGAGGGGGCGACACACATCTGAGAAATTAAGAAGTAAAACGGATACAAGATAGCAGGTGGCCAGAGGGAAGCCCCCTTCTCCAAGGAAGGAAGTCACCTCCGGAAGGCTCGCTGCCTCAGCCTTGTCCTGAGCTGCTTGGGGAGTGAAATGACAGGAGTTGATGGGGCACAGCTTGACCAGCCACGCTCCTTACTGATGTTCACTGGCCAGTGCATGATGACCAGGAAGCAACAGTGTGACAGAGGACAGTGGTCGGAGCGTGACTGTCTCAGGACCTCCTTGAAGCGCACAGTCCTGTGGCCTTGAACTGTAGGCCACTACAGACCCTCGCCGCAGGCCTGGCCTTTAACCCCGACTGCAGACCCTCGTTGCAGGCCTGGCCTTTAACCCCGTGACTGCAGACCCTCGCCACAGGCCTGGCCTTTAACCCCCTGACTGCAGACCCTCGCCGCAGGCCTGGCCTTTAACCCCCTGACTGCAGACCCTCGCCGCAGGCCTGGCCTTTAATCCCCGCGTCTGCAGACCCTCGTTGCAGGCCTGGCCTTTAACCCCCTGACTGCAGACCCTCGTTGCAGGCCTTGACGTTGTCTTGGTCCCGGACTTTTGCCCCCTTGCAGACTGCTACCCGGAGTCTGACCTCGGCTCCCTGACCTCCGTCCCAGGCACCAGCAGAGTGTGAGCTCACGATTCCCACACAGCCTGCCCTGCTGTTCCTGACCGAGCCACACTGTTGCTTTTTGACAAACTCCTGTGGCAACACATTTCTCTAAAATTAAGTTGTTTTATTTTTCCACGGGACTGCAGACAGCTCTGAGCCCAGGTCCCTGCTGATGTGTGGGAAAGCAGCAGGTCAGGGTCCCCGTGCGTGGCCCCGTGCCACCCGCGTGGGAAGCCGGGTGGAGTTCCAGGCTGCTAGCAAGCACGACCACGTGCAGCGAGAACCTCTCAGTGAAAGATGTCCTGTGTTTCCTCTCCCTCTCACTTTGCTTTTCAAATGAATAAATAGCTTTTTTTTTTTTAATTTGTGTTTATTTGAAAGACAGTTACAGAGAAGGAGAGACAGACCTACATCTTGCACCTCAGGCTCATTCCTCAAATGGCTGCCATGCCCAGGTCTGGGCGAGGATGAAATGAGGGGCCTGGAACTCCGTCCTGCTCTCCCGTGTCGGTGTCAGGGGTCCAGACACTGGGACTGTCGCCTGCTGCTGTCCCACACACAGTCCATCCTGCTCTCCCTTCACGGGTCCAGTCATGGCACTGTCGCCTGCTGCTGTCCCACACACGGTCCGTCCTGCTCTCCCTTCACGGGTCCAGACACGGCACTGTCGCCTGCTGTCCCACACACGGTCCGTCCTGCTCTCCCTTCACGGGTCCAGACACGGCACTGTCGCCTGCTGTCCCACACACGGTCCGTCCTGCTCTCCCTTCACGGGTCCAGACACGGCACTGTCGCCTGCTGTCCCACACACGGCAGGGCCCTGGGTCTGAAGGGCAGCAGCTGGGCTGTGAAGTGGAGGCAGCTTGACCACCTATCATTTTTTTAAGTAGAAGTGAAACTTCGTAAGTAGAGCAGATATTAGAGCCTGGGCGTTGATGTGTTGGAGTGGATTGGGAGCAGCTTCTGACTCCTAGCTGTAGCGCTGTGTATGAGCTGAGCGAGGAAGGAAAGCTGCCAGTTGTGTAACAGTGGCTGGGGGGGCCTGGTCACGTGCTCAGCGCACACCGCCGCCGTGTTCTGAGACTGGGAACCTCTTGAATGGCGCTCTGGAATCTCAGGTCCTCAAGCCCAGGAGCAGACTGCCTCCTCTTCCCTTGCTCTTGGGAACCACGCTTGCAGCCGCAGCACAGGCTGAGTGTGCAGTCTCCAGGCAGTGCCCCCAGCTGAGTGCAGGGAGAAAACCGAACCGAATGCTCTGAGGTCAAGGTCGGGGGCTCCTAGAGAGGCACCGGCAGCAGGTCTGCCAGCTGGGACTCGGGGCAGTCCCCCACTCAGGCGTGCGTATAACGTGGACAGGGAAACCCAGAGCAGCTCTCAGTTCTGCTGGAGGAACGGGCTCCCGACCTTGGGGTGCAGGACTGCCCCCTTCAGCCCTCAGGCAGCCCCACTGGCAGCAGCCCCACTCAGGAAGGGCAGATCCGTAGGAATACTTTGTTCCCAAGAAGGTGGATGAAATACTAATTTTTAAATTGGACGATTTATTTGAAAGGGACAGAGAAGGAGAGAGGAAGATAGAGCCCCCCCACTGATGTGGTTCACCCCTCAAACGGCCACAGTGGCTGAGACTTCGTCCGGTCTCCACCTGGGTGGCGGGCGCAAGCACAGGGACCATCTTCGGCTTGCTGCCAGATGCAGCAGCAGAGAGACCGGAACAGCTGTTACTTAGGGGGCGAATCACCGGACGGATGATCTGCACCAGGGCTGACACTGCATGCTGGCTAACCCACTGCAGCACCGGGTGACTTCCCGCTGATGTTTAATCTCTCTTCCCTGCCTGCGGGCTGGAGTGCACACAGCTGTGGGACATGTGTGTGGCTAGAGACCGGGAAAAGGGAGTCACAGGGATCCGGGAGTACTGGAGTGCTTCAGGAGGGAGTGCTCAGAGGAGTGACCCGTCAGGGTCCTTAAGAACTGCCAGCTTACCGCCAAGCTGTGGGTTCAATATAGCCAGACTTAAAATCTGGACTTTGGGCCAGACCATCGGCAGACCCCAGATTGGCCACTGGGTGGTGCACTTGCTGAGTAATGTCATACAGCCAGGGCTTGAGCAGCACACCTCACAGGAAGCAGGTTGGATCCAGTGTCTGGGATCCAGCTGGCTGGGGTGCACATCGCCCTGCAAGGGGACTGGACCTGAGTCTAGGCAGAGCGATCAGCAGGTGCAGAATGCGATTCAAAGCCCCTGGTTGAGGAGGAGCTACGATGTCCTCGGACAGCAGCCGTCAGGCCCCAGCAGGTGGCACGGGTGCCGCGGTCAAGCACCTGTTTGAAAGGCTGCAGCTAACAGGAGCGAGCACGTCTGAGTTGGGAAGATACGTAGAGAATGTCACTAAAGAAAGAGCAAGTGTAGGGGCTGGCATTGTGGCAAAGTGGACTAAGCCATGCTGGAGTGCCAGGTGGAATTCCATCTGGCTCCCTGGATGCTTCTGGAAAGGCCAAGGAGGGTGGCTCAAGTGGTTGAGCTCCTGCTTCCTGCATGGAGGGTGGCTGAAGGTCCAGGTTCCTGCCTCCGGCCTGTTATTTGGGGAGTAACCCAGAGGATGGAAGATTCACTCATTCTGTTTTTCCTTGTGTGTGTGTAACTCTTCAAATAAGTAAATCTTTTTTTTTTAAAGATTTATTTTATTATTTTTTTATTGGAAAGGCAGATATACAGAGAGGAGAGACAGAGAGGAAGATCTTCCATCCGATAATTTACTCCCCAAGTGAGCGCAACAGCCGATGCCGATGCTATGCCGATCCAAAGCCAGGAGCCTCTTCCGGGTCTCCCACGCGGGTGCAGGGTCCCAAAGCTTTGGGCCGTCCTCAACTGCTTTCCCGGGCCACAGGCAGGGAGCTGGAAGGGAAGCGGGGCCGCCGGGATTAGAACCGGCGTCCATATGGGATCCCAGGTGTGCAAGGCGAGGACCTTAACCACTGTGCCACCGTGCCGGGCCCTCAAATAAGTAAATCTTTAAAAAAAGAAAAGTTTGCTTCAGAGAAAAGAAAATGGCCAGAGAAAAAGTAGGATATTCCCTAGTAAAGACGTGGTGATGCCAAGAGCGCACTGGATAGCGGGGTCGTGACTCGGTGTGAGGTGTGAGGCCCGTGGCGGCCCGCCCTTCTCAGTAGTCACTAGCTCATGCCGCTGGGCAGAGGCAGCCTGGCATAGGTGCTGAGCAGCACCGTCACCCAGCTGTCATCACGTGCACACGCAAGCTGGCCTGCCACGTGCTGGGAGAGGCCTGGCCACGTGCTGGGAGAGGCCTGCCACGTGCTGGGAGAGGCCTGGCCACGTGCTGGAAGAGGCCTGCCTCGTGCTGGGACAGGCCTGTCAGGTGCTGAGAGAGGCCTGGCCACGTGCTGGGAGAGGCCTGTCACGTGCTGGGACAGGCCTGGCCACATGCTGGGAGAGGCCTGTCACGTGCTGGGACAGGCCTGGCCACGTGCTGGGAGAGGCCTGCCATGTGCTGGGAGAGGCCTGGCCACGTGCTGGGAGAGTCCTGGCCATGTGCTGGGAGAGTCCTGGCCACGTGCTGGGAGAGGCCTGCCACGTGCTGGGACAGGCCTGGCCACGTGCTGGGAGAGGTCTGCCACGTGCTGGGACAGGCCTGTCAGGTGCTGGGAGAGGCCTGGCCACGTGCTGGGACAGGCCTGTCAGGTGCTGGGAGAGGCCTGGCCACGTGCTGGGAGAGGCCTGCCACGTGCTGGGAGAGGTCTGGCCATGTGCTGGGAGAGGCCTGGCCACGTGCTGGGAGAGGCCTGCCACGTGCTGGGAGAGGTCTGGCCATGTGCTGGGAGAGGCCTGGCCACGTGCTGGGAGAGGCCTGGCCACGTGCTGGGACAGGCCTGTCAGGTGCTGGGAGAGGCCTGTCAGGTGCTGGGAGAGGCCTGGCCACGTGCTGGGAGAGGCCTGGCCACGTGCTGGGACAGGCCTGTCAGGTGCTGGGAGAGGCCTGGCCACGTGCTGGGAGAGGCCTGCCACGTGCTGGGACGCAGGCTAGAAGGGTGTTTCCTGTCAGTCCTGGGCCCAGAGGGTGGTCCCCGAATTTGCAGGGTGAGGTATTGAGAGGGAATTTTGTGACACTAAATGCTCAGATGGGAAAAGAAGAGAGATCTTAAATAAAAATCAGCTTTTACCTAAGAAAACTGTAAAAGGGGAAAATAAGCCCAGAGCAAGCGAAAGTAAACGTGAGAACAGAGACCAACAGAATTAGAGACAAGAAAATGGTACTGGGATCAAGGCTAGTCTTTTGAAGTCATCACTGTGGGACGAGGGTGTCGGGGTGGCACCCTAACTAGTGTCCTACTGCCTCCCTCTGTGCTGGCGTTATTTACAGAGTGAAAATGATCATTTGGGGGCCAGCATGACGGGGGCCCGTAGTCACTTGCTGGCTCATCCTCTGGCTGCTCTGCTTCCCATCCAGCTCCTTGCTTATCCGCCTTTCCAACAAAGACAAATAAATAAAAATAAATACAATTATAGTTTTTAAATGATTTTTAAAAATGTTTATTTTTATTGGAAAGTCAGATATACAGAGAGAAGGAGAGACAAAGAGGAAGATCATCCGTCTGGTGATTCACCCCCTAAGTTACAGCAATGGCCGGTGCTGCACTGATTCAAAGCCAGGAGCCAGGAACTTCCTTCAGGTCTCCCACACAGGTGCAGGGTCCCAAGGCTTTGGGCCGTCCTCCACTGCTTTTCCAGGCCACAGGCAGGGAGCTGGATGGGAAGTGACGCTGCTGGGATTAGAACCGGCGCCTATATATGAACCGACACATTCATGATGAGGACGTCAGATGCTAGGCCACCATGCCAGGCCCTAAAATTATGGTTTAAAGCTGAGTTTTGTCAAGCTCTCTTTCTGAGCCAGCTGGTGTGAACATGTGGTTTTCTTGTTTGGCCATGCAGGGGTTCCATTGCTGCTTGCTCCACCCATCACAGAAGCACCCCACACTGAGCTGGGACCCCACTGCCTGCTCCACTGACTGCCCCTGCACAGACAACCTGAATCGGACCAGAGGCTGGGATGTGAGCCTGCGTTCGATGGGGGGTGCAGGCGTGCCTAGCGGGGTCCTCACCGCTTCCCCATACCCACCTGCATGATCATTTTAAGCAATCAATACGATTGCATGAATTAGCCAGGCTGCTTTTGACCTGGTGTTTTTGCCAGAAGTTTCTCCTGTAGATAAATGTGTAGGTGAGAGTGATTGTTATAAGGATTTTGAAAAAGCAGAAATGGTCTGACCTTGAGGCGGTCACGAGCTGGTTAAATCCTGAATCAGGCCTTGGAGAGTGAGGTGGAGAGCATTTGTAACGTGTGTGTGCTGTGTGTGTGACGAGGTCAGCATGACCTTGGGGTGCAGCGTGGAGCTGGAGGGATCCGAACGAAGCAGGTGGGGGACGGCTCCGGAGAGGGGAAGGGACGTGAGCTGGGTGTGTGGGCAGCAGGGTGGGGGACCTGATGCCAGAGGCTGGCTGCTCTGGGAGGCTGCAGAATGGTGGAGGAAAATGAAGGAACAGCACAGTGCATCAGAGGTCTGTGGCTCCCCAGAACGCATCTCAGCCAGCGCCCAGAGCAAGGGGGGCAGTAGTGGCCAGAGTGGAGAGCCGGCCGCTCCCGTTTGCCTCCAGGTTTTGTTCACGTTGCTCGCCTCGTCAAGCTCCAGGACTTCGTTGTTCTTGGGCAGGGCAGGCGTGTGGCGCGATGTTGGGCCTGTGTGTGAGTGCCCGCTGCACTTGCGGCCCCGCCCCTGCTGAGGGACACCTGCGGGGACAGGGGAGGACTCAGTGCTCACCTGTGCACTTAGCACCCTCTGTAAGCCACAGCACGTCATGCATGTATGCTTGCGTCTCAGGCCTGCATCCAGGGCTCACGTGGTCTGCCTGAAGGGGATGTGGGGGCACGGCCTGGGGGAGGCTCTCAGTTCTAATGGCCGCTCACCAGCTGCTCCAGGACCGGGAGTTTGTGAGCGCCTCAGCCACCTTATCTGGGGAAAGAGTGAGGCGCAGACGATGCTCCCGGCACCTGGATGGGTCTCCCATTGGTGCTGCGCTCGAGACAGCACGCGTCATTTCTGCAGTTTTAGGGCTCCAAAGTGTGACACGAGCCTCCTGGTTGGCACCGGGGCAGCAGGCTCCGTCTTTGCAGAGGCTGCTGAGCTGGTCCTTTTTCTCCCAGCGTGTCAGGGCCACGAGCACTCCCTGCTGTGACTGCCTGTGTGTCTCGTCTCTGTTGGCTGTCAGGGCCACGAGCACTCCCTGCTGCGACTGCCTGTGTGTCTCGTCTCTGTTGGCTGTCAGGGCCACGAGCACTCCCTGCTGTGACTGCCTGTGTGTCTCTTTCGTCTCTGTTGGCTGTCAGGGCACCGCTCTACTTCCCTGTTAGCACAGTCTGCCATGACACATCCCGAGGTCTGAGTGTTAACCAGCTAGGTCGCAGCCTCCGTGGACGTGTTGCAGGGCTTACTGTGTAGATGGGCAGCCCCGGGGCACCTGCCCTGGCCAGGGGGTGGCGTTCGTCATTGCTCAGTGCTTGTCCGTCCACACCCGGGAGGTGCAGGGAGCAGGCCCTGTCACCACAGGACTCGCTGACCAGGACCTGCGCCCAGGGCACTGCCGAGATCCCCAAGTTGTACTGAAACTTGGTCAAAGCAGGGTGATGTGGTGTTCGGCGGCCTTGGGGGGCCTTCTGGGAGCTGGCTGTTCTTGTTACTACAGATGGCTGTGGCCTGGGGATTGAGCTGCGGCCTCACCAGCGTGTGGCAAAGGAGAGGGCCCTGGGGTGGGGCCCCTGGGGCAGAAGCCTGGCAAGGTGAGCAGGAGGCTGTCTGGGAATGGGGGGGGCATTGGGAGAAAAGCAGGGTAGGCGCAGGGGCTGCCAGTGGGCTCTGAGACGGGGGGGGGAGCTCGCCGGGCCCCCCGAGACGTGAGCTTGGGTGCTCCTGTGCTTTACTTACTTGTTTGACTTCATCGTACTTTCATTAAAATAGTAACTTATTTACTTGAAATTCAGAGTGACAGAGAGGGAGAGAGAGAACTTTTACTCCCTGGTTCACTTCCCAAATGGCCACAATGGCCAGAGCTGAACCTGTCCAAAACTGGGAGTCAGGACCTTCCTCCAAGCCTCCGATGTGGCTGCAGGGCCCAAGGCTTTGGGTCATCCTCCACTGCCCTCCCTGGATGGGGAGCAGAGCAGCTGCAGCTTGGAGCAGTGCCCGAGGAGGATGACAGCACCGCACGTGGCAGCTGTACTCACTAGGCCATAGTGCTGGTCCCTGGTTTACTTTAACGGCAACATTTTTAAGTTAATTAGCTTAGTATGGAGTGGGCTTTTGGCATGATTTGGTTAAGCTGCTTCCCACTCCAGTCTGCCTAAGCTCTCGGGAAGGCAGCAGGTGTCCGGTCAAGTAGTGTCCTGCCACCCTGCTGGGGGTCCTGGAGCAAGCTCCCCCCTCTTTGGGCCAGTCCTTCTGGAGCCATCACGGGCAGACAGGCGCTCTCTGTGTCTGCCTCTCCAGTAAATGGAATTCTTCAGAAGTGAGTGCAGATGTGGTAGCAGAGTGCCAGGGGCAAAGCGCCGCATGCAGTGCTGTCCCCGGGGAGGGCCTGGCCCTTCTCCACCTCAGCCCGCCGCCCCCTCCTCCTGCACCTGCTGGTGCTCCCTCTCCACCTTGAGGCCAGGTGCACACTCCTTGCCATGACCTCCCCTGGCCTTCAGCTCTCCCAGCTCTGTCCAACTCTCCTGGCTCTGGGGACCCGGCTTCGTCCTGCCCCAGGCCTCTGCCCCATCTCACCCCCAAGCTGGCCTCTTGTCCTGGTTGACTCCCTGCCACCCACCTGTCTGGACACACCTCCCCGGTATTTTCCACTCAGAACTCTTCAGCTGTCGTTTTAAAGAATTATTTGTTTTTATTTAAAACGCAGAGTTATAGAATCCGAAGGAGAGAGAGAGAGAGATCTTCCATCTGTTGGTTCGCTCCCCAAATGGCTACAATGGCCAGAGCTGAGCCAGTCTAAAGCCAGGAGCAGGAGCTTCTTCTGGGTCTCCCATGTGGGTACGGGGCCCAAGGACCTGGGCCATTCTCTGCTGATTTCCTAGGCCATAAACAGGGAGCTGGACCAGAAGTAGAGCAGCTGGGACTCAAACCTGTGCATTTGTGGGTTGTTAGTACCACAGGCCAAGGCTAAACATACTGCACTATGGAAGCAGCCCCTCTTCTGTATCTTAAATGCCTGCCTGTTGGCTCGCTGTTTTGTGGCCTGCCTGTTACCCTCTCTTCTTGTGAAGTGTAAACTCGGGAAAGCAAGGAGCAGATCTGTCATCTTCAGCCCAGGACAGAACTTGGTCTAGTGGATGGTTCATCTGTAAATCTACAGATTTGGAAATGGATCATGAGTGTCAACGCCTCAGACCTTACTGTGTCGGGAACAGTTTGGTCACTCCGGGAACAACATCCATGCTTTCCCATGTCCTTAAGTGTTCTTCCAGAATTTGGCTTTTATTTGTGAAGTCCTGGTATTTTGTGCAGTTGCCTGAAGATGTACAGACGAGGTAACTGTCCTTCAGTGGCCTCTC
Source organism: Ochotona curzoniae (assembly GCF_017591425.1). NCBI lineage: Eukaryota > Metazoa > Chordata > Mammalia > Lagomorpha > Ochotonidae > Ochotona > Ochotona curzoniae. Next base: position 2,060,073 of record NW_024467118.1, on the reverse strand, counting down.
AGCCCCCGTGAGGTCAGCTGGCCTGGCCACATCGCTGTTGCCAGCAGGTGTCTCAGCAGGAGGGCCAGTGTCACAGACCCAGCAAGCAGGTGGCCCAGTGTGCCAGTGAGGATGCCGGAAGCCCGGCAAACTCTGGGCAACTCGGACATGCAGGGCCGGGTAGGGGCGAGGAAGTGGCCTGCTCACGTTCTGGCTGTCGTCTCAAGTGTCAAAACTGAGTGAAGGCCAGCCTGTCATCACATGGGCTAATGCGTGGTTAGACCTTGGTAAACGGTGTGAGTCTGGAATGCAGGTTACAGCCTGCCACGGATATGAGCAGGTCATGTTGGCAAGCTGCCTTGGCATGTGTACAACACACACTTAAGGCATAGCTCTCCCATGTTACCTTTTTTTTTTAAGATTTATTTATTTTTATTGGAAAGTCAGATTGACAGAAAGAAGGCGATACAGAAAGATCTTCCGTCTGATGTTCACTCCCCAAGCAGTCCAACGGCTGCAACTGAGCCAGTCTGAAGCCAGGAGCTTCTTCCAGGTCTCCCATGCGGCTGCAGGGTCCCAAGGCTTTGGGCCGTTCTCGACTGCCTTCCTAGGCCACAGACAGGGAGCTGGATGGGAACTGATGCAGCTGGGATTAGAACCGGCACCCATATGGGATCCGGGCGCATTCAAGGCGAGGACTTTAACCGCTACGCTATTGTGCCAGGCCCTCCCGTGTTACCTTAAGTGTACTGGTGGGCTCCTGATTGCTAAGGTGCGTGGCACGAGGTGTCAGGGTGTGGGCTGGAGATGGGGAGAGGTGGGGCTGCCTCCATATGTACGTTGCTTCCAGCTGCAGACATTGCTTCCCGGAAGTGGTCCCCATGAGCCCCCAGGCTGGGCCAGCCACCCCAGCCGCCCGGGCTTCTGTGCTGAACGCTTAGCACAGAGATGTGGTCTGGCTGCTGGGCCTTGCTTGTTTCTGTTCCCCGGGCGGAGGATTCTGAGCACCTGCAGGCTGGGGCTTCAGAGGGCACCCTGTGAGAACGCAAGACTGGGCAGCCCCCATGCTTGGCCTCGTGGCTGATGGCTCCGGGGAGGGGGCAGCACCCCTGAATGAGCACGGGAGGAGGCCAGAGCTGGGTGAGTCCTTCCTGGGGCAGCAGCCGTGGCAGGCCACCTGGGGTCACGAGAGTGCATCCAGGCGCCTGCCGCATAGAGGGAGCCGGGCGGGAGGCAGCAGTGTAATTCTGTGTTGGTGCCTTCCTGGAGGTGGTGGACCTGGCAGAGGCCTTGCTGCAGGTCTCTCGGCGGGGGGCGCCCTCAGAGGCTTCCCCTTCTGACTAAAGTTAGCCAGAGCCGCGCCCTCCCACAGCCGCGCCCTCCCAAAGCCGCACCCTCCCAGAGCCACGCCCTCCCAGAGCTGCGCCTTCCCACAGCCGCGCCCTCCCACAGCCGCGCCCTCCCACAGCCGCGCCCTGCATGTGGACACCCATGTGACCACTCAGGGTCAGCGGTGTAGGGAGAGGGAAAGGAGATTTAGAGGTCTTTGCTACAGAGTTCCCTTACCGGGTGCCACAGTAGCTGGGTCCTGGGGCTAAGGCAGGCTGCAGCCAGGAGCCTGGAGCTCCGTCCGGGTTGCCCATGTGGGGGGCAAGGACCCAAGTACTTGAACATTCCCTCTCAGACACATTAGCAGGGAGCAAGATCAGAAACAGAAGAGCTGGGATTCGGTCTCGGATGTATGGGGGTGCCGACGCCTCGAGTGGCAGCTTAACTCACTGCACCACAAAACCCACCCACGATGGGCAATTTTTGATATTTTGAACATACTTTGTTCATTTTGCCACTTTCCATTTCTGGAATGTTGAGCCCTTTGAAAGTAAGTTGCAGCTCAGAGAGTAAAGACAGGCTGGGCCGCATCCCCTGCAGAGGCCTCGTGGTCGCTGCCCAGCCCTGGCTGCTGGCTCCACGTGCCTGCTGCTGCAGGAGGCTGGGCGGACGGCTCTGGCTGGGGGCCTGCCTGGTGCCAGCCATGGTGGGCCTCTGGGGTGAACCAGTGGATGGGAACTCTGTCTCATTTTGTGTCTTATCTCTCTGCCTCTCAAATTATGAGAGGAACAAAGAAGAAAGACAGCATTCTCCTGGATGACCTGGCCGTGTGCGCAGCTGGCCTCCGGTGACCTGGCCGTGTGCGCAGCTGGCCTCCGGTGACCTGGCCGTGTGCGCAGCTGGCCTCCGGCCTGCGTCTGCTCCTGACCCGCCTTGGCTTCCCCCACGTTCTCCTGCTTTCCGTGTGTGGTGACGGTGGGGGACTGACGGGGGAAGAGGGTCACGTGGGATCCTGGGAGCCTGTGCGGGCTAGGCGAGCAGTTACGCAGCATGAGCAGGGCGCTGGGCTGCATTTCCACGGACTCCTAAGACACGGTGTGGCGTTTTCCTTCCTGGTAGACTAATTCTACGGGTTAGTCTAACTTGGTGTCTGCTTCAACCTCTTGGCACGAGGAACAGTCCTTTGCAGGATGGAGTAACCTCAGCCCAGACGCCAGCGCTGCCAGTCCGACGCCCCCTCCTGTTTTTGTCCACTATCCCACTGCTTAGCTTTCTTAGCAAGCCTTCCCTAATCCTTTCTGCTAGAAACAGTCTCTCCTGTTTTGGAGTTTTTGGCGTGGCACTTCCGGTGTCGCCTGCTTCCAGTTCTGGCTTGCTGCCTTGGACCCCCAGCCCCCAGTGGGAAGACCCGGGGAATTCTGGGCTCCTGGCTCTGCCAGCTCCAGCTGGGACTGGATAGGGGCCCGAGCCAGTCTTTTCTTTTGTCTTTTATTTTTTTAAGTGGCTTAATTGAGACATATTATAAAGAGCCACTTACGAGAGCTCAGTGACTAGCGCTGTCATACAGTTTGCAGCCGTGCAGGTGACCCTTCGAGTGTTTCCTGTGCAGAAGTTCTGTAATCTTCTCCATGAGCCCACGGGCTCTGCAGTGCCCGGGTGTGAGTCTGCCACCCTCTGGTCTGCAGGCAGGCGTGTGCCGTATCCAGCTAGTGTCCATGGGGCACCCCTCATTGTGTGTTGGTTGGCCCTGTGTTGGGTGGGTGTCACAAGTGGGGCCCCCAGTCCAGTCAGCAAAGGACATTATTAGAACCACAAACTAGCAAATCCGTGGCATGGCGCTGAGCAGGTTACCGCTGTTTGTAAATTGAGATTGAGGTTCACACCCTACGGGATGCTCCCAGCTTATCCCCCAAAAGGCGACCCTGCAGGGTTTTAGGAGGCAGTTTTGGGTGCTCTCTGACATCTGGCCCTGAACTTCCCCATAGCCACCCCATTCCGCGCCGGGGTGGGGGGCCCAGCCGCTTGTGGTGCCCCATCTCCTTTTTTTGTTTTTAATTGTGCACGTTTCCCAGTGTGGAGGCCTGTAGGGGGGACCCGGGCACCCCGAGTCCACGCTGCCGTCCCGGGGCCCTGGCCAGCCAGGCGTAACGCATCGAGAGTGAGAGCGCGGATGGGCCGCGCGGCATCTGCGCGCCGCTGAGCGGCCTGGCGCCGCGCCCCGCCCCGCGTCGTCCGCGCTGCCCGCGGCTGGAGCTGGGCCGCCCTGGGCGCCGGGGCATGGGGCCGCCGGCTGCGCGCTGAGCCGGGCGTTCATGGTGAGTGCGCGGCCCGGGGCTCGCCGGGGTGCCGCCCGGCGTTCCTTTGTGTCCTTGTGTGCGGAGCTCGGGCGGGGCCGGGGGGATGGTAAGAGACCAGGGCCTTCGGGTCGCTCCCCTTGCCGGGAGCGCTGGCCTGGGGGGACCTCGGCGGGAGGAGGCGGTGCAGTGCCCGGGCCCCACGGGCGGGAGCCCGGCGCCCCATCCCTCCGCGTGCACGTGCTGACTCGGAGGTGCTGGGTGCTTCCGAGGGAGCTGACCGCTGGGCAGGGTCTGCCAGCGCCCACCTTGCCCAGTGCAGGTGAGAGGACGCGCCTCGCTTGGGAGCGGGTGGACCCTGCGGGGCGGCATCTGCACCCCCCGTGCGGGCCTCGCCAGCTTCCCTCGCCTCTCCCGGTCGTGTGGAGTGTTGACACGGACAGTGCCCGGCCTGGGGGCCTTGGTCTGTCAGCTCTCAGAGCGGGGGTATGTCCAGGTGCCCAGTCCTGGGCACTGGCGCTGCTGTGGGTGGGGGGCCTGCGGCTGCTGGCCACACCTCAGCCCTCGGGGCTCTGGTCAGCCTCCTGCAGGTGCCACATGACTGGCCTGCCATATTGCCGGCCTTCCCATCCCACCCGCTTGACCCTCAGGACTGTTTCTTCATTTCATTGTTGCTATACTTACGGTCGTTTTGAGAGAGGAGGAGCCAGAAGACCTCCAACTGCTGGTCTGTTGTCCAGATGACCACCACAGCTGGGGCTGAGCTGAGCTGAACACGCAATCCTGGGGTCCCTCCTGAGGGGCGGCACAGCGCTGGAGCTGTATGCCTGCTGCCGACACCCGGAGCACAGCCAAGGGCCGTGTGCCGTCGTGTGGGGTGTCCGTGTGCCGTCGGGTGGGGTGTCCGTGTGCCCTCGGGTGGGGTGTCCGTGTGCCGTCGGGTGGGGTGTGCGTGTGCCCTCGGGTGGGGTGTCCGTGTGCCCTCGGGTGGGGTGTGCGTGTGCCCTCGGGTGGGGTGTCCGTGTGCCGTCGGGTGGGGTGTCCGTGTGCCCTCGGGTGGGGTGTCCGTGTGCCGTCGGGTGGGGTGTGCGTGTGCTGTCGGGTGGGGTGTCCGTGTGCCCTCGGGTGGGGTGTCTGTGTTGCAGGCCAGCGTCTGTGGGTTCTGACCAGCGCAGCGTGGGCTGAGGGCATGTCTGTGTGGTGATGGGCTCAGAACACTGGGCCAGACACCCACCCGGCCGGGGGTGTTTTACAAAGCTAGTGTCGATGGTGTAGCCTTGAGCGTATTTTGACTGTTGAGCCGGAGCAGGGCTCTGGGGGACTGGGGGGCTTCTGGGGCCTTTGAGGGCCACACCTGTGTGAGGCAGCAGGGACGCCTCCATCCCAGGAGTGCTTGTTGATCTGGAATCCAATCCGTCCCTCTCTCTTTCGAAACAAGTGCCTGTTGAGGCAGGCTTCCGCTTTCCCTGGCCTTTGAACCGGCAGGTCTTAAACCCAGTTCTGGTGTCTCCTGCCCCTGAGGACAGGCCTGCCGTGGCTGTGGGCTCCCTCTCCCTGGGCCTGTCCCCCAGCTGTCCCCCAGCTGTCCCCCAGCTCGGGACACCTGCTCACTGAGACTGTCAGATGCCAAGCAAAATGTGCTGTCCGCGTCTTCCTCCGCTTGAAGAGCTTGTGCTAAGCCGTGAGTCAGCCCAGGAGATGCCTTCCGGAGGCTGCCTGCGCCCGCTCCACGTGTAGTGTACCCCTCCTGTCTTCCCCCTGGTGGCGTGGGTCTCACGTGACCCCTTCACGCGTGTGCTTCCTCTGCTCAATGCAGTCCCTGCTCTCTGCCCCCTGCCTGGTGTGTGTGTTCTGTGCTCAGGACCCTGGCCCCAGCCTGGCCCTGGCGCCTGCGGGGCGTGCCTGTGCGCTGTCCTTGCGCAGGCCCGGGGTTCTGAGCTGCTGAGCTACCACAGGCAGTGACCCACGGGCTTCTTGGAGATGCTCCCTTAGACAGTGGGGGCCTTGTCGTTAGTATTTGGGTTTCTTTGATTCTTTTTTTGTTGTTTTTTCTAAAATGCCATCATGAGTGCCCAAACTGACCCACGAATAGGGCTTCAAAAGCCCTGTTGCCTGCGGTGGACGCAGAAGCAGCCACGTGAGGGGCGATGTGTGTGATGTATTTGACTGCCAAGCCCATAAGTTTAACATGGGCCTTGCTCCCGCGTGGGGACACTCTGCTGGATGCCTGGGTGCAGAAGGGACTCCGCAGCCGAGTGACTGGCCACGTGTTCACTTACTCACTCCGTGGGCGAGAGGCAGAGAGGGCGGTCAGGCACAGGGTGTGTGTGTCTGTATCTGCTGGCTTCTTCCTCCACAGCCAGGCATGGGTGTGTGTCTGTGTGTGTGTGTCTGCTGGCTCCCTCCTGTGTGTGTGTGTGTGTGTGTGTGTGTCTGCTGGCTCCCTCCTGTGTGTGTGTGTGTGTGTGTGTGTCTGCTGGCTCCCTCCTGTGTGTGTGTGTGTGTGCGTGTGTGTGTGTCTGCTGGCTCCCTCCTATGTATGTGTCTGTGTGTGTCTGCTGGCTCCCTCCTGTGTGTGTGTGTCTGTGCGTGTATGTGTGTGTCTGCTGACTCCCTCCTGTGTGTGTGTGTGTCTGTGTGTGTGTGTCTGCTGGCTCCCTCCTGTGTGTATGTGTGTGTGTGTGTCTGCTGGCTCCCTCCTGTGTGTGTGTCTGTGTGTGTGTGTGTCTGCTGGCTCCCTCCTGTGTGTGTGTGTGTGTGTGTCTGTGTCTGTGTGTGTCTGTGTGTGTGTGTCTGCTGGCTCCCTCCTGTGTGTGTGTCTGTGTGTGTGTGTGTCTGCTGGCTCCCTTCTGTGTGTATGTGTGTGTGTGTGTGTGTGTGTGTGTGTGTCTGCGTCTGCTTGCTCCCTCCCCTGAGGCCGGGATGTACAGCCCAGCCAGGGTCTGTGCCATGTGTGACAGGCACCTTGCCTCCTGGGCTGCCCATCACAGGGAGCTGTTATTGCAAGCACAGCTGGGACCCACATCCAGCAGCTGGGTGTGGTGTGGGTGGTCCCAAATAGTGCCAGTCACTGCACCAAACCCCCATGCCAAATGGCAGTGTCTGTGTCTATGCCTTCTCTGACTTGGTGCGCTGAATTCAGGGTGCAGTTTCTGTCACCGCTGAAAGCTTTTCCTTAGACTAAGCATGAACAGCGAAATTGCCTCCGATTCTTGTCTGTGTGTGCGGTGTGAATTCTTTCGTGAGAGATACAGCTGCACAATGCTGTGCTGGGCCTCCAAGCCAGCCTCCCTGCTCCTCCATGGGGCTGGCGGGCGCTGGGCCCTGCACTGCATGTCGGGTGTGCGTGCTGCCTGACAAGCGTTCGCCCCAGGGAGCGGAGAGCTGATCCCGGGCTGGCAGTCAGGCGCTCGCTGCTCCGATTGCGGCGTCTCATGCCTGTGCTGGCTGCTCTTGGCAGGGCTCCTCTTTAGGTGTTCTGCCTGATGCTGTTGCTGAAAGGTTGCAGTATGCACCGCCCAGCCTCCCGGCCCTCAGGTGTGCTGGCTTTCCAAACGTCTCCGGAGCTGCCCATCTTCCTGTGGACAAGGAAGGGAGCCCAGGGATTCCAAGCAAGGGCTTTTTGGAGCTTGTTCTCAGACCTGTCTAGCCTGCAGGGCCACACTTCACCCTTAGGACTGGATCCAGAGCGTTTCAGGCCTGCTCCAGGACCCTCAGAAGAGGGGCTGGGCTCGCTCGAGCAGGCTGCCATGGAGGGGTTCCCACAGGCCCCAGCGTGGGCTGCCTGTGTCATGGGGCGAGACACTACCTGGCAAGCCTGTCACCCTGGCTGTACAAGGATGCATGCCGCGTAACCGCAGAGGGCTAACTGGACACTGGCCTGCATACTTTGCGCCCCGTGTCTTTGACTCACCAGGACGGGCCCAGGAGGCATGGAGCGCTTTGTGTCTCCCAGGCTCCAGTGGGGTGTGGCGGGTCTCACATTGTCCCTCAGTGCGAAGGCTGGTGACAGCCAGGCTCTGCACCAAGGCTTGCTGGTGCCGGTGAAGCAGTGGCTGTGCGACTGGTGTGGGGTCAATGCCAAGATGTTTGAGTCCGGGAGCCAACAAGCCTGTTTGGTCAGTTTCTGATGAGCGTGGGTCATTCTGATGTGGTAATGGGCCCATTTTACAGGCTTCTGATCTGGTCCACCCCAGTGGGCGGGACTGCTCAGCCTACGCACTCCCTGCTCATAAGAACCTTGGCTTTGAGGAAATTCTTGCTTTGTGGAAGCCTCTCAGGCCTGTTTGTCAGAGGTTTTACCAGCAGCCCTGCTGACAGCCCCGTCAGCCGAGTCCACACGCACAGCCAGGTCCTGGCGGCACGGAGGCTGGGGTATAGCCACCACCACGTGGAAGGCCTTTCGTCAGGAACAGCTGTGGCTCCGTGGGCTCCCCCACACAGAGTCCTCTGCAGCAGTGTCCCTCCCAGCGGTGTGGCCCCGAGAGCAGGGCCTGGAGTGGGCACAAGACAGTGCCAGGGTTGGTGTTTGGTTTTGCGGAGATCTCAGCCCTACTTTGAGCCCTGCCCCGGTCGCACCCTAAGCCATGTTCTTGGTTTGTAACAAGCCTTGATACCGGTCACACACGGAGCCCTGATCTGGATCACACAGGTTGCCTAGGGCATACACCAGGCTCTGTGCTGTAGGCCCTGACCATGTACCCTAGACGTTGGTCACATGGCCTGGCCCTGTGCCCTAGGCCCCAGTCCTGGCTGCACGGAGACTGGGGGCACACGTGCAGCCCGGCCCTGGGCACGCAGAAGCTGGGGGCACACGCGCAGCCTGGCCCTGGGCACGCAGAGGCTGGGGGCACACACGCAGCCCGGCCCTAAGCGCACGCATTGTTCAGAAACGGCACTTTGCTTGTCCTCATCCCGTGGACTGTGGCTCACCAGGTGTGACTTGGCATTGGAAGTGGTAGTTCTGGGACAGACTCGTGGCCAGGCTGTTAGGCTGCTCTCATGTCTCCGTGCTAAGCAGATCAGCAGTTTGAAGTGATGGTCTCCCAGTTTGCAGTGGCCTTTATGGTGATCAGTGACAATGGGGCATGTTCAGAAGACAAAGCTCTCCGTCTCCCAGAGACATGTATGTGGGCTCTTGACAAAGGCCTTCCCACTGCCAGGGTCGGTGCCCTCTGCCCGGGAGGCCTGGCCCAGCTGCAATGTTCCCTTTGGGGTCACAGGGAGGCCTGGCAGGACGTCCTGGGGCCACTGCGGGGCTGTGCGTGGTGAAGTGAGCCTCCTGCTTTGGGAGGGCGTTGTTAGCCCAAAGTCATCTCTGCTTTCTCTGTCCTAGGAATATGAAGACAAGGCTGGAAGAGCTAGCAGGCCGCCCTCCCCCAAGCAGAATGTGAGGAAGAACCTTGACTTTGAGCCACTGTCCACCACGGCGCTCATCCTCGAGGACAGACCAGCGTGAGGCGTGGGGCGGGCGTGGGCTTGGGCAACGAGGCGTGGGGTGGGCTTGGGCAGCGAGGCGTGGGGCAGGCGTGGGCTTGGGCAGCGAGGCGTGGGGCAGGCGTGGGCTTGGGCAGCGAGGCGTGGGGCGGGCGTGGGCTTGGGCAGCGAGGCGTGGGGCGGGGGTGGGGCGGGCGTGGGCTTGGGCAGCGAGGCGTGGGGCGGGCGTGGGCTTGGGCAGCGAGGCGTGGGGCGGGGGTGGGGCAGGCGTGGGCAGCGAGGCGTGGGGCGGGCGTGGGCTTGGGCAGCGAGGCGTGGGGCGGGGGTGGGGCGGGCGTGGGCAGCGAGGCGTGGGGCGGGCGTGGGCTTGGGCAGCGAGGCATGGGGCGGGCGTGGGCTTGGGCAGTGAGGCATGGGGTGAGTGTGGGCTTTGGCAGCGAGGCGTGGGGTGGGCGTGGGCTTGGGCAGCGAGGCATGGGGTGGGCGTGGGCTTGGGCAGCGAGGCGTGGGGCGGGCATGGGGCTTGGGCAGCTTGGCCTTGGTGAAGAGTGCGTAGGGTCAGGACGGGGCGGGGGAGGCGCCCCGACCCCTGCTTCTGGGGCCACACTCACTTGTATTCTGCTTGATACGGAATGGCTGACTTGACAAAGTACCTGCCAGGTTATTAGCCTGCAAGCTTTGCTAGCCAGAAAAGCCTGGGGTCTCCGTTCAGGTGGTTTACCCTAGTAAGTTGGCACCCTCGGGTGCCCGGGTAGCTCTTCTGGAAAGGTGCTGTGTGGCGAGTATCTTGGGGATACACTGGTGCTGTAGGAACGCTCCTACGGCAGCCCCCGCTTTACACAGGCTGTGGGTGACCCTTGGACTGGGGGCATGCAGCTCTGAAAGAAGGAGGTTGCATCCGGCAGTCGCTGCATCACACCTGCTCCTAGCTGGCCGAGGGCCGAGCTGGGATACAAGGTCTCTCACTGCAGAGAAGGGACGGAAAAGGGAATCGTAAAGCGTGGGGCCTGTTGGCTTCGCCGGCCCTGAAGCTTTGCGTTGGAGAAAATGCAAGCGGTGCTATTGGAAGGAATCTATCCTCTACGATTTCTTACTCCTCGAAAAGCCATGTAAAGGGGGGTTCCTGCCAAGTGAGAGGGCCCGTGGTCTGTGGGGAGCAGAGTGTCCGGGGTGCCCTGCAACTGTGGACTGCGGGGTGCTGCTCCCTTCCCAGGAATCTGGGACACCTCAAGTCCTCACATGGTTGAAAGAGCCTTGTGTTTTGTCGTCTTTTTAGATGGGGCTTGAAGGGGACATCGCATTGTTTCAGAAGCTGCATATTTAAAACATCATGCAGTACACAAGCTCCCAGATAACGTGAAAAACCTGACCAGGAAGTGCTGCCAGATGTCTGTGTCAGGGCCTGCGCTGGCGAGGCATTGCTCAGGGAGTTAGCCGGGGCTGCTTGTCAGGAATGCTTTGGGGTGCAGGCAGTGTGTGGGGATAGAGGCGCAGTGAAGGGTGGTTCATCTGCAGTGTGTGGGGATGGAGAGGCGCAGTGAAGGGTGGTTCATCTGCAGTGTGTGGGGATAGAGACGCAGTGAAGGGTGGTTCATCTGCAGTGTGTGGAGATAGAGGCGCAGTGAAGGGTGGTTCATCTGCAGTGTGTGGGGGATAGAGGTGCAGTGAAGGGTGGTTCATCTGCAGTGTGTGGGGATAGAGGCGCAGTGAAGGGTGGTTCATCTGCAGTGTGTGGGGATGGAGAGGTGCAGTGAAGGGTGGTTCATCTGCAGTGTGTGGGGATAGAGGCGCAGTGAAGGGTGGTTCATCTGCAGTGTGTGGGGATGGAGACGCAGTGAAGGGTGGTTCATCTGCAGTGTGTGGGGATGGAGAGGAGCAGTGAAGGGTGGTTCATCTGCAGTGTATTATTTTTCACACTTCTCTATAATTTATTAACAACATCTATTTTTTTTTAACTTTTTATTTCCTTTTTTTTTTTACAACATCCTATAGTTTTTAACTCTTATCATATAATTTATTATACAACATATTTTTATTTTCTAATCTTATATATTTATGATCCACTTCATTTTATATTTCTCAGATTAGCTATCATTGATTTACAACATCCTTATATTTTCATTATCTTTTCATTTACTTTTGTAACAACATCATATTTATTTATTATCTTATCCATATCCTTTTTTTACATCAACCTTTATATTTTCACTAGTATCATTTCATTTTGGATAACATCAGTTGATTGTTAATATTATCCTTTCCTTTTTAACAACATACCATTTTTTTTATTAGATTTTAGTGAAGTTTGAGGTTATAGCAGCTTTGTGTTGTATTGAGCGTTGAGTGACGGGTTTTCAACATCAGGGGAGTGCGGTATAGCTTCTCATTTAATTTTTGTTCATCTTCTTTTATTTTTTTAATGTATATGCTCATTTAATTGTTTTTCATCTTCATTTGTATTTGGAAATATTCTCCTTTAATTTTTTAACTCTTCTTTTTTATTTTTATCTGAGCCGTTACTTTATGTAATCAATTCATAATGAGTTTCATTATCTTACTCCTATCCTTTTTTAACAAATCATTAATGTTTTAACTATTAGCGATACTTTTATTTCAAATCCTTTTTATTTTTAAATATTATCAGTTATTTTTAACACTTCCTATATATTTCTTTCTATTTTCATTTAATTTATTTTATCTTCAGAGTTTTTTGTATAGATCGTCAGTGTAATGTATGTTCAACATCAGATGTGTTTTGATGGAAGCTTCGATGAAGGTGGTTCATCTGCAGTGTGGGGATGGAGAGGTGCAGTGAAGGGTGGTTCATCTGCAGTGTGGGGATGGAGAGGAGCAGTGAAGGGTGGTTCATCTGCAGTGTGTGGGGATAGAGGAGCAGCGAAGGGTGGTTCATCTGCAGTGTGTGGGGATAGAGGTGCAGTGAAGGGTGGTTCATCTGCAGTGTGGGGATAGAGGCGCAGTGAAGGGTGGTTCATCTGCAGTGTGTGTTGATGGAGAGGCGCAGTGAAGGGTGGTTCATCTGCAGTGTGTGGGGATGGAGAGGTGCAGTGAAGGGTGGTTCATCTGCAGTGTGTGGGGATGGAGAGGTGCAGTGAAGGGTGGTTCATCTGCAGTGTGTGGGGATAGAGGAGCAGTGAAGGGTGGTTCATCTGCAGTGTGTGGGGATGGAGAGGTGCAGTGAAGGGTGGTTCATCTGCAGTGTGGGGATGGAGAGGTGTAGTGAAGGGTGGTTCATCTGCAGTGTGGGGATGGAGAGGTGCAGTGAAGGGTGGTTCATCTGCAGTGTGGGGATGGAGAGGTGCAGTGAAGGGTGGTTCATCTGCAGTGTGGGGATGGAGGTGCAGTGAATGGTGGTTCATCTGCAGTGTGTGGGGGATAGAGGCGCAGTGAAGGGTGGTTCATCTGCAGTGTGTGGGGGATAAAGGAGCAGTGAAGGGTGGTTCATCTGCAGTGTGTGGGGGATAGAGGTGCAGTGAAGGGTGGTTCATCTGCAGTGTGTGGGGATAGAGGCGCAGTGAAGGGTGGTTCATCTGCAGTGTGGGGATAGAGGTGCAGTGAAGGGTGGTTCATCTGCAGTGTGTGGGGGATAGAGGCGCAGTGAAGGGTGGTTCATCTGCAGTGTGTGGGGGATAAAGGAGCAGTGAAGGGTGGTTCATCTGCAGTGTGTGGGGGATAGAGGTGCAGTGAAGGGTGGTTCATCTGCAGTGTGTGGGGGATAGAGGTGCAGTGAAGGGTGGTTCATCTGCAGTGTGTGGGGGATAGAGGTGCAGTGAAGGGTGGTTCATCTGCAGTGTGTGGGGATGGAGAGGAGCAGTGAAGGGTGGTTCATCTGCAGTGTGTGGGGATGGAGAGGTGCAGTGAAGGGTGGTTCATCTGCAGTGTGTGGGGATGGTCATTAGGGTTCAGCCGATGTGCATGCTGCATTTATTTTACATTCGTAAGAGAGAGATCCTGAGGTTCATAAGACATGTGGAATCTTAACAAATTTACTTTTTGGTCTGTGAGCTTCACACTTGTGAATAGCTAATGCTTTTGGTGTCCCCTCCCAGCTTCAAACTTTTTGTTTTTTTAAGATTTACTTATTTTTTATTGGGAAGTCAGATTTTACAGAGGAGAGACAAAGATCTTCCATCCACTGACTCTCTCCCCAAGTGGCCACAATGGCTGGAGCTGAGCCGATCCAAAGCCAGAGCCGGGAGCTTCTTTGAGGTCTCCCATGCAGGTGCAGGGTCCCAAGGCTTTGGGCCGTCCTCGACTGCTTTCCCAGGCCACGAGCAGGGAGCTGGATGGGAAGCAGAGCAGCTGGGACACGAACTGACGCCCATATGGGATCCTGGCACATGCAAGGCAAAGACTTTGGCCACCAGGCTACCACGCCGGCCCACCTCAATCGTTTTGATTAAATGTTTGTAACAGTCCCCGTGCATGATTTCCTGTGCAGAAACCTGCCCGCGAAGCCCGCCGACGAAGCGCAGAGGCACAGGCAGCAGTACGAGGAGATGGTGGTGCAGGCCAAGAAGCGAGGTAATGGCCCGGAGCTGGCAGGGCGGTGTGCCGCGGGGCGGGAACTGGTGGCCCAGGGGTCCCCAGAGGTAGGCAGCACCAGGATCTTGTTAGTAGTTTGTCACTTAAACTTTCCCATCGGATATGCATGTCTTTGCTCTCCATTTCCAGTTGCTTTCACCCGAGGTAACACTTTGAACCTAAGTGAGAATGGAGACTGAGTTAGCAACCAGAGCTGGGCTGGCTTCAGGTGGTTGTCATGGGCAGAGTCTGTTGTCTGTGTCTGATTTCTCTGTTCACCAGCTGAACGGCACCTGCAGTGGAATGCGCGTGTGTAGGATGGATAGCAGCTTACAAAGGAAGGTCATTCCACAAGGGCTCCGACAGGGCTGGACCTGGAAGACGTTCTGCTGAGTGCACTGAGCCAGACTCAGAGGGCCAGGGCGGTCACAGGAGGTTCCCTGACTGGCAGACAGCTGGGCAGAAAGTGGGCACAGGCTCGCCTGGGGCTGGCTACATGGGGGCTCAGCATGCGAAGCTGCAGGCAGTGGCCCTGGCCGCCTGGCCGTGTGGATGTGCTTACCAACGTGGACTTGTGCTCCCAGTGTTGTCGGTATAACTTGGGCATAGTTTGCCACAGCCATCCCTGGCAGGCCTCTCCTGCCACCCAGAGGGTATGGAATCCGCAAGGACACCCTGTCTGCATGTTGCCCACACGTGTCTTGTGTGCCCGGGCCTCCTGCAGGCCGCCCACAGCGTGCCATGCCGAGCTCAGCTGCTGCCAGGTGGTTTTGTTGAGGAGACGGTGGGCGATGAGTGCAGGTGTCGGATACAGGTAGAGGTGGGCAGCATCTCCATGCGACGGTGCTGGGTGACAGGGCCTGTCGAAGCTGGGGGCGTTTCTCGGAGTGGCTTTCTGTGTATGGAGAGGACTGCTTAGGCTCTGAGCAGTCCCTGGGTCAGCCTTTCTGTACCGCTGGAATCGTGTTTGGGGCTGTCATGCTGCTGAGGCCCCAAGTGTTCTGAGGTGCCCAGGGTGGGGAGAGCCCCGGGAGTCGTCCCTCGTCCAGGGCCATCTTGCTCTCCTCGCCTGACATGGTGGGTGCCCGCACCAAGTGTTTTCTTCTCTTTGATCATGATTTGTAGAGCTGAAAGAAGCTCAGAGGAGGAAGAAGCAGCTGGAGGAAAGGTGCAGAGTGGAGGAGAGCATCGGCAACGCCGTCCTCACCTGGAACAATGAGATCCTCCCCAACTGGGAGACCATGTAAGGCCGGTCGCCTGCCGCGGGCATCTCCCGCTCCTAGGTGCTCCGGGTCTGTTCTGGGTGCCGCCTACCTGCACTGCTCGTCACTGCTCACCAATCTGTGCTGCCTCAGTGCTTTGAAATGTCCCCAGCGTCCTGTGGCTCTCAGTGTGAGCTCTGACCTCCTGAGCTGGCAGAAAAGGCCACCCTGCCCTCTGCTGCCCTGCTTCCTCCCCTGCCATGTACCCACAGCTCGCCATTGTCCCTTCCAGCCCAGGGCCAAGGCAGTCTCCTCTCCCTGGGCCTGCACTGGCACCTCTGCCACATCAAACCCCTGTGTGATCTGGGAGCTTCAGTCTTGGTCCTGATAAGAACCTGTGGGTTCTCTGGCCATCTCTCCCTCTGTCTGAGAACAGTGTCCTCTGATGCTGAGCCCTGGGGTCATTACTGAGTGTGCATCCAGCACATCAGGACCGTGCACAGGGGTGAACAGGGAACTGTGGGCTGGCCGCTGAGTGTGCATTCAGTACATCAGGACCGTGCACGGGGCGAGTGGGAACTGTGGGCTGGCCGCTGAGTGTGCACTCAGTACATCAGGACCGTGCACAGGGGCGAACAGGGAACTGTGGGCTGGCCGCTGAGTGTGCACTCAGTATGTCAGGACCGTGCACAGGGGCGAGTGGGAACTGTGGGCTAGCTGCTGAGTGTGCACTCAGTACATCAAGACCGTGCACAGGGGCGAGTGGGAACTGTGGGCTAGCCGCTGAGTGTGCACTCAGTATGTCAGGACCGTGCACAGGGGCGAGTGGGAACTGTGGGCTAGCTGCTGAGTGTGCACTCAGTACATCAGGACCGTGCACAGGGGTGAGTGGGGAACTTCAGGCCAGCCAACCTTCTGCTCTCCTGCGTGTTGGAGTGCCGGGACTTGCTTCTGAACCCCATGGCATCGTTCGTGTCTCTCGGTGGGCCAGGGAGCCCTGCTGTGGTCTCTCCCAGGAGGACACGCCATCCTCAGCCTCCTCTCCCAGGCAGCTTCCCTAGGAGGCTGGCACTTCCAGGAAGTACTGCCAAACAGAGATCCTCTCCCATGCCCGTGTCCCTGCCTGGAGGGTCCAGCCCGGCCCTGGTTTGTCCTGTCCTGTCCCCGTGTCCTCCAGCTACCACTTGACGTGTGTGGCTGTGCCAGGCTCCTGCACTGTCCCCTCACTGAGTCCTCACAGCTGTCCTGGAAGGAGGCATCCCCATGGACTTTAGGGAGGTCGGAGCAGGTGCCAGAGCAGGCTGACCTTCTATAGGCTCGGCAGGCAAGGGTGGAGCTAGGCCACTGCTGGCTTCTGCGGCTTGGAGCCTGTGCTTCCCTGTGCGGGGTGCAGGCAGCTCCGGGGGAGTGTGGTGCTGTTGGATGCTTTAGGCTGTGTGTCTGTGTGACCGGCAGATCCTTGAGACTGCCTGGTTCTGAGGGTCCTGAACCCCTAGAGGGCCCCTCTGCCATTGGGGTTAGCCTGCAGCTCACCCTGGGGAGCCCCCCTGTGCGCAGTCCTGCATCCTGGTACTTGTCACCCACACCCCACCCCAGACACATCCTGTGGGAGGGCAGCAGCCCCTTCCCTTCCTTCATGTGCCCATCCTTCCCTCGGCTTGGGGCCAGGGCCCTGTGCCCTGTTTGGGGTGCTCTCTGCTGTACTGTCCCCTTCTCCCTGTCATAGCTGCTGCAGAAGGTGCCGCTTGGTCTCCTTGCCCTGGGATGCTGGGTGTTGTACTCCCCAAGGCAGGGGCCGTGAGGGACACAGCTGCAGGCCCCTGGCTCCTGTGGTGTGTAGATCTTCCTGGGAACAGACTCGTACACTCACACCTGTCTCTGTCCAGGTGGTGCTCTAGGAAGGTTCGAGATCTGTGGTGGCAAGGAATCCCTCCAAGCGTCCGAGGCAAAGTCTGGAGCTTAGCCATCGGCAACGAGTTAAACATCACCCACGGTGAGTGACTGGCATGGCTCCAGGTTTGCGGTGCGTCCCTGGGCCTCGCGGCCTCTCCTGCCCTAATGGGGAGAGCTGGGGCTGCCGCTGCCAAGCTGTGCCTTTAAACATGCCGGTTGCCAGTGTCTGCCCCAGGACGGGGGCAGCTGGGAGGCCTGGGCTCAGCCACTTGAGAGCCAGACAGACAGGGAGCTCCTGTTTGGGTCCCCCATTCCTTGATGGGGTCTGAAGTGCAGGACAGGTGCTCCGTGCTGTTTCAGGAGGTGGAGGCTGCGCTTAGATCTCCAGCCTTCTGTTGGGCATTGCAGAGGTGTCTGAGTGCCGTGCTGGAAGCTGCCTTCTGGGTCATATTGTGCTGCATCTGCCCATCCTGTGTGTGTCTCCCAGAACCTGGATTCGTCCCCCTGGGCACCCCCAGTGCTCCGCAGGGTTGGTGCATTCCAGGCCTCACAGCTCACACTAGGCACCCAGCATGTGCTGAGCATCCCGCCCGCCCTGCCTTCTTTGTGTGCAGGACAGGCCTTTCTGCTCTTCTTCCTGGACGGGCCCTGGACCTGACTGTGACCGCGGTGCTGGCGCTGTGCTGGCGTGCACCTCTGGTCCCTCCAGCTGCACAGCTCCAGCTGGAGGGCAGGCTCCACCTGGTGAGGGTTTCCCAGGCAGCTGCAGCCTGCAACTGGGGCCGTCCCTTCTGCACAGTGTGCCCAGCATGATGCTTGCCCACCCAGTGTCTCCAGGCCCCAGGAGGTGTGGGCCTTTCCGTGGTTGATTCTGTAGGGGTTCCCTGGTCACTGCTCGGGATCTGGCAAGTATCCATTCCCCAGGTGGGGTCTGACGCCCATGCCGAGGCTTCCCTCCATGCGTGTGCATAACGTGAGCTCTGCTGTGTGTCCTGGCTGAGTGCTCATGAATGTTTGTTCCACAGGGAATGATTGTACATACACTGGCAACAACATACAAGAACACTTAATATGTATGTTTAAACAAAAACCAGCCTTCTAGTTGAGGTTTCTGTGTCTGGAGACCAGCTCAGCCTCTTACCAGAAGCCTGACTCAAGCAGTGACTGCACCTGCCTGAGTGGAGACTCACTTCTCAGCAGTGGTGCATGGTGCAGGGAACCTCCTAGAAGCCTCGTTTGTGACTAACACCCCGCCGCCCCCCCCCACACGCCAGGAGTCTGCTCTGACCTTGACTTACGAAAAGACAGGTCATGAGATGTAATTCCATCGACAGCCCATCCAGTCGTACCACGCACGGTGCCTTGCGTGTCTGTGTGTGCTTAACTTGTGGCTCTCCCCAATTCCCCTGGTCAATGTCAGTCAGCCTGTGGGACCCATCATGGTAAACCAGGAAAAAGAGTTCATCCTTCGTGTACCCTTTTTGTGTCTGCCTGCTGTGACCGATGTCCCGCTTGAACTGTGGCCTCATGTGCTTTCTGCTCTGGCAGCTGTGCCCTGTTGTGGAATGGGCAGATCGCACTGCCAGGCCAGCATCAGGACAGGATGAGCCTGGATTCTGGTGCCAGGCCTCATCATAGGTTCTCTCCTCATGTGTCGTGGGGGTGGGTGTGGTGGTCTCAGTCTCCTCCTGAGAAGGTTCATCATCCTGGCAAGGTTGGGGACTGGGTTGCAGTTCCTGTGCCTGGGCTGCACTTTCTGTCCCTGGCCTGCAGTTCCTGTCCCTGAGCTGCACTTCCTGTCCCTGGCCTGCAGTTCCTGTCCCTGAGCTGCACTTCCTGTCCCTGGTCTGCAGTTCCTGTCCCTGGGCCCCAGTTTCTGTCCCTGAGCTGCAGTTCCTGTCCCTGGCTGGCAGAACCTGTGCTTGAGCTGCAGTTCCTGTCCCTGAGCTGCATGTGTGGGAGATGCTGGTTCCAGTCCCAGCTGATTCTGGCTTGGCGAGCCTGGTAGCATTGCTGCAGCTTCTTCCTTCTCAGGGAAGCCTGACTTACACTCTGCATGTGGCTTGGAGTCTGCAAAGAGGGTGTGGTAGCTGTTCTCACCATCCCCACGGCACACTCCACTCACCCTTGGGGGTGGTGTTCTGTGCCCAACTACCAGCCTCTGCTTTCGCTGTCAGATGCCCCGTTGGGGAGGTGGCTTACCAGCAGGCCCGGGACACATGGCTGTTTGAGTCCATCTCCTGGCACAGCAACTGGAACGTGGCCTCCTGGAAGGCGAGTAGGCATGTCCTGCCAGGTGCCCTGACCCCCGAGCTCCGAAAACCCCACACAGAAGCCTGCAGCAGCCAGGTCTGAAGCAGGAACTCTGAGGTCTCCACAGGGTGGCAGGTCACCGCGGCCTTCGCGGGGTGGGGCTCAGAGGTGTGAGGACTGCCAGCGTTGCCAGTGGCAACCAGACCTACTGCATTCCTCACCTGTCCCGCTCTGTGTCTGTTCTTGGAGCGCGGGTGGAATAGTGCTTCCTGGGAGCAGTGTAGGAGGTTGCCCCACGATGTGAGCTCAGGTTGTAATTTGCTTCCTAAGCACAATCAAGATCTTACACGTTGGCGTCTAACAGTGAGACTGGAGTTGGAATTGCATTGTCAGGAAAAGGCGTTACTGCTCTGAAGGGCAATGTGTCGTGCTTTGTTTTCCAAATGCAACGATGAAAGGGAAAGCAAAGTATCAAGATTTTAAGGGTAGCTTTGATGAAAGTGGCCGAATTGACTAGGACCCGGAGGGGCCTGGGCTGGGTGGGGTGCATGGCTGTCACGGGCGGTGGAGCTTTGTGGCTGTTGGAAAATGTTTGCATGTAGGCTGCCGATTTTCCTGCTGATTTGAGATGCAGATAGACCGTGCACAGAGAGCTGTCCTCCCTGGCCCCAGCCCACATTGATGACCGGAGCCAGGAACTCACCTCAGGCTCCATGCCTGGGTGGCCCAGCCCCGCTTCCCAGTGTCTGCACTTCCTGGGAGCTGCCGCTGAAGCCGAAGCCAAAGCCGAGCACTCCAGGGCAGGGCTCCTTCCATGACCCCTCACTGCTGCGCTGAAGGCTTGCCCCTTGGGTTACGGTTTCATTATTAGCAAACCATTCAAAGAGAATCACTGGAAAAAAGTTCCACATGTGGAGAAGATTTTGCCGTGTTGGGATGCTTTGCTTTCAACAAGAACCTTTGAGTTTTCTGAAAGCTTTGAAGCTTTGCCTGTCTTAGGTCCCTGTCTCCTCTTGCCGTGCCCACCAGTGGGCAGCGTGGGTCGAGCAGGGTGCAGTTCCATGATGTCCCCGCTTGAAGCCAACTTGGTCGCTGCCTTTGCCTCTCTCCCCACTTGTTCTGTGTTGGGCGAGCACAGGCTGCCCTCGGTTTGGGAGTGACGGACCTCCTGGGTCTTACCCCGGGAGCTTCAGGCCAGGAAAGACAGACAAGGCGGTTGTGTGGGTGGGTGTGCGGAGCAGGGAGGCCCAGGTGCTGCGGGGCGGAGTGTGCACTCCTTGCTGCTCTGTGCCTGTGTCTGCAGATGGTGAAATGCTCTCCGACTCAGCAGGGCAGCTGTCCGGGCAGCGAGCCTGGCAGGAGCGTGCCCACGCGTGGCAGCAGAACCTGCACACTGGACTGATGCAGAGGCCTTTCTTCCAGAGCTCTTCGACATCTGCCTGGCCCGAGCCAAGGAGAGGTGGCGGTCGCTCAGCACAGGAGGCCCTGGCACTGACAGCGAAGGTACGGGCCACACATGTCTCTCTTGTCACGTGGGGAAATTCGCCTCCCAGTAGGAGTGGTTCTGTTGATCTCTGGAACACCACACGGAAGGCTGCCTTTAGGCCAGAGTCAGAGGAGAACGTTTATGTAGGAAAAAGGAGGGACAGCTCCTGACGGGACTGGTCATCACCAACGTCACTTCCTGTCCACACTGCCACTCAGTGGCTGGGGCCGGCCTCCAGGGGAGACGGGGACGTGGCATGCCCACTTGACGGCACTTTCCACATTGCCTGTCACGCCCTGGACTGGACTCTTGGTGCTGCTTAGGAAGGCTGTGGAAGCTGATTTTGTTTACTCTGTCTGTAGTATTACAGTTTAGATAGAAGTTAGGCATCATTTGTTAGTGATACTGTACACAAATCAAACCACATGAATTCCCTTATACACTAAGTTATTTTATTTTTGAAATGTCTGGGATTTGGGGGCTGGTATTGTAGCATAGCAGGCTTAACCTCTGCCTGTGGTGCCAGCATCCCTTATGGGTGCTGGTTTGTGTCCCGGCTGCTCCACTTCTGATCCAGCTCTCTGCTTATGCTTTGGGAAAGCAACAGAGGGTTTCCAGGTCATTGGGCGCGTGCAGCCACTGGGCTCTGGGCACTGCAGCCATGTGGGCAGCAAACCAGTAGGTGGGAGATATTGCTTGCTCTTTCTCTGAGTCTCTACTTTTCAAAAATGAAAAAGGCAAACTAAAATATCTAGAATTTTAGACTTTTAGGAAACATTCTACATACTTGCGCTGCAGCGTGGCATTTTGCATGTGTAAAATGCAGATCTCACAGGTCAGCTCGTGTCGGTCACTTAGGCATGGCTTGTGGTGTGTTGAAGGCGCTGCCTCCTGTCTCAGGGGTGGCAGCTGTGGTCGCCAGGCGCTGCTGCAGACCCCTGGAACTTCTGTGAGACTAAGCTTTTCTGTCTTGGGGCTGGCGTTTTTCCAGCCGTGTTCTAGACTGCTTCTCAGCGTTCAGCCTGCCGACCCCATGGGGTGTTGGGTCCTGTGGCATATGTCTTTTTGTACCTGGCTTTTTTCCCATGACATGATGTCTTCCAAGCCCTTTCTCACAAATGACAGGATCTCTCATATATATGTAATATATATTTCAATGTATATAACATAATATATATATTGAAAGAGATACTCTAGCTGCTGGTTCACTCCCCAGGTGGCCACGCCACTGGAGCTGCGTCTCCCCCGTGGGCGCAGGGGCCTAAGCACTTGGACCGTCTTCCACCGCTTCCCCAAGTGCGTTAGCTGGGACTTGAACTGGTGTGCAGGTGGGATTCCAGCGTGGCAGATGGGAGCTTGGCCTGTCAAGCCACCACGCTGGTCTGTTGTCACACACCACGTTTCCTCCCCGTTCACCCACTGATGGCCCCTAGGTTGGTGTCAGTGCGTGCTGCGGGGCACGCTGCTCGGGCAGGGCCGGCCCACACTGGGCGCCACGTGAACCGCTCTGCTCGGGCAGGGCTGGTGTCTGCACACACTGGGCGCCATGTGCTCTGCTCGGGCAGGGCCGGCGTCTCGGGCTGATCCTGATTCCCTGGGCCTGCTGCTCAGTAGTGTGGCTGTGTCATGTGACAGTTCTGTCTTTGATTTTTGGAAGCCACATGACCCAGGTCAGATAATGCTGCTTTTGGGTGTGGTTTCCTATGCCTTGATTTCAGTTGGGGCTGTTTCCATACTTGTCCTTCTTTCTCACTCATGGCATTCTGTTGGTCCGGTTCTGAAGTACTTGCTCGTTTCTTACAAACCTCGAGGGCCTGGGAATGGCTGCCTGACTGTTGGTCTTCCGGCAGATGCCGGCTTTTCTGCGGCGGACAGGGAGGCCAGCCTGGAGCTCATTAAGCTGGACATCTCGCGGACATTTCCCAGCCTCTGCATCTTCCAGCAAGTAAGTCCCGATGATCTACTGCGTTTGTGTCTGTCCCTCCTAAAACCCAGGGCTGCTAAGCCACGTGGATTTGTCGTTGCAGTTGAAAAGCATGGAGCTTTTCTGTGTGTATGTGTTGGGGTTGGGGCAGAGTAAGGGGGAGGGCAGCTCTTACTCCTAACACTGTGGACTGTTCAAAGTCAGTGCCACTGACCCTCTCCGAATAGTTCTCATCCAGCCATATCTGTACTCGGACAGTGCGGGCACCTGCCTCTGGAGGGGCTCAAGAGAGACCTGTGGCAGCTCCTTCTGTCTGTCGCGCCGGCCTGAGTGCCCTGTGACTGGCCTCAGCACAGTGAGCTCAGTGCACAGCCTGGGGGAGGAAGGGAAGTCCGTGGGGTCTCCGGAGTAGCCAGGCTGGGTGACTGCGCAGGTGGGTCAGGAGAGCAGGTCCTGGGCCAGAAGCCAGCTGAGGCAGGTGGACAGGGAGAGCAGAGAGGTGCCAGCTGTTGCAAGACCCGCAGGGCTTGCTTGATCCCTTCCTCACCCCGCCTGTGATGGTTGTGCCACTTCTGGACTGCCTGTGTGTCTGTCAGTTCTCGCTGCCTTTCCTTGGCTCCAAGATTCTCCCCACTACGGATCCCTGCGTCAGCTTTGCCTTGAGGAGAGTTGGAAGAAACGTATTGCACGGCCCTTGGAATGAGTCTAGCCACAGAGGGGCCAAGTGGTGTGGCAGCAGTGTGCTCGTTTGCAGCTTGAGGGCAGGCCCTGTGCCTTCTGCTGGCGGCTGGGACCGGAGGCGGTCTCCTGATCCCAGGCCAGGTCTGGGCTCTGACCAGCAGTCTGACATTGGCAGCCCTGGACACACAGTGGTGTCCATGGGTGTTAGTGATGGTTCAGTGTCTCGGAGCAAAGTGTAGCTGAGCTTGCAGAGCCCTTTGCCATAGCGGCAGAAGCCAGAGTGTGACAGAAGGACAGAATGGATAGGCAGCAAGAGCTTGCGTTCCTGACCTGGTTCAGCAGCCCTGGCGGCAGGCAGATTAGCAGTCTTTCCTGTGAGTGGAGTGTGGACGTGCCAGCAATCCACTCAGGAGGAAGGGGGTGCAGAGAACTGAACAGCTGGAGCAGGTGTCTGGGTGCTTCTTCCAGGATGTGTTTATTTGAAAGACAGTGAAAGAGAGAGATCCTCCATCTGTTGGTTTGCTTTCTGAATGCCCACAACAGCCAGGCCAAAGCTGGGGAGCAGAAACTTCGCCTGAGTCATCCCTGTGAAGTTCAGCAGCCGAGTGCTTTGGGCTGTCATCGCCAGCCCCCAGGTGCAGGAAGCTGAACTGGGAGGCCTGGCATAGCTGCAGCAGAGGTGGGAGAGGAAGGCATCTCAGCCCCCGGATACCAGTTGAGTGGGCACCTGAGGTTCAGAGGTCATGGGCAACTCCACTCCGCAGAAGCTGCAGAGGTCACAGCCAGTTCTTCCTGGACCCCGCCATTCCTCCGGAACAGCTTGCAGAATTGCTACATGACCAGCTGGTGCTGCTCACCAGGGTTCAGAGGAGGAGAGAGCTTTGGGGGTCACACGGGTGGCAAAAGGCTGCTGTCCCTGCTGCTGTCCTGGCCCCGAGTTCCAGGGTGTGTGAATGGATGGCGTAGAAGCAGGGCAGCGGCTGGGAGGGTGTGCAGTCAGCATGTGCAGCAGGGAGTGCGGCCAAGGTTGGAGCTCATGCCATCTTCTCATTGGAGGGAGGAGGCTGTGTGTGCAGGGACAGGAAATCCCCCGAGACACAGGGAGAAACAAGGGTCAGTGCGGGCTTTGCGAGCACCTCCGTCGCACAGGGCCCGGCAGCACCCGCCCCACCGCCCTGTGTCCACCTGCTGTACAGTGTCCTCTCTGATGTAGCCTGCGTCCTAGGTCAGGTCATCCCGGCTAGGTGCTGGTGTTGTGTAAGCTGCCTGTGGAGCAGCTTCCTGGTCACACCCTGAATTCTGCCCCTCAGTCAGCCTTAGGCAGGGGTTGAATACAGTGTCTCAGCTGGCTTCTAGGCTCAGTTAGAAAGGCGGCAAAAGCCCCAGCCTGGAGACAGGTAGAAGCCGTTGTAGCAGTAAATGGGAACCTTGGAGAGATGCGAGGGCTGGGAAAAGGATGCTCTGAGGTGTCCCAGGGCACACCCTGTGCACCTTGCTGCCGGAGTCCAGCTCCAGCTGAGTTCGGAGCTCGGGAAGGGTGCGTGGAGTCGGCGATAAAGACACAGACACGTGTTGCGTTCTCGCTGCCTCTTTTCAAGAAGAAGCTGTCCTTCCTTTTTATTTTCTTAGACACATCACAAGCCTCTGCACACACGTTTGATTTTTTATCTTTTACTTTAGAACTAAGACAGCATGCACAGATGTTCAATTAATTTTTACTTCCTGGTCAACCAGGTGCTCTTAAAGATAATTCTGTAAGTTACTATAATCAGTTTCTTGCAGAATTCTTTTTTTTTTTAAGCAAGCCGTTATTCATTGTTCAGTAGTGGCCACTAGGTGACAGCCAGAACTCCAAGGCCAAGGCACAGATGGTTACCTGCTAATCAGTAAAACATTCCTACTACATTTTATTTTCACAACTTATCTATCACTTAATGGGAGAAATACATCAAAAGAGAAAAAACATAAGGATCTAAGACAGAAAGCTTCAAACATTCAGTCCCCCTCCAACTGCAGACTCTACAGCCTCATAAGCAATCAAACAATAATCAAAAGTATATCTCTGTGATGTTAATAGTCATCCTATATTTCCTCTAGTTGAAAAACTATGAAAGCGGCTAAAGCAGCTACATTTTCTATGCTCTAAAGAGTTGCAAGGACAGGTTAACCTTTAAAGTCACAGTAACTATATTTTTGCCATAGCAGTTTCTGCTCATACTCCCATCACTTCCATTAGTTTGTAAAATTCTTGTTAAGCCGTTTCCCAGAAGGCATGCTATATGTCTGAGCCCAATTTCAGGGCAATGAGTAGGCACACAATAAGGTGTCCAGAAATGGCATGGGTTTAATTGTAGGTTTAATTGTACTCCTGAGCGCAGTTAAAGGCCCACTCACTAAGACATTATCAATAACATTAACTCTTAAGCTCACAGTAGTTGCCAAAGCCATCTCACAGGGGCAAACGATGCCTCCATAGATTACAGAATTCTTAGTGAGATGCTTGAGTGTCCATGCAAACGGGGTGAGACTGCGTCAAGGTGGTCAGAGAGAAATCCACCGGGCCCTGCCAAACAGCTGGAAGCTCCCCAGGCCCTGCCAAGCAGGGAGCTGTTCTCTTCACACCTTCATGTCATCCATACCTACTGCACGGACCCCAGCACCTTACAGCAGAGTTGGTCACCCCACAGGGGCAGACACAGGACGGTACCCAGGCCTGACCGGCTGTCCCCAGAACAGCTCTCGTGTGTGAGCTTGCATGATGCACCTGCCCCAGTCAGCAGAGAGTGGGACGAGTTCCTGTTGTGTGGATGTGGAGTGGCAGGACTAACCGCACTGACGTGTGTTGTCTCTGTCGATCCTCTAGGGCGGCCCGTATCATGACATGTTGCACAGTATTTTGGGCGCTTACACTTGTTACCGACCGGATGTGGGTTATGTAAGTGAAGAAGTTTTATTCTCTGCATTTTATAATGGTGTCATTGAAAAGGAAAGTTGGAATGTCATGGTGCTGGCACGCCCTCGCAGCAGGTGCCAGGCAGCAAGGCCTCAGTGCTTGCGGAGTACGGAGAGTGCCCCAGCACAGGGGCTGACATTGTGTCAGGAGATTGCTGCTCCCTGGTGTCGCTCACGTTCCGGCTGAGTGTGATTTTCAACTTCTGCATGAGATTTTTTTTTTAAGCCTTTAGCAATAACCATTATTTTAAACTGCATTGGTGACATCTCTGCCTGTCATGTGTGCATGGTTTGACATGGAACGTGACAGGGTAGGCATGTGTCTGCAGCACCAGCACATGCTATTTGCTGGAGGAAGGGCTGGCCAGTGGTGTCCACGGGGGTCGGTAGCTGGGACTCGGAGGAGTGCGGACCGGGTGCTGCTGGGCAGAGCAGTGCCTTGACAGCACGGGAGCTGGGTTCCTCCCAGCTGAGAGCCTCTCTGCCCCCCAGGTCCAGGGCATGTCCTTCATAGCAGCCGTGCTGATCTTGAACCTAGACACGGCAGATGCCTTCGTGGCCTTCTCGAACCTCTTGAACAAGCCCTGTCAGATGGCGTTCTTCCGTGTGGACCACGGCCTGGTGAGTACTCCCTGTCTACGCCCTGATGCTGGGTCGGCATGGGCAGGCCAAGGCTAGCCCACTGTCTCCTCCGTGAGAGAAGAATGTGTGTTCCCCCCGCAGAGGCTGAGGACCACGACGGGGAGAGAGCTTTTCCTTGGCGCCCACATGGTGGGTGGTGTTGGCACTGAAAGAAAGATGGCCATTTTGAAATGTGTTGTTCCAGTGAGGGAGGAGGGGAACACACCCACACTCCCACATGCACACCTACACTCTCACATGCACACCCACACCCCACATACACACCCACACTCCCACATACACACCCACACTCCACATACACACCCACACTCCCACATGCACACCCACACTCCACATACACACCCACACTCCACATACACACCCACACTCCACATACACACCCACACTCCACATACACACCCACACTCCCACATACACACCCACACTCCACATACACACCCACACTCCACATACACACCCACACTCCACATGCACACCCACACTCCACATGCACACCCACACTCCCACATACACACCCACACCCCACATACACACCCATACTCCCACATACACACCCACACTCCCACATACACACCCACACTCCCACATACACACCCACACTCCACATGCACACCCACACTCCACATGCACACCCACACTCCACATACACACTCACACCCCACATACACACCCACACTCCCACATACACACCCACACCCCACATACACACCCACACTCCACATACACACCCACACTCCCACATGCACACCCACACTCCACATACACACCCACACTCCCACATACACACCCACACTCCCACATACACACCCACACTCCACATGCACACCCACACTCCACATACACACCCACACTCCCACATACACACCCACACTCCCACATACACACCCACACTCCCACATACACACTCACACCCCACATACACACCCACACTCCCACATACACACCCACACTCCCACATACACACCCACACTCCCACATACACACTCACACCCCACATACACACCCACACTCCCACATACACACCCACACCCCACATACACACCCACACTCCCACATACACACCCACACTCCACATGCACACCCACACTCCCACATACACACCCACACTCCACATACACACCCACTCTCATAGGCGCACACTTATATGTGTACTCAAAAAACACTCAAACACATTTGCAAACACTGAGACGTGCACTCTGACAGTACATACACACAGACACTCTCAGTGCACAGACTCATGTACGTGGACACACACACAATTTACTCAAAGTACTCACGCGCTAACACACAGACATTCACACATACTCCACACACTGCTGCACATTTCCAGTCATACATTCAACTTCACACACACCTTCTCTCATACACACACCTTCTGTCACATTCACACACATACACCTTTTGTCACACTCATACACATACACAGACACACGCATACTCAGTGTGTTGGAGGCCAAGCTCGGAGAGCAGGTGGGTGAGGCCACGCTCCTGTGTCTGTGAGAAAGGCAGTGGCTGGTTTGGTGTCCTGCCGACTCCAGTGAGCAGCTGGGAGGGTGGGCAGACGCCTTGAGCCCCTCTGCGCTCATCCGCTGTGTCCTCCGTGCTGACGCCTGAGGCTCAGCTGGAAGGTCGCCCTGTGCTAAGCTCAACACCCTCAGTCCAGCCATGTCTCTTCCCCTTGGGAGTTTCTGATTGTTATGGTAGATATTTCAAGACCCAGACAGCCTGAGCCGTCGGCACCTATGAGGGGCTGTTCTTCCTTCACTCTAAACCTGCTGCAAACCTGGTGGCCGCCAGAGGGCGGCAGTCAGCCACGTCCCCTGCCTCGCTCCGGGCCCTGTGTGTGCTGGGGTGTCCTCATTGCAGAGAGGGCCTCTGTCCGCCCCGTGCTCAGGCCGTGGTTACTGTGAGCACAGGAGCCGCTTTGCAGGGCGCGAGGGGGAGGCAGACGTGTGCTGATGCCTAACGATTCAGCCGTGCCACTCTCCTGCACTTACAAGTAACCAGGCCTGAACACATAAAGGGTGTGTGTGACAGAAGGTGTGTGTGAGCGTGAGAGAAGGTGTGTGTGAGCGTGAGATTAGGTGTGTGAGAGAAGGTGTGTGTGTGTGAGAGAAGGTGTATGTGTGAGAGAAGGTGTGTGTGAGTGTGAGAGAAGGTGTGTGTGTGTGAGAGAAGGTGTGTGCGTGAGAGGAGGTGTGTGTGTGAGAGAAGGTGTGTGTGTGAGAGAAGGTATGTGTGAGTGTGAGAGAAGGTGTGTGAGAGAGAAGGTGTGTGTGTGAGAGAAGGTGTGTGTGTGTGAGAGAAGGTGTGTGTGTGTGAGAGAAGGTGTGTATGAGTGTGACAGGAGGTGTGTGTATGAGTGGCAGAAGGTGTGTGTGAGCATGAGAGAAGGTGTGTGTGAGTGTGAGAGAAGGTGTGTGTGAGCGTGAGAGAAGGTGTGTGTGAGCGTGAGAGAAGGTGTGTGTGAGTGTGAGAGAAGGTGTGTGAGAGAGAGAAGGTGTGTGTGTGAGAGAAGGTGTGTGTGAGTGTGAGGTGTGTGAGAGGTGTGTGTGTGCGTGAGAGAAGGTGTGTGTGTGAGAGAAGGTGTGTTTGAGTGTGACAGGAGGTGTGTGTGTGAGTGTAGCAGGTGTGTGTGAGTGTGACAGGTGTGTGAAAGTATGAGTGGCAGAAGGTGTGTGTGAGACAGAAGGTATGAGTGTGACGGGTGTATGACAGATGTGTGAGTGTGACGGGTGTATGACAGATGTGTGAGTGTGACGGGTGTGTGACAGATGTGTGAGTGTGACGGGTGTATGACAGATGTGTGAGTGTGACGGGTGTGTGTGACAGAAGGTGTGTGTGGCGCTCATGGAGGGCCGCCACGGCGTGTTGCTCCTAGAGAAGACACCGTGTGCGCCGGCAGGAGGCGCGGCAGGCAGAGCATCAGCGTTGCACAGGGGTGAGGTGTGCGAGGCCCGTGCGTCTCCCAGGCTTTCTGCAGAAAGCATTTACCCTTATAATCGGGAAAAGTTAACATTTCCGGAAGAAATAGTGGACAGAAGTTGGAGAGAAGACCCCGGTGGCTTTTGGGGTTTGTTTGTTAGGATTTATTTATTTTGGGGCCCGGCACAGTGGCTCAAAGGGTAAATCCTCACCTCGTAGGAGCCAGGATCCCATACAGACACCAGTTCTCTCCTTCTCTCTGTAAATCTGTCTTTCCAATAAATATAAATCTAAAAATGATTTATTTTACTTGAAAGTCAGGGAGAAGGAGAGACAGAGGGAGAGCCCTCCCACCCACTGGTTCATTCCCCAGATGGTTGCGATGTCCCGAGCTGGGCCGATCCAAAGCCAGGAGCCAGGAGCTTCCTCTGGTCTCCATGTACATACCCTGGGTTCCAGTGATGCAGGAACCTGTGCTCACGCGAGTTTAGTGGAATTCCTCACTTGTCTCTCTAGATGCTCACTTACTTTGCCGCGTTCGAGGTGTTCTTTGAGGAAAATTTGCCGAAATTGTTTGCTCATTTCAAGAAAAACAACCTGACCCCAGACATCTACCTGATCGACTGGTAAGCCTCACCCCTGTCTGCACAGCACCGCCCTGCTCCTTACCTCACCCCTGCCTGCACAGCACCGCCCGTGACTCCTTACCTCACCCCTGCCTGCACAGCACCCGCCCTGCTCCTTACCTCACCCCTGCCTGCACAGTATCTGCCCACCCCATTCCTCACTTACCCCTTGCCTCTCCGTTTCCTGCTGTGAGGGCCCCCTGGTTCCCTCAGTGTGAGCTGGCCCGCCCGTGACTCCATCGAGCCTTCTGGGTTCACTGCAAGAGGAGCTCACTTATGCTCTTTGCACATCCCTTGAGCAAGCTGTCCCCAGGCGGCAGACCTGCCCAGGCCCTCTCCTGGGCACCAGAGGCAGGTGGTGAGCAGGACTCTACCTGCCTGGTGGGAGCTGCAGTGAAGGGTGGGGAAGGAAAGCAGGCAGAGCCCCGGGCCCTGCCCAGCAGTCAGCATTCACGGAAGCAATGCGGTGCTTAAGCCAGGTGTGGCTGGGGCAGTGCCATTCTAGAACTGGGCACCTGCCGGTGGGGGCCTGAAGTAAGGGACGGAAGCAGCTGGGGAGGGGTCGGGGGGCCTGGGCAGGATTGCTAGGGAGGGGTCGGGAGGCCCGGGCAGGATCGGGCAGAGGGGGCTTGGGTGAGGGCGCAGCTCCTCTGAGAAGTTGGCTGGAGGCGGGAGAACCTGGGGCAGGAGCAGAAGTGGTGGAGTGGTGGCAGTGGCAATGGTGGCGAAAGCCTGGTGGGTCCCGGCGAGGGTTCTGGATGTGCCAGAGGACCACTGTCCCTTGTGGAATGTCCAGCTGGCAAGGGATTGCCAAGGCCCCTGCTGAGGTGAACACGAAGGAATCTGATTTTGCCCACCCCACCCCCACCGCAGATAATGGGCCTGGGGGTTAGACATGGACACGTGAGGTTCCAGAGAGTCTGTGTCAAGGGTGGATTTGGCTGCTGTAGGCAGGCTGTGGGGCCATGTCCCTGGATCTGGTGAGTCCTGAGGGACCCAAGTGACAGTGCACCCCAGATGTCAAGCTGTGCTAGCCCAGGCCCTTGCTTCTGCTTGCCCTGGGGCCTCGGCAAGGGCCGTGAGCACACCTGCCTCAGCCTGACTCCCAGCTCACCAAGGGGCTCTGCGGAGGAGGCAGGATGCCCACCTCGCAGAATGCCTGCCTAGCAGTCCACTTTGGCACAGGCAGGAGACTCGGTGGACACATAGTCGGCGGAGGGGTTTCCTCCCTGACCACAGGGGACAGAAGGCCCGCTTGAAGACAGTGCTTGAGATGTGGCTAGTTCCCTCAGGTGCAGCTAACCCGTGTGCGTCCTTGGAGCAAGCCCCTGGTTTCCCTGACGTTTGCTGCTTGTATTTTAAATCCCGAGATGGTTCTGACCCCAGTGACTTCCAGCTGTGATCTCAGGCAGAGTGGGCAGCCCTTCTGCCTAGGGCGCTGTGGGCATCAAAGGACGCCTGTGTGAGGCTGTGTGCGGTTCTCCAAGGCTAAGCCAGCCTGCAGGATGCGTGGGTTGAGCTTCAGTGGAGGCTTACTGCCTTGCAGGGTCAGAACAGTTGAGTTTGGTAAGGACCAGGGCCCAGATGTGGCTCACCCCTCAGTTGGAGTCTGCAGCTGGGGCCACGTGACACAGAGCAGAAACCACCAGGCCGTGGGTTCGTGGTCGAGGGCACGTGGGCTGCCTCGTTTCGCTGTGCCTGCTTAAAGGGCCCCTTGACACATCAATGAGAATGCAACCCGCATCGTCGGCCTGTTTGACCATGACCTCTGACTCTCAGGTTCCTGGATGCATGTGACCCTGGAGGTCGTGCCAGCCGAGAGCCTGCAGCTTGTTTCTCTAACATGTTTTAGAACTTTCTAGGGAGGTCCTCGGGGTCCTAAGCTGAAAGGCATTAGTGTTTTGCAGCCTCATTTCACCCTAACTTGCCAGAGAAAGTCCATTTGACGTGGCAACCCCACATGCGACCACACGTGCAGAAGGCTGGCGTTTGTGTGCACCGGGGACAGGACAGCTTCTGCGTTGGCCTGCCCTTGGCGCCTCCAACATGCTCTGAGCTATGGGTGTGCAAAACGCACTGCTGGCTGGGTGCAGCCTGCTTCGACCTGTCCCTTGGGGATGGTGGCCCGGGCAAGGCCGAGGGCCTGTCCCGTGTAGTGTGCTGGCTGAGGGCCTGTCCCGTGTAGTGTGGCCTGCCCCATGTAGTATGGCCTGTCCCGTGTAGTGTGGCCTGTCCCATGTAGTGTGGCCTGTCCTGTGTAGCGTGCAGAGCAGCCCCTGCAGGTGCACTGTTAATGCCTGTCTTATAGGTGAAGAGGCCAGTGCCCAGAGAGGCAGTTTTGCCCTCTCCTGTGGCTGGCCAGTGCCCAGAGAGGCAGTTTTGCCCTCTCCTGTGGCTGGCCAGTGTAGAGCTAGCACCGCACGAAGGCCTGCCTGGCCCCACAGCTCGTGCACATGCCCTGTCTGGGGCAGTCCCTTAGGAGACAGCGTGACTCATGAGGTGAGTTCTTGGCTCAGGCCTTGCCAGGGCCCTGGGAGGTGGAGAGCAGGTGAGCGGAGTGTGCAGGGAGCATTGGGCACAGCGCATGGCGTCTGAGCAAATGGGAAACCCTGGTCTTTTCCCCACAAGGATCTGCATGCCACTGGGCCTGGGCCAGGCTGCATGTTGATGGTGGGCTGCCTGCTCCTACAGGGAGGACCGCATCGGTGTCCCTGCACAAGGCTGGCCCCCGGTCAGCATGTCCGACGGCCTGCGATGGCTCCGGCGCAGGCCGTCCATTGGGTGTACACAGGTTGGGAGTGCGGTGGGCAGCAGAAAGAGCAGAAGGCAGGTGCAGGACATAGTGTGCTAGCTGCCGGGGGTCCACGACCAGTCCCAGGGGCCGGTGTCGTAGGTGAGCTAAGACGGCTGCAACTTGGAGGAGAAAAACTTCCCATACCAGTTTGCCTGTCACCGTGTCAGCCACATGCGGTGTGCCATCGTCCATTCCCCCTGTGGCTCTCCTGTTGTCACCAGGGTTGGCGCTTTGCCTGGCTGAGGGCCCGGGGCAAGGGGTCCATCTAGACCTGGGTTTAAGACAAGGGGAGAGGATCACAAAGCCGCCCCAGACGGCTTCCTGTGTGCCGCCTGACAGCACGGAAGGAGAGTTGGCTGTGCTTGCGCCTTCCTGGCAGGGACTCAGGCCACATGTGCCTGCTCATTCTTACATCAACATGGCCGTCAGGCCTCAGGGCTGGCAGCTGTCCTCCTCTTCCTCCCGAGTCTGGTGGTTCCTATGTTCCAGGGTCTGCGCTCTGTGCAAGGACGGATGTGAGAGACTAAGGCAGGGAGCACCACAGTGGGGGACTGAGTACTGTGGTGTGCGGGCACGCGTGGGTTCCCAGGTCAGCCAAGGAAGGAAGGACTTGGTCCTCAGGATGGGGAAATGGAGGCAGTGGGTGGCTGAGGCTCCTAGGTGTGTGCACCTGCCCAGTGCCCTACCCCTACCTTAGTGGCCTGCCTGGTCTGTGAAAGGGAGGTGCTGGCAGCCCCGTCTCTTGGGGTTCTGGTAGAGCTGTGATTGGAGAAGCTAGGTAAGCGTATGGAGAGCCACCTCTTCTTGCTGTCGGCAGCCTGGGTCCTCTTGGCGGTGGCCAGAGCAGCGGTCAGCTCTGCCGAGGGACATGTGCACCCAGGGGGTGGCTCTGCGTGCCCTCTGTCCGTCCAGTCGCTCCGCTTCGTTTAATCTGACCTCCTGATATGCCTGGGGAGAAAACAGAGAATTCCCTAAGCACTCAAGTTCCTGCCAGCCACTTGGGAGGCTGGGGTGGAATTCCTGGCTCCTGGCTGCATCCCGGCCCAGCTCCCAGATGCAGTAGGCATTTGGGGCGTGAACAATGGACAGGAAAATATGTCTCTGCCCTTCCTTCTGTCACTCTGCCTTTTGCGTGAGTAGGAGAGCCAAGTGATTCTCTCATGAAGTGTGTTGGATCAGCACGTGTGATGCTCTCATGAAGTGTGTTGGATCAGCACGTGTGATGCTCTCATGAAGTGTCTTGGATCAGCACGTGTGATTCTCCCATGAAGTGTGTTGGATCAGCACGTGTGATGCTCTCATGAAGTGTGTTGGATCAGCACGTGTGATGCTCTCATGAAGTGTGTTGGATCAGCACGTGTGATGCTCTCATGAAGTGTGTTGGATCAGCACGTGTGATGCTCTCATGAAGTGTCTTGGATCAGCACGTGTGATGCTCTCATGAAGTGTGTTGGATCAGCACGTGTGATGCTCTCATGAAGTGTGTTGGATCAGCACGTGTGATTCTCCCATGAAGTGTGTTGGATCAGCACGTGTGATGCTCTCATGAAGTGTGTTGGATCAGCACGTGTGATGCTCTCATGAAGTGTGTTGGATCAGCACGTGTGATGCTCTCATGAAGTGTGTTGGATCAGCACGTGTGATGCTCTCATGAAGTGTGTTGGATCAGCACGTGTGATGCTCTCATGAAGTGTCTTGGATCAGCACGTGTGATTCTCTCATGAAGTGTGTTGGATCAGCACGTGTGATTCTCCCATGAAGTGTGTTGGATCAGCACGTGTGATGCTCTCATGAAGTGTGTTGGATCAGCACGTGTGATGCTCTCATGAAGTGTGTTGGATCAGCATGTGTGCGTAGGCCTCCTCAGTGACGGAGACAAGCACAGGCTTGAGGTGCTGCGTTCCTGCTGGCAGCTCTGAGATGGGCCTTCCGAGTGGGCACAGCCAAAACCCTGCGCCCAGCCCCTCGTGTTGGATGCAGGTGGCCAGCGCGGGAAGTGTCCTTCCTGGAGCGCCCCCACCATGTGGCAACTGCATCTCCCTCAGGATCTTCACCCTGTACAGCAAGTCCCTGCCCCTGGACCTGGCCTGCCGCGTCTGGGACGTGTTCTGCCGGGACGGTGAGGAGTTCCTGTTCCGCACGGCCTTGGGCGTGCTCAGGCTGTTCCAGGACGTCCTCACCAAGATGGACTTCATCCACATGGCCCAGTTCCTGACCCGGCTGCCCGAGGACCTGCCCGCCGAGGAGCTCTTCGCGGCCGTTGCCACCGTGCAGATGCAAAGTCGCAACAGGAAGTGGGCTCAGGTACGGAGCCTCTGGCGGTCACTCTGCTGACGGCGTGACGCCATGACCAGGTCACGCTGTGGAAAGTGCTCCTTAGAGTGGGGCTGGCCTGAGCGGGCATGGCTGGGCATGCTGTGGCATAGTCCTTGGGCATTGTGGGCAGGTCCCTTCCTCCGGGTGTCGGCCAGAGCAGGTGTGTGGATAGGAAAACTTCTGCACCTGTTGTGTGGTGGCGCTGAAAGCCCTGGAAGCTCCAGCCACTGTGGTGCGTGTTAGAGAGCATTCTTGCAAAGTAGGCTCTGTGCCCCTGAAAATGGTGCCACCCAGAGAGCAGAAGGGCCGTGCCCTAGGCCCTGCTCGGTGAGTGGTCCTTGGCCCTTCACCAGGAAGTGGACAGCAGGCAGCGAGAGTGCCTCTGCCACCCCAGGTCTCGTCACCACAGCACTGGCCAGAGTGGGCCGGTTCCAGGTCTCTCTGAATAGTCCAGGTTAACCTCCTTGGGTACTCAGACTTTTCCACATATGGCATGTGGTGATGCTGTGGGACCTCCAGGACCACCCCTGCATCAGCCATGCCCGTCCCACAGCTCCCAGCATCCCAGGAGGAATCCTGGTCCCCGGGGCATGCTAGCTGTTCCCTGGGTTCAGCTCAGATTTGCTTGGCAAAGTGCCACCCTACCGATCGGGCAGGCTGTCGTTGGTTTGGTCAGCATTCTGTTCTCATGGTGTGTGTGTGTGCCCTGCTCTGTGTGTGTCTGCCCTGCTCTGTGTGTGTGCCCTGCTCTGTGTGTGTGGCCTGCTCTGTGTGTGTGCCCTGCTCTGTGTGTCTGCCCTGCTCTGTGTGTCTGCCCTGCTCTGTGTGTGTCTGCCCTGCTCTGTGTGTGTCTGCCCTGCTCTGTGTGTGTCTGCCCTGCTCTGTGTGTGTGCCCTGCTCTGTGTGTGTGCCCTGCTCTGTGTGTGTGTGCCCTGCTCTGTGTGTGTGTGCCCTACTCTGTGTGTCTGCCCTGCTCTGTGTGTGTGTGCCCTGCTCTGTGTGTGTCTGCCCTGCTCTGTGTGTGTCTGCCCTGCTCTGTGTGTGTGTGTCTGCCCTGCTCTGTGTGTGTGCCCTGCTCTGTGTGTGTCTGCCCTGCTCTGTGTGTGTCTGCCCTGCTCTGTGTGTGTCTGCCCTGCTCTGTGTGTGTGTGTCTGCCCTGCTCTGTGTGTGTCTGCCCTGCTCTGTGTGTCTGTCCTGCTCTGTGTGTGTGCCCTGCTCTGTGTGTGTGCCCTGCTCTGTGTGTGTGCCCTGCTCTGTGTGTGTGCCCTGCTCTGTGTGTGTCTGCCCTGCTCTGTGTGTGTGTGTCTGCCCTGCTCTGTGTGTCTGCCCTGCTCTGTGTGTGTGCCCTGCTCTGTGTGTGTGCCCTGCTCTGTGTGTGTGCCCTGCTCTGTGTGTGTGCCCTGCTCTGTGTGTCTGCCCTGCTCTGTGTGTGTGCCCTGCTCTGTGTGTGTGTGTCTGCCCTGCTCTGTGTGTGTGTGCCCTGCTCTGTGTGTGTGTGCCCTGCTCTGTGTGTGTGCCCTGCTCTGTGTGTGTGCCCTGCTCTGTGTGTGTGTGCCCTGCTCTGTGTGTCTGCCCTGCTCTGTGTGTGTGTGCCCTGCTCTGTGTGTGTGCCCTGCTCTGTGTGTCTGCCCTGCTCTGTGTGTGTGCCCTGCTCTGTGTGTGTGCCCTGCTCTGTGTGTGTGTGCCCTGCTCTGTGTGTGTCTGCCCTGCTCTGTGTGTGTGTGTGTGCCCTGCTCTGTGTGTGTGTGTGTGCCCTGCTCTGTGTGTGTGCCCTGCTCTGTGTGTGTGCCCTGCTCTGTGTGTCTGCCCTGCTCTGTGTGTGTGCCCTGCTCTGTGTGTGTGCCCTGCTCTGTGTGTGTGTGCCCTGCTCTGTGTGTGTGCCCTGCTCTGTGTGTCTGCCCTGCTCTGTGTGTGTGTGCCCTACTCTGTGTGTGTGTGCCCTGCTCTGTGTGTCTGTCCTGCTCTGTGTGTGTGCCCTGATCTGTGTGTGTGTGCCCTGCTCTGTGTGTGTGTGCCCTGCTCTGTGTGTCTGCCCTGCTCTGTGTGTGTGTGCCCTACTCTGTGTGTGTGTGCCCTGCTCTGTGTGTCTGTCCTGCTCTGTGTGTGTGCCCTGATCTGTGTGTGTGTGCCCTGCTCTGTGTGTGTGCCCTGCTCTGTGTGTGTGTGCCCTGCTCTGTGTGTGTGTGCCCTGCTCTGTGTGTGTGCCCTGCTCTGTGTGTGTGTGCCCTGCTCTGTGTGTGTGTGCCCTGCTCTGTGTGTCTGCCCTGCTCTGTGTGTGTGTGCCCTACTCTGTGTGTGTGTGCCCTGCTCTGTGTGTGTGTGCCCTGCTCTGTGTGTGTGCCTTGCTCTGTGTGTGTGCCCTGCTCTGTGTGTGTGTGCCCTGCTCTGTGTGTGTGTGCCCTGCTCTGTGTGTGTGTGCCCTGCTCTGTGTGTGTGCCCTGCTCTGTGTGTGTGTGCCCTGCTCTGTGTGTGTGCCTTGCTCTGTGTGTGTGCCCTGCTCTGTGTGTGTGCCCTGCTCTGTGTGTGTGCCCTGCTCTCTGTGTGTCTGCCCTGCTCTGTGTGTGTGCCCTGCTCTGTGTGTGTGTGTGCCCTGCTCTGTGTGTGTCTGCCCTGCTCTGTGTGTGTGTGTGTGCCCTGCTCTGTGTGTGTGTGTGTGCCCTGCTCTGTGTGTGTGCCCTGCTCTGTGTGTGTGCCCTGCTCTGTGTGTCTGCCCTGCTCTGTGTGTGTGCCCTGCTCTGTGTGTGTGCCCTGCTCTGTGTGTGTGCCCTGCTCTGTGTGTGTGTGCCCTGCTCTGTGTGTGTGTGCCCTGCTCTGTGTGTGTGTGCCCTGCTCTGTGTGTGTGCCCTGCTCTGTGTGTGTGTGCCCTGCTCTGTGTGTGTGCCCTGCTCTGTGTGTGTGTGCCCTGCTCTGTGTGTGTGCCCTGCTCTGTGTGTGTGTGCCCTGCTCTGTGTGTCTGCCCTGCTCTGTGTGTGTGCCCTGCTCTGTGTGTGTGTGTCTGCCCTGCTCTGTGTGTGTGTGCCCTGCTCTGTGTGTGTGTGCCCTGCTCTGTGTGTGTGCCCTGCTCTGTGTGTGTGCCCTGCTCTGTGTGTGTGTGCCCTGCTCTGTGTGTCTGCCCTGCTCTGTGTGTGTGTGCCCTGCTCTGTGTGTGTGCCCTGCTCTGTGTGTCTGCCCTGCTCTGTGTGTGTGCCCTGCTCTGTGTGTGTGCCCTGCTCTGTGTGTGTGTGCCCTGCTCTGTGTGTGTCTGCCCTGCTCTGTGTGTGTGTGTGTGCCCTGCTCTGTGTGTGTGTGTGTGCCCTGCTCTGTGTGTGTGCCCTGCTCTGTGTGTGTGCCCTGCTCTGTGTGTCTGCCCTGCTCTGTGTGTGTGCCCTGCTCTGTGTGTGTGCCCTGCTCTGTGTGTGTGTGCCCTGCTCTGTGTGTGTGTGCCCTGCTCTGTGTGTCTGCCCTGCTCTGTGTGTGTGTGCCCTACTCTGTGTGTGTGTGCCCTGCTCTGTGTGTCTGTCCTGCTCTGTGTGTGTGCCCTGATCTGTGTGTGTGTGCCCTGCTCTGTGTGTGTGCCCTGCTCTGTGTGTGTGTGCCCTGCTCTGTGTGTGTGTGCCCTGCTCTGTGTGTGTGCCCTGCTCTGTGTGTGTGTGCCCTGCTCTGTGTGTGTGCCTTGCTCTGTGTGTGTGCCCTGCTCTGTGTGTGTGTGCCCTGCTCTGTGTGTGTGTGCCCTGCTCTGTGTGTGTGTGCCCTGCTCTGTGTGTGTGTGCCCTGCTCTGTGTGTGTGTGCCCTGCTCTGTGTGTGTGCCCTGCTCTGTGTGTGTGTGCCCTGATCTGTGTGTGTGTGCCCTGCTCTGTGTGTGTGTGCCCTGCTCTGTGTGTGTGCCCTGCTCTGTGTGTGTGCCCTGCTCTGTGTGTCTGCCCTGCTCTGTGTGTGTCTGCCCTGCTCTGTGTGTGTGCCCTGCTCTGTGTGTGTGTGCCCTGCTCTGTGTGTGTGCCTTGCTCTGTGTGTGTGCCCTGCTCTGTGTGTGTGTGCCCTGCTCTGTGTGTGTGTGCCCTGCTCTGTGTGTGTGTGCCCTGCTCTGTGTGTGTGCCCTGCTCTGTGTGTGTGTGCCCTGCTCTGTGTGTGTGCCTTGCTCTGTGTGTGTGCCCTGCTCTGTGTGTGTGCCCTGCTCTGTGTGTGTGCCCTGCTCTCTGTGTGTCTGCCCTGCTCTGTGTGTGTGCCCTGCTCTGTGTGTGTGTGTGCCCTGCTCTGTGTGTGTCTGCCCTGCTCTGTGTGTGTGTGTGTGCCCTGCTCTGTGTGTGTGTGTGTGCCCTGCTCTGTGTGTGTGCCCTGCTCTGTGTGTGTGCCCTGCTCTGTGTGTCTGCCCTGCTCTGTGTGTGTGCCCTGCTCTGTGTGTGTGCCTTGCTCTGTGTGTGTGCCCTGCTCTGTGTGTGTGTGCCCTGCTCTGTGTGTGTGTGCCCTGCTCTGTGTGTGTGTGCCCTGCTCTGTGTGTGTGCCCTGCTCTGTGTGTGTGTGCCCTGCTCTGTGTGTGTGCCCTGCTCTGTGTGTGTGTGCCCTGCTCTGTGTGTGTGCCCTGCTCTGTGTGTGTGTGCCCTGCTCTGTGTGTCTGCCCTGCTCTGTGTGTCTGTGCCCTGCTCTGTGTGTGTGTGTCCTGCTCTGTGTGTCTGCCCTGCTCTGTGTGTGTGCCCTGCTCTGTGTGTGTGTGCCCTGCTCTGTGTGTCTGCCCTGCTCTGTGTGTGTGCCCTGCTCTGTGTGTGTGTCTGCCCTGCTCTGTGTGTCTGCCTTGAAAAGTCACTCCCTCAGTGTGTGCCATTCATTACCCAGAGGGGTCCTGAGCCCCCAGGCCTCTGTCCACCTCTCCCCTTGGGCCATGCTGGGTCATCTTGTGCAAGTTGCTCCTCTGCTTTCCCGGCTCCAGGGACTGTTTTATGCCTGGGAGCACATCAGTTCTGTTTCTGAATGATTCAACACCCTCAGCTTCCCCAGGGGAGCCAAGTCCTGGTCTGTGTGTAGGTAAGGGCAGGCTCAGAGCTTCCCTGTGAGTGACTGCAGACCCATGGATCCCCAGGGACCCCTACAGTGGCTGGAGGCCGGAGAACTGCTGCTGGAAGGTAGATTCCTTCTGGACTCACTTGCCCATAGCTGCCTGAGAAAGTGCGAGAAACCCTTGACTTGCGCCTTGCATGTGAAGCTCTGTCAGTAGCACTGGGGCAGGACAGCCCGGGCCGTGATTGGAGACCCAGGGAGCGCCGGGTGTGCGGAAGGCAGTGCGGCCCCTGCTCAGTAGTTACAGAGCATTTCCTGGCGGCAACTGGCAGAGCACGACACCAGCTGGGGTGGGCAAGCCCCGGCTCTGTGGCTGCCTGGGGCACAGGGAGCCCTGCCCGCTCACCTCTGGAGGCTTCTGCAGGAGTCTCTGGAAACCACATCCTCGCCGACAGCCCCTGCCCTGGCAGCCTGTTGTCTCCAGTCCCTATCTCACACACACCCTGTGCACCCACAGACACACCCGGGGAGAGGCTAAACCCAGCTGTGTGAAAGCTTGTGGTGAA
Organism: Ochotona curzoniae; assembly: GCF_017591425.1. Lineage (NCBI taxonomy): Eukaryota > Metazoa > Chordata > Mammalia > Lagomorpha > Ochotonidae > Ochotona > Ochotona curzoniae. Next base: position 2,019,264 of record NW_024467118.1, on the reverse strand, counting down.
AGCCAGGCCGGTGACTGTTGGGCGAGGACAGCATTTTCCAGCCCCAGGGCAGTGGTGCGGGAGGCCCAGGCGTGCTGCAGGCGCTAGCAGGCCATGCTTAGGTCAGAGCTTCCTGCTGACAGGGAACTGTGCCCAGTAGGAAACCTGGAAGTGGAGCGGAACGTGAGGTGCTCCCCTCCAGGTCCTGGGGCCTCGATGTTCTTTCTGTCGTGCTGCTGTCCGTGGGGTGGCCGAGCTGGGCCAGTGGAGTGGAAGGTAGTACTTCCTGACCAAAGGAAAGGTGGCCAGCAGAGTGGAGGGAAGCTGCCAAGAGGCGCTGGGGCCAGGCCTGTGGGCGCCCGACGTGTGCCTGGGGGAGGCGGCTGAACAGACGGCCAGCACCTGCCGCACTGTGGCCGCGAGGAGGGAGGGGGCCCGTGGGGAGGCAGCCAGCGCTGTGGGAAGCGTGTTACGGAATAACCGCAGCTGTCTCCCATGTGACCCCCAGGTTCTGACAGCCCTGCAGAAGGACAGCCGGGACATGGAGAAGGGCAGCCCAGCCCTCAGGCACTGAGGCCATGAGAGCCAACCTCCACATGCACCTGTGCAGCTTCGTGCGGACACCTGGCGGCGGCGAACAGGGGTCCTTTGCATTGCACTCCTAACAGGGAGTTGGCCTTAAAAACAAACCAACAGAACTCTTAATGCCAGGGTTAGCCTTAAGCAGCTCAGTGGACCGACGCCCGGGCATTGCCATGGCCAGCCACTGCGTTTCCGCATGGGTTGAAGACGGCAGCAGGTGACTCGCCCTCTCTGTCAGCGGAAGTGAATTAAATCGTAATGCTGTCTGTCAAGTGCCAGGAGGTACATTACCATCTGTCTTAGCCAGGGTGCCCGAGGAGACGTGTGGTTGACGCGTGTTGGCGTAGGGAAGAGGGGGATCGCTGCTGGAGCGTCCGAATGGACGGCTTGTAGTTCAAGCCCGTCCAGCAAGGACTGCCTTCCCGGGCCCGGGGCTATCCTGGGCCAGTGGTGGCCGCGTGCTCGCGGCTCCAGGAGCTGAGCTCACCTGCGTGGTGCCCTGTTACCACGTTGCCTTGATGCCATTCCCCACTGGAGGCTGGAGATCCACACGTCAGCCCCGGGGGGACCTGCTCGGCCGAGGGGAAGGAACACGGGGCCTGCCCCTCACCACTGCTGGTTCCCGTGGCGGCGGGGGTGCAGCGCAGCTCTGGCAGCTGTGGGGGCCTGTGGGGAAGGCGGGAATGTCCCTCCGTGCCTCTGTCCCCTGGGTGGCCAGGCCAGTGATTCCTCGCTCACGTGTTGGGCTTCCAAATCCGAGCTGCCCCAGGGCTGCACAGGAGGAGCGGCAAGTGGTGCGGGGCTGATTGCCCGTGGCTGACTGCTCCTGAGGCTTGTGTCCGTGGGACAGGGACAGGGGTCTATTCCTGCTGTGGCCAGTTGTCCCTGTTCGCTTGGCAATATTCTTGGGCAGCTTTTTCTCGGCTTGTGCTGAGAGCTCCGTGTTCTGACTGTGGTCACCCCAGTTCATGGGAACGGATGGCTTGTGCCCAGGATGGTCTGCAGGACAGACTGGCATTGCAGAAGCAGGCATCTCTGGGAGTGCCAGCAGGCCATGCCAGAGGGCAGTTGGCCGTGGGGGTGGGGCTGTCCCTCTATGCGCCCTGCACCCTGAGGCCTCTCTTGGCCATCCTCCATCTCCTGGTGCCTGCATGTGGTGGACAGCTGTCCTTGCCCTGCCCAGCCCTTGGACACCCTGCACTCCCTGACACTCTGGGAGTCCTGTCACCACCACCCCACCCCTCTGCCCCACGAATTTCCCAGGGATCGTGTGGGCACCTTGGAGTCAGCCTCCAGATCCACCATCCCTGACGGCTGAGGGAGCCTGGCCACGGGCAGCCAGCCAGCGAGCCCTGGCGATTGCTACTGGCTGCTGTACTTCCTTTTATCTGCGATGCGGCATTCTGTTCTAGACAGATGTATATATTTTCTTACTGAACATAGACGCTCCTCACAGCACCCAGAGGCCACCAGCCAGCGGCCTGGGACCACTTGCTCACCGGAGGGCTGCAGGCAACCGGCTTGTGCTCAAACCCTGCCCTCTGCGCTTCTGTCCAGCTGAGGGCACGTCCTTGGAGGACACCCACGGCAGTTATGATGGCTGGCAGGACCCAGTGCGGCCTGGCACACTTGGCTCACTGCCCTGCCTGTTGAGTGGGCGGTGTATGGGACACTCCCTGCCGGGGCCAGAGGTGCAGGAGCCGCCGGGGGGCTGTGAGGTGCAGGCTGGGGCTCCCTGGTGCACTCCCCATCCGTGTGCCCTCGGCAGGTCTGTCCTTGCTCCCCGCACCCTGCCTGCCACCAGCCTCGCGTGGCAGTGTCACTCCTTGACAGGCTGGTTTTCCTTTGGGACCGTCTGTAGTTGCTGACAGAGGACTCGGGAACACTCGCTACTTACCATGTTTTAATTGCCTGTACAGTTCACACCTGTAATTGTATTTAGTAAAGTGTATCAAAAGTAGGACTTTTTGAATTGTAAATATGTGGTTTTATTAAATAAAAGTCATGTAAATTGTTCCTTGGTGTTCTCTGGGCAGTCTGTCACCTCGAAGCTCAGGGAAGGTGTGACTTCAGGGCACAGTTGAGTGTTGTCAAGTCAGAATCTACTTCCTGGGCTTGATGCACACAGTGGCGTGGCTGAATCACAGACACCCTTTCCCAGCCATGCTGTGCCCCTCACCTGCCCACCCCAGCTGTGCCGGCCACTGGGCCAAGGGCTTTTAGCATATACTTAGCCACTTCTGGCAAGCCTGTGAACTGGATCCCAGGGTCTGCTACCCTAGTGGCCAACAGGGGCTCCCCAAGGAGGAACAGACAGTACTGCCCAGAGAGGTGGCTGTGCCAGGAGGTCTGTGAGGCCACGTGGAACCAGGCAGAGCAAGTGCCCATGTGCTAGGGGATGTCTGAGGGCTGGGGTGGCCCTCTCCCGTCTCCTGCAGGCGTCTGAGGGCTGGGGTGGCCCTCTCCCGTCTCCTGCAGGCGTCTGAGGGCTGGGGTGGCCCTCTCCCGTCTCCTGCAGGCGTCTGAGGGCTGGGGTGGCCCTCTCCCGTCTCCTGCAGGCGTCTGAGGGCTGGGGTGGCCCTCTCCCGTCTCCTGCAGGCGTCTGAGGGCTGGGGTGGCCCTCTCCCGTCTCCTGCAGGCGTCTGAGGGCTGGGGTGGCCCTCTCCCGTCTCCTGCAGGCGTCTGAGGGCTGGGGTGGCCCTCTCCCGTCTCCTGCAGGCGTCTGAGGGCTGGGGTGGCCCTCTCCCGTCTCCTGCAGGCGTCTGAGGGCTGGGGTGGCCCTCTCCCGTCTCCTGCAGGCGTCTGAGGGCTGGGGTGGCCCTCTCCCGTCTCCTGCAGGCGTCTGAGGGCTGGGGTGGCCCTCTCCCGTCTCCTGCAGGCGTCTGAGGGCTGGGGTGGCCCTCTCCCGTCTCCTGCAGGCGTCTGAGGGCTGGGGTGGCCCTCTCCCGTCTCCTGCAGGTGTCTGAGGGAGGGGGTGGCCCTCTCCCGTCTCCTGCAGGCGTCTGAGGGCTGGGGTCGGGGAGGTGTGTGCGTGCTGTGCTGCAGTCGCCCTGCTCTTGACAACCCCTAAGGGGAGGTGACAGCCTACAGGGCCAACAGCTGACCAGAGCCTGACTGTGTGGTCATGTGTGCTGGCCAGTGGCTGCAGTGCAGGACTGAGTGCTGGCTATATGTGGGGCTGTATAAGCACCATAGAGAGCCTTGGATTCCCATTGTATCAGCTGACCCTGGCTGCTGGCAGCACCTGCAGATTCCAGCCTCAGGCCTCTGCTTGGAGATGGTCTTGGGGCCCTTGGGAGCCTCACCCACTGGCTCTCACCTCAGCTTCAGGGCAAGGTCTGGGGTACGGCCTGGGTCCCCTGTATGCAGACAGCACCTGCTGGGAACAGCGGCTCCCTAGGAAGGATGCGAACTGGTGGCCAAGCTGGAAGAAGGCTGTCCTTAACCCTGTGTGGGGAAATGTGGATGAGATGGCTGACACCTGCTCCCAGAGCGCCCTGGAAGACACAGGGCCTCTCCTGTGCATGGAGCCACGACAACTTCCCGGAATGCTCCTGCCATGGGCCAGATGTTACAACCCAGGGAATTGTGTGTGACCTTGGAGGCCTGGCGGTACACCATGTCCTGGCCCTGCTGTGGAGCTTCAGGGGCAGCTGGTGGCTGGAGGTTACACATGGGGCCCTGTTCAGGGGCTCAGTGACCCCAGAGCTTCCAGGGAAGGGTGCCCTATGCCTGGAACATCAGCAGCCGCACAGAGACATCGTTCCTGTGCCCTGGACAGGCGGGCTGTCAGCATCTTCTCCCAAGCCCAAACCCAGGATTCTGCCATGAGACACTCAGCGGTGCGTGTTCTGATCTCTTCCTGGAGTCCACAGACACCTCAAAGGTGAAGTACTGGGCCGGCTGGCTCCCCACCAGTGCGCCCAGCAAGCAGCAGATGGCGTGAGTGCCTCTGCCACCCACAGGGGAGACCACAGGAAGTTCTAGGTGCCTGGCTTCAGCTTGGCCCGTCCCTGTCTGTCGTAGCCAGGTGGGGAATGACCCAACAGGTGGAATTCCTTTCTTGCCTTTGCCCTCATTCTGCACTGCCTTTCAAATACATAAATCTTCATAAAGGCATCTCGGGCCTAGGTGACAGCAGACAACTGGGTCACCGTTTCCTTGGTGTTTGCACTGTGGGTGGGGATTGCGAAGGGAACGCTGGCCAACTTGCCTAGGATTCCAAGGAGCTATGCTTTGCGGAACAAAACGGTGTCAGCAGATAGGGTTGGGCAAGTGTAGGGCCCAGTGGGTGCATCAGGGTGCCCCTTCTTGGCCCTGGCTCCAGCTCCCTGCTGACACACACACTGGGCGCAAGCAGGGATGGGCCCTGTCATCTCCATGGAGCCATGCAAGTCATCTCACTCTTGCTCTCCAACTCCCTCCGTTCCCACAACATAAAGCTACTGTCACAACTGACCAGTCGCCGGCACAGGGCGCAGTCTGCACTGTCTCCTGACTCCCAGGTGTGACAGTGAGGGGCTGCCCTGGACCCTCATCTGCATATCTCAGCTCCAAGTCAGTGACCAGTATTGGGGTGTGGCACCCCCTAGCTTGGGCAGTGTCTGGGTTCTGAGTCCCTGCCCTGTTCCCCTTCCAGCTTCCTGATGGCACACAGGTGGGCACAAGGACTTGTGTCATTGCCGCCCACTGGGAAAGCCTGGCAGGCCTGGCTGTGATGGCCCTTTCGGGAGTGACCTGGACGTGAGTCCTTTCCAGCCCGTCCCTTCCCCCGGCCGCCTGCACCGGATGAAGGCAGTGTGCATGTGAACTGTATGTGTTTTTCACATCAGCTCCAGGAAGAAGACAGTTTACATCTGTTACTAACGTGAAGCCTCACGCAGAGCACGAGGGCTGGGTGTCTGGGCTGGCGTGCAGCGTCCCATGAACAGGCTGGTGCTGAAAAGCTAGGGGACAGATGCAAAGCAAACACAAACTGCGCTGTGCCGGGGCCGCCTGCGGTGTCGGGCTCAGGAGGGGAGGAAGGCCCTGGCCTCCCGGATCTTCTGCTTGACGCCCTTGCAGGACAGGAGCAGCCCCGCGTGGTGACGCTTGAGTGCCTCCAGGCGCTGTGTGAGGGCCGCCGTCCTGTCCACCTTGTCCTCCAAGTCCCGCAGCAACGCGTCCTTGCCCAGCAGGCCGCACCTCTGGTTCAGCTTGACGTTGTCCACCCGCAGGCTGTCACGGGCCTGCTTGGTCTTGGTCAGGAGGTCCCTGCCCTGGGCCACCTGTGCCTCGAGCTCCAGCAGCTGCGCCTTCTTGCAGGCGTTCTCGGCGTCAGTGAAGTGCAGCTTCTCCTTCACGTGGCTGAGCACCTGCACGTGCTGGGTCACCTTGTGCTGCAGCTTCAGCAGCTCCTCGTTGCGCTCCTCCACCTTCTCGTTGAAGGTCTGGTTCTCGATCTTGAGCTGCTCGAAGTCGATGAGCAGCAGGCCCTCGGCCAGGCTCTCCTGGGCGCGCATGCGTGTCTCGAAGTGCAGCAGGCTCTGGCGCAGCTGCACGTTCTCCAGGCGCACAGCGCTCATCTCCCGCTCCTTGCGCTCCTCCAGCGCCTGGATCTGCTCCACCTCCCGCAGCGCTGCCTGGCGCCCGCCCCGCAGGCGCCAGCTGCCCATGGCCTGCAGCACCACCTGCTTTTTGAGCGCCTGGAAGCGACGCCACTCCTTGTCCACGCGGGCCAGCTTCTCCTGGCCCTGCAGCTTCAGCTGCTCCAGCTCCTGGTGGTACCACTCCAGGTCGTCCGCCTCCTGCTTGCGCAGCTCCTCCAGCACGGCCAGGTGTCGCAGGTACGCCTGCTCCTTCTCGGCCGCCTCGGCCGCCTGGGCCGCGGCCCGCTCGGGCGCCTCGGCCGCGTCCAGCCCCTTCTTCTTGCGCAGCGCCTCCACGATCTTGTGCTGCAGGTACATGTTGTAGCGCTGGTAGCGGCCGCGCTCCACCAGCAGCGTGTGGTACTGCTCCAGCAGCTCGCTGCGCAGCTGGCGCTCCTGCAGCTGCTGCACCTCCGCCGACCACTCGTAGTCCTCGTAGTGGTAGTCGGGCGGCTCGGCCGGCTGGCTGCTGCGCTTCCGCGCCTCCCTGCTGCCCGGCTGCGGCGCCTCCGGCCCCTTCCTCTCCTCCTGCTCGTCCTCCTCGCCCGCCGCCTCCGCCTGCTCCTCCGGGATGTCCCTCTCGGCCGGCGGGGCTGCGGCTGCCTCGCTGACCGTGGACAGCCTCACGGAGGCCCGGGACGGGGCTCTCCTGTCCTTCTCCCGCGTCTCCTCGTCCTCTTCCTCTCCTTCTTCCTCCTCCTCCTCTTTCTCCTCTTCGTCCTCCTTCTCGGCCTCCTCGGCCTCCTCGGGTTCCCCGGGCCGGGCATCCGATACCCGCTTGGCCACGGACAGCCTGCCCGGCCCCCGGGGCTCCCCCTCACCTAGGGCCTCGGTGATCTCCGGCCCTTCCGGGGCTTCGGCCTGCTCGTCCGCGGCGGCACCTTGCTCCGAAGCCTCGGCCTCCTCTTCGGCCTGCTTCTCCTCATCCTTCGCCTTCTCTTCCTCCGTCTCCGGCCCCGGCTCCGGCTCTGGCCCCGGCTCCGGCCCCGGCTCCGGCTCTGGCCCCGGCTCCGCAGTTTCAGCCGAAGTCTGGGGACCAGAGCCGGCCTCGATGTCGGACGGACGCGAGGCCAGGCCTCCCTCCTCTCCGTCTTCCTCCATGGTGCTCACCCGGCGCTCGGAGCCGCCGTCCATCTCCGACCCACGGGGCCGGGTCGGCGGACCTCGGCAACTGGCTGTTAGGTTTCCCGGGGCAACCAAGGGCGCGCGCGGTGGGCCCGGCGATTGGCCAGGCGCTGGCTTGGCGCCCCGCCCACTCCTTCCCGCCTCCCGCAAGGCGCCGACCAATCGGGAGCCGCCGACGGAGAGACGGACGTCATGGATTGGAAGCGAACGCAGGCTCGCGCCGCGAGGGGCGTGGCGCTCCCGCCTCGCCTCTCACCGCCTGGCCCGGGGCGGGGCGTCGGGGAGGCGCCGCGAGGCGACGGCGGCCGGCGCGCAGGCGCGGAGCGGCGGCCCGGCCCTCCCGCCCCGCCCCGCCCCGCCCCGCCCGGCCGCGCGGGGCGCCTGCGCGGTGCGGCGGGGCGCCGGCTGTGGCGACGGCGGCGGCGGCCGGGCCGGGCCCGGGGGACGCCTGGTGCTGAGGCGGACCGTCCGGCGGGCTGGCTCCGGCGGCGCCTGGGCAGGGGCGGCCGCGGTGGCGGCGGGGGGCGGCGGCGGCTCGGGGGCGGCGGGCCCGGCGCTGACGGCTGGGGGCGCGGCGGGCGGCGAGCGGGCGAAGATGGCGGAGCTTGGTAAGAAGTACTGCGTGTACTGCCTGGCCGAGGTGAGCCCGCTGCGCTTCCGCTGCACCGAGTGCCAGGACATCGAGCTGTGCCCCGAGTGCTTCTCGGCCGGCGCCGAAATCGGCCACCACCGCCGCTACCACGGCTACCAGCTGGTGGACGGCGGGCGCTTCACGCTCTGGGGACCCGAGGCCGAGGGCGGCTGGACCAGCCGGGAGGAGCAGCTGCTGCTGGACGCCATCGAGCAGTTCGGCTTCGGAAACTGGGTGAGCCAGGGCCCCGGCCCGCCCCGGCCCGCGGTCCGCGAGGCGGCGTCGGACGGGCACCCTCCAGGGCCAGCCCGGTGGGGGATGCTCGCGGCCCGCGGGTGGGCGTGACCGGGGCTCCCCAGGCCCGAAGGCACCCAGGTCACGCAGAGCTGCCTCGGCAGGTGTGTCCCGGGTGTGCACCCAGCCCGTGGGACCTCAGCGCTGCTGGCAGCCGGGGAGCCCCGAGGAAGGCGTGGGTGTGCCAGCTCCAGGGTCTGCAGTGAGCAGGTGCCTCGCGGGGCGTGGATGGCGAACCCGGAGCCGGTGCCGGAAGTCCCGCTGATTGCCTTGCAGGCAGAGCCAAGGTGACGGTGAGGGAGCCGTGGGACTCAGCCCTGCCAGCCCTCGGGGAGGCAGGCCCGTCACCCCGGCCTCTTGGACTGGGCAGACGTCCCCGCTCCACTGCGGTCCCTCCGGCCAACCCCTGCTGCCCCGGGACCGCACTGGGACCACACTGCAGCAGCCCCTGGCTTCAGGGCGATCCCATGAGTGCTGGCCTGTGGTCTCCCGCGGGGTCACGTTCTCCCTCCAGGCCTGGTGACCCATGACCGCGCATCCCTAGCAGCACCTCCGGGACCTCCCTCTCCCAATGTCCTTCTCACAGCTCTTAGCTCCACAGTAGTGGCTGGCCTGGTGCTGCTGGATGCCAGGTGCCGCGCCTCCGGGCCCGTGCGAGCCGCCGGCTTGGACCAGCCAGTCTGACTGCAGCCTCTGGGGGCCCTGCAGGGACGGCCTGGGGAGCCAAGCCTGCATGGTGCCGTGGAAGAAATCCGGGCTGCAGGGCAAGGCTTCTCCAGTGTGTACGCCAGTCACCGGGCAGCGTGTCCGAGGGCAGGTGGATGGGGCAGGCCCTGGGGCCGCACTGTGGCTGTTGTGCCCTTGTGGACTGGCTGCCTGACCCCTCTGGGCAGTGTCTGTCCTCAGCCGAAGCTCTGCAGCTTGAGACATGGCTCTCTGGCAGACGCTGGAGTGCACACGTCAGTGGCTCCCAGGGCCGGACCACCTGCAGGCCCTGTGGGCAGCTGAGGCCCGGGGGCCTCTGTGATACTCAGAGTGGCAGCTGTGGTTCAGGATCCCCAGGCTGTGTGGGCCCTCCGTACGTGGCATGAGTGCATCCAGTTGTGTGGCTAGAGCGTGGCCTGATGGGCATGCACGAGGTGCGGGCAGGGGAGGTCAGTGACTTGCTTTCTGCAGGTGTGGCCACGCATCAGAGCTGCCCCTGGCAGGACTTGGGCTGCAGACAGGAAAGAGCACCCGTGGGTGGACAGGGCTCAGCCCGGCCGGGGCTCTCTGGGCTCCTCGCTTCACGGGCCCAGCACCTCCCTGGGGTGCTCGGGTGCACCGCAGAAAGCAGGAAGTCCCCACTGAAAACCTTCCCCTCAGGATAACAGCAGATCCCCCAGAGACAGGAACATGGGAAGTTCAGGGTCACCAGCCCATGCTTTCGTCTGCCCACTCCACCAGGACTGGTACCTGCGGCCCACAGGGCTGGCCTCTGGGCTGCAGCCCTACCAGGATCCTGCCTGCTCCCCCTCTGCTGTATGCCCTTGGTGGCTGGGCCATGTGTCACTGAGGGAGTGTCCTCAGGGCCACTGTGCTGCTGCCTGCTCCCCCTCGGCATGGGCACACATGGCATCTCCCTGCTGGACACGCCATGGCTCTCTGTCTTCTGGGCACGTAACAGGCAGAGCTGCAGGATCCGAGTTGAGGCTTGGCCCCCAAGAAGCCTGCGGTGTGTGTTGCTCAGGTCATCCGAGAACGTGTGGGCACCCTAGGTTTCCCATCTGACAAGGAAGCATGTGGCCAGGCACCCTGTGTCCAGGAAGGACGGCCACACAGCTGCCAGGAGTGCCCGGCCTTGGTCCAGGCGTGCCCGTAATGGCACAGTGTGGCTGTGTCCCTGGTCTCTCTGTGTCACCCCAGGCAGGCTGGTGTGCCAGCCCCTGCCTTGTCAGGTGCCCAGGAATGCCAGCCAGAAGGCCTTGTCATCTGGATCTGAGTGTGAGCCAAAGTGGCAGCAGTGACTTTTCCTGGGAGGTGACAGCAGGACTGATTGGGAGGGCAGGAGCCCATGTGTGTGGTTGGCGTGCAAAGCTGGCAGTGCCAGGAACTCCCCGAAGACCTGTGGTGGCGAGGGCTGGACAGGGCATGCCAGGACCCTGCCTGGTCCCCTGCCTGCCCTGTCATGTGGCCAGAGTTTTATTTCTGTCATTTAGAGCGAAAACTCCTTCCTCTGACTCATTGCCCAGGTGCCCACAGCGACTAAGGCTTGGGAGAGCCAGGTCTCCTGCGTGGTCAGCAGAACCCATCGTGGGCATCTCGCCACTGCCCCGCACCCGCCATGGTCTGCACCAGTGGGAAACTTCTGTCCACAGCTGGGGCTGGGACTCCGCCTTAACCGCTGGCCAGGAACCCACCCCAAGCAGAGCCCATCTCTTTGTAATCCCACTGGGCCTGGAGCTCTGCCCACAGGCGCCCTCCCTCGCTGAGGATGACCCGGGGTGGCATGGAGGGCTGCAGTGCAGTTCCCTGGGGCAGGTGGGAGCAGTGGTGCAGGAGTGCCACTGGTGCATGAAGCCCCTGCAGTTTGTCAGGGTCAGTGTAGGCATGAGGCCCCCGGCCCAGCCACGTTCTGTCAGTGCGACCATGTGACAGGTTCCCTGCCAGACTGCCAGAGTGACATAGCGCTGGCAGGCCTGGTATGGCTTGCTCTGATGAGGTCCTGACCCGTGACTAGGAACCACAGGAGCTCTTGAGTCCTGTGGATGGAGAGGCCATGCCAGGCAGGCAGCAGCCGAGGCCAGGGCGTGGCCACTGACGGAGCCATGGGTGACCAGCACTGGGCCCTGAGGGCTTCGAGCCGCAGCACTGCTGTCACCTCCAGCGCCCCAGAATCCAGACCAGGAGATGGCGGCACAGAGGGGTTAAGTAACTTTTTCATGGTAGAGCCAGGGCCAGGGCCAGAGCAAGAAGCCTGACCTGGCATCTGCCTGGGTAGGAGCAGGGGGCGTTTTGTTCTGGAACTTCCCAGAGGAGCAGGCAGGAGTTGGGACCGATCTCCTGGCACATCTCAGGTGGGGCAGGTGACAGCAGGTCTGGGGTTGACGGGGTCTGGGGAGCTTGCCGTGTGCACACGGCTGAAGCAGTCCCTCCTCCCAGCTGCGACTAGGGTCGGGGCAGCTGTTCAAGACAGGGCTGAGCTCACCCCAGGCTCCCATCCCATACAGCCCCTTCCTTCCCCCCAGGGCTGCTGAGAACAGAGAACAGCAGCCCCCTCCCCACCGACCTCTCTCTGCTGTTTGCCTGGCACGCCGAGGCCAGAGACGGGTGGTGACGGTGGCACAGCGTGGCCCTGGCTCTTGTCCCGTAGGGGCCCCAGTGCTTCCTGAAGTGTGGCTCTAGGGAGCAGGATGGGTCTAGACTCCAGCCTGCAGGTTCCCCCAGCTGCAGCCTTCATTCCATCCCGCCCTCCAGGCACACGCACGAGGCCCCAAGACTGGAGGGCTGGGGCGCATGTCCCCCTGGAAGGCTGAGACTGGGGTTGGGGACAAAGCCGTGGACACCTCCCCACAGGTGGCTGATGGCCGGGATGGGCCAGCTGCTTCCTCCTGGGGGCGCCGAACCTGTTCCCCAGCCACATGAGGGCTGTTCAGACTGCCCAGTGAGGCCCACGGGCGGCTGGGAAATGAACGAGCAGTCGGCAGTGAGTCTGAAGTGGCTTTAGCGGTCGGCGCTGAGGAAGAGGCCTCTTGGCAGAAGGAAAAGATGAGGGGGTTGTACGGTTTCCTCCCGTTAAGGGGCTGGCCGTTCAGGGGTTCCCTTCTCGGGGCCCTGGTGAATGCGTCAGCCGCTGTGGCAAGCTCTCAGCTTGTTCTCGAGCAGCCGGTGCGGGGACAGACTGGCCTGCCCACGGCGGGTCCCCTGTGTCACCGGCCTTGTCTGGAGGCTCGCTCTCCTCTGGGTCCTGGGACACTCAGCCAGGACTTCCCGCTGCAGAAATAAGAACAGAGTAAGGCCTGAAGCAGGCCCGGCCCTGGCTCAGCCTCCGGCTCAGCCGTGACCTTGGCCCCCCGTGCCCTGTGTCCCGTGCGGCTGAGGCCGAGGGCCCAGGCTCCCGGTGCCGGCGCCACAGCCTGGGCTCACCCGGCGCCATGTGTTGCAGGAGGACATGGCTGCGCACGTGGGCGCGTCCCGGACCCCGCAGGAGGTGATGGAGCACTACGTGAGCATGTACATCCACGGCAACCTGGGCAAGGCCTGCATCCCCGACACCATCCCCAACCGCGTGACGGACCACACGTGCCCGAGCGGAGGCCCGCTCTCGCCCAGCCTCACCACGCCGCTGCCCCCGCTGGACATCTCCGTGGCCGAGCAGCAGCAGCTGGGCTACATGCCGCTGCGCGACGACTACGAGATCGAGTACGACCAGGACGCCGAGACGCTCATCAGCGGGCTGTCGGTCAACTACGACGACGACGACGTGGAGATCGAGCTGAAGCGCGCGCACGTGGACATGTACGTGCGCAAGCTCAGGGAGCGGCAGCGGCGCAAGAACATCGCCCGCGACTACAACCTGGTGCCCGCCTTCCTGGGCAGGGAGAGGAAGGAGAAGGAGAAGGCGCTGAGGCGCAAGGTCAGCAAGGAGGAGAAGGAGCTGCGGCTCAAGCTGCGGCCGCTCTACCAGTTCATGTCCTGCAAGGAGTTCGACGACCTGTTCGAGAACATGCACAAGGAGAAGGTGCTGCGGGCCAAGATCCGCGAGCTGCAGCGCTACCGGCGCAACGGCATCACCAAGATGGAGGAGTCGGCCGAGTACGAGGCGGCGCGGCACAAGCGGGAGAAGCGGAAGGAGAACAAGAGCCTGGCGGGCTCCAAGCGGGGCAAGGAGGACGGCAAGGACGGCGAGTTCGCGGCCATTGAGAACCTGCCGGGCTTCGAGCTGCTGTCAGACCGCGAGAAGCTGCTGTGCAGCTCGCTCAACCTCAGCCCCGCACGCTACGTGACCGTCAAGACCATCATCATCAGGGACCACCTGCAGAAGCGCCAGGGCATCCCCTCCAAGAGCCGCCTGCCCAGCTACCTGGACAAGGTCCTCAAGAAAAGGATTTTGAACTTCCTCACAGAGAGCGGTTGGATATCCAGGGACACCGCCTGAAGCTGCCCTCCTGACGCAGGCCCTGGGTCCCAGGGAATAGTGTAAGACTGGCACATTGCCTTTTACTTGGTGAGTTTTCTTCCCTTTGGGTACAAAGACTGCTGCACTATGGGTAACAGGAGCCCAGCGTTCCTGCTGGACAGCGAGCCACTAGCTCTGTTGGTGCCACAAGCTTTCCTTGGGTGTGGTGCCCGCAGGGTCCCTCTGCCCGAGTGCGGTGCTGGGCACAAGCACTTTACAGGGAGGCGGCCGCAGCTGAGGAGAGCACAGGAGCACATTTCCGCGGGAGCCTGCTGGACACAGCAGCCGCCAGCTTCCATCTGACTGTTGGCCACACTCGTGTGTGGCCCTGCTCCTGTACACACAAGGCATGGCAGTAGGGGGCGCAGGGGGCGCCAGCACCGCCCACCCGCTCTGTCTCCGGCTGTTGAATGCAAGGCTGGGAGCTCCAGGTCCGGGCACCAGCTGCCTCGGGTCCCGCAGCTCGCAGCACTGCAAGCGGGGCACTGCCTGGCCAGCTCAGCTTCCAGCTCATACCGGCTTTATGCTTACAGGCCAGCACCCCACTCCCCTCCTCCGTCCCGAGTACGCCCGCTGGGCCCCTGCCCTGCCTGCCCACGCCTGCCCTGGTTCCTGTCAGAGGATGTGCACGGTACCTCCCGTCTGCAACTCGAGGCAGTCATTTGTCTTCCGGCCCCTCTGGGCCCCTGCCCCACAGCCTGTGGCGAGCCCTGCTGGCCCTCCCGCACCGGGGCACCCCAGGCCTCCTGCTCCCGAGCTTCTCCCTTGGGTTCAGCAGCCTGGGGGCAAACATACACCTCAACTCCAAGGACAACTTGGGTACGGTGCCTTTCCCTTCCTTACACCCTGTCCCCCAGGGGCAACTCTCAGCATTAAATAAAAACATTAAAGAGGTCTTGGACACGGGTGTAGCTGTCAGTGACGCTGCATGCTGGCATCACATGGTTCAGAACCGTGATACCAGGAACATGCCAGGCAGGGATGGAGGTGGCACCTAGCTCGTAGTTCTCAGTGTGGGGTTCCTGGACAGTTTGGTGTGACTGGGGACCCCCCAGCACTGCCGGCCCCTTGGTTCTTGGGTGGAAGTTTTGGGGTGGGGCCCACAGACCTGAGCACCAGGGGTCCCCTTCACTGGCTGCTGCAGCATAGGCTGGGTGGTGGGGCCCTGGCACAGGTGGGCCTGGCTGTGTGTGTTGGTGTGACATGAAAAACTGATTTGGCTTGACTGTTTGCACACCACAATGAATGTATCATTAATTTATGTTCTGTACTGACAAGTTCAAGGGTAAGCGTGAAAGAATGGGTAGTCCTAGGCTATCCGCTGGCTGCCAGCTCGGGACTCCTGGTCTTCCACTTCATGGTCCTGGCAAACACACAGCACTGGGTAGACCACATGGTTCCTTCTGCTTTCCCAACTCGCGCCCTGTGGTGGCTGACATCCCAAGAATATGTGGACACTGAGGTGCTGGCAAGCGTTTTTATTCCCCTTTTACACATTAAAGGAGTTGAGAATAAAGTGTCGGTGCTTGCTTCTTCCCGCCGGAGTCCTCAGGCCCCACATCTTAGAGCAGTGGGGAGCTGGGGTCTGGGGCCTCTTCACGCAGCTCCTCCCCAGGCAGGCAGTGCATGGGCAGCCAGACCTGGCCCCCTGGCCCCCACTACTTACAGGAGGTCTACTGTAGCTGGTGCTGTGGCCGCCTCAGCCCTTGCCTGGGGGCCCAGCTTGCCGCCACACACAAGGAGAGTACGGTTGCCGAGCATGGTGACACAGGCGGGGCTGGGGGAAGGTGTGACTGAAGCTGGGATGGGCTGCCCGTGGAGACCCCAAATCCAGATGTTCAAACTTCCTGGGAAACACACGCCCTGCACATGCCTTGTGCCACCTGCCACAGAGATACAGGAGGCAGTGGAGGGAATGCAGGTGGGGTGCCCTCAGTTGAGGCAGCGATGACCCTGCCACTGGGACAGAGGCGGCAGCCCAGCCTGCTGCCTCCAGGCCTGGGGCGAGCTGCTGGGCTAGCTGGAAGAACAGTGTGAACAGTGGGCCGCAGTGCACCTTGCATGCTGTACCTCACAGGGTGAACCAATGAAGCCCAGCTGCCAGACACCACCTGCCACTGCCAGAGCAAGGCCATTTTGCCTTGACCCAGAGCTGATCGCTCATCCTTCTGAAGACCCAGGTTCGCCAAGGGGCCAGGTCCAACAGCTCCAGAGCCCATGTCCAAGGGCCCAATGGCCACTGTTGCTACAGCTCGGCGTGCCTGGGGCTTTGAGGTCATGTATCTCCCTGGACCAGCAGAGCCTGTGCTGGCAGAGCTGCTGGCTCTGCTATGGTCAGCTGTCCTGTGTCGGAGGCCCTGAGGCTTCCAGGCCAGGAAGAAACCACATCCCTGGGCTCCCAGCACCCCAGGCACATGGCCTCGGCTCTTGAGGCCACCTGACCAGATGGAACCACTCCTACAATCCGATGAGCAGAACAGGAATTCTGGCAAACTCGACAATGGGCAAAACCAGGGTGTGAGAATGGGCAAGGGACACTGCTGGCCTGGGGCTTAGCCTCCCCAGGGCCCCGTGACCGCGCAGTGACGAACGCAGGAGCGGCGCCACGCAGAGAGCGGACACGCGGACGGTGCGGCCAGGGTCCACAGCGAGCTCCTGAGCCCTTTTATTGGGGCTGTCTGGTCTGAGCAGCTACAGCTGGATCCCACCAGCCCTCACCTAGTGAGCAGATGCGGGGCCCCAAGTCCATGAACAGCCCGGCTGCTCCACTGGCTTCGTCTCCAGCAGGGCCAAAGTCACTGAAGCTTTCCAGCCGGGGTGGGGAAGGTCAGGTGCATCCACGGGCGGGACCAGACGGCCCAGGCTTCAGTGGGCTCAGAATCCGGGTGCGGCTACGCCTCCTTCACCACCCCCACCAGGGCGGGCCGTAAGGTGCGCCCATGAAGCTTGTAGCCCACCTTGCTCACCAGTGCCACCGTGCCCGCCTCTTTACCCTCCACCGGCGTGTGGAACAAGGCCTCGTGCTCATAAGGGTCGAACTTGGCCCCCACGGGGTCGAGCCGCAGCAGGCCGTGCTTGGCGAACACTTTCTGAATCTGGACCTCGGTCATGACCAGCCCCTCGTACAGGCTCTTGAGGTGTGGGTTGTCGTCCCGCACCTCCTCCCGCGGGACGCTCTGCGTGGCCTTCTCCAGGATGTCGGCCACCTCCAGCAGGTCCTTGCAGAAGCCCTGGATGCCTGTGTGGAGGGAGAGCAGTGTGCCCCAGGCTGCCTGCGCGGGCACGGGCTGGCACTGTGGACCGAGAGCAGAGCCGGGAGCACAGGTGGCAGGGAGAGTGCTTCATGACCCCGAGGACGCAGTCACAGCCACACGGTGCAGCACTGGGACAGTGACCCGCCAGGGCTCAGGACCGGCGCCCATATACACAGGGGAGGGTAGTGACGGTGCCAGCTCCTAGCCACCTGCGCCCAGGGCCTGCTAGCCACACTGACCGTATAACTTGGCCTCCTCCACCAACTTCTGGCTCCTCTGCCTCAAGTTCTCTGTGTCGGCCAGTGCGCGCTTGTACTTCTCCTGCAGACAGAGGGAGTAGAGGGGCTGGGAGTCACAG
This sequence comes from Ochotona curzoniae, assembly GCF_017591425.1. Lineage (NCBI taxonomy): Eukaryota > Metazoa > Chordata > Mammalia > Lagomorpha > Ochotonidae > Ochotona > Ochotona curzoniae. The sequence goes on along the minus strand of NW_024467118.1, from coordinate 2,002,256 downwards.
GGGGCTGGGAGCTCAGCCAGCCAGGCTGTAGCGGGGCTGCGTCGCCCCGGCCAAGCCTCCCCCGCGTGCATCCCCCTTCCTGTGCCCACGGCTCGAGCCTGGGATCTCAGAGGAGCACGGACACGGGGCAGAGCGGAGACCTGGAGCCTGTTTCCTGTGGTGGCCGCCTGCCCAGTTCCCCGAGCCTGGGACTCCGACCACTGCAGTTCTACCACCCGGGGCACGCTCACCTGCCCTGCCCCTTGAGGCACCTGTTTGTTCATCTTTCAGCAGGGCTCTTCCCCACCCCCACGCCTTCGCAAGGCCAGCAGGGCAGCCCGGGCCTCACCGTGGTCTCCCTCAGCTGCTCCTCCAGCCTGACTTTCTCCTCCCGCAGGCTCTTCTCGGCCGCCGCCGGCTCGCCCTTGGACTCCCCAGGCCCCGCGTCCTCCTCCAGGCTCGGGCCGCTGTTCTTCTGCCTGGCAGCCGTGCACAGCAGCCGGGGCGACGACCTGCGGCACAGCTCGTCAGGGTCGGGGGGCCCAAGCTGACGGTGGCGCAACCAAGACCACCTGCCCGCAACGCGCGGGGGTCCTCCCGGCTGCTGCAACCCAACGCAGCCCACGCCCGGACCGGCCACGGGCCCCGCTCGGCGCAGCGCACCCGCTCCTCCTCCCGCACATGGCAGAGCCTGGCCGCTCGCCCGCTGCCCACCCCGCGGACCACGATGCCGACGCGGGGAGCGCGGCGGTCACTTCTGGCTGTCAACCTCACCGCGGCCGCCGAGGGGGGACCCGGGCCCCCGGCCCAGCCGCGCAGCCAGCGCGAGCCCCGCCGCTCGTTCGGCCTCCGACTCGGCAGCAGGGCAGAGAACTCGCGGCCGGGCGGGGACAGTCCTGGGGGCCGGCCCCCGCGGCCCCGTCCCTCCGCCCCGCGGCCCGGCCGGACCTCGCACCCCGATGCCGCCTCGGGACTCGCTCTGCCCGGAGCCTGAGGCTGGCCCGGGAAAGGCCACCCGGAGCAGAGGCGGCGCTGAGGAGCCGCACTCCCTCCCCGGGCCAGGAAAACCCGGCGCCCCTCACCTGAGGGACAACGCCAAAGCCGGCAGACCGCGCCGCGCCAGCCTCACACACCGGGCCGCCATGACCGCCACTGCCCGTGCCGAGACTGCGTAGGCACTGGGCCTGCGCGCGGACGCTGGCCCGACTTCCCCGCCCCGCCACTTCTTGTCAGCCAATCGCACTCCGCTGGTTCTGTGATGGACAGACAAGATCACCAATACGGGCAGAGCATGGTGGGCGGGCCCTGAGGCCTCCGGGAGCTCCCGAAGGTGAGGAGGTGAAAGGTAAAGGAAGTCGAGGAAGAGGGAGAGCCAATGAGGAGCGAGCATGCGGGGGCGGGGAGCCGGAAGCGACCCTGGCTGGGGTGGGCGGCGAGTGCTCGCGGCTCCGGGTGACATCCGTGGCGGAGCGGGAAGGGTCGGTCCCCCCACGGACGGAACGTGGCGGGAAGCACGCGGGCGAGCGGAGGCAGCGGGCCCAGCCCGGGGCTGCCCGAGAGCGGGAGGCCCAGGGCTCCCCACGCTCGAGGACGGCATGTCCCCGGTCCGAGGGCGCACGGGCACCCACCTGCTGGAGCGAGTCCTGCCTGACGCCCCTCGGCGGCTGCCGGGCCCGCCGTCTGCGCCCGCGTCCAGCAGAGGGCTGGGCAGCCGGTGCCCGTGCGCTCTGAACCGCACAGGGCGCCGTCGGGGACGGGAGCGGCACCAGAAGGGTCGCAGGCCTGACAGCTGAAGTGGCCAGCTAGTGGACACGTCAGAATCTGCCGCGCTGCCTCGTGGGATCGGGTGTGGCCCCCAGGAGAGCCGCTTAAAACCAAGGCCTGGGCAAATCTGCACTGCCTTTTAAATGTTTTTAAATAAGTGATATCTTTATTTTTATTTGAAAGGCAGATATACAGACAGAAAGATCTTCCATCTGTTGATTCTCTCCCCAGATGGCTGCAACTGCCAGAACTGGGCCGGTGCATAGCCAGGAGCCAGGAGCTTCCTCCGGGTCTCTCTCCCAGGGACAGGGCCCTACCCAAGGTTTGGATTCCCGTTAGCATCGGCTGTGCCTGGGACAGCTGGATGGCCACAGCGTCCAGCGGTTGCTACCCTGACATTCTCACCGCCAATTGGCAGGGGGAGCCAGGGCTGCAGGTGAGCATCGAGGCTTCCAGCTGGCAGCGCCCACCAGGGTCCATGCTGAGCCTGCCGCCAGGGAGGGCTGCACATCTGTGTGTAAAAATGGTGTTATCTTATCTTATTCCCACGTTCTAGAATTGCCTGCATGTCGGCTATGTCCACTGGCAAGTCCTTCCTGGATTGGCACCTGTCAGTTACCTGACCAATTTCCCATTGAGAAACTGAGTGTTTTTCTGCCGTGGAAATCCGATTTCTGGTTCTACTCACTCCTCCTGTCCCTAGAGTGAGCGTCGGCGTCAGCTGCTTAGCGTCTCGGAGTGTTAGGATCAGGGGAGAGGGGCCCTGGCACTGTCGTGATGCCAGGCTGCCTATTCCAGATTCTGGCTGTGGCTTTCTGGGGATGCCTAGGGGCAAGGCCGTTGTCGTGGGGACCTTCCAGGCTGCTGAAGGGCTGTGGCTGTTGCACAAGCTGCCCGTCACCTCCTTGCTGGCAGCCCTCCCCTCCGACACCTGTGCCCACTGGGTGCCTGTCTGTGTGTCGGTGCCCCTTGTGGCTGCATGGTTGCTGCTTGCAGCCTGTAGACAGACTGCCAAGGCCCCAGACTCATGTGAACTCACTGCAGCTTCTGGGTTAGTGTTGGTCTGCGCACTCGGCCTTGACCTCATCATGACCCCCTTTATGTCACACTGCACTGGTCTGCCCCACATTGCACTCGCCTGGCTTACTTGGGGTGGGGAACCCCCTTGGGCTGGAGGGGACGCCTTGCCAACCTCATGTGGCACTTACTGCAGCCTCCCAGCAACGACACTTTGTTCAAAGTGTGTTCAGCCCACCTGTCTTGTGCCATCCACAGCCATGGGGCAGCCCTTGGGCTGGTCCTTTGAGCTGGTCGCTTGCTCTCTCTTTCCAGATTTGTGTACTGATTTGAAGGCTGTGCCCCACATCCCCTTACACTCTCTAGGTGGTGTCTTTGATGAAAGGCGTTCCCAGGCCAAGGGCACCAGGCTGCAGACGCACCCCTTCCCCACCTCCCCGTCCCAGCAGCCTCACGGTTTCCGGCACTGTCCATGCTGGGGTGTGCAGTGGGAGGTAGGGGCTGGGAGCGGCCTGCCATGGGGGCATCCAGGTCACGCAGACTGGAGGATCTAAATGATCAGCCCCCCCCCACGGGCTGCCTTTGGGGGTTTGTAATGTGAAGGTGGCTGCTTGTCTGTTGGTTACACCTGGGCAACCAGTGACACGGAGATGGACGCCGGGCGGAGGTGCCAGGCCCAGGAAACCCTCATTTCCCCGAGGTGAGCAGGGCTGAGGTCCTCTGGTTACTGGGAGTTGTGTGTCTGATGTGGTTCAACCCAGAACAGCCCACTCCCCAAATCCATGTCCTTCCCCTGCACCCCTCCACATCCACCCGGACCCCAAGCCTAACCCAGTGCCATCAGCTCGAATCCCTGCAACTCTACCGGAGCCTCGTGTGGAGCAGACAGTGGGGGTCCAAGCCCGTGTCTGCTGCACCTCCTGTTGGTGCAAATGCAAGCAGATGCGCCTTCCCTCGCACTCTGTGACCAAGGCCTAGGATGCCCCCCTCCATTGGCTGCTGCTGTAGGGACTCTGCAGAAGGCACCCCGGGCGGAGATGCTGATCCAGGAGCGTCCTGCAGCCCAGGTCACTTCTCAGGGCTGGTGCCGCAGGAAGGGGCCTGCACAGAGGCCCTGGCGCCCTGGCCAGTGAGCTGGACTCCGGCCTGGTTGGTCTGCGACTAGCACAAATGACTGGACTTCTCCATCCGTGGGGGGAGGAATTCGCTGCATGCCTTGGGCTGTTGTCCGTCAGCAGCTGTGCCTGCTCTGGGTGGATCCGTGTCGGCTGGGCTTTAGAGGCCACACCTGGCTGTGGGAGGGGCAGGGCCTGCTGACCGTGGTCCCACCTGCTTACGACCCAAGGTTCCCTGCTCCTGCCCAGTACCTGCAGCACCTGTCCCTGGGTAGTCCCTACAGGGGTCAGCCCCAGGGCCCCTGGGCTGGTTTACAGAAAGCAGCATGGAAGCCACCAAGCCAGGCAAGTATTCACCTTTCATGTTCTCTCCTCCTTTGGTCCTCACCCTTGGGAGAATGTGTGCTCTCAACCTTGACCTTACGGAGGGATTTGACCTCGGGCAAAACAGGCCGCCACAGCGGTGCCTGGACGTAGGCGTCACCAGTTGTCCCGTTCCTGGCCACCTCCCCGACCTAGCCCCAGATGGCCTCCCTCAGGTTGTCCATGGTGTGGCCCACCCTGTCTGCCCCCAAAGCGGTCCTTGGTGGGCCTAGCGGTTCCCGGAACTCGGGCTGGCGTTTGTTGTCCGTCAGGAGCTGAGCTCTGTGTCCGGCTCATGCTCCCTGCACCAGGGTTCATTGGCGCTGTTGTGTCCCCAGGTGCGGGACCCAGCAGGTGCGGGTGTTGACAGCCGGGGGCAGGAGAAGAGGAAGGAACTCGAGGCACCACCCGTGGCTGCAGGGTTTCTGCTGGCACACACATAGCAGGGGTGCTGCCTCACAGCTTGCTGTCCTTGAGCAGGAACAGCCAGGGGAGGGATGCAGGCGGGGCTCACCGATGCTCCCGGAGGGGTTTCTGCCACACATACCCCTGACCTGGGTCCCAAGGCCATTGGCAGCACCAGTCTGCTTCGGATGAGGGTATCACGTGCCCTGGACTTCTTGCTGAGGAGAGGGCAGGTCCTGGGCACGAGGAGGGAGATGAGCGACTGGAGGTAGATGCAGCTTGGGTGGGCACCACCGAGAACCGGCAAAGCTTGGGGCACTGGGGCAGGGCAGGGGGATGTGTTAACGCAGGGGCTGCCTTCCGGAGGGCTGGAGGGAGGAGGCGCTGGCTCCTGTCCCCACATGTTTGACTGCCTCCACCAGCAGATGCCACCTTGCAGAGCTGGAGAGAGAAGGGGCCGGCTCCCATCCCCACATGCGTGACTGCCTCTACCAGCACCTGTGCCGGTGGACGTTGGGCCTGGGGCAGCCGAGAACAGAGCTGACTGCCCGGCCACATACCACCAAGGTGCTTACAAGGGGAGATCAGCCAGTTAAGCTGTTACAGCAAGTCCAACAGCCAGACTTGGAACCAGAGCTCATGTGGGATTCTGTTGCAGGCAGTGGCTTAATCCGCTGGCCATGAGCAGGCTAACTTGCTTTTGTGTGGCCAAGTGGATAGGATGAAATCTGAAAAAAATGAAGCCAGAAGAATGACAGTGTTGATGTGTGTCCCCTGTTCCCGGGAGCCCAGGACATACTGTTGCTGTCAACAACATCGGGACATGCCATGCGGACTGGCTCCCACGCAGCTAAGGTGTGGCCCCCAGCCATGGTGGGCAGCGGGGCCAGAAGGGCCATGGACCACATATGGCAGTGTTGCTGGCACTGAGGAGGCCCAGCATGCTCTAGGCCCTGAAACACAAGGCAGGACGTGAGCATGGACAGTGAGATGGGTAGGAGAGAAGGAGCAGCGGGGAGGGGAGGGGACGCGTGGGAGTTGGGGAATGGCAGAGGTGACGTGGGCGCAGGTGAAGCAATGTGGGGTGGTGGGTGATGACACGGAGCTGAGGAGGGGGTGACGTGGGGGCAGTGTAGACAATGCGGAGCTGCTGGGGCTCAGGGAGGACGTGGTGAGCTGGCCATGAGCTCCTGGTGCCCGCTGCGGGTGGCACCACTGCTGCCTGTCCCTGCTCAGTCTGACCTTCCACCAAGTCCCAGGGACCTGACCCAGAGAGCTGCGCCTCGGGGCGAGGAAGCCCACCTGGCCAAAGCTCAGTCTAGGGCGTCCTGGCCATGGCCGGAGCTTCCTGCTGCCCGTCACTCAGACCCAGCCTGTGGCTCAGAGCCCCAGGAGTCTTGCAGCCAACTAACATCTCTAAATGGGGGTTCACTCTGCACCCTGCTCAGCTTCTATGCTCCTGAGAACCTGTCTCTTCTCTGCTCCCCAAGCCCCCTCCTCCTATCTCAGACCTTCTCTGTGCAGGCCACCTTAGAGGCCCTTCTGTGCGTGCAGCTCCGTGTATCCCGCACAGGCAGAGCAGGTGCTGCAGCACAGTGGCCGAGAAGGTCTCCCACGTGGGTGCAGGGCTCAAGCACTTGGCCATCTTGCGCTGCTTTCCCAGGTGCTTTAGCAGAACTGGATGGGAAGCAGCTGCGACTAGAGCCATCCTCCATCTGGGAGGTCTGCATCGGCAGGTGGCGGCTTAACCTATGACATCACAGCACCAACTCCCCGTGGGCAATCTTCTGGCCGTGGCCCACTCATGGCAGGTGCTTCGCTGTGGCCCCCCCTGCTCATCTGAGCTTGTGTGCACACATCCTCACTTTCCCCCTTTGAGATAAACTTCAGCACTTTGTGTCTCTGTCTGTGCTAGCACTTAGGATGTGCAACTGTGGGTGTGACAAAGGCCCCTGCCCACACAGGTTGGGGGCTCAGCTCAAATTGTGGGGAGGTGGGGCTACAGGAGGAGGGCCTGGCACCTGTTCTCCTGAGGTGCATGGCCAGCAGGGGCAGCCGGGAGCCAGCTGTGCTGTGTGGACCAGAGGGAGGGCTGCCATCCCAGGGCAGTCACCGTGGGTACAGAAACATCCAGAAGGAAGATAGGGAGGCCCTGGCGGGGAGACTGCGTCTCGTTGCTGCTGGCTGTGGGATCCTGGCTGGTCCTGGAAACCTTGGGAGGCTTGTTGCCTGCTTCTGGTGTGGGGGAAGCTATGAGAGGCTGGCCCACCACCCCCGTGGGGATGGATCCCCTCAGATGTTCCCAGGAAGGCCCTGCCACCATGGCCATGGCACCAAAGCCAAGGAGGGCAGTTGCCAAGCAGGGGCCAAACTTCAGTCAGGACCGAGTCTTCCCCCACCCCCCGGATCAACCCCCAAACAAGCAGGTGCTTGGGTGGCCCCAGTCTGCTGAGCCATCTCAGGCACCCCACTGAATCACTGTGCAAGTTTGTGTTTTTATTGTTAAAGATTTATTGATTCTGTGGAAACCCAGAGTTAGGAAGAGAGGAGACACACTTGCAGAATAGTGCAGTGAAATGCCCAGCATGACATCATTCACCGTGACCACTTCTGTACCCCATGCTGGGTGGCCACTGCAGCTCCCGCTGGCAAGGGCCTCACCTGCCCCCTCCAAGTCCGTGGGGTGCTCTCCCAGCCCAATGTGACCCTTCTGGCCCCTCAGACCCTGGAGTCACATAGGAGCTGTCCTCTGTGGCTGACCTAAGTTCTCAGAGTTCCTGCAGCTGGGCACCCGTTAGCATTTGCTTCGCCCTCTCCTAGGCCGTGCACTCTGATGGCTGGGCGGGCCCTCAGGCCTGATGCTGAGTGTGCATGGTGCCTCTCATGGGCCTGCCTTATCACCTGCTCCCAGATGCTGGGATGCAGATGCAAGAGCCTTGGGAAGCTAAGAGCAAGACACAAGGCCAGAGTTGGAGATGCAGTCCACAGCGACGGCCCTGGACCACTGACAGAGGCTGTGCGTGCAGGTGACAGCTCACGGCTGCACCAGAGAAGGTGTGCTCAGCTTGTGGACTGGGGCAGCCAGGCGTGTCCCTGGGCCTAGCTGGCCCCTCTCTGGAGAGACACGGCCTAGAGCAGCTGGTGGCTGCCATGAGGAGAGGACCGGGGCAAGTCCAGCTTGGGCCTGCAGTTACCAGGCGGCTGTGCCAGGAGCCAGGCAGGCAGTGGTCCTTCCGGAAACGGGGGCAGGGACCAGATGCCTACTTGGTTCATTTACTCATTTTTTAATATATTTCCTTTTATTTGAAAGACAGAGGCTCCTGCAGGCTCTTTCTGCTGCAGTCTGCCAGGCACTTTCTGTCCCTGTTTCTGGAAGCTTCCTCAACATCTGCTCACCCGGCTAGCTTGCTTACCATCCCGTGGCCTCTCGGCGAGGCTCCTCCTTCCAGGTATACATCCTGTCCCCATCTCCACTCCCCTCCCGGGGGTCGGCTCTGCTGCCCCTTAGGCCTGCTTGCTGGGTTCGCTGCTGCCTTCACTGGGGCCAGGACCCCTCAGGGGCCAGGCTTCTTTTTGTTTTGTTCACAGAAGCCAGGAGGGCACTTGTTCTTCTCTTGTTCCCAGCCACCTGCATCCATTACTGGGAGACAGACCCCGGAACAATTTCATCCTACCCAGAGCTTCCCGGCTTTTCCTGTGTCAGGGCCATTGGGTGTATACTCTGTGTCTCGTGCCCAGCGTCCCGATTGGGGAGGTACATGCTGGACCCAGGGCTTTTGTGCCTGGGCACAGGTTGCAGCTTGGGTCCTGACAGCAAATTTTTACAGTTAAAACTGTGTGAGATTGGGTGATGGCTCGAGCGATGGAGAGTCCCTGCTAGCTTCGTGGGTGACACGCTGAGTCTCCCGGCTCCTGGCCTAGTGGGTGACGCGCCGAGTCTCCCGGCTCCTGGCCTAGTGGGTGACGCGCCGGGTCTCCCGGCTCCTGGCCTAGTGGGTGACGCGCCGGGTCTCCCGGCTCCTGGCCTAGTGGGTGACGTGCCGGGTCTCCCGGCTCCTGGTTTTGGCCTGGCTTAGTTCTAGCCGTTGTAGGTAGATATCGGGGTCCCTCGTCACATGAGTAAGACTCCGACACGGTAGACACTCTTCATAAAATTTATTACACAAGAGGCAGCATACATCCAGCAAAAGAAGTGAGAATCCACGCGTAAAAGCAAAGGGGAAGCAGCTACAGCATATCGCTTGGCTTGCGTACAGGGGAATTATTTTTTCTCCTATTGTTACCCACAGTTTTTATGCATAACACAAACCAATCCGTATACAGCTCATCATATCACATGGCGAGCACACCAATCATGACTCCGATCACGTGCGCATCACACAGCTTCCATGCGTGCTCGGCCCAATCCTCAGCAACTTCCTTAAACTTGTTGACCACCTCTGCGCCATCTTGGGGCGCAGCTCCGCTCTCCACAGGTAGAAGCTATTTTTCTCTCTGCATCTGCAGTAAATTTGAAAGTGGAAGCAGGTGCATCTGTGCACCTGCCAATCTCTGCACACTTGGAGGTGTGAGGTTCCAGGCACCCGTGTGGGCTGTTACAGTGAGGTTCTGGAATCATGGTGCTGGCAGAGCTGGGAGCACATGGGTCCCATGGGCTCTCCCTTCCGCTCTGCAATGGTCAGGAGGGCTTGGGCTCAGGGCTGTCCCAAGACAATCCCATCTAACTCCCATTCCCTCCCCACCCCTGAGTCCCAGTTCCACAAAGCCTTGAGGACTGATCTGCCCAGCTCAGGAGAGCAAAGCTTACTGACACCACAGCCATCAGCTCTGGGCCTGGGAACTCACCCTTCTGCAGCCTGTGGGCGTTCCCCTCCCCATCATATCCCCTCAACCCAGCCCATCATACCCCCACCTGCTGCCACAGACGCAGACTTCACCGGTGCACAGATGGAGAGTGAGCTGGTGAGGCACGATCCTCCGTGCCACCGGCAGTGAAAAGCAAGCAGGACGTGCTCTAGCTTAACCGGGCAAAGTGGGCCAGCACTCTGTAATGAGCAGGGGATCCTGTCAACAAGGTCCTGGCTGCTGTGTGCACCTAATGCCAGAGTGTTGTAAAAGTAAATGTTCATAGAACAAAAAGGGAGAAATGAGCTCCAACAGAATAACACTGTGGACTTCAACAGCCCCTTTCATCAAGGAGCAGGCCAGCCAGACCAAAGCAATCAACCAAGCAGCCACACTATGGACCAGATGTCTAGAACATTCCATCCCATGGCTATGGATATACATCTGTCCCTTGGCACATAAAATCTTGAACATGGACCAGATGTTAGATCACAAGAAAAATCTCATTCAAAAAAGGAAAAAAATGAAATGGTATCATGTATTATTTCTGACCACAATGGCATAAAGCTGAAATTAACAACAGAAGAAATTCTAGAATTTAAACACATGCTGGAAGACAAACAGCATGTTCCTGGATGGATGACAGATCACTGGATGCATCGCAAGCAGAATTAAAAGATTCCTTAAAGTTAGTGAAAACAGAAATACAGCATATTGAAGTTTACAGGACACAGCAAAACCCGTGCTTTACAGGACACAGCAAAACCCGTGCTAACAGACAAGATTGTGGCAAGAAGGAGCTATGTAAGATTGAGAAACTGTTAAAATAACCTAGAAAGAGAGAGACTCTAATCAATAGAACAGGAGATTTTGACGGAGGTATCACAACTGACACTTCAGGAATATGGGCATCGTCATGAACTGCCACAAACAACTGTGCTGACAAACTGGGAAACCTCAGGGAAATGAGCAGATTTCCAGGAACAAATAACGTACCAAAACTCAGTCTTAAAGACGTGGAAGACCTGTAGGGCCTGACTCCACCAACGTCTCCAGGCCCAAGGGAGCCGGGGCAGGTGGCGCCGCTCAAGTCTACCACTCTGTTAAGGAACTAAGACAAGCTCTTCCCACCCAAGCCCATTGCATGAAGCCAGCTTACCCTTTTCCAAACCCAGCTGAGAGCACAACCATGACAAAAGAAAATTGTCAACCAATATTCCTGAGGAACATGGAGGCAAAAATTCTCAATAAAAGGCCAGCAGATAGAATCCAGTGACCTATCAGAAAGGCCACCCACCTGGGCAAGCAGGATCATCGCGGGCATGTGGGGATGGTGCAATATGCACAGCTCACTAAGTGTGATAAGTCAACAGGTTGAAGTACAAAGCCCATGGCTACTCAGCAATGCAGAGAACGCTGGTGAAACAAGCCTCACTTTCGTGGTCTACAATGTTAGACAACTTGGGGGCAGGAGGAGCACGCCTCAGCACAGCCAAGGCCGCATGTGGCGCACCCCCAGCCATCATCGTACTGAAGGGGGACACGCTGGAAGCAGTAACACTAACATCTGGGACCAGACAAGGGTGTCCAGTGTCCCAACTCTTATGCAATAGAGTTCTAGAAGTTTCTACCAGAGCCACTGGGCAAGAGAGAGAAACTAAGGTTGTACAAATTTGGGAGGGAAACCACCTACACATCCCTGTTTACAAATGATATGATTCCTTTTTGTCAACAATGTATATATTTTTGTTAAAAAGGCAGATTTACACAGAGAAAGACAAAGATCTTCTATCTACTGATTCAGTCCCCAATGGCCACAGCGGCCAGAGCTGAGCCAGGAACCAGGAGTTTGTTCCGGGTCTCCCACGTGGATGCAGGGTCCCAAGGCTTTGGGCCGTCCCTCACTGCTTTCCTAAACCACAAGCAGGCAGCTAGGGAGGAAACGGGGCAGTCGGGTTATTAACTGGTGCCCATATGGAGTGCACTTGCAGGTGAAGGATTAGTTGAGCCATCATGCCAACCCTGACATGCTTTTTTTCTTCATAAACTCGAGGACTCCATCAGGAGGTCACTGGGACCCATGAAAGAATTCAGCAGAGGGCCCGGCGCAGTGGTTAAGGTCCTTGCCTTGCACGCCCGGGATCCCATATGGGCGCCGGTTCTATCCCAGCAGCCCCGCTTCCCTTCCAGCTCCTTGCCCGTGGCCCGGGAAGGCAGTCGAGGACGGCCCAAAGCTTTGGGACCCTGCACCCGCGTGGGAGACCCGGAAGAGGCTCCTGCCATTGCGCTCACTTGGGGAGTGAATCATCAGATGGAAGATCTTCCTCTCTCTCTCTCCTCTCTGTATATCCGCCTTTCCAGTAAAAATAAAATAAATCTTAAAAAAAAAGAATTGAGCAGCGTAGAGGACATGTCAGCACCCCATCCCTGGTGACCCACGGGGAGCTGGCTGAGAATGTGCAAGAATAAGCTCAGTCACAGCTAAAACACTCAGTGAATGTCCTGTGATAAATTTAAGGTGGTAGACGTCCCCTAGGATGCAAGCTACAAAATATTAACGAGGAAGAACTCCCGTGTGCAGGAGCGGAGGGAGTAATCCGATCAGAACGTGCGGGCTCTGCAATGTCCAGACGAGACACAGTCCTGTCCCAGCGCCGGAGACTTTGTTCACAGGGCTGTGGAGAACAGTCCTGAGTCATGCAGGAGCACAAAAGGCCCCAGTGGCCAGAGAAATCCCCAACAACAGAAACCAAGTTGGAGGCTTCCCCCGCCCGCCTCCCACACAGACCTGCTCCCTGCGTGTGGTAGCCCGGACACAAGGTGCTGGCTTAAAAACAGGTAGGCTGGCGGAACAGAGAAGTCCCAGAAATAAATTCATGTACCTAGAACCAATTTCCTTGACAAGTGTACTAAAAACATCTCCTGGGGGCCCGGCAGCGTGGCCTAGCGGCTGAAGTCCTCGCCTTGAACGCGCCGGGATCCCATATGGGCGCCGGTTCTAATCCCGGCAGCTCCGCTTCCCATCCAGCTCCCTGCCTGTGGCCTGGGAAAGCAGTCAAGGACGGCCCAAGGCTTTGGGACCCTGCACCCGTGTGGGAGACCTAGAAGAAGTTCCTGGATTCTGGCCTTGGATCAGCATAGCATCGGCCGTTGCGCTCACTTGGGGAGAGAAACATCGGACAGAAGATCTTCCTCTCTGTCTCTCCTCCTCTCTGTATGTCTGACTTTCCAATAAATAAATAAATCTTTAAAAAAAATCTCCTGCAGGAGAAATGAGTGTAGGAAATGACACTGGGAAATTGGATTTCCTGTGTAGACGTTCCAAACGAGACATTCACCTTGACCAGCATCGGGGAGTAGTGGGTTGGCCTGCTGCCTACAGTGCTGGCATCCCATGGGCTGCAGCACTTCCCATCCAGCTCCCTGCCTGCAGCCTGGGAAAGCAGTGGAGGACGGCCCATGTGCACCCACGTGGCACACATAACGAAGTTCTTAGCACTTGGCTTTGACTGGGCCCAGCCCTGGCCAGTGTAGCCCCCCGGGGAGTGAACCAGAAAATGGAGATTCTGTCCCCCCCCCCCCCCCAACTGCCTTTCTAATAAATAAAAGGCTTTAAAGGTACTTACCTTACAGCTTAAAACAGACCAAAGATGTAAATATAAAATCTGAGACTTTCCACAAGTTTTGTGCAAGACCCAAGGCACAAGCAGGAAATGCGAGAGACACGTGGGGTCCTGCCACGGCGGGAGTGTCTGCCCGCAGAGGGCGTCTGCCCCGCAGAGGGAGCACTCCAGGGAAGGGGCAGCTGACACAACGGGGCAAAACTTTGCCAACAGTCCTCCGACAGAGGAGCAGCTTGCAAGGAACATCAGGAACTCGACAGCGACGGAGCGCCCTGCATGGCGGAGGCTTGCATCTCTTCCGTCTCCAAAGAAGGAATGTAAGGGCCCAAGAGACGCGAGGAAAGATGCTCAGGCTAGCAGCCATGAGGAACGCAGAGAAAAGCGACAAGGTACCCAGCCTGGCGGAATGGCTGCTGTGGGGACGGGTGGGCAAACAGTGCCAAGATGCCACCATGTGGCCTGAGGGAAGTCAGCCTGTGATACACCTGCTGTGGCAGCAGAGATGAATGGCCTGAGCCCAGAGGGCCGTGGGTGAGTGACCAGGGGGGGCTGCTTGGTGTGTTTATTCTGTGGTGGAATATTACTCACCCAGAAAAAAACAGGCCTGACATCTCCAACAAAGTGGGTGGAACTAGGCGACCCAGCCCCGAGGGGTTCCTGCTTTCCAGCGGTGGGAACTGCCCAACGTGGGCTCATCCCCACTCCTCTCCCCTCTGTCCATGGAGTTACTCAACTCATATTTTCCCAGTCAGATGCTTAACGTGCTGGTTTTCAGCCTTTCTCAGTCTAAAATGCCAAAGCTGACATTTTCCTGTAAGGGCAGCTTTTGCTGCAACTTATGAATTTTCTAAGATTTGTTTATTTAAAAGGCAGAGGGACAGAGAGAGGAGAATGACAGAGTGGGGAGACAGAGAGAGACATAGGTTTCCTAGCTGGTGGCAGAGGCCCAGCACTCCGGCCATAGCTGGGACACAGTCTGGTGCTGAAGGACGAGCCGGCTCGCAGGCCATGGCTTAACCTGCCCAGCCACCATCCCACCCTACAGCTTTGTATATGAAGTGTTTTCCTCACTGGTGATTCCAGGAAGTTCTCAAGATCTTTGTTTCCAACAGGGCAACTGCGAGGAAGCAAGGTCCCTGGAGCAGGAGCAGGGCGCCTTGGGGCAGGTGGTTGCTCTTTTGGTTTTGCTCCTCAGTTTGGGCTGGTGCAGGGCTGTGCGTCCCACCGCCTGGCACCTTGGAAAGGCATGGGGCAGTCCCGGCTTCTTGACAGTCAGCTCTGCGCCGGCAGACAAACGGTGAGTGGACTCAAACACCTGCTCCACCGTGGGGGCGGGGACAAAGATGGGAAGAGGCGGGGCCTATGGTGGTCCCTTCCTGGGTGAGGGAGGACTCTTGGTGCTTCTAGAAGAAGCTGGCATTGACACCCATGAACAGTGATGATCGGCAGCCAGGCATGCTCCTTGCTCCGCCTGCCCTGCGCCAAGCTCCCAGGTTTAGCTTTGGAAAACTCCAGGTGAGGGTTACGGGGACCCTGCCACCCCTAACCTAAAACACAGCCCAGAGATGCCTCTTGACTCCTGAGACCCCCAGTGTGAGCCAGGCCAGCTGGGGTATAGTGGGCAAAGCTGCCATCTGCAACACCAGCACCACAAATGGATGCTTGTTCCAGTCCTGGATGCTCCACTTCTGATCTAGTGTCTTGCTGATGTACTCCGAAAAGCAGTGTAGGATGGTCCAAGCTCTCAGGACCCTGCACCTGCACGGGAAACCTGGAAGAGGCTTCTGGCTCCTGGCTTCAGGTTGGCACAGCTCTGGGTGTTATGGCCATTTGGGGAGTGAACCAGCAGGTAGAAGATTTTTCTCTTTCCCTTCCTATAACTCTACTTTCAAATAAATGATAAAATAGAAATGAAAACCATAATAGAAGGAATAAAAAGGAAAAGCGTTTGGAACTAGAAATGCCACTTTGGATGGTGAGCGAGGAAGAGTGTGGACAGAGGTGGCCGTGATGGCTCCTCGGGCGGCTCCTGCCCGGGAAGGGCCGCTGCCGTGGTGGAGCCAAGCATGTTTTACACGCTGGAAGGTTCCATGTCGCGTTAATGAAACTGAAGGTGGCCAGGAGCTCTGAACCTGCTTCTGGTAATGCCTCCCAGGGGCTGGGACCATGGCATCCCCCACTGGGCACAGCAACTTTTGCCAACGTGTGGCACTGCTTTCCAATTCAGCCATGACCCAGGATCCTGTCTGGGGAAGTGAGATCATTTCCAGCCGCCAAGGTCAAGGAGCGGTCAGTGTCTGGGTGTCCCACACGGCTCCCGTACTGCCAAATGCTGTGGTCAGTTTTTCCATAGCGCGTGCCCAAGGCCGCACCCTCAGGATGTGGCCAGGTGGCCTGGACACCCGTTCCTCCATCCCCACGACTTTCCCCTGGAGGCCACCTTGTCCCCACCCTTCCTCCACATGTCTGTGCTTGGTTCTGAGTGCTGACCTCGCATGGGGGACCCTGCTGAAGCCTGCAGATCCCTGCTGCTTCAGGGTGGGCAAGGCACTACCCCTAGGAACCCTGCCCTTCCGCGGTGCGCCCACCCCAGCTCCCCGTCCCCAGACTCCCTCCTTGCCAGTTCTGTGTGTCCCGGTGGCGCTTCAGCAGGTGGACACCCTGAGTGCCCCGCTTAGCTTGGGCCTTGAATGCATAGCGGGTAATTCTTCAGGGCTTGGATTGAGTTGGGCATCCTGCATGCTGTGCTGGGCAGGGCTGACCCGAGCCCCTCTCACATCGTACCCAGGGAGCAGGAATGGGGTCGAGTCTGTTATCCCCCAACCTGGCCGCTGCCTGGGGAGTGAGTGGGATTCGGGGTGCAATGACTGTCCCGAAGCCCAAGTACGGAGCTGGGTGGGCGCGACCCCGCTGGGTGGGGAATGCTTTCTGACCTGCACACATGTCTCTGTCCTGCGTGACTCCATGCCTGGGGACTGCGCGGCCGGATCCATGTGTGCCCCAACAGCAGTGGCCTGGGCCAGTCAGGGGTGGAAGTCACTGCAGTGGGGCCCAGGTGTGGCAGGATGCCGTGTGCATGTGCGCAGGTAGGACACTTTCCTGTGAGTGACCCTGGTGGGGAACTTTTCAGGCCCCTTGGACCTTGGCTTTGGGGGAGCTGCGGGTCACCCTGAGAAGGGGGGGCTCTGTGCACGTGGCTGAGCCTGCCCCTTCTGCCCCAGGTCTGCAGCCCCCTCGCTGGCTGGGGACCCATGGCTTCCGGGCCTAGTTCCTTTTAGTCACTCCACGTGTTTTTTGTGTGCCCCTCTCTGCACACATGTGCATACATGTGCCTCATTCATCTCTGCTCCCAGCCCAGCTCAGGTTCTGCCCCTGCCCCGCACAGCCCAGCCCTGTCGCAGCCCAGCCCAGCCCAGCCCAGCCCAGCCCTGCCCCAGCTCAGCCCCAGCCCAGCCCCAGCCCAGCGTCAGCCCCAGTCCTGCCCCAGTCCTGCCCCAGCCCAGCCCCTGCCCAGCCCCAGCCCCTGCCCCAGCCCAGCCCCACTCCTGCCCCAGCCCAGCCCCACCCCAGCCCCAGCCCTGCCCCAGCCCAGCCCCACCCCAGCCCCAGCCCTGCCCCAGCCCAGCCCCAGCCCAGCCCCAGCCCAGCCCCAGCCCAGCCCCAGCCCAGCCCCAGCCTCTGATTCTGAACATACTCCCTCTCTCGTGTGCACGCCTGGGGCTTTGTGCAGATGGTTCCTTTCTTGGCTCCAGCCTCAGCTGTTGGGAACATAACAATGATGTAATGGCAGCTACCGAGGCTGGCACAATGGTTGTCATTGTTGAGCTGCCATTAGAGGCATTGGCACCCACATCAGAGTGCCATTTTGAATCACGCCTGCTGCACTTCCCTTCCAGCTCCCTGCTGTTGCCCCAGGGATGGTGGCAGAAGGTAGGCCACGTGTTGAAGTCCCTGCACCCACACAGGAGACCTGTATGATGCTGCGGGCTGGTGTGGCCCTTGGGCCTATCTGACAGGTAGGAGCACTGAGTCCCAGGAAGGTCAGGGGCCTCCCGGCCGAGAGGAGGCCAGGCTCAAGTCTCCGGGCATTAGTAGCTTCCCTGAGCCCAGGGCTTGGTGGCCCCTTTCCCCCACCACACCTGTGTCCCATCTGTCCTTGTCTCCTGTAAGCAGGGCCGGGCCTGTGGGGGGGCTGGCCAAGTTGTGCCACCCACGCGGTCCTTGGGGAGACAGAGTTGAGCTGAAGTAGCACGGACACCCCACGTCTCTGTGGGCCCCAGGTGGCTGGCTCCATGCAGGGGACCTGGCTCTCTCCACTACCCCCAGGGTGAGGATGCAGGTGCACCAGGGAATCTGGGCTGCTTTGGGGACGCCTCCTGGCTCTGCTCTTCTGGGAAACCCAGGGCCTGGGGAGCAGGTGGCTGGGTCAGGGTCATGCCCCGGGGACTGGGCTTACTGCCCACCTTCCGCAGCTAGTAGCCGTGGCTTTCCCATGATGCTCAGTGGGTCTGGCTTCTGTGACTTCTTGGAATAAGTGTGGGGGAGCAGTGGGCTCAGCAGACACCACCTCCGCAGCTGGCAGCCACATGGGGGAAGCGTGCACGTCCAAAGCGTCCCCGAGCTCGCAGCCGCTGTGCGTGCCTTTCGCAGCATCAGCCGGAGCAGGGAACGCCCCGGGCCTCCGGCTGCAGCGCGCTTGGCGTCTGGTGGGAAGGCAGGCCTCTCTCTGGTCAGATTTCTTTAGGGGTCCCCTTACCTCCCCCAAATCCTGCTGCAGCCCTGCCTTCCCCTCTTCAGAAAAGCACTCTTATATATCCTTGCTTGTTTAATCAGCACATTTCTCTTATAATGATATGCGTGTGTTTTGGGTGAACTTTTTTAGAAGATTTATCTATTTATTCAAAAAGCTAAGTGAGAGGGGCTGGCTCTGGAGCATTGTGCAGTAAGCTGTCACCTGCAGCATTCTATATGGACACCGATTCGTACCCTGGCTGCCCCATTTCCAGTCCCTGCTAACGCCCCGGGAGCGCAGTGGAGGGCTCAAGTACTCAGGTCCCTGCACCCGTGTGGGAGACCTGGAAGAAGCTCCGGCTGCTGGCTTCAGCCTGGCCCAGCCCTGACTGTTGTGCCATGTGTAGAGTGGACCCGTGGCTGGAAGATTTCTCTCTTTCTCTCTTCCTGGAGCCCAACAGAGGTGGGGGTCCTTCCCAGTTCCACCACCTGCCAGTGGTGGGGTCTTGAGGAGGCCCTTTCAGAGCCTTGGGGTCTGTGCCTGCGAAATGGGGCACAGGTGCCATCACACAGGGCACCCGTCAGCTCTGAGGCCGGCTGGAGGGGAGCTCAGGGTGGTTTGGAGGTCTGGCTCGTTCTGATGGCTGGCAGGGTCCCCAGTCTGGTTGTGATGTGGGCCAATGATGGGTTGCCAAGCACAGGTTCCCAGTCCCTCAGTGTCTGGGCCTGGACCGTGGTCTTTTCCTCTCTGACCTGTGACAACAGCGGGCGTGGGCGTCACCTGAGCTCGTCAGTGGTATGGTCACGGAGGGTGGGTCTCAAGGGCCAAGCACTGCCCTGGAGCAGCTTGTAGCGCAGGGCATGGGGGGAGGTACACGAAGACCGTGACAATCAGGGCAGACTTCCTGGAGGAGGTGATGGTGCAGGCTGAGTAGGAGGAAATTCAGCAGGACGCAGGGGGCCCAAAGAGAGGAGACAGGCTGGGGCTCCCATGGGACACTCCATGCTGTCGGCTGATGGGAGGTGTCTGAGGCCAGTCCCCACGGCAGGCTGAGCCAGTGTTCGGGACGCAGAGCGCTTGGCCGCCAGGCACGCACGCTCTGGATTCTCAGTCCACCGGAGTGGCCAGGACCTGGGGAGAACCCCTGTTGCTGGCCTGCGCTGTCTGCTTGGGAAGGGAGGGACCCCTCGACCCCCACTCGGGCCTCAGCCAGTTACCCAGCTCCTCAGCACAGCCCCAGGCCTGGGGACTGTCCCACTGGGGCCAGAGCAGCATGAACACTCGGGGCACCCACCCTGGTTTCCTGCAGCTGGGCGGCCAGCATCGCTGAGCATTGCTGAGCAGGCTCCCTGCTGACTCAAGGGGCATCCCCGGGGGAAATGTGTGATCCTGCCCCTCCTCCGTCCCAGCGTGCACCAGGCGGTGGTCCTGCCAGTGCTGGTGGGGCTGAATGCCTTGGGCACGCATACTGTTGTCACGCGCGCAGTGCCCTTCAGAAGAGCTAATTCAGGCCAAGGGAGTAAGTGCCACTTGAGCGAACAAGCTTGTTCTTCTCCAGCGTCCATCAGCTGAAGGGCTGGGGAGCCACCAGGGCTGCTCCCTCGCGGGTCAGCTCAGCTGGGGTTCGTGTCCTGCGCCTGGAGAGCTGCGTGGCATCTGGCGCTTGGTGCCTGCTGGCTGCATGGCCGTGCTGTGCCGTGCCCTCTCCTCTGGGACTGCGTGTCGCCTGTCGCTCACCCATCTGCAGCAGTTTGCTACCCTTTGGCACGCCTGCTGGGGCCTCTGCCTGCCTTCTGGGTGGCTCTGTGGCCTTTGGGCCTGGCAATGCAGGGTCCTCGGCTCGTGGTCGGGTCAGCACAGTCTCCATCCCTCTTCCTGTCGTGCTGCGGGTCCAGGGCTGACCCAGGACAGTGGGAGTGTGAGGGCTGCCGCAGGCTGGGGGACCGGGCAAGTGCAGCCAGACCTCAGGCACCCCCAGGACAGCGTGTCGCACGTCCTGGTTCCACATGCTTCAGGTCCCAGAGCCTTATCGTCCTCATGGTGGGCTGGGGGACAGTGACAGCATCGGCTGACCCTATGTGGGTGAGCTCACCCGCCAGGGAGGCTCCACTGGGGAGGGTGGGGGAGACAGGGAGCGTCTGGCCACCCCCACCGCCAGCTGCACACCCAGACCAGGTGACTGGAAGCAGGGAGCCCCCCGGCCCCCCGGCATGCTTGTTCCTTGTCTACACTGCGGTGGACTGTCTGCCTGATCGAGTCCACCCGGTTCCAGGTGCCGCTCCAGGATGCTTGGTGAACGGATGGGTGGTGCGCTTGCCGTCATGCCCTCAGCACTACGGCCGGGGCTGCTCCTCTGCTGGGTGTTGCACATACACGGAGGGGCAGCGTGCAGGGGACCGTGAGCCCGGCTGTGCCTCGTGGGCAGTAGGGAGGCTCACCCACACGTGGCCTGTGTGGTGTCTGCCACTTTCCACTGTGCTGAGTGTCCTATAGCTTGGCCCCTGTGCTGGGTCCACGTAGGCCCCATGTGATCTGTCTGGGGGGCTGGGCAGTTGTGAACCACACAGCCATGTGGGATCACGTGGGAAGGAAGGAACCTCGGCTCACTCTCCAGATGGCCATGCCAGCCAGTCATGGGCCAGGGCGGAGCCAGGAATCACATTTGTGTCTTCCATGTGTGTGCAGAGGCCCAAGCACATGGAGTGTCCACAAGCAGGGAGCTGGATGGAAGTGGAGCAGCCAGGATTCGAACCCCCCGCCCATGTGGGATGTCAGTGTCTCAGGTGGCAGCTGTACTGCCACGCCACCATGCCAGCCCCTGGAGTCAACTCACGTTGTCCCATTTTACAGACAAGGGGCCTGGGGTCCAGGAGACTTGTCCTGTGAGGAGTCCGGCGTGTTAAACAAGAAGCCAGGCTGGCTGGGCTCTGCACGTCCCTGGCAGCCCGGCCTGCAGTTCTGCCCCTCCGCCCCGCCCCCACGTTATTCTCACTTCCATCCTCGGCAGTGCAGGTGCTGGGCCGGGGCTCCCTGGGGTTCAGCGTGGTCTCCCTGGCGCCGCACACACTGAGCATGGCAGCTGTCCACATCCTCTTTGGCAGAATGTCTGCTCGGCCTTTGCTTAATGCGCTCCTTCCTTTTGCTTGGCTTCTCCAGTTCTGAGAAGTCAGTAAGTGTCTGTATACACCGTAATTTCTTCCCCTGTTGGACTGTTTTGTCAAAACCCTGGTGACCTGGCAGTGCTGCTGGCCCCGTGTTCCGTTCCACTGCGATGTGTGCCACCTGCCCTTCCACGTCACCCACTGCCCGCCGAAGCTCAACCCCGAAGCCTGGTAGTAAGTCTGAAACCGAATGGCAACACTAGCCAGCTTTGTCCGTCTCGAACACCGTTCTGAGGGGCAGAACTGTGGCATCCCACACAGCGTTAGTTCAAGTCCCGACTTCTCCACTTCCCATCCAGCTCCCTGCTTGTGGCCCGGGAAAGAAAAGGAAGATGGCCCAAAGTCTTGGGACCCTGCACCCCTGTGGGAGACTGAGAAGCCCCGGCTGCAGACTGGCTTAACTGCAGCTGTTGCGGCCATCTGGGGAGTGAACCAGCGGGTGGAGGATCCTTCTCTTTTTGTCTCTTCCCCCCACCCTGCCTTTAAAATAAGCTAAATTTCTTAAAAATTGTTCTGGCAATTTAGGTTTTTTGGCTAACTGACTTGGAAGGAGAGGCAGGGGAGCTCCCATGGGGTGGTCGGGAGCCTGCAGGTTGCCCCCTGAGCTTTGGTCCTCCCCGCGGTATGGCCATCCTTCACGTGGGGGGCGGGGCCCAAGCATTGGAGCTGTCAGTAATGCTCTCCAAGGGGCATTATCAGAGGGCAGGAGGGCAAGCAGAGCCGAGGAGTCTGGAGCAGCTGGTGAGCGTGTTGCCGGCAGTGGTTCAGCCCACTGCACCAACACACCAGTCCCTCCAACGAACTTGTAATTCTGCACGTGGTCCCTCCTTGGCTGTTGCATTGTCCGGCTGCGTGGTGCTCAGCTGTGCTTGGGCTAGCATAGATTCCTTTCCGTTGGTGCCTTAACACAATCTCAGCCTTTTCGCACTTCGGTGGCTCGTTTTAGGGGCCATATGTGTGTGTGTGGGTGCACGCAGGACTGGACCCTGGGCGTCCCTGGGCCAGTTTGCTTGGCTGAGTCAGTGGCAGACGGCCGGGCCTGGCCAGCCTCAGGACTGTCTCAGTGACCTGAGGTGGGACAGGACATCTGTGACCGTCACTGCAGAACCGCCCGCCCCCTCTGACGCCGCTCCGTTGGTGGGGTGTACACCAGCATCCGCTCCACCGTGTGTAGCAAACTATTCCAACGCTTTTGTCCCTGCGAGTTTTTCTTAAAGTGTATTTTGTTACTGAAGCGCCCACTCCCACACTCTATGGTACTGTCCCATCCTTTCGCCTTCAATCTGGCGGAGTCTTTGAGCCGAAGCTCCATCTCTCACAGACAGTATGTAGCTATGTCTCTGTGAAGTGGGCTTTTTAAAAATTATGTTAATTTATTTCACAGGGGAAAGAGTGAGAGAACACACGTGTGCTCACATCGCTAGCTCACCCCCCATGCCTGCAGGGGCTGTGTCAGGCCAGGCTCAGGCTGGGAGCCAGGCACCCAGTCCCGGGACTCAGCCGCCTGGGCTGGCACCCAGCACCTGCTGCCTCCCACAGTGCACAGCAGCAGGAAGCTGAATTAGGGGTGCAGCCAGGACTAGTCCCCGCTTCCTTGCTGTGGGCAGCAGTGGCCCAAGTGCCAAATGCCCTGCCCTTGTTGTTTCTCTTGTCTGTCTGTGAACCTCGGCCCGAGGTAAGTTATGTTACGTTGGTCGGTGTGGCCCTCCTGCTGGTCAGAGTGGCCCTCCTGTTGGTCGGAGCGGCCCTCCTGCTGGTCGGTGTGGCCCTCCTGCTGGTTGATGTTGCCCTCCTGTTGGTTGATGTGTCCCTCCTGCTGGTCGGAGTGGCCCTCCTGTTGGTCAGTGTGGCCCTCCTGTTGGTTGATGTGGCCCTCCTGTTGGTCGGTGTGGCCCTCCTGTTGGTCGGTGTTGCCCTCCTGCTGGTCAGTGTTGCCCTCCTGCTGGTCAGTGTGGCCCTCCTGTTGGTCAGTGTTGCCCTCCTGCTGGTCGGAGTGGCCCTCCTGCTGGTCGGAGTGGCCCTCCTGCTGGTCAGTGTGGCCCTCCTGTTGGTTGATGTGGCCCTCCTGTTGGTCGGTGTGGCCCTCCTGTTGGTCAGTGTGGCCCTCCTGTTGGTTGATGTGGCCCTCCTGTTGGTCAGTGTTGCCCTCCTGCTGGTCGGAGCGGCTCTCCTTGCTGCTTGCTGTCTTGTTCCTTCCTCCCCTTTGTTGCTCATGCAGTCTTCTGTATTATGTAACATTTTTTCTCCCTATTTTAACTTTTCTTCTTAAAGGAGCCAAGTATTTTGGATTGTTTTCTTACTGCTTGTGTCAGTCAATGAGTACCAAATGCTTTTTAAATTTGTCTCCGTCTACTTGAGGTCAATGCTAACTTTAGACCACACTGAGTTGCCACAATATAGTTCACTCTTCCCCTCTTTGTTTCGATGTTTTAAACCCAACACCTTACCTCCAAACATACTGCTATGTTCTTCAAATAACTTGAGCTTATTTCACACGAACCCTTTTACTTCTTGTGAATTTAAGTTATCATCCATCTGCATCTGGTACCATTTCCTGTCAGCTCCATGGGCTCCTGTCCCTCCGCCCACATGTCTGTCCACCCACCCACCCACCATTACACCCACTCATCCATCCATCCACCCACCTTTAATCCACATACTCATTCACCTGTCAAACCCACCGTCCCACCCTTCCACATACCCAGTGCTGGCCGAGTGCCTGCTCTGTCCCCAGCTGTGTGGGTGTCTGGCCATGCGGTGATGAGCAGAATCTGACAGTCCCAGGGCTCATGACCCTAGAGTTCACCATGGGGACCCTTGCCTCAGGATGTGGGTTTGCAAACACTGGTTTGATGAAACAGCCCATGTTTATCTGCTAGTTTTGATTAAGACGGTAGCTTTTTCCAAGGAAAAGGACGTTTTAATTAACCCAAACCCTCAAACCAAGGTTTTCAACAAATTCATTTGTGAAAAATCTTAAATGCGCAAGACATTTAAATAAAAAAAAAAGAAAGACAAATCAATTCCACATGCAACAGTTTCCTGGTGAAAATGCTGACTTCTGAGGGGAATCTGAAGGCAAGGAAACCTGCGAGTGTCCCCGAGTGTCCCACTGACCAGGAGGCAGGAAGGTCCGTCTTCCCCAGGGGGTGATGCTCAGGGCCATGGCCCCACATGGCGGGAGCTGCCGCGCTCAAGACTCATGCCACCTGCCGCCTGCCAGCGAGGTGCCAAGGAACCATATGGAAACTGAGGAACTCGGCAGAAATCTGTCTACATGACAACAAATAAGCGCGTATTTGACAACAAGAGGGTGTGACTAAGTCTTGACTCACCATCGGGAACCTGCAAGTGCAGCGTAGAAACAGCAGGTGGGGCCACCGGGTTAGCCCCTCCCTCCCTTGCCCTTTCCCTGTCACACCCCCAGCTCCATGCATCCCTGGGCTCCCCGCCCCAGGGCCTGCTGAGTTTCCTGCCAGCCCGCCAAGGGTCCAAGAGCCCCTTCCTCCTCCTCTGCCCCGCCCCCACCTCCCTGCAGGTGGGTGGAGGCCATGCGCCCAGGTCTGGACAGCGGGACAGGAGCGACAAGGGGATTTGCAGGTCCTGGCCTTGTAAAACCTCCTCATGTCCTCTCTCTCCTGCTCTCGAGTGGCCTTGGTTTCCACTTGTCCCAAGTCCCAAGGGCACTTGACTTTGTGTTTGCATCTGACTTTGTGAATGAGCCAAGTGGAGCAGCCCGGGTGTGCCAGGGAGATGCGAGGGCCACCTGCAACATACGGGCGGGGCCAGACCCAAGCTGCGATTGTAGGACCCCAGCAGGCTGTGCGATGCTCACCCCTCCCTGATCCTGTGCGGTCACGGGACACAGACAGCTCTCCCTGTGGCGTCCCGAAGGCCCCACCTCTGAGCGCCATGGTGTACCAGGTTCCCCCCGGAGGGACTGAACGCATGGTGAGCCTCCCGGAGAGTGGAGCAGGGGCAGCAGTGGCGCTGGCTGCCTGGATCTTTTTGGACCCCTCCCCTTGTGGACCCTTCTCAAGCCCTCCGTCAGGAGCTTGCTTCCTGGACCCAGGGGTCTCCTGGCCCCACTTCCCTGCATCTTGCAGAGTGGTCTTCCCCAGCTCCTTGTCCCTTCCTTCCCTGGAAAAGCCTAGAATGTTCTTGAACTCAGAAGCAGCAGCATACACTCTAGCGCCAGTGGCCTTGGCACTGCGGCTTCCCCAACACTGTGGAGCCGAGTGGCTGGGGCCCTTTGCCACCCTTGGTGGCCTGAGTGCTGGGGGACGATGTCACACGGCTGGGAGAGGGGTGGCAGTCCCGGGACTCTTGAATGAGGCGTTTCTCGGGGTCCGTGCATGTGGGAAGTGTGAAGCCCCACGCAGCCCCTGCTGGGAGACACTGAGAAGAGTCGACTTCCAGGCGACAGAGTGGTGCCAGGGCGGTCACTTTCCTGGTGGACAGGGGCCATCTCAGCAGCGCCCCCTGCCCTCCTGGTGGCTGCAGCCCTCCCTGCTCGGCCTCTGACTTGCTCTCCTGTCCACTTGTCAGTGGTCATGGGGGGCCCGGAGACCCCCACATGGCTGTTGCCGGCCACCCTGGCCACGTTGCCGAGATGTGCATGATGCAAATAGAATGGACTGGGGGTTGCTCTGTGCACCAGCCTGTGGTAGACAGAGGTGCCACTGTCATTCATGGTGGACTCATTGGCCACTCAAGTGCCCCCACTGTCCACGGATGGGCACTCCACGCCGATCGTGACAGACAGATGGGGTTTCCAGCCAAGGTGGGGGGCTGTGTGGGCGATGCTGTCTTTTCTGCCACTTTGCGATCAGGGTCACCTGCTGGACTCTCCTGGTACCCCTGCTGGTGGTCAGGTGCTGTCACTGCTGCGGGGAGCTGAGGACCCCTTATTGGGTGGGGTGGGTGAGACGTTGTAGGGGGGTGGGGAGGGCTCGGCTCTGGCCTGTGCAACCCGGTTTCCCTGCTGTGCCTCAGCCTTGCCACGTGTTAGTGTGTTAGTGGCATTCATAATTGTGTCCCCACAGCGTGGGTTTGGAGAGGACGGGATCCAGCTCTGAGGCAGGTGGTCCTTGCAGCCTGGGGGGGTGGGCAGAGTGGCTCAGTGAGGGGTGTCCCCTGAACCGCCCTCCTCCGGCCTCGGCCCAGGCTGCTCTCCCTGCGGTCGCCTCCCCCAGTAGGCACCTTCCCGTCTTCCCTCCCATTTCTGGGTGCCCACAGTGCCCCCTGGGTCTCCCCACGCCCCCTAAAGCCCTTGGGGTTTCTGAAACCTCTGCAGTCCCTGGCGGTGTCCCCTCTTCCTCCGTGAGTAAGGGTCCCTGCAGGCTTCTTACTTTCCCCCACGCTCTCCTCCAGTCACTGCCTGCTGGCTCCCAGCCCCCACAGCCTCCCTCTGGCCTCTGAAGTGGCGTCCCATGCCTGTCCTCCCAGCAGCCAGAATGATGGCTGCGAAGAGGCCCACAGATGGACACCTCTGGGGCTGTTCCACCCCAGCCTAAGCCTGAAAATTGAGCCCAGCTCCTGGAATCTTCCAGCTCCCCCAACGTGGCTCCTTGCCTCCCCCTGCCTCCCTGCCAGGCCCAGCAGCTGCTCCTCTGTGTCTGTCCACCCCCAGGGCCCAGCCTGTTAGTCCTCCCTCACCCTGTCCTGGGGGTCCCCGTTTCCCGCAGGGCTCAGGGATGGAACACTCAGAGTGGGGGATGGGGGGTCACAACAGCTCTGACCTTGCAATGTCAGGAGGCATCGCTTGGTCCCCAACTCCCCTGGGCCTTGCTGACAGCTCTGGGGGGAGCACTGGGGGCCTTCCAGGTTAACCCACTGCCCAGGGACTGAAGGGGCTAGCCTGGGGATGGTGACAGAGCCGGGCCACTTCCTACCACCAGAATCCCCAGCAAAGCAGTCTGAACGGGCTCTGGGTTTCAACTGGAACCAAGGGGGACCATCAGGGGCTGCAGGGAAGTCGGGGAGCAGGAGTGGGGGTGGGGGTGGGGGATGGCAGATCGCTGAGGGAGCAGGCAATCAGCCCTGCTTTGATGAGCGGAGCGCCCCTCACCCCCAGCAAGGTGTCCACCCCAGCCTTCCCCAGGGCCCTGCCCCCTCCCTTCCACCCCAGGCTGACCCGGACCAGAGGCAGATGATGCCGACGCGTGCACAAGGCCTTTTTTTCTCTTCCTGGAGCTGGGACTTGACAGGTCCGGAATTGAATTCCCGGCTGGGCTGTTGGGGAGGCTGTGTCCCTGGAGGGAAGCTTCCAAGGCGCTTCTTTCCCAAGTGTGGGAGGCTTTGGGAGACGGCGCTGGCAGGCGGGGCAGGGGCCACCAAGCCGCCCAAGTCGCCAGGGGACTGGGGGCCAGAGGCCGTGGGAGCAGGTCCAGCGGCCTGTGGTCGGTGCCAGGTCTTTCCCCAAGGCCTGGAGCCGCCCCGAGCGCAGGGAGAAGGGCGCACGGAGAGCGCGAGGGAGAGGAGGGGAGTGCGCAGGGAAGTGTGTTCGTGTGTGTGTGTGTGGGGGGGGGGGGGGGGAGTGAGGTGCCTCGCCCTCAGCACCCCCGCTGACCTCCCGGCGCCCACCCCCGCCTGCCCGTCCGCGGGGCAGGCACCGGCCGCCAGGTGGCGATGCGCGCCCGGTGGCGGCGGCGGCGGGGCTGGCCAGTCCCCTCCTCCCGCGGCGCCCTCCCCTCGCCCGCTCCTTTCTCTGCGCTCTCGCTCGCGCTCCCCGGCGCCCGCCAGCTCTCCCGGCCACGGTGTCCGTCGCCCGCGCCCGCCCCGCCGCCCTCGGTGACCATGGCGCACCGGGGGCCCCCGCGCGCCCCCAAGGGCCCCGGCACCGCCGCGCGAGCCCCGAACCCCGGGGCGCCGCTGCCGCCGCGCTGGCGGCCGCTCCCGCTCCCGCTGCTGCTGCTGGTGCTGCTGGTGCTGGCCGCCTGCGGGGCGGCGGGGCGCTCCCCTGAGCCCGGGCTCCTGGGTCCGCGCGCGCGGGTGCTCCGGGTGGCGCGGAGCCCGCACTCGGGGCGCGCGGAGCCCGGCGGCGGCGAGGACCGGAGGGCGCGCGGCACGGAGCCCGGCACCCCGGGGCTCGGTCCGGATCCCGCCCCGGGTCCTGCTGAGGACGGCGCGCCAGGCGCGGGCCGGGGCCGCTGGGCGCGGGCGGCGCCGGCGGCCGGAGCAGCTTCACGGGCGCAGGTCTCGCTCATCAGCACGTCGTTCGTGCTCAAAGGAGACGCGACGCACAACCAGGCGATGGTGCACTGGGCCGGCGAGGACAGCAGCGTAAGTGACCCCGCGCCCCACCTCGGACCCCCTGGCGCTGCCCCTCCGGGCCTCTGACCTGGGGCTACTTAGGCGAGGTCCCTGGATGTGTGAGCCCCTGCTTCTCTCTGGGGGCTGTCCCCGCGGATCCAGGGTCCCTGGCTCACCCTGGGAGCGCACACCCTGCCCCCAGAACCTGCACTACCCAGGGAAGTCCCGCGGGGTTCGGACCCCGGCCCCCTGGGTCCAACAGGCTCATCTCCAGGAGGGGGCGGTTGCCTGGCCGGCCCTTCCTCTCCCCACAGGCAGCCCAGCCTGGCGTCCCGGGATTCCCAGGTCCTGGACTCGCAGGAGGCGCCGCCAGGGACTCAGGACTAACTCGTTTGCGTGGTGTGGTGTTTTGAGATTCTCTGTTCCGGGGTCCCCCGGTTCCCCGTGTGACTCCCCACCAGGAGCGTGGCTGCACCCGGACCTCTTTCGCTAGCTAGCTTGCTGGCTGGCCGGGCTGGGGCCCTTCCCTTGCCGTGCATTCCCCGCTGCGCCCACCCCCACCCGCGGCTGCGCTGGCCTCGCTCCAGCTGGAAGTTTGCCACTCGCTCTCCCACGACCACCTCTGGTGGGGACCTACACCCCTCCACCCCGCGGCGCTGTACTCCCACCCTGCTGGAGGTCCTGCCCGGTTCTGGCTGCGCATCTGGTTTTGGGACAATCCCTACCTACTCTTGGAGCCCCAACTTGGCTTCAGTGGTCCCTGGGGGTCAGCACTGGAGCCGCCGCTCTGTAGCTTTACTGCCTGGGAGGAGGGGTATAGCACAGCTGTACGGGGAGGAGCCCCAGTGGCTGAGCGGGAGGCCGCACAGGGTCCTGGTGTGCATAGGGCACGGAGCGGCTGGATCCTACTTCTGCGGGTGGCCAGGGGCGGCCATAGCCTGGCCAGTTGACCCTCTTGTCTTCAACTCTGTCCAGGCCTGGGGGTCCTGCCAGCTGTAAGATGAGGGGTTCCTGGTGCTGGGGCAGGGAGCTCTGAGTGGGATCCTGTTGGATCTGGGCCAGCCAGCCGACAGGTACCCTCCAGTCTCTGGCCCTGGGTCATTTCTGGCCTCTTTGGTCAGGACCAGCAGCCCTGAGGAAGTGCTGGCCCCCTGGGTGCGGATGGCCGGCAGGGGGCAGTGTGGGCGCTGAGTGGGGGCGGCAGGTGCGCCTCCTGGAGAAGCCCTCCCCCATCTCCATCTTGAGAGAGGACGGGGGTGGGGCAACCCCAGCTCTCTTGTCTCCTGACCCCTGAACCAAGGGGCCGCCTGGAAGTCAGGAATTCCAGGGTTGGGCTAAGCTAGGAAGAGTAAATCCTTTGGAGCCAGAAGTGTCTGCAGCAGCAGCTGGCTCCGCCCTCACCCCCCCCCCCCCCCCCCCCCCCGCGCCTGCCCAGGAGGCTCACTGCCACCCTGGACTCATGCTTTCCTCAGGCTGGGTGATCACAGGGACCTGGGCAGGGGTGGCGCAAGGAGGAGGGGTGGGAAGCAGCTGCCTCCTGGGAGGCCGACACCCTCCGGATGCCCCAGAGCCTCCTGGAGCCCTGTGGGGTGCAGGGTTAGCATAGGCTAAGGGGCAGGGGCTTGGCCTGGCTCTTAGCCAACCTAGGTGGTCTCACTATGGGTGCCCATGGGGGTGGTGGGGCCCTGCAGCCCATGCTTGCACTTAGCTGAAACTTTTCCCACCTCACTCGCTACGCCCCTTGTTTGTTCCCTGCCCTGGGGGACACTCGGGGGAGGGTTGCTTTAGCAGGAGGCCTTCCCCGGAGTCATGGCCACCGGCAGTGACAGCAGCACCAGCTGCTAGCCGCTGTGTCTCATCAGGTGGTGTTTCCCAGCGCCCAGTGCCTATGCTTCGCTGCCTGGTGTCTGAGAGCGACTCCCCTGGCAGCCTTGGGGACAAAGGCCCGAGTGGGGACTTGGCAGCCAGCATGGAGGCACAGGAACTGGCCGGAGGCTGCTTGGCTGAGTGGAGGCCAGGTGACATTGTATGTGCCCCTGGCCCCGCTCCCCGCATACACACTGTCCTTGGAGGGGATCCAGAAAAGCCAAGGGCAAGGATGGACAGTGAACTGGAGCATTGGGGGTCTCCCAGCCAAGCCGGAGAGAGGCAGGGGACCCGTGGGGGCCTCTCTGCTTGCTGCTTGGCCTAGGTGGGAAATGAAGGTGTGACTGCTTACTGGCAGTTCCGCCTGGGCTGACAGAGTCCCGGCTGTGTGTGGGCAGGCCTGGTCCCACATCTCCAGGCGGCCTCTCAGGCATTCTGGTGGGCATCCCAGTCACTCCGTGGTGGGAATTCCTGAGCCTGATTTGGTGACGTCACTGCTCTGACCTGTTCTGATGTCACTGCTCAGCTGGTCTGATGTCACTGCTCTGACCTGGTCTGACCTCACTGCTCTGACCTCGTCTGATGTCACTGCTCTGACCTGGTCTGACCTCACTGCTCTGACCTCGTCTGATGTCACTGCTCTGACCTGGTCTGATGTCACTGCTCTGACCTGGTCTGATGTCACTGCTCACCTGGGCTGACGTCACTGCTCTGACCTGGTCTGACCTCACTGCTCTGACCTGGTCTGACCTCACTGCTCTGACCTGGTCTGACCTCACTGCTCACCTGGGCTGACGTCACTGCTCTGACCTGGGCTGACGTCACTGCTCTGACCTGGTCTGACCTCACTGCTCACCTGGGCTGACGTCACTGCTCTGACCTGGTCTGATGTCACTGCTCTGACCTCGTCTGATGTCACTGCTCTGACCTGGTCTGACCTCACTGCTCACCTGGTCTGACCTCACTGCTCTGACCTGGTCTGACGTCACTGCTCACCCGGGCTGACGTACTGCTCACCTGGGCTCCTTCTAGCTGCACTTGAATGACAGCTTAAGGTGTGCCCAGGGCGGCTCAGTGCCCCTTCCCCTCACTCCCATTTGGCAGGTCTCTGAGTTGTGTCTACACTGCCCAGGACGTCACATGCAGAGGGAATTCCAAGTGCTAGCCTCGAGTTGTGCCTGTCTGGGACAGTCCCATATGTCCAGTTCCTTGGGCCAGCACGGGGTCCTAGGCGAAGCCCGGGATGGAGGTATGGGCTCCTCCTTGCTGGCCGGTGCTGGCCTCTCTGTCCTCGCTGTCTCCTGTGTGGGTTGGGACCTCACTACACAGGGTCCATCTCGCCTGTAACTGATTGCTTCGTTCAAGGCCATATTTGAAGTTGTAATCCAGGGATTTTGACTTCAGCCACGCTGGACCAGCATGGGAGAGTTCATTCGTCCAGTGGGAAAGGAGAGGTAGGCTTGGACGGCTGACCTCTGGAGGATGGGCGCCCTCTTCCCCAATAGCACGGATGGGGAAATCTGGGAAGACTTCCTGGGTAGGTGGTTATGTGACAGAACCTTCCACTAGAACAGCTTGAGTGCAGGCTGGGAGAATTTGAAGGCGCACACATGAATGCTGTGTGTGTGTGTGCAGAAGCCAGAGGAAAGAAGTTTGGGACAAACAGGTAGAAAGCAGCTGCCCTGTGGTCCGCGCAGGGAAGGTGGGGGGCAGTGGAGCTGTGGAGCCAGGAGCGGCTGTATCGAGGTGAGCCTGTGGGTTGCAGCAGGTGCACCTAGGGGTGGCTGTAGACCTCCCACCGTGAGGCAGTGGCAGAGGTCTGGGCACGTGGTGACGAGCTGGGCACCTTTCACCTTGGCTGTCCTGCCTGAGCTGGGATGAGCCCATCAGAGGCTGCCGCTGCTTCAGGAAGCCTGTGTCGTGGCAGGTGGCAGTGCAGGGTGGGGAGAGCCTCAGGTGCAGACCTGTAGGCTCGCTCTTGGGGTGCCTGCCCCGTATCCAGGACAGCTAGGGTATCTGCGCTCACACCTGCTGCCTTGCCACTCAGTGTGGGGCCCAAGTGAGTGAGGGCCTCGATGCAACCTGCAGGGAGTCGCGAGGGGAGCAGCTGGTAGGACCCCAGGCTGGACCACAGGCTGAACCACAGGCTGGACCACAGGAAGGACCACAGGCTGGACCACAGGCTAGACCACAGGAAGGACCACAGGCTGGACCACAGGCTAGACCACAGGAAGGACCACAGGCTGGACCACAGGCTAGACCACAGGAAGGACCACAGGCTGGACCACAGGCTAGACCACAGGAAGGACCACAGGCTGGACCACAGGCAGGACCACAGGCTGGACCACAGGCTAGACCACAGGAAGGACCACAGGCTGGACCACAGGCTGGACCACAGGAAGGACCTCAGGCTGGACCACAGGCTGGACCCCAGGCTGGACCACAGGCTGGGCTCCTGCCCTGGCCATCTTTGGAAGTCAGATGCTTGGCACTGGCCTCAGGTGATAAGGAGGGGTCTAGAGCCAGGAGGCTTGTAGTCAGGGCACCCACGGGGCCACCCTCCACCCCATGGCAGCAGTCACTGGTGGTGAGGTGGGGAAGGGCACCTCCCTCAGGAAGCCCTCTCAGTGGCATCCTGTGCAGACCCCCTGGGCAGCCCCATGGTTCTGCAGCCATGGCCAGTGCGCTTGCCCAGAAGCCGCTGTCTTCCCACCCAGCACCTTACCCTGCCCCCCACAACACTCTCTCCTTCCAGTGCGGCTGAGCCTGCTCATCAGGTGCCACCGTGTGCCCTGGGGACAGCTAGGGCAGGGAGCTCTGGGGGTCGGGGGCAGGAGTGTCTCCTCTTGCTTGTTCCGTAGGCATCGGAAGCAGAGAGAATGTCTCTGCCTTGGAGGCAGTGTTGCTGTCCTCCGAGTCTGGCTGCACGGTCCTAGCTTTGCCTCATTGTCCCAGGGCTGCTCCGTCACTGCAGTGTTGCTCCATCCTGCTAGTTTTGCTGCGTCAGGGTAGTTTTGCTATGTCATCACAGTTTTGCCCCATCATTGTAGATTTTGGTGTTTACAAAGCGCTGCTGGTTTGGGGCCCCTGTGCTGCACCTGGGGCGCCTGGTTTGGGGTGCCTGAGTTCACGAGCCCCGGCCCTGTGCTGCATCTGGGTTCACACTGTGTTGGTTTGAACAGTTGGTTGAGCCTGGGGTTTCAATTTTAGGGAAAATCTCTCTTCTAAATGCTTTATTATTTTCTTTTTAAAGATTTATTAATTTATTTGAAAAGCAGAGAAAAATGTCTTCCATCCATTGATTCACTACCCAGATGGCCACGATGGTCAGCAGCTTCGAGCTGGGTTCCCATGTGGTTGGCAGGCACTCGGGGCATCTGCCACTGCCTTCCCAGGCCATCAGCAGGGAGCTGGATGGGAAGTGGAGCAGCCGGGACTTGAATCAACACTCTGATGTGGAATACTGGCATCCTGAGTGGCCGCTTCACCCGCCATGCTCCTGCCTTCAGACCAGCCCAGCACTGGCTGTGCTGCCATCTGGGAAATGAACCACTGGGCGGAAGACCACCCCGCTTCTTCCTCCCCCTGCCTTTAACTCTTTCTTTTTCTTCTTTGTTTCTTTTTTAAAAAAGATTTATTTATATTTATTGGAAAGTCAGATATACAGAGAGGAAGAGAGACAGAGAGGAAGATCTTCCGTTCGATGATTCACTCCCCAAGCGACTGCAATGGCCAGAGTTGATCCAATCCAAAGCCAGCAGTCAAGAGCTTCTTCCAGGTCTCCCACGCGGTGCAGGGTGCCAAAGCCTTGGGCCGTCCTCAACTGCTTTTCCAGACCACAGGCAGGGAGCAGGATGGGAAGCGGGGCTGCCGGGATTAGAACTCGCGCCCTTATGGGATCCTGGCCCGTTCAAGGCGAGGACTTTAGCACTACACTATCACTCTGGGCCCTAACTCTGACTTTTAAGCAAACAAATCTTAAGAATGTGGATTTTATGATCTGCATGAGCTGACCGCATAAATGACCACTGGCTCTCCTTGTCACAGTGCCTGACACGTCCCCAAGAGCTGGTGGCCACCGTGGTCGTGGGGTCATGAGGATGGGAAGAGCTGGCGGGCACCGTGGTCGTGGGGTCATGAGGATGGGAAGAGCTGGTGACACCGTGGTCGTGGGGTCATGAGGATGGGAAGAGCTGGTGACACCGTGGTCGTGGGGTCATGAGGATGGGAAGTGCCCATGACCTGGCCCTGCCTGTGGCTGCCCATGGTGACAACACTGCGCGCCGATGATGCTGTTGTGACGTGGTCGCCATGGTTACATCAGAATGGAAGGATAGGAGGGCACTGTATCCCCAAGTTCCCCGGGGGGCTCAGTGAGGACAGACAGACCCCCACGGGCATGGGGAGACCCTGGCTCTGCCCCAGGCTGCAGCCCCTCCCACTCTGGGTGTGGCCCCAGGAAGGCAGGGGCTTCTTGCCCACCCCCTCTCTGGTACCCAACAGGACACTGGTAGGCAGCCTGGACTTGTCAGGACAGAAGAGCCATGGCCTGGCCTGGCCCCATCTGCTGGGCTCCCCTGTCCTTACCCCCATCAGATGTGGGGCTCCTCTCAGCAGCCCCGTGCTTCAGTCCCCAGGAGCTGCTGCAAGCTGACTACCCCTCGGCCAGGGCAGGTGTCTGGGCCGAGGAGGGTCCCTGGGGTGGCCTGGGCTGCCCTCACCTGCTGCAGGCCAGGGTCTGTGTGGGGCCAGGTTTTGTAGCATCCTGTCCCCTCTAGTCTCTTCCGAAAACATCTGAGCGAAACTTGACGGGAAGCTGGGGGCTGGCAGGCGGGGGTTGTTTCTTTGGGGCCGGTCTCCCGGAAGTGAAGCAGGTCATGCCCACCCATCCTCCCAGGTGCGCCCAGCTTCAGGGCGAGTGCTGCTGTCGAGTGTCTTGGAGCCCCCCTCCGTGGACCCTTGTCCCTTCCCTTGGGGGAGGACTGCCTGGCTCTGCTCCCCTCGCCCCCTCTGCTCCCCTCAGCCCCTGTCTCCACAGCCTGGGCCAGGAACCGCATGAGTCACTACTGGCTCTGGGCTGGGGGATGGCGGCCAGTCAGAGCTTTGGTCTGGGCCCTGGGGTCTCTCTTCTGCAGAGGGGTCGTGGGCGAGGCCCCTGCCCACTCAGGCAAGGCCCAGGCTGGGGAAGGTGCGTTTCCCAGCAGGCCTTGCCATGGGGGGTGTGGTGCTGTGCAGGAATGGCCAGGATGGGATCTTGCATTCTCTGAGGGCGCCTATGGGCGAATTCCCCGCCCGTTTCCTGTGTGGTTTGCCGAAGCCACACAAAGGCCCAGCCCCGTGGCTGCTGGCCCATCCTGCGCGTGGTCGGCTGGGTTCCCCCAAGGCCCGCCTGGAACTCTGCTCCAGGCTGCCTCCCAGCTCAGCAATCTCCCCAGATGCCGTGCTGCTGAGGGAATCCAGGCTCCAGGCACTGCCGGGGCTTGTCTGTCGGTGGGTAGCTGGCCTGGCAAGGGGCTGCAGGGACAGTAGGAGGCAGGAGCTCAGCCCCTTCCTGACTCTGCTCTCCCCTGCTCCCCGTGTGGGGCTGGTGGGCAAGGGCAAGGCCCCCTCTGCAGACCCCTGTGTGCCAGGCTTGATTGCGAGGCTAGGGCACCTCCAGGCTCAGGGATGACTCATTAGCATATGTGCATATTCATAAATCCCCACCTTGGGTGGGTGCTGTCTGTCTGCTCACTTCCTCCATGCTGGGAGGAGGGCGGGTGGATGCCACTGGCCAGCAGGTGTCGGCGCCCGCCTTTATTGCTGCTCCTGCCTCAGGACATGACAATGTACACACGCCCCCCACCGGGTGGCTGGTCCTGGCAGGGGACAGGAGGGCAGCTCTGAAGAGAGGGGTCCGTGCCTGGGCTTCTCTCACCGGGCAGAGGTCATGGAGGGCCTCCTGGAGGAGGAGGCTGTGGGGGACTGTGGATGCTGTCCATCATGTCTGCTGGCCCTGGACCTTGAGGGAAGTGGGGTGGCTGACCATGGCCCTGGCAGCTGCCCTGCCATCCTTCACTGGGAACCTGTCTGGTAGGGCTGTAGTGGCTGGGGGGGGGGGGTAGCTGGTCCCCAGGGTCAGCTTGGGCTCCAGGCAGGGGGCCCTTGCTCTGTGCCTGGTGGTCTCCTTTGGTATGTAGGAAATTGAGGCACAGGCAATGGAGGTGGCCGAGGTGAGCCTAGGGCCAGGACTCTGTTCCCAGGGCCTCGCTGCCAGCAGGGGCTCCCGGGTGCACAAGCCTGGCCTTGGTGGCTTCCTAGGCCTGCCGCTAAGCAAGGAGTGGGCCAGGGAGTCAGCTGGGTTTGTGTGTGTGCACGTGTGTGTATGGTGGAACCCTTCCCTGCAGCCTGCAGCCCCTGGTGAGGCCCAGATGTACTCTGCCTAGTCTTCCAGGAAGGAAGCAAGGATGTGCCAGCCGCTCTCTGGGCGGGGCTCCAGCTGTGCACGTAGGGTGGCCAGTGGGCCCAGGGCCCAGAGACCGCCCACTGTTGCTGGGATGAGCCAGGGCCTGGCTGATACGGCGCATTCCAGCATGTCTGGGGCCGGGAGGTCGGCTGCGAGCTGCGGCTGCCAGCAGGGCACTGGGCAGGTGGATGGGAAGTGAGCCTCTGTCGGCGCCTCCTTCATTGGGGCTCATGGCGCAAGGCAGCGTGGGGATGGGGAGGGGACAGGATAGCTTGCTGTCCTCTGTGGTGGTGGGCTCAGTGGCTGCATGCCCCTGCCTTGGGGCCCCTCTGGTTTCCTGTGGCTGCTGGCACCAGCTCCACAGACTCTTCCTTCTGCTGCAGAGGCCACAACCTCATCCTGCAGGGAGACCCTGTCCTGCAGGGGGGCCTTGTCCTGCAGGGGGCCTTGTCCTGCAGGGGGGCCTTGTCCTGCAGGGGGCCACCCTCAGCCCTGTCCTCCTCCCCCTTCCCGCTCCCGTGACCCTCAGGACCTGTCACGTACTCACACCCTCCCCCTGGAACCTGGTCCTCCTGCTCCTTCCTGCAGGGATGTGCAGATAACCAGGTCCCCTTGCCCCTCCAGAGCCTGGGCCCTGTCTGCTCAGTTCCCTGCCCGTCACCGGGCTTCTCAGGGGCTTGCTGTCCCTGCCAGTGCCCTTTGGTGACAAGGCTCAGTGAGAGAAGACTAGTTCCAGAAACTCTCCTGTGGCCTCCTTGGGGGTCTTGGGGGACTGCCAGCTGCTGCCTACTTCTCACTTGCCCTCTGGGACACAGGCCTGGCCCCTTCTTAGCTTGAACCTTCCAGAAGCTTCCGACCCTTCCTTCCCCTCCCTCCTCCTGCCTCCCACTGTTGGCCGGCTCTGCATCTGCCGGCTCGCTCTAGCCACTGGCCATCTCTGGCCTTGTCCGCCTGGAGCCCCAGGCTTCTGCCCTTGCACACTGTGGGCTGCCACCCCTGGGGCCCCGGCTCCCCACACTGTGGCCTCAGGGCTTTGTAGGAACTGGGAGAGTGTCCATGGGTTGAGTGAGGGAAAGCTGGACTACAGAAAGGGGAGAGGAGTTGCATTTTGAAATTTTATTTGTTGGATAAGAAGCAGAGAGGGAGAGCAGAAGGGTGCCCAGTGACTTCGGCAATGCCCGCAGTGGCTGAGGTGCTGGACCTGGGGTCCAGAACTCCGTCCAGGTCGACCACGTGAGCCACAGGGACCCTGTGACGGGACTGTCACCTGTGCCTCGAGGTGTGCACGCTAGAGGGGAGCCGCGGTCAGGAGCTGGGGCTGGGATGGGACCCAGGTACTCCCACATGGGACTCAGGGCTCACAACGCCCTCTGTACTGACCTGCGGGCTGCTTGGCCCCCGCGTCGTCTCTGGTCAGCGCTGCCGGTCTGTGGCTCCCATGGCTGTGCCTGCGTTTACGGAAGGCAGAGGGTTCGGGCCACTAAGAGGCTAAATGCGGCCAGCTTGGATGGTGACCCCCTTGGCGGGTAGTTACAGAGCCGAGAATGTGGAGGGTGTGGGTTCCACACCCAGCATAGTACACTCTGTGTGCGCACGTGTGACTGCACTGCATAGACAAGGAAGACCCCCGCCTGCTAACCAGGGAGCCAGATCGGAGGGCCCACCTATGTGAGCAGTGGGGACGTGGCCCTGGGCTTGGGGTTTGGTGTGGGTGCCTGTCGTTCAGGCTGAGAGCCCTGGAGAGGGGACAGCGAACCTCCCCAGGGTCGTAGTGGACCGGGGCCTAGGCTGAGGGAGCTGGACGCATTGGGCACCTGAGTGCCCAGCTTTCCTCCGCACCTGTGCGCCAGAGGCCCGGGATGGGTGCAGCCACAGGCTGGCCCCTGCACGCCTGGCACTGCTGGCATCCCTGGCCTTGGCCAGGCGAAGGGCAGATGAGGCGGTGAGGGCCACCCCAGGCACGTGGCTGAGCTGTGTGTGTTTGGCAGGTGGCCCTCCTGCATCTGCAGGCGCTCTCAGCTCCTCTGTCCTTCCTGAGCAGCCACGTCAGGGTCAGGGGCGAGCTGGACTGCTTATCACTTGGAGACCACGCGAGGATTTTTGCACTTGTGTCCCTGAATTAATTAGAGGCAAGACTCCCGTCTCAGACATTTGAAAATTTCCTCATAGGGGCATCTCTGTGCCCTATGAGACGATGGGGAGGGCACTTGGTGCCTTTTCTGTGTGGCTGGGCTGGTTGGGCACAAGGGCCAGGGGGTCCGCTGTGCCATTTTGATTATTAATCCTAGACGTGGTTCCCTGAGGGCCTGTGGCTCTGGCTCCGTGTATCCCCACATCAACCTTACTGCTTACTGCTGCTCAGCCCTCGCCCATGGAATGTTCTGGAAGAGTCCAGCCGATGCTCCCTGGTTCTAGAATGTTCCATGTGTACCGCCCTGTGCAGCGTGGGCTCTAGGAGTGGCTTAGGGGCGAGTCTGTGGGAACTCTCCCACACACCCAACACCCTGGTCCTTTTATGCTTCCCAGCTGTTGCAGAAAGTAAAGTAAATGGTGAATTAAGCAACGCCCACACAGGTTTTTTTTCCCGAAAAAGGATTGATTTTCAAAACAAAATAAGCCCCTGTGGATTTGCCGAAGGGGAAGCAGCAGTGTGCCGGCTGACACGTCGTCCCGTGGGCACAGGTGCGGGCCACCTGAGTGGGTGGACCGGATAGGCGGGCAGTGGTGTGTCTGTGGTCCCCGCCCCAGGTGCAGGGGTCAGTCCCAGCGCCCGTGTCTGTCCGTCTCCCCTCTGTGCAGCGCACAATGGTGCCCAGGCCCTCCTGAGATCCCGGAGCCACCAGGTCCTCCTCCGGCACCTGCCACAGCCCAGGCCCGAGCTGCTGCTTTTCAGAAACATGGAGAGCGGATCTGGGCATCTCTGTGAACTGCTGAGGTGTTCAGCTGGTTCCCCTGAGTTTGGGAGTTTGCCAGATGCTGGCGGGCGAGCCTGTCCCCGCTTCCATATGGGTCAGCACTGGGCCAGTCCGGGGCCTCGCACTGTGGCTCCTCTGTGTTGGGGCTGGTGAGGCCTGTTGTCTGCCTGAACCCCAACCTGCTTGCTCAAGGGTTAAGTCCCGGGTCCCTGACAGCCCAGTGCCAGGAGTTGACTGTGTAGATTTATTCCCAGCAGGTGCAGGGCGGGGGCTGTTTCCTGGAGGCACAGGGACAGCCTGCTAGCTGCTGCCAGATAAAGAGGCCGTCCCTCCCCAGAGACCCACTAATCCAGGCGCCATCTGTCCCTGGCTCCTGCTTGGGGTAAGGCCAGAGACACTGCGTGGCCCCGAGTGGGACCGCAGACGCTGGCCCCACCACGTCCATGCTCGGAGGATGGCTCACGGGAAGAGCTTGGGGTGGGGGGCCAGATTCCTTAGTGAATACCCCGCCTCCCAGGCTGTGTGCTGGGATGCAAGCAGGATGTCCCTGGCAAGGCTGTCCCCCCAAAATTCTGCTAATTGGTTCATGGCGGCTGTGGGGCCTGCGGGCCAAGGCCCAGGTGTGTGGCAGCAGGCCCTGCTTCTGTGTATCCTGTCGGGGCTCTGGTGAGCTGGGCTTCTGGTCAGCGGGGAGTCCAGTGACGTGACGGCCACCCCTCCTTGTGCTGTACCTGAGGCTGCCCCTCGTGCTCGGAGGGTTTCCTTGCCATTTGTCTGTGTCCCTGTGGTAGACCCTGTTCCTGGAGCCCCTGCTAGCAGCACAGCCGTGGGTGCAGGTGTCTCCCAGCCCCAATGCCCCAGAGTCAGTTTCTGGCCTCAGGCAGCCTCTCACCCCCATGGCTTTGCAGTATGCCATGCCCCACTGCCTACATCCAGGGATCTTCCTCCCTGGCTCCCTGTGCCCACCCGTTCCCCTACGCCTATGGCCACCCCCGACCCCTGTGCCCGCTCCTCTGGGACTCTCAGCATGGCTGGTTGGGGGTTGGGGGGGAGGGGAAGAGGCAGCGGGGGAGGGGGAGTCTTTATTGGTCTCTACGCTGCTCTGCCAGATCCACGTCCTGCTGGCTCTGAAGGCTCTGTGTCTGAGGATGGCAGTGGGCGCGTCCAAGCCTGTCTCCTTGGCTTGGCCAAGTCCCCACCTGGCAGTCCCTCTGTCAGTGTCCTAAATCCATGGATGGAGTGGTGCCCATGTCCACAACCACCATGCTTGATTCTGGTCGCTGTCTGGTGGCTGCAGCCCCCAGGGTCCGACTGGGGCACCGGCTTTACCTGGCGACCTGGGCTCTGGGGCTTCCGCCCACGCCAGCTCCTGGGGGATATCCAGCCTCCCCCACCTCCCACAGGCAGTGCCCGGGCCCTGTTCCATTGGGAGGAAGTGCTGTGGCTTCTTGGTGGGCAGGGAGCTGGGAGGGGCATGCCCAGGGCTGGACGCCATCGTGGTCCTGACCTGTGGAGGGTGCAGAGAAGGTGTGGCAGTCTGCCAGCATGGTTGGCGGGGGGATCAGCCATGTCATGGTCCCTTCCCTGGCATGGTCGCCATGGTCTCAGCGAGGCTCCGCAGGCCTGAGGCTGTGTCTTGGGGCTGGTGGGCAGGACATGGTCACAGCCCGAGCCGGGCCTCCGTCCAGTGGGCATCGGTGAAATCATCACGCCATGCCCTGACAGAGGCTGGCCCTCAGCTTGCTGCCTGCCTCTGAGGGTAACCCTGGCTCTGCCTGTTGGGGCTCTGTGTTTCTATCTGTAAAATGGGCCCGTTGAATCTCAGGGACATGTTGGATTGATGTGGGACCAGGGCCCCAACTCTGGGCAGGCTGCGAAGAAGGAGCTTGGGATTGTTGATGGGAAGGGGGCTTCCCAGCCAGCCCTGCAGCCTGGGAGCTGGGTCCTGGTGCGGGGGGATATTCTCCTGCTGGAATTGAGATTTCAAGTGGTAGGCTCCCCCACTCCCTGCCATTGCTTGGCCTGGTGTGCAGGGCCGCCCGGGAACTGGCCGCCAGGGCCAGGGCTGCTGGTGCAGGCTCTGCTGCGGCTGGAGCCTGTCTGGGTTCACTGCTGCAGAAATAGGGGGAGGGGCTCTCCTGGAATTTGGCAGTCATTATTAGTTTATTGCTCTTTTTCCATTTTTTAAAGAATTATTTTCTTTTTTTATTGGAAAGTCAGATATATAGAGAGGAAAATTGTCCATCCGATGTTTGACTCCCCAAGTGGTCACAGTGGCTGGAGCTGAGCCGATCCGAAGCCAGGAGCCCGGAGCCTTTTCTGCTTTGGATTATCCTCGGCTGCTTTCCCAGGCCACAAGCAGGGAGTTGGATGGGAAGCAGAGCCGCCAGGATTAGAACCCGTGCCCATATGGGATCCCGGTGTGTACAAGGTAAGGAATTTAGCTGCTGGGCTACCACGCCAGGCCCTATTTATCTTATGTTTTTTAAAAAAAGATTTATTTATTTTTATTACAAAGTCAGATATACAGAGAGGAGGACAGAGAGGAAGATCCTCCATCTGATGATTCACTCCCCAAGTGAGTGCAACGGCTGGTGCTGTGCTGATCTGGAGCCAGGAGCCAGGAGCCAGGAAGTTCCTCCAGGTCTCCCACACGAATGCAGGATCCCAAAGTTTTGGGCCATCCTCAACTGCTTTTCCAGGCTGCAAGCAGGGAGCTGGATGGGAAATGGAGCAGCCGGGATTAGAACCGGCTCCCATATGGGATCCCGGCGCATGCAAGGCGAGGACTTTAACCACTAGGCCACGCCGCCAGGCCCTATTTGTCTTATATTTAGAAAAGATTTATTTTATTTTGATTTGAAACATGAAGTTACTGAGAGAGAGGAACAAAGTGAAAGAGCTTCCATTCACTGGTTCGTTCCCCAAGTGGCCGCAATGGCTAGAACTGAACCAATCTAAGGCCAGGAGCCAGGAACCTCTTCCAGGTGTCCCACACGGGTGCAGGGTCCCAAGGCTTTGGGCCGTCCTCCACTGCTTTCCCAGGCCACAGGCAGGGAGCTGGATGGGAAGTGGGGTAGCTGGGATGCAGACTAGTGCCCACATGGGTACTGGCAGAAGCTCAGCCGTCTACACCCCGGTGCCGGCCCATGTTGATCTCACTTTTTTCAGGAAGATGCTACTTTGGATGTTCTGCTGTGCAAGGGTATGAGCCCTCCCGGGAGGACTCTGCTTCCTGCTGGCCCAGCACGGCAGCCTTTCTGGGGGCAGTGCCAGGGAGCTGACCTGGCAGCGTGGCTCAGCTGGGTTACATGGAAGCACCTGCCCTTGGGCCCCTGCAGCTGAGCGACGGGTCTGGCCGTGTGTTACCGACCTGCCTGCAAGGGGCCAGACACTGCCCCCAGCACTGGCTCCTAGGAGCTGTCCCCATGAGCCACTTGGGCCAGGCCTTGCTACCAGCGGGTTAGACAGTCGGAGCTCAGCGTGTGTGCCGTGAACTCTCC
Organism: Ochotona curzoniae; assembly: GCF_017591425.1. NCBI lineage: Eukaryota > Metazoa > Chordata > Mammalia > Lagomorpha > Ochotonidae > Ochotona > Ochotona curzoniae. The sequence goes on along the minus strand of NW_024467118.1, from coordinate 1,959,269 downwards.
TGCTCCCTGACGCGGGCAGGTGGCGGGTGCCCAGTTGGGGTCCCTCCAGGCGGCCCGGGGTCAGGAGCTGAGGCCCTGGGACAAGGAGTGCACGAGGAGGGCAGGTGGCAGAGCAGACCTGGTGCCCCCGTGTGCTGCAGCCCAGCCTGCCCTGTAGCAGCGGATACTGTTTTTAGTCCCTGGTGGAGACGTGGGAGGAACGTGGGGCCTGACTCCAGCCAGGAGGGTGCTGACAGTGTGGCGGTCTTCACTGTTGCTGGCGGATCCCCATTGAGCAGAACTGCGGTGACTCTGCAGCCACCCAGGGACTGCGCTTGGTGCTGCGTGTGTTCTGTCGTTGCAGGGCAGGGCTGCCCGCCGGGCACCTCTGCTGGCTGCCAGCCTGGAGTGTCTGGGGGCACGGGAGGTGTGCGTGTGTTCGATGAGGGTTGGCTCTGTCCCAGGGTGGGGCCTGTCTCATCCGGTCTGCCTCTTACCCCTTGGGGTCTCCCTGGAGTCCCTGTCCCCTCCGGTTCATACCTGTGGGTAGCTTCGTGTTCAGTCTCCCTGCTCCCACCCCAGGGAGAAGCTGAACAGGACCACTGCGGGGTCACTTTGTCTCAGAAGGTGCCACCTTTACCCACATGGCCGGAGGCACTCTGGGGAGGTGGCGTTGCAGGCCTGGTCCTGGTGGCTCCTGTGTCTGTGGAGGGTTTGGTGGCAGCAGGGGCCCTGCAGGTCCCTGCCGTCCTGCTGTGTTCTGGGGGCAGGGACCAGAGTGAGTAACTCCCAACCCTGTGGGGTCTTTGGGGGTCCTGACGAGCCCTTCCTGTGTGTCTGCCCTGATGGCTGAGTGCTGGCCAGGCTGAGCTGTGGCCTCGTTCCTGGTCCCCGTAGCTTGCCTTCCCCCGCCCAGCGGGGCCCTGACGTTGCATGTGCTGGTGCAGTTCAGCCGGGGGCCAGCAGCCTTGGACGCGCACTGCGAGAGCTTCCGTCCATCCTGACCCTCACTCGCGGCTGTGGCGACCATGGCAGGGAGCATATAGGTGAGTTTGAATGTCGTGGGCAACTCTAGGGAGTGGCATGTCAGCATGGGCATGCCCCCTAGATGCCCCACGGGGCGACAGGAAGAATCAGCTCCTCACTGGGCCTCACGTTCACCATCTCATGGGACGTGTGCTTGAAGTGTTGATGTGGGCTGAGCTTGGTGTCCGTGGAGTGCGTGTCTGGATGTTCCCCTGGGTCGGAGGAGGTGGCCTGCGTGCTGCCTGCATGGCGGGTCCTGCAGACAAGGCTGAGCCCGTGTGCGCACAGGGCTGTCTATGAGCCACACTGGGGAGGGGGGTCCTGGCTGGGCGTGGCCCCAGCGGTGTCTCCCCTGGGAAGTGTTCAAGCTGTGCAAGGTACCAGGCAGCCGATGTGGCCCTGGTTCTCATTGGCCAAGCGTGAGTGCTGGTCACATCTGCCCATGAGTAGCTGTCCCTGGTGCAGGCCTCCAGGCGCTGGCTGGCAATGGAGCAGCCACGGGTGTGCTGGGGTGACAGTGGGGGAAGGGTGCGATTCCGGGCCCTGCTGGGCTGCTGGCCAGAAGACACAGGGATGTGGTCATGCGTGTTGCTCATCTCCCCACTCCCTCGGTGCCCCGTCCTGGAAGAGGTGTTGGCATGTCCAGAGCAGCCCATGTCCGTTTTTGTGTCTTTTAGGGTCGAGAGAGGCTGGCCTGGGTGGGGCAACCCCGGCCTGGGTCACAGAGATGCCCATGTCGGCTACCATGCTGGGACCAGGCTTCCTGGGGGTGTCAGGTGACAGGGCTCACTTCTTGGGTCCCACTGTGACCTCTCACAGAGCCCTTGGGCACCTGGGCCCAAAGCCGATATATTGAGCTGCACACCTTCCTGTCCCGACCCAGTGAGTGGTGGCATTTTGGGGAGTGGTCCCTCGGGGAGGAGAGAAGGGGCAGCCCTGGCAGGCTGGCATGGTTCTGTGCAGTGTAGAATGTTGCCTGAGCTGAGCTAGGAACAACGGTCTGGGGCCTCCTAACAGAATTCTGGGCAAAGGTGCCGGGAACTTGAACCTGGTTCCTGGTACAGTCTGTCATCTGGGAACCTCAGAGGAGAGTGGGTGGAGGGTTGTGCACCTGCCGTGGCCGCTGGCCTTCCTGTGCTTGGTGGATGTTGGAGGAGCAGCCCAGGAGTGCCCACCATGTTCATTGAAATGTGGCCCCTGCTCTGTTGTGTGTCACGCTCCCCCAGGCAGATGGGCTCGGTGACAGCCACGACCGTGCCATGTTTGAGTGACAGCCATGACTGTGCCATGTTTGACTTTCCAGCCGGGCAGCACATGTCACTCTGTCCCTGCATGCGGGGCTTGTCTGCGCGGATGGGGCGTGAGATTGTATTCATCAGATGCAAATCACACCATGGAAATTTATCTGCCTTGCCTGGCGGCTGGCCGCCCCTCCCCCAGCCCGGATTTATGAGGCGTGCGGAGCGTCTCCTGTGGCGATCTCTCGGCAGCTATGCCTTGCAAATTAGCTCCTTGAATGATCAGCTGTGTGTATTCCGCATTTAATAAATTCACCTATTAAGGAAGAGGCAATTGATTATGCAATTACAGCAGAGCAGGATCTGGGTCCTCCCCGGCTGCCCCAGGCTTCGGGCTGGTAGTATTGTTCAGGGCTGAGAGCATCCTTGAGCAAGCCTCAGCCTGGCATTCCTGGCTGGGAGAGCCTGTGGAAGCCAGGTCCAGGCCGGGCCCTGGGTGCCAGCCTCGGTGCCTCCTGGCTGGGAGAGCCTGTGGAAGCCAGGCCCAGGCCGGGTCCTGGGTGCCGGCTTCGGTGCCTCCTGGCTTTGTAAGGAAATTAGTGGAGCAGCGGACCAGGAACCTTTGCATCACACTCATGTGGACTGGGGAATTTGCATTATGTATGAAGAGCAATTTGCATTTCATTGCAGGAGAAAAACCTGCACAATATTGATAGATACATTGTGTATGTGTGTGCAAAACAGACCTGAGCCGAGAGTTAGGAGCGCCTTGGGGCCTTGCAGTGCCTGTGTGTAAATCAGCATGGATCCAGCTGGAGGGTGGCTGTGTGGACATGGGAGCTGATGGTGCTGGTCCCTCTCCTCAAGGCCAGTCCGCCCAGCACTTGGTGTGTTCCCAAGGCTGTCACCTCCAAGAAGCTCCTCTGATTTCTGTGTTTTGCTTTGCAACTGCACAGCACCCTTCTGATGGCTCCTGTGAAAGAGCACAACGAGGGCTACTGCCCCCCCCACTTCCTTCCTTCCTCTGCCACTCACCCATTCATCTGCATCCCTCCTTTGTGTCATTGTCCATCCAGAGCCACCTGTCCACCCATCCATCATCCATCCACCTATCTACTCATCCACCCATCCATCCACACATCTATCCACACATCCATCCATCCACCCATCCATCCATCCACCCATCCACCCATCCATCCATCCATCCATCCATCCATCCATCCATCCATCCATCCATCCATCCACCCATCCATCCATCCATCCATCCACCCATCCATCCATCCACCCATCCATCCATCCATCCATCCACCCATCCATCCATCCACCCATCCATCCATCCATCCATCCATCCATCCATCCGTCCATCATCAATCCAGTGTCTTGGTGAGGCCCCTCTGCCACTCTAGTCCTGCTGGCCGCCCATACCCTGGCTGCCCATGTCCTGCCTGTGGTCATGACGGTAGTCCCTCCCCACCAACACATCCTGTATCTACTGGCTCTTCCTCCTTCCTCCAGGAGGGGCTGGGCATGGTGAGAGGGGTACCCATGGGCACCCCAGCTGCTCTTGGTTCCTCTTTTGCAGGCCAAGATGCCTAGGGCTGCGTGTGTGGCTGCAGTTCCATTCTCTCTGTGTCCAGGCAGGGCCTCTGTCCTGTCCCTCCCTGTTCCCTTGCACCTGTCCCCTGAACCTGCCTCCCCCTGTGCTCTGCTCACTATCCCCCACTCCCATCCACACAGCTCTGCTCCCACGATGTCTCTCGCTCTTCTGGAACCCACTGTGTTGCTGGCCCAGCTCACCCTGAGTCATGCGCTGTCCTGGGCCCTAGGCCAGCAGGGCTGTGTGAGTGTGGTAGCTGGGCCAGAGCCGGGGGTGGGGTGGCTGGACCCCATTCAGGGTCCCTGGGTGGCAGTTGGGGGAGGTGCTGAATGTTGGCACTTCAGTGCTGCCCTGTATTTGTGCAGTGGCTGTGCAGGGGTGGGAGACTGCCATTTCTCCCTCCTTTTGAAGCTCTGGGGGCCAAGCTGGTTCTTAAGCTCAGCCCGGGTTTGAAAGGTGACTTGCAAATGGCACTGGCTACCCAGAGTGGCACTGCGACTATGTCCTCTCCACTGTCCGTCAGCTGTGGTCCCTGCATTTATTCATTCAGCAGGCATCGCTGTGCCCTGTCTGGGCGTCAGGCCCGACCCTGTCCTCCCCGTTCCTACAGGGCCACCTCCAGTGCCTCCCTCCTCCAGGAAGCCTGCTTGGATTATGCAATGCCTGGGAATGCTCCCATCTCTCTGGCCATGTCTCGCCTCAGCATGTCCACTTCTGCTGGACTAGGCCTGGCATGCTGGAGCCCGGTCCCAGGCAGTGGCTGAGCACCGCGGCTCGGAGGGGGTATGGCAGGCACTGGCTGTGGGTGGGCTGGGGAGTGGCCATGAGCATAGGCTGCCCATCTGAACTGAGTTATGCTTGCTGCCCCACGCAACACCTCACAGTTTGTCTATCGGTGTTGACCGTGAACGAGGCCCCAGTGCAGCTGCGGAGCGGTGTCGGAGGGGCTGTGGGTCTCCCGGGCCTCCTCCTTCCTGTGTGGCTCAGCAGTTTGCTTTTCCCTTTCTCGCGGATGCTTATTTTAGTTCCTTGTACCAAAGCCAGACTCCATCAGGGAGAGGAGCCCAGCAGAGCAGGTGGGAACCCCCACACAGCTCCCCATCCCCGCTAGGGGGCGGGGCAATGGGCTGAGGGCGGGACAATGGGCTGGGGGCGGGGCCCATGGGTTGGGGGCGGTGCCGGTTGTTCAGTTGCTGCTTACACCCCCTTCTTGGAGCAGGCTGTGCAGGTGGGGTTGGGTGGATGTCTGTAGGCTTGTCCCTGCAGCTCTCTGGCCTGGCCTGGGATCCACATCCTCTGGGTCCACGGAGAGATGATGAATAGAGCAGGTGGTGCTTGAGTGGGGAGCAAGGCCTCATAGGGGAGGGAAGTTGGTGAGACCCCTGTTCTTACTGGGCAGGACATGCTGGAGCTGGGGACAGGAGGCAGTCCAGGTGCTGCCACAGCCTGAGCTGTGAACGGGGTGATGTCCAGGAGCACCCCTAGTGTGAGCCTCGGCTTCTGCTCCTGTTGCACGCAGGTTGGACCCCAAGATGCGGAGCCCCTCAGTGGAGCTTGACTCAGGATGGCTTTAGGAGCCCGCTGAGCTCCTCTGGAGAGAGGCAGGCCAAGGGGGAAGGGCAGGTGAGTCTGCTGTGGTCTTCTTGCGTCACTTCCGCCAGCCCTGGCAGGGTCAGGTGCCATCCACCCCGGAGACCACTGACTGGCCTGGGCACAAGGCACTGTCCTGAGAGGAGGTGCCTGATTGGCAAGTGCTGGGAGGGTGGACTCAGTTGAGGAGGGGGTGGCTCCTGTGGGGATGCCAGGACAGCCTGGAGCACAGCTTCCTGGAAGAGGGGCAGCTTGGGGGACCCTGCAGGGTCAGCTGACCCATCCAGCAGCAACTGGAACCGTGCTTTTGGTCACATCGTGGTCTAGGGCCTGTCACCTTCAGACCTCCGGGGACCACATGACGGGAATGCACCCTAGTGGCACCCTTGGTGGTGGCACCCTTGGTGGCAGCACCTCACTCTGAGGTCAGAGACATGGGGATGGTTTAGGACGGGTCTTAGCACTGGGGTAGGGTGGTGACCCCGGGAGGGACAAACGCTGCCATGCAGGTGTCACCTCGCTTCCTGGCTGCAGCTGGGATCCCTGTGCTGGGGAGGTGTGCAAGGCAGCCTAGGACAAGCGTGCGCACACAGGCTGCCAGGGAGTCGAGGCCTCCCTCGACGGAGCTGGCATGGGCTGCATCCCATGGTGTCGGGGGAAGTGGGGCGCCTGCTGGAGGGAGAGGGGTCTTGGCTGTGCAGCAGGAGTGGGATCGTGGCAGTGGCTGTAATACTCGCCTGCAGACGCGGAGCTTTGGGACGTAAGCCAAGCCCCCCAAGTTGGGCAGAAGTGTCACTTCAGATAGAAGCCTTCAGAAGCTTCCACAACATTCTTGCTGCCGCGCCAGCCTGATTGCTCCTGCCCCTGAGGAGGGGTGTGACCATGTGTCCACAGTCCCATCCACCTGCTCTGATGGGCACCCCAGAAGCAGGTGAGACTGAGATGTTGTTGGTTTGAGGGGGCAGGTCCCCGAGGAGCCATGTCCCGTGCGGGGGGTGTGGCTCCCAAAGGCTCCCGCAGCCTGAAAAATCAGCAAAGCAGAGCTGGACTGCGTGCCTCGGGTGGCTGGGCGTCCTCTGAAACGGGCTGTGTGGTCTAGAGGGAGGAGGGGGAGGGGAGAGATGGGGAGCCCAGGGAGGAGGATGGGGAAGGGTGAGGTGTGGAGGGCGCCCAGCCTGCTCGCCTTGGGGAGAAGGCAAGGCTGTGGGCATCCCTGTCACCCCACAAGAGGCTAGCCACAGATGAGTGAGGACCCATGGTGCTGTGCGCGGAGGGAAGCAGAGCTGAGCATGGGGGGGCGGGGACACCTGTGCTCCCCGAGGTTCTGGGACAGGGTGGGCAGCCAGAGCAGTGACCGACAGGGAGGTGGAGCCACCTGAGGAGGTCCCCACGGGAACCGGAGGTCCCCACCCCTCAAGATTTCCATGCTCCCTTGAAAGGTGGAGAGGGACATGCAGGAGAAAGAGCACGTACTGCTCCCGGCCCCTCCCCACTGGCCACAGTAACCAGGGCTGGGCCAGGCTTACGCCAGGAGCCTGGAACTGCATCCGGGCCTCCCAAGTACTTGGGCCATCTTGTGCTACCTTCCTGGCACTTTGGCAGGAAGTTGCATGGGAAGTGAAGCAACCTGGCCTTGAACCAGTGCTCATGTGTGATGCTGTTGGTGGCTGGACAGTGCTTAGCAGCAGGGTGAAGGTGTGGACTTGAGGCAGGTACCTAGAGGCCAAAGCCACCGTGTTGTGGGAAAGCTGTGTGACCTCGGGCGGCATCCTCGCTTCGCCCTGCTGGAGCACATCCAGCGGGGACCCAGGCTAGCCAAGAGCGCTGCATACATTAGGAACCCTGCAGAGAGCTGGGTGTGTGTAGGTGGAGCGGTCATCTGGTGGGCAGCCACAGCCTCGAGTCTCCTGCCATGCCTGGATTCTGTGTCACAGTGTCCCTGGTTCTGTGCTTCCTAACATGGGTGCAGATGTCATTAACACAGCCCTACTCCCAACTGTGACCTGTCGCCTGGTCAGCCAGACCTGAGCCTGGTGCCCCCACCCCCTGCTGGGGGATGCCTGGAAATCCTTCTGGGACTTTCTGGAACATTCTGGAACCTCATAGAACCTTCTGGGGCATCTTGGAACTGTCGTGGTATTGTTCCTCTCTTCCTTGAATGCTCTTGGAACAGACTATCGAAATTGCATCGTATCACTCTCCGGGGGCTGCACTGTTGCTGGCCAAGCCTGGGGTGCTGGCTCTCCTGTCTGTAGACTCAGGGTGAGGCCGTCTGGTTTGTGAGTTCTTGCGAACACCTGGCCGACCACGTGGCCTGGATCCAGCAGGGTCTGGACGCAGGGAGCAGAACTGGTGGTTGTACTCCCGCCCTGCTCAGGCATGGGGCCCTGCAAGTGGCTCTGAACTCAGCTGCTTCCCTGTGAACACAGCCAGGAGGAACGCTTGCTTATCCATGGTTCACAAAGCACCGTGGGGGCTCTGCCAGGGGTCTGGAGCCACCAGCTGTGGCCTCGCGACCTGCACAGGGCCACTTGGTGGGTACCAAAGGCTTCGGACATCGCAAGTAGAGCTTGTAGAGCCCACGTACAGCTGACCCTGTCCTTCCCGGGGTCGCCCTTGTGAGCCTTGCCTGCAGAATTGGAGGTGTTGTTGGCCAGTGAGCTGGGGTGTTTAGGGGGCACCTGTTACACCTCCCCAGCCTGTGACCACTGTATCCCGGCATGATTCACCCACACGGTCATCCATTTCTGAGATTATCGTGTACCGTGTCTCCGGGGCAGGAGCCCCAGGTCAAGGGTGGTCTCTCTGTGTGACCCCATGGCTTGGAGGGGTCAAGGACACACCCCAATCGAGGCAGGACCTGCCCGTCACCTGTGACCCCACAGCTCTCCCCATGTGGGACAGAGGAGACCCAAGGGAGGCCCTGGGACCCATATGTCCCACTACCCAGCCCAGCCCAGCCCAGCCCAGCCCAGCCCAGCCCAGGGTGTGCGCCAGCCATCCTGTCCCTGCCTGCCAGGGCCTTACCATCTGTCACGGGTCCTACTGCTGCACCTGCCCCCAGTACACACCCTGACCCTGGCACTTCCTTGCTGGTGCTGCAGCTTGCAGGGGAGAGAACATTCCAGGAGAATATGGGACCTTCCCGCATCTGAAATGTCCTTACTCCCGGGGCTTTTGTGGGGCGGTCCCGGCAGGAAGCTGACGGCTGGCACAGGGACACGGGGCTGTGCGTTGTTGGGGACCGGAAGGCCTGGCATCCTGCCCTGTGGCGCACGGTTTAGCTGTGGAGACCCTGCATTCCTGGGAGGAGGAGGCTGAAATGGACATGCAGGGAGCCCACAGTGCCTGGTGAGGTTGGCACTGGTGTCACAGGCTGGAAACGGCAACAGGGATGACAGGTGCTCTGGGGTGTCCCTGTGAACCGTAGGCCCTTGCCGAGAAGACTGGCCCAGCTGAACCCAGTCCTCAAACCCAGTGGACAGCACCGAGAGCGCCCCGTTTCCCTGTGGAGCTCATCAGTCTGGAATTTGGGCCTCTTGGCTGGTCCCTCGTGGGAGGGGCACAGAGGAGCCAGGGCTCAGGTGGAGACACCACGTGCTCCCTCTGGGGTGGGGCCATGGGGGCGGGGCTGGGAGCAGTCAGGGCTGGGTTTGTTCTATTTGCTGGAAAGAGAGAGAGAGTTTTCCATCTGCTCACTCACTCCCAAATGCCACAGCAGCCAGCACTGGGACACATTTAGGCCAGGAACCAGGGGCTCCATCCCAGCTCTCCAGTGGTCTGCCAGTTCTTGTAAACCTGACCCATTTGCTGTGTGGGGCTGGAGTCTGTGAGCATGGCCGTCAGCAGATCCAGACACATCCAGCTGCTGGGCACAATCATGTCCTCCTGCCTGTCTCTTGCCCAGGTGCTTAGCTGAGGGTTCTCGGCACCAGTGCTGGGTGCTGGGTACTGAGCGCTGGGTGCTGGGGGATTGGTGCTGGGTATTGGAGGATGGGGGCTGGGAGCTGGGTACTGAGTGCTGGGTACTGGAGGCTGGGGGTTGAGGACTAAGGGATGGGTGTTGGGTCCTGGGTGCTGCGTGCTAGGTATCAGGGGCTAGGCTGTAGCAGGCAGCTGTGCTCAATCCAGGTGGCAGGTGCTCTCCTCCCTGTGGTCTACGGGGCCTCAGCATCCTAGTCTGGGCTGGAGTGCTCACAGGCAAAAGACTTGGTGCCCACAGGGACTCCGCAAGTGCTGCCTGCAGTACTAAGTTTCCAGAGGAGTCATATGGCTGTTGCTAAGTGCTAGGTACCCTCAGGCTAAGTACTCTCTGGGGACTCAGAAGATGTGGTTTAAACTGGAATCCCTCCTCCATCCACCTTTGGCACGATGTGATTCCAGGAGGAAGTTGGTCATGCTTTCTGTGCCTTGCCCCGGGGTCGCCTTAACAGGGCACTGCGGCAGAAGGGCGAGATGGCACTGGATTCTGGGCCCGTGGTTGGGTGCTGCCCTTTGTGCTGGCAGGGACTGGCAGAGTATTCTGAGCCTGAGTGAAATCCCCCTGTGGTGCCCTGGCGGCCGTGGCTGTCAGTGCCAAGCTGGGACGAGGCCGAGCCCCTGCTGGGTGCTGAGCTCGCCATGTGGGCTCCATGGGCCTAAGAGCCTGGCACGGGGCCAGGGTGGCCACTCGGCAGCGGGCGGGGTGGGGCCGTGAATCACTGCTGTGGCCTGTGCCCCATGCCTTGCCGAGAGCCAGCTGTCTGTAGATGCAGTCCTGCTGCGTCCCCTGCAGGCTGCAGCCTGGGGGCTGTGGCCATTGTCATCATCACCACACTCCCTCAGAGTGGCCAGCTGAGTCCTCACTTCTCAGTGTGCCCTCCCAGGCTGGCGGCCTGTGGGCGGGGCAGCGGGCTGAGGGGCTGGGGTGCCTGCCCACCTGGGAGGGAGGGATGACCTGGAGGGTGACCTGGCTGCATGGCCTGAGACTGCAGAGGCTGGTCACTTCACGCCAGACGACGTGAGGATGGATGGAGGGCAGCGACTGCCTGGGCCAGGCCCCAGTGTAATGGCAGAGGCTGGGTGGGCCAGGTGCAGGAGGTGCTGAACGGAGGAGGTGGCAAGGGGCGTCAGGGCCACCGGCCAGAGCCACCTCCTCCAGCAAGCCCTCGCTTCCCTCTTCTGGGTTTCCTGGTCACAGCCTTCTGTGGACTTGATGTGTATGCTTCCTGGGGTCACAGCTGGGGCGGGTCCCCTCTCTGGGCCTGATACAGGGTATGGGGACTGAAAAAGGAAGGTTCTAGAAGAGAAGGAAAGGTGACCGAGGGGGAAGAGGAGGAGGACCTGGGTATGAGAATCCTCAGCTGAAAATTGTGTGGTCACCAAGTCTGCGAGGGCCCTGGCAGGTGTGCGTCCGGTCGGTCCTGAGGATGCCAGGGCCCCCGGTAGGTGTGCATCTGCCATGGGGCATGGGGGAGCTGACAGTGGCCAGCAGCTTAGCCTGGCCAGGACAGTAAACTGGTGTTTCTCAAAAGGGGAGCCAGGTGCCTTATGGGGGTGCCTTCCTGGGGAGTGAGGCACTGAGCTCTGGTTCCCACTGCCCCTCTGGGCCTCTGCAGCCTCTGGCTTTCATCCTGTGTCCCCATAGGGCACTTCCTCCTCCAGGAAGTCCTCTGGAGTGCAGCTGCAGGATGTTGGCTACCTCCATGTCCGTCTGCAGTCCCTTGCTGGCCTGGCTCTCACCCCAGCCTGGCTCTGCAGTACCCGCCTCCCTGCAGAGGGATTGCGGTTTGTGGAAAGGTTTTCATTAGAAAGTGGCAGGGAGCTGCCTCCCGTGTTAGCAGTTCCCGGCTCTCTCAGCATGCTGCTCACACCTGCCACCCACACGCACACACATGTACATGGAACACATAAACATGGGCACACGTATGTGCACCCTCAAGCACACATGGGCGACTTGGGCTCCCCAAGCTGAGATGCCTCTCAGTGCAGCTGGGGGAGGAGGAGTTCCCTCCCCCCGCGGGGACCCCAGGGCTCTGCACTGGCTGGAGGCACGGAACCTGGTAGCTGCCTGGCTGGGTTGGGACCCCAGTGAGGGATCCCTCCCATGGGCAGGGCTCCCCACCCAGGCCCCGCTCCCTGCCCAGCCCCCAGCCCCAGCTAGGCCCCCCCTCCCTGCCCAGCCCCACCAAGGCCCTGCTCCCTGCCCAGCCCCGAGCCCCACCCAGGCTCCACTCCCTGTCCAGCCCCAAACCCCGTCCAGGCCCTGCTCCCCATCCAAGCCCTGCTCCCCACCCAGGCCCTGCTCCCTGCCCAGTGCCCAGCCCCACCCAGGCCTCGCTCCCCATCCAGGCCCTGCTCCCCACCCAGGCTCCACTCCCTGTCCAGCCCCCAGCCTCATCCAGGCCTCGCTCCTCACCCAGGCCCCCCGCTCCCTGCCCAGGCCCCCCCCAACTCCCTGCCCAGCCCCTGCTCCCCGCCCAGGCCACAATGCCCACCATGCTGTTTCTGGTTGCCCTCCCACTGGAACCTCCAGGTGAGAGCTGTAAAGGCAGGTGGGGAGGAGAGGCAGACCCAAGAAAGCCAGCAGTGACCTATTCCTGGTGCCTGGGGTGGTGGTCTCCAGGGTTTTCGGAGGTGGCATGGGTGCCCAGCAGCAAATTTTGGCTCTGAGCCTGGTCGAGGGTCGTGAGGGGTTGTGACCAGCCCTGACCTTGTATGTTGGCATGGGTCAGGAAGGGTCTCAGTGCTCGATGATTGGTTGCTGGTGTTGGTGATGCGGCTGCCCTGCCCATGAGACCTGGCTCTTGCCGCAGTGTCCAAGTTTCTTTGAGCCTTAATGGCGTGTGCTGTTTCCTCCTTGTCCTTAACCCTCCAGAGTGGCCACTCGGGGATTCCTGGCTCCCCTATGAACCGGTAGAGGGTTTGCAAGTGGTTAGCAGAGTCAGGGCGTGGCCTGGTGCGGTGGGCGGGGCAGACGCGGCTGGGCGTGGCCTATACCAGGTCAGTGGACCTGGTGGACATGCTGGGCGTGGCCAGGCGTGGTGGGCGGAGCTGCAGCTGCATGGAGGTGGAGTGGATAGGCGGGCTCTCTGGGAGGGAACAGGTGGTCTGTGAGTTGCACGTGGCTCAGTGTTTCTCATTCCGTGGCCCTGCTGCCATGCACCTGGTTGCTTGAGCTGGATCCCATCTTGGTCACATCTGAGCACAACTTTATTGGCTGTTTTCAGACATTTTGGGGGTTACCATCCTGACTTAACCCCGCTGAACCTCCACTCTGGGATGCCCCTTCTGCTGGAGGCTGCTGGAGGCTGCTGGTATCTGCTGCCCACTCTCCAAGTTGCCCTGTAGTAGGGGACATCCCACTTCCAGGCCAGGTGGGAGTGTAGCCCGTGTCAGCCAGCGGTGGAGGGATTCTCAGAGCATGTGTGTGACACACTCCCATGGGGTCTCTGATGTGTGGGACGTGCAAGGCCGGTCCTGGAGGAGGCTGTTGGGCAGTGGGGAGCCCCTGGGAGGGGTTTCTGTGGGGAGAGGTGCGGTCTCTGACAGACAGATGCAGCCCAGGCCACTGCGTGGACAGGTGTGTGCATCCCCGTGGGTCAGAGGACAGACGGGGGCGGGGAGGTGACGCCACAGGCGGGCTGGGGTCTGGGGTGTCCACAGAGGAGTTTGGGTTTCTCCTGGAGGTGGATTCAGGAAAATCGAACCTTGCTGTGGCTCCTAGCTGGGCGTTTCAGAACCTTCCCCTTCCTGGTTTCTCATGTTTAGACATTTATGTATTTGTCTGAAGAGCAGAGTTACAGGAACAGGGTGGGGGAACTGGAGAGAGGAAGAGCTCTTCCACCTGCTGGTTCACTCCACAGATGACCTCATGGCCGGGACAGGGCCGGGCCAATGCCATGGGCCAGGAAGTCCACCTTGGTCTTCCCCGTGGGTGCGGGGGCCCGAAACCCTGGCCTCTGCTGCCTTCCCACGTGTATCAGCAGGGAGGCGGATGGGAAGTGGAGCAGCTGGCACCTCCTGCAGGGCTGTCCCTGTGGAATGGTGTGATGGGCAGCCTGGACTTCAGATCGTGGCATGGTTGGCAGGTGTTGAGCCAGCCCCCATGGTCTAGTTTATAGACCACTCCTCCTGTCATCCTGTGGGATGGAGGGCCAAGATCGGGGTTGCTCACTTCACACCTGTCAACCTGGAAATGTGTGTGCCTCCAGCTGGAGCTGCAGTTAGCCAGGGGCACATGGCCACCCTGCCGAAGGCGGTGTGGACACGGGGTGACGGAGCTCTCACACCCAGGCATGGCCGGCACCACCTGCCTGTCCTGGTGCCTGTGGGAGCTGCCTTGGCCTCTGGTATGGATGTTCCTACAGAGGCCAGCCAAGAGTCTCCGGCAGGCTGCTGGCTGGCAGGGCCTGTGGGGGAGTGCGTGTGGGGGCAGCCTTCCGGGACTCACCCTTGGGAGGTCACTGCTTGACTCCAGCTGGCCGCCCCAGACATCCTGTTCGCCTCGGAAGTCCTCTCATTCCCTCTGGTCTCCAGAGGCGGCACCGCCAGGAGGGTTGGGAGCTACCCCCAGCTCCTGGAAGGGACTGAGCCTTGGAGGAGGGGCATGCCCAGGGTCCAGCACCTGTCGGTCTGGGCATGAAGCTTTGTGTGCTCTGCCAGCGTGGCTGTCCACATGAAGACAGAGACCAGGAGGCCTAGGCTGCCCCATGGGCTTTCTACAGCCAACCCTCCGGGAGTCGGGGTCTCTGAGACCTCCAGTTTTTGGAGTGGCCTGGACAGAGTGTGGCACGGGGCAGGTCCCAGTACTCTTCTGTCCTCTGGCCCTGCACCTGCCCGGACATATCCCGCAGTGTCTCCCCCGACTTCCCCATGGCTCCCCCAGCCCAGCCCCCTCTCCCACCAGCTCCCTCTTGGCCACTCACGGCTGCCTGCACAATGAGGCGATTGTGAGCCGGTGGCCCCCACGGCATCCCAGGAACATGGTGAAGGCCTGATTTTCATGAATAACTGGCCTCCCAGCCAGGGTCGCTGCGGGCGGCAACATGAGCCCGGGCGGCCGGCCTGGTGCTTTGCTGCGTGGCTTTGTCTGAGGATGAAGGGCCCCTGGCGGGGGGCCATGTTGCCTTGGCAGTGGGTGGAGAGGCGGGGCTGGGCCCTGCACAGTGGGGGCTGGCAGCTGAGAGGGGCCCAGCCCTGGTCAGGCCTGGGCAATGGGATGGCACCCTTGGGTGGTCCCCATGCTGGTCGCGTGGCCCTCTGGGCAGACCGTCAGTTTCCTTGCTGAAATGGGCACCGTCTGAGGTTTCCCCACCTGGGCTGTCGAGGGGGCGGGGATTGGCAGGATGCTGGATCTTGTGCCCGGCATGTAGCAGGTGTGCAGGTGCCAGTCTATGTCAGGACTGAGACAAATAAGTGCCCAGGGGCTCCCCGAGGTCACTGTGGCTATCTGGTCGGGACTTCCGTGTTGGGGCCTCCGGGAGCAGGCTGGCCCTGGCAGTCACGAGCCCAGCGCCCTTCTGCTTGGCAGCGGTGACACCTGCTGGCTGCCCCTGGCTGACCAGGACCTGGAGTCGCCTCAGGTGGACCCTGCCATCCTCTTTGCTCTGTGTGGGTGCTCAGGTGCTTTTATGTTGTCAGCAGGTGCCTGCTCTGCACACTTGGTGGGCAGGGTATCCTGGGGGCATGGCCTTAGGTCTCTGGGTGACCACGCCTCTTGTCCTTCACTGCGCTGCACCAGGGATGCTGGGCTCGGCCCTGGGCCGGTCTGCACCTGCCAGGGTGCACTGGTGTGGCTGTGGTAGTCAGAAACTGCAGCATGGGGCAGGGTCGGAATCCTCTGGAAATTTTGGTTTCCCAGTTGATGCCATGTGAATCGCTGTGCCCCATGGGAGAGAAGATGAGCTGGTAGTGGCAGCTGTGGCCCAGCCCCAAGCCTGCCTCCAGCCCCGGGGGGCGGGGGCAGTGCTCTCTGTGTGCCTAAAGGTGGCCCTCCTTGGGCGGACACTCAGGGCCTTCTCCGCTGGATGTCCATCACACTCCCAGTTGGCTCTGCTGGGTGTCTGGTAGAGGTGCCAGGGACTGGAGTCCCTGAGTGACTCCTGCACCTGTCACGGGGTCCTGCGGGGAACTCAGAGGGGGGCCATGGAAGGAATCTGTGTGCAGGCCCACGGTTGGGCTGGGAGGGGAAGCTGACCACACTCTGCCTGTCCCAGCGTTGTCCATTGTCCCTGCAATGAAAAGCCCTCTGTGGCGGCCTGCCCCACCCCCAGCCTGCGGCCTAGTGGGAGAGCGGGAGTGGGGAGCGAGCTGTCAGCCTGTCGCCTGCCCTGCATGGAGGGTGTGGCCGTGGGGCTGTGCTCAGGGACCATGGGGACTTCTGGGTTCCCAGGGGGAGGGCCTCACCCTCCCAGTCTTGTGAAGCTGCTGTAGGGAGGAGGGGTCTTCCAAGTGTGGCAGGGTGCTGGTGCCCCTTGGGCCTCCACCTGGAGATCAGGTGCTCCGGGGGACAGGTACCCTGGCTCCCAGGCTGGCCCTTGTGCTGGGCAGGGGTGCCCCTGCCCAGGGACACGTGCATCTAGAGGCCCCGGGCTTTGGGCGTGAGGACAGAGAGCTTGGTTGTACGGGCAGGTGTCCATGGGGTTCTGGGAGCCCCCATCTGTGCTTGTGTATGGGGTGTTTCACATGCAGGGGTGGGGGGAGGGTCATGCACAGCAAGGGCAGACGAGGAGGTCAGAGGTCAGCCTGGTCCCTCCAGGGTCTTCCTCTGCCTCCTCCCCACCCCGGCCAGTGTGGCTTCCAGACCCGCGGCGGCCACATTGGCATCTGTGGCCTGGTGACGCGGCTTCGGGAGATGAACACATTGCGGGAGTATTGGGGCATTGGCAGGAGGCCTCCCAAAGGGGCATACCCTCCCCGTTGGACTCCCAGCCCCCTCCCCGCTCAGCACAGAAAGGCCTAGAGCTGTGTTGACATAGACAGACCAACGGAGACCCCTGGGCCCGCCTGGCTGTGCTGCAAGGCTGCCGCCCGCCCCAGCCCCCCTCAGTGAGGCCGAGCCGCTTCCAGGGGCCCCCAGTGGCAAATCTCCCAGAGCCCATCTGGCCCCTCGCGCAGCTGGAGAAAGCTCCTCTTCCTCTCTTTGTCGCCTGCGTCTGGGACTCCAATCTCCAGGTCCGGGGAGCCTTCCCCTCGGCTGGCAGAGGGACCCGGGAAGGGGCTGTTCTTGTTGGGGGCCACGCCTGCTCTCATGGCCTTGTCCTCGGAAGGCATGGTGAGGCAGCCAGAGGCCAGGGCTGCAGCCGGGTTTCCCTCCCCGACCCTGGGGCAGCTCAGGGCACGCTGTGCTGGTGGGAGGTGCAGTCACTTGACCTTGCCTGTCGCAGGGGCTGGGGGGCATGGAGGCCTCCAGGCCAGCGGCAGGTGGAGGTGGCCATGTTGGCTGCACGCTAGCTCGTGCTCGGCCCCTCCGGGGCTCCCGGCCTGTCTTTGCCTGTGCACACAGCATCTCTTCCAGGGTCTGTGTGTGGGAGGACTGACAGTGAGGGGGCAATGTGCCTGGACAGAGGGGCACACGGTCTGTGAGCCTGAACAACAGTCAACTGGGACACGAGGGCTGGGCAGGGCCGGTGTATGTTGCCAGCACTGGGGAGGGCTTGGTCCCCTCACAGCCTTCATGCCTGCCTGTTGGAGCTGGTTCTGGGTGGGGGGAGAGAGCAGAGCTGGACATCTGATGGGCAGCCTAGTGGCCACTGAGCCCATTGTCCACCGAGGGTGGGAGGGAGGCCGTGGCCCGTGGGCTCAGGACCCTGGCGGCAAGGATGAGACTCAAGCTTGCAGGAGGCCCACCCAGAGCATCCCCCGCCTGAGGCAGCCCTTCTCCTCCTCCCTTTCTTCAGCAGCTCCCTGCAGGGGCGCGGTGGCCAGGGCCTGTGAGGCAGCCTGCGGCAGAGCTCGTGTCTGTCAGCTCACTGGATAGGAGCTGCTGGGGCGCCAGACCGATGGGGCGAAGCCAGAGGCAGGGAGCCCAGCTGGAGGTGGACACTGTGCCCCTCCATGCTCCTGCCTGGCATGATAGTGGCTGGCATTCCCTGCTGGTTGCCCCTGGGGGAACTCGGAGCCTTGGGTTCGAGCCCCTGCAGCAGGCTGGGTCAGGTCCCCCAGGATACCATGTGGTGGAGGCGGGGGGCCCCAGCAGTGGTCAGTGTCAGGGGAGGGTTGAGGCAGGGTCCTGGCCTGTGGGATATGCTGCACAGGCTGGGCCGTGGTGCTGGCCCTGCTGCGTGGCTTCCAGGCTGATGCAGTTCAGGCGGAGCAGCCGGGAGCCTGGTGCAAGTGGGGGCTGGCACCTGTCAGCTGAGGGCCACTCCGGTGTCCTGGACGCTCAGCGTCACGCCCCCCCATCCCCCTGCCCTGCCCCAGGCTGGCGTTGTTCATCTGGGGCAGGTGGGTTATGGGGCCAATAGTGGGTGAAGGGGAGGGATGTCCCCCTACACAGAGCCCTGGCCCCGGACAAGGGTGGAACTGCTGGCCTGGCGAGCAACAGGTGGCTGCCTGTGGGTCCTGCAGGACTGGCCTCGGTCCTCAAGGGGGCCAGGTTGGCAAGCCTTTGGAAGGGGCTTCCAGAATTAGTTCTTTAGCCACTGAGGGCTGGAGCTGTGTAGGGCCAGGGAGGTCCTGCTGGCCTCCAGGCCTGCCATGTTGGGGGCATTTGCTGTGTTGGGAGGGCACCAGGGCTGTGCAAGTCTTGGCCAGTGAGGGAGCATCAGGTCCTCCCCCGCCCCAGACAAAGGCTGTGCTGTGTCTGGGGAGGGCTGCTCCACTGGCAGGAAGGAGGGGTGATTCTGGAAGATTCCATCATGACCCTCTCCTTCACTCACAAGGGCCTGGATGTTCCTTGCAATACTAATTCATGCTGAAAAGCAAACGCAGTCTCTGCCCATGTGCAGCCCCCAGGGTGATCCCAGGCTCAGTGCTTCTCTGGCCGCATGCAGCGCAGACCAAGGCCCCTGGTCCCGGGGTTGCTCTGCCTCGGCTGACTGGCTTCACAGGGAGGGGTTCCCGGCCTGAGCTTTGCATGGTCTCTCTCTGGCATTTTCCTTCCTTGGAGAAATGATCAAAGTGGGGCAGAGGACTGATCAACAGTGGAGGCAGGGGCCTGTGGGGCAGGCTGGGAAGTCACGAGAGGGGCGGTGTGTGTGTGTGTGGGGGTAGGTGGGTGGATGGGTGCGCACACAGGACCAGTGTGCTCGCAGGAATGTGTGCACAGCTGTGTGTCTTGGGTTAGCTGTCCCCCCTTGGTGTCACAGGCTCATTGCTGGGCTGCCCTGGCTGCATGGGGTCACACAGCCAGGTGGCCTGTCCCTCCCCTTCCTGACCTTGGGTGGACTGCACTTGGCCAACCTGCTCATGATGGGTCCTGGGCTACTCCTTCTAAGGGCTCTGCAGATGGGGGAGCCAGGCTTGCCTCCATGATGAGGACCTCAGGGGGTTTGGATGGGTGCCTGGTGGGCGTTGGCTGCAGACATTAGGGCTCTGTGAGCCTCCCCACAGCTGTGACCCCCAGCCCGGCTCCTCCGCGGCCTCGCTTCGCCTTGTGTCCCACTTCTTGGCCGTGGCAGGTGTCTCCCTGCCAGGCCGAGTGCAGGGTCTGTGTGTCTCCTCTGGTGAAGGTAGAGGTTCTTGTCCTGCCTGGGGAGTTGTGCAGGGGTGGGACCCGAGACCTTGGTCTGACGTGTGAGTTGCAAATGCTTTTGCTTAGGGCTTGAGTCTCCCTTGTCCTTAGCGGCTGTAGCTGAGCACAGGTGGGGGTGGGACTTGATGTGGTGGTTCCCACGCTCATCTCTGGGTGCTGCCTGGGGTACCCGGGCCCTGGGAGGGTCGCCCCAGGCTGAGGATCGCCCAGTGACCCTCCTGGGTCCGGGAGGGCGGGGGACTGAGGTGCCAGCCCCTCCCCCGTCCCTGCCCTGGCTGCCCTGTCCTCTCTCATCCCGCCTGTTGGTCAGGTGTGTCCCCTGTCCCAGGTGTTAGCAAGCCCCGGGCTTCTGTCTGCTCCCAGCCCGTGGCCACCTGTGGCAAGTGTGGATGGCTGTGGAGTCAGGCCACACAGAGAGGTTCCCAGCCAGCACCCCGGGGAGCCCCGTGGTCCTCTGTCCTTGGCCATCCCTGAGACTCCGCTCTGGAAAGCAGGCTGTGGGCGCGAGCAGCCGGGAAGATGCCCGGGTGAGCCCCTTGCCAGGGGATCCCCGTCTTGTCCCCACTAGCTGTCCTCACGGGCGTGGCAGCCAGTGCCTGTCCCACTGGGAGGGCTGACAGCAGCGCTTGTGCGAGAGGCGCTGCTTTGTCTTGCTTTGCAGTTTGCTTGGGTGTGGCTGCTGACTTCATGGCCATATGTGGCGTGGCCTGACTTAGGAGTAACGTGTCTCTGGTGCTGTCCAGGAGGGACTTGGTCGCCATGCAGGAGGGGGCAGTGGGTCGTGTCCCGCGAGGAGGAGAGGATGGAGGTGAGGGCCGCCAGCCACGTTCACTTTGGCCACTTGGCTGGATCCATCAATGAGGGCATGACCTGGCCAGCAGCTCAGCTTCCAACTGGGGACCCTGTCCGCTCCTGGCTGCTTGCAGGCCCCGTGTGGGGTGCAGTGTGCCCTAGGGAGTCCCCCATCACCCCGAGCTCTGGCTGTGCTCATGAGCCTCAGTTCCCTGGAGTGGGGGGCATGGTGCCGACCCTGTGTGGATGCTGTGAGGGGTCAGGGATGGAGTGCACGGCTGGTGTTGGCCAGCGCTGTTGCTGTGGCCCTGCCAGGTGCCTGGGCACACGAGGGGACAGAAATACTGCTTGTACAATCCCGGCCAAAGCCCCCAGCCCTGGGTCACAGCCTTGGTCATGCAACAGGGCCCAGGGCCCATCATCCCAGGAAACACTGGAATTGATTTCTGACCATTAGTTAAGCATTGAGCCTGAAGAGGGGATGGCAACTGTATTTATTTACCCGAAACGCAGAGTTCAAGCCAGCAGCCAGGAGCTTCTCCTGGGTCTCCTGCGTGGCTGCAGGGTCCCAAGCACTTGGGCATCTTCTGCTGCTTTTCCAGGCTCCTACTAGGGAATTGGTCCCATACGGGACGCTGGTGCTGCCGTGGAGGCTGAGCTACAGCACCACAGCACTGATGCCTGCTGTAGTCCATCTGGACCTTTCTGCTGACCCTTCTCTAAGATGGCCGTGTGGTGCTCTGGGACACCCCCAGCCGGGGTCAGAGGCAAGCTCGGTGGGCAGTGTGCCTGTGCGGTCCTGGTGACAGTGACAGTTGGAGCACCCGGCAGGAAGAGACCTGGGTGATGGCTCCAGGGTTGGCCGCCGGGCTGTGTGTGCACATGTGTGCCCTGTCTACACTGCCTGAAGCGTCTACACTGCCTGTGGACCACTGGGCTCCTGAGGGTGGTGCTACAGGTGGAACCTGTTGGCTGCACCTGTCACTCCTTGTCCTGATTGCATGCTGACCTCCCACTGAGAGCGTTACTGCATCGTCCTGGGGGAGACTCCGTGGTGTGGATGCTGAGGCCCAGAGAGGGCAGGTCATTTGCCCCAGGCCACCCAGCGGTAGACAAGAGATCCATTGTTGGCGGTCACCACCCCAGGCTTGCCCGTGGGGGACAGGCCTGGCCAGACGTCCCCAGTGTCTGGATACAGAGAGGCTGCTTGGCTGCGGTGGGCTCCGGGCGTTCTCACCCCCTCTTTGTCAGCTCTGGAGGCAGGGCCTGTAAGTGGTGGCTCCCCTGGAGTGGTGGGCTCGGGGGCTTGGGAGGGGGAGGGGAGTGAGAGGAGGAAGCCCCTCTTCCCTTCTGACGTGACTCAGCTGAAAGCCGCATGTCTCAGCCTCTGCCGGGACGAGGGAAGCCGGGGGCACGTGGAGGGCCAAATTGGCGGCAGGTGGAGGGGTTGTTCCCTGGTGCCCTGCACCTGGCCAGCCTGCTAGAGAGAGAGAGAATGAACAAACAAGAATGCTAGGGCTACCCTGGCTGCCCCAGGTTTCCAAGAATTTTCCTGTCGTTCCTGCCATGTCTGAAGTCCCAGGACCCACAGCTTCAGGTGCTTGTAACTCGGCTTCTACACAGATAATTTCTGGGGTCACTGAGAACCAGCAGGCTTGTGTTGTGCAGTGGGTGGGGGCAGACCTAGCGAGGCTTGGGGGCCCCAGCAGGCAGCTCGCCAGCACCCCTGCTCTCACCAGGCTGACATTCTGCAGGGAGCTGCCAGGTGGGTGAAGTCCTGGGAGGGGGCACCCAGGAGGAGTGGGGTGGGCTTGGGGCTGTGACTGGGGGGATCTGCATGCTGGGCACATGGCTCGGACGGACCCTTGTCTGCCCAGTGGGGCTATGGGGGGACATCCCTGACAAGGTCAGGGTGTGGCCATGGCAGGGACCCCATGCTGCCCTCAGGACCCGGTGTGAGTCGCCCAGAACACGTGTCTAATGGCACGGTGCTGAAGCCCCCCTCTCTGCACCCCACTGCTGCCCGTGCTTCCTCCTCCCTCCGCTCCTGGTTCTTGCGGGTTCTTGTGCACTGTTGAGTCTGTGATGCCCACATACTGAAAACGGCCACAGGCTCGAGTTCCCTCTTGGGGCCATCACTGGACGTGTAGACCTCCACTGGTTTGTGCTGTCAGCTGCACCTGCCCCCGTCGGTGCCCGCCACGGTCCACGGCACGGGGAGCCACTGCCCCTGTTTGTGGCAGAGAAACCCTGTGTTCTGGTGTCTTATGAGTTTTGGGTCAGCTGCTGGGAGTGGCGTGGTGGGCTTCGGGGCGTGGCTAGTGTCACCGTGGGCCAGGTCTGGTCCTGGTCAGGACCTGGGCCGTGGTGAGACTTGCTGTCTGAGGACACTCTGCACCCTTGGGTGTTACCCAGTATAGGTGCCGTTTCCAGCTCTTTCAAAGCGCAGAATTGAGCCTGCAGTCTGGAATTCTTTGCTTGGGGAGAAGCGTTTGTGACTTTTGCAGACGGGCTGCCCTGGCTGGGTGACCGTGGGTCATGGCCAGGCTGCTGTGCTGGCCCTGTGCTCTCGCTTCCTGCACGTGCTGTTCCGGGGACGGCGCAGGGAACAAGGGAGAGGCGTGCTCTTGTGAGCTGATGCTGCAGTGGGCGAGTCAGGGAACACACCATGTGGACCAGGAGGCACAGCTGGGGCAGGGGCAGCGGCAACACCTGTGCTGTCGGCGGAGGGGTGGAGGGCCACTGTGAGGGGGCATGGGAAGACGTCCACTCCCTCCCGACTGACCCTGGAGGCCATGGATGGCATCCCGGAGGCAGGACGGTGGGCGCACTGCCGGCTCGGGGTGTGTGCCTATCGGAACGACCCCAAGAAACAGGTCTTTTCTTCCACCAGCTGGGAGGGCATGTCACGTGCCTCTGGCATCAGACTGGCCAGGTGGGCTTGTCTGAGGGAGACGGAGATGCGGGCCAAGACCCTGGGCTTGGGAGGCCTCAGCGCTCACAGGCCAGTGGGGAGCAGATAGGCAGGGAAAGAGCTGAGGGATGGCCACACCCTTGGGTGCAGGCCCTGCCTTGTTCAGCCCGTCCCATTCCGTACTGCCATGGGGCCCTGCCCGGGCTGGGTCTCGCGGCACTGCTGTCCCTGGTGTGCCCGCTATCCCTGCACTTGCCAAGAGCTATTCCTACAATGGCCTGTCGGCTTGCTAGCGTTCCTGCTGAGCTCTCAGTGTGGTTGGGGGCACTGTGCAAGGCCTTACAGGCTGAGTGCGTTGGCTGAACAACAGGAGAGAGAAATTTGGAGATGTGGGCGGGTGGAGGGGGTACACAGAAAGCCCAGGCAGGCCGTGATGCCCCTGCTGTGCCTTATCCATAAAGCTCCCGCCCCTCCCCCCAGCTGTGCGCTGGCTGCACACCCTGCACTGAGCTCAGGCTTTGTGAGGGACTTGTCTGCTGCGGAGAATTTGTGCTTCGGGTACCGATGGGTGAGGACCTGCCGTGACTCTCCAATGAGGCGCTGCAAGGAAGGCTGGCGCTCCAGTGCCCTCTGCAGATGGCTGGAGGTGGCCAGGGCGCTGACCTGTCCACCCAGCCTGTGCACAGCACTGACCACATGCAGCCGTCCACCTTGGTCCACCTCCCCAGGGGAGGCCAGGCACTGCTGTTGGCCATGTCCCTGAGGCCTCTTTCGTCTTCTGCCATATTCTGAGAGTTCTTGCGCCCCTGGGTTTGTAACATGCCTGGCTGCCTCAGAGTCTGTGGTAAAACAGGATTGAAAGTACATTTTGGTGCAAAGCAGTGTTGGACTGCCCATATGTCAGAGGTCTGCATAAAGCTCTCGGGAAACGTGGGGAGAAGTGTGTGTGGCCCTGTACTGGAAATGCCTTTGAGAACTGGGTGTGACTGTGCAAGGACTGTGTGGCCACAAGGCCGGTGGTCACGAGGGTTTGCACCTACCCAGTTCTACCGCGAGTTTATGGAGAGTGCAGCTAAGCAGTGTGTGTGCAGCTGGCAACAGACACAGTGCCAGGGCACATATGGGAAGAAAGGAACAAACTCAGAGAGGAGTGTCCCCGTGGCCTTCCAGCTGTGGCCTGGGGGCCCAT
Organism: Ochotona curzoniae; assembly: GCF_017591425.1. Classification (NCBI taxonomy): domain Eukaryota; kingdom Metazoa; phylum Chordata; class Mammalia; order Lagomorpha; family Ochotonidae; genus Ochotona; species Ochotona curzoniae. The sequence goes on along the minus strand of NW_024467118.1, from coordinate 1,935,269 downwards.
GGAACAGGGCAGAGTCGCCCACGGGAATTGCAGCAGGCTCTGTGGCCATGGCATGAAGGTGCCCTGCAATGCACCATGCCTGTCCTTGCAGAGTTCCTCCCACCCCTCAACACGTCCCTGCCCTTGCAAAGGTCACCCCATCCCCCCACACCATTCCTGCCCTTGCAGAGGTCACCCCATCCCCCCACACCATCCCTGCCCTTGCAGAGGTCACCCCATCCCCCCACACCATCCCTGCCCTTGCAGAGGTCACCCTGTCCCCCACACCATCCCTGCCCTTGCAGAGGTCACCCTGTCCCCCACACCATCCCTGCCCTTGCAGAGGTCACCCCATATCCCCACACCATCCCTGCCCTTGTAGAGGTCACCCCCAGTCTCCTCACATGGCTCTGAGAAGGACATTCAGGTTGGCTGGGCTCTTGTGCAGTGGCATGGAGGGGCAGGGTCACCCACAGCCCATTCTGGCTTCCTACCAGGGAATGGAGGCTGGATTTGGAGTCTGATTCTGGTGGGTCCCTTCCAGATCAGCCGTCTGCTGGAGTCCCAGGGTCTTCATCTGGGCAATGGGGACAGGACCCCGTGTCTCGGGACCAGTGGGAGGAGCTACCGGAAGCCTGTGGGGAACTGAGCAGGTCAGTGTGGCGTGGGCTGCTTGTAGGGTTGTGCTTGACCTAGCCATGCAGGAGCCTGGGACTGTGGTCACCTGGTTCCCAGGCTGGGGCGCTCCACGTCTCCCCACGACCTCCCTGTCCCCTGCTGATGCATCTGCCTTCTCAGATGGGGATTGGGTCATGGGTGAGTGCCCTGCAGCCTGAGGGGGCTTCCAGGTTGCCTGGTCTACAGAAGGATGCTGGCACCTGCCGGACGTGCCCTCAGGTGGCATGGGCGTGCAGAGAATGCTCAGGCCTGGACACAGCTGAGTGGGCTGAGCTCTGTGCCATGGCGAAGGAAGGTCCTTGAGCCTCTCAACAGAGCTGGGAGTGCTTCTTGGGGGCACGTCTGCATGGCCACGTGGGTGCAATGGTGACACCAATGCTGGTAGCCAGGAAGCTGGGGCTAGGCAGGGCCAGGCCCCTGAGGCCCAGCGCAAAGGGGCAGCGTCTTGTGGGCAGCAGAGATTTTTGGGTGGTCCTGGCCAGGTCTGGGAGCCCTTTCCTTCCTCAGCTGCCTCCCCTGTGAAGGGGCTGGCTGTGACCCCTATCCCAAGAGCTTGGTGACATGACCCCTGGTGGGAGTGAGTATGTGTGCAGGTGGGGAGGGCCCGAGGAGCTGGGTGAGAGGGGATCTGGCTTGGGGGGAGCCTGGGGGTGACCTCTGCCTGCACACCCTGGTCCACAGGACCGCCTCCCTGGGTGGGGGGTGGGGTTGGCCCCAAGTCCAGGGTCCCTGTGCAGCCTGTGGCTGTGAACACAGGGCTGAGGGGGCTCTGGGCTACAGGCTCACGGGCCAGGCTCCCCCACTTGGGTGAAGCAGGCCCAGCCAGGGGTGCTGAAGGAGGGTGAGGCCCTTAAGGGGGCCCCCTGTGCAGAGTGTGGGGACTCCTGCCTGCTGTGCTGGACCAGTGCAGGAGTCCCTTCCACAGCTGCCCTCATGCACGTCCTGCCTGACTCTCCCTTTGAGACCTCCGTCTCATGCCCACCCCAGGCAGGGCCAGCACCCATGAGCCCAGAGTCCTTGTCATGCCCACATCACACTTTGGAGCCTGGAAGGCACCCCGCACTGGCCTGGGCCAGCTGAGCTTTTGCTGGCCTGGGGTGGGACAGGAAGTGCTGGGCTGCGGGGGCAGCCTGGACAGAGACTGGCGTGGGGCCAGCACCCGACAGCTTGTCGTGAAGGGCCCCATTGATGGGTAGATGGTGGCAGTCAGCCCACAATGGCCTTGCCTGATGTCTGCAGGTCCCTGTGGCTGGGGACCCCTGGTGTCTGCCCTGTGCACAGCTGTGCTCCCAGCTGTGTCCACTTCCGCCTCTGTCTGCCCGCTCCAGGGCTGCCCGTGGCCTCCAGAAGGGCTTGCCCAGTTGTCACCCCGTTGCTGTCGCCTATGGAGGGCCCCCTTCCCGCGTCTGCAGGTTCTCGGGCAGACGTGGGTTGTGGGGCTGGGGCACCTAAGAAGCCAGTGTGAGCTTACCTCTGAGCTGCAAAGACCCTGATTTCTAAATATGGGAGTGGCCCGAGCTCCAGGGTCCTGGAGGGATGCTATGCCTCCTCCTTCAGGCATCCCTTCACGGGGTGTCCTGGCCTGGACCCCGCCCTCCCTTCCCTTGTGTGGTGGGTGCCTCCACTGCTGGAGATGCTTCTGCTCCTGGAATGTTCCTGCCCCCTGACTCAGCTGGGGGCCTCCCCCAGGAGACTGCTGCTCCTTTCTGTGCTTATATGAACCACAGCATGCTCATGGGGGCATCCCTGGGCTGTTGCCTGCTGTTTTATTCTCTGCACCCGAGGCTCCCTGCAGCACCCTTCACCCCTGCAGCACCTGCTGTATGCTGGTGTCAGACCATCCTGGGCTCCCTGCAGTCACCAGGGGGTGGATGCTCAGGGCTTCATGAGGGTTTGCACCCTGGCCTCTGCAAATGTAGCTGGTGCGTGAACCGGGTGGGCCGGAGCAGCCCCAGGTGGTAAGTGTGGCCTGCATGTGTCCATTCATTCAAGAAGCACTGCTCTAGGGCCTCTGTACGTGTGGGTTAGGGACAGCGTGGCTGGCAACCAGGAACCCTTGTGCCTGAAGGCTGGAGGCAACAGGATCCCAGCTGGGGGCTGCTCCCTGCAGGAGGCAGAGGTGCTGGGGGGGTGACTGGGGGGCTCGGGGTGGTAGCAGGCCAGGACATGGCGTCTCCGTGGCTGCATTCTCACATGGGGGAGGAAGGACTTTGCGTCCGGTGTGAGCTGGGTACATGCCCACGTAGGCAGGTCACACCCAGCTCCGGCTCCGGGTTGGCAGAGGGGTCAGGGCCGGGGCCCTAGAGCTCAGCCTCACCCCAGTCCTGCTGACCCCTGGGACTGGGTAACTTCATGCTTGCACAGGCAGTGGCTAGACACATGGGCTCCCCCTGCAGGCAGGGAGACAGCTCTGCGGAGGGAACATCGCAGAGTTCAGAACCCAAGCTCAGGTGGTCCTTGGCGCAGGTGCGCTGTGGCCATCCTGCCAAGGGGGAGGGTGCTGCTGGCAGAAGGGCAGCTGTGCATTGGCTCTGCTCCACCTGCCCCCTGGGGCCCACACTTGCCCGTTAGTCCCCTCGGTCCCTGGGGCAGGTGGCATTTATGGGTGAGTGGGGTCTCCCTCCTGCCTCTGCTTGTCTGTTATGTGGAGTCCCAGGCCCCACTTCTCACACCCCACTCTCCCAGCCCTCCTTCTGGTCTGCCACACTTGGGGCCCTGTGCCCCTGTCTGTCCTCTGAGACTCCAGGCAAGTGCTTGGTGAGCCTGGGCGTGTGGGTGCAGATGGACGCAGCTGGGGGCAGAGGGAGGGACTTATCTCAGTGGCAGGAGACGCTTGGCTCCCACGTGCAGGTCTCCCAGCACTCATGTCTCTGCGGTCTTTGTGCAGGTCCCTGCCGCCCCTGGGCTGTCAGACCTCAGAGCTGAGGGCAGGAACGTGTGGCTGACTGGATGTCCCCAAGTCGCCTTGAAGGGGGTGACACCTTCCCCGGACTCCAGGGTTGGCCGCCGGGCTGTGTGTGCACTCTGGCTGAGGTCAGGGAAGAGTGGACCCCAGGGGCACTGGAACATGACAGCGATGCAGCCCTGGCTGTGAGCCTGTGCGTGTGTGCAGGCGTGCATGTGGGGGCGTCTGCCACGCTCTGATTTCTCCCGGGCACTGTGACTGGATGTGGGAAGGCACCCCCCACCCCGTTGTTCCTGTCTGCCTTTGGAGGCACAGCCGCTGCCAAGCACAGGTCTGAGAGGGACTCGGGGCTGGGTGGGTCCTCGTGAGATTTTGAATGCGTGGTGTCTGCCTGTGGTGCCCGAGGAGGCCTCTGGGCCGGTGCAGCTGGCGCCTTCACAGGCCCGAGCAGTCTCAGCCAGGTCTGAGCCTCTGCAGGTGCAGGGTATCCCGCGCCCGGGGGCCAAGGATGCACGGCTTGTGTCTGGCAGGGCACAGTGCTGATGAGTAGGTCCTTTGCTGGCAGTTGTGAACCATAGAACAGGAGGAAGGTGGCTGCCAAGCACGTGGCCTCTTTCCATACGGGAGGCCAGGAGAACCGTTCTTCACCTATTCCAGCATCCCCACGGGAAGGCAGCATCAGATATGGGGAGGAAACCCCAGGCTAGGCAGGTGGCCATAGTCCTGGCCTCACCGGTCCCTCTGAGGGTTCCCTGAGGAAGTGGGCAGGCTCCGTGGATGGGCACCTCGCATTCCCAGTGCTCAGCTGTGGCTGGGGACAGCACTTGGCAGCATTCCCCAGAGGCTGCTCCTTCCCAGGGAGCTGAGGGCTTATGGGAACCTCCAGGGGCTGGTACAGGCCACGGTCACTCCAAAACATGCGTGCTCATGGAGCATCTGGGGTGGGCGTGGTTTGGAGTGGAACCTGCAGCCAGCTTGCTGCCTGTGGCCCTCCAAGCTGCCCTTGCCCATGAGAGGGAGTGCCCCCTCCATGCCCCTCTGGTGTGCCCAGGGACACGGCTGTTAGCTGCTGTTGCATTGCCCGGCCTGACAGGGACGGGAGGTAAATACGTTGCCGATGTTTCTTGGTACCCCATCTTCCAAGTGCCACGTTGAAGCTCTGGAAGTTTGTTCCAGAAAGCTGAGCCCGTGTGTTGCTGTCTTCTCATTGCCTATCATGACGTCTCACTCTTTGTGTGTATTGTAAAGATTTATTTTATTTGATAGGCAGAGAGAGAGAGAGAAAGGACTTTTACACACTGGTTCACTCTCTAAATGGCCACAACAGCTGGAGCTGAGCCAAGTTGAAGCCAGGAGCCAGAAGCTTCCTCTGGGTCTCCCATGCTGGTGTAAGGGCTCAAGGACCTGGGCCATCTTCCTTTTACTCACATTGGTTTGGAAGTACTCTGTCTAGCGGGAGCTTAGATGATTCAGTGGAGAGTTTTCTCTAAAAAGCTATGAATTAGCCTCACAGCACGGCTTTAGCTGCATCCCTTCCTGCAGGAGAGGCTGTGCTTCCTTTTCCCTTCTGTTCAGGGTATTCTCTGGTTTCCTGAGTGATCGGCTTATCTGGGGCTTTGCTGTCTGTCAGATACTTGAGGTTTCCTGGAGTCCTGTCTGTGACTGATTGTTGGTGCGGCTCCATTCTGATCAGCACTCATCCCTGTTGTGCTGAGACGTGGGCCTATGCTGTGGTTCAGCCTGCACTTGCAGAGGGCGTGTACTCTGTCAGGTGTTACTGTCGGGTGGCATGGGTGGACAGGGCGACTCGAGTGAATGGTTGGCTTCTCCAGCTGTAGTGGGTGAGCCTCAGCTGCAGTGGGTGAGCCCCGGGTGCAGTGGGTGAGCTCCAGCTGCAGTGGGTGAGCCCCAGGTGCAGTGGGTGAGCCCCGGCTGCAGTGGGTGAGCCCCGGGTGCAGTGGGTGAGCTCCAGCTGCAGTGGGTGAGCCCCAGGTGCAGTGGGTGAGCCCCAGGTGCAGTGGGTTAGCCCCGGCTGCAGTGGGTGAGCCCCGGCTGCAGTGGGTGAGCCCCAGGTGCAGTGGGTGAGCTGCGGCTGCAGTGGGTGAGTCCCGGCTGCAGTGGGTGAGCTCCGGCTGCAGTGGGTGAGCTCCAGCTGCAGTGGGTGAGCCCCAGGTGCAATGGGTGAGCCCCGGGTGCAGTGGGTGAGCCCCAGCTGCAGTGGGTGAGCCCCGGCTGCAGTGGGTGAGCCCCAGGTGCAGTGGGTGAGCTCCGGCTGCAGTGGGTGAGCCCCGGGTGCAGTGGGTGAGCCCCGGGTGCAGTGGGTGAGTCCCGGCTGCAGTGGGTGAGTCCCGGCTGCAGTGGGTGAGCCCCAGGTGCAGTGGGTGAGCTCCGGCTGCAGTGGGTGAGCCCCAGGTGCAGTGGGTGAGCTGTGTTTCCCCTTTCATGTTGATCGTGTTTTGCTCCATGTGCTTGGGGCCATGTTGTTTGGCGTGGACACATGTATGCTTGCGCTGTCTTCCTGGTAGGCTGACTTCCTCTGCTTCAGTGTTTCTTCTCCAAGGAGGTATAACCCGTTCCTCTTGCTGTGGGTTCAGGCGTGTCCTGTGTCTTACCGTCCCCAAGATATGTGAGTTCATGGAGAGTCCCACATGGTCAGGGAGCACCCCAGGCCTGGTCTCCCCTCACGGCCAGTGCCTGATGTGGCCAGCACAGACCTCGTGCCAGGGCATGGTCAGGGAGCACCCCAGGCCTGGTCTCCGCTCATGGCCAGCGCCTGACACAGCTGGCACAGGCACCTCAGGCCTGGTCTCTGCTCACGGTCAGCACAGGCCTCGTGCCAGGGCATGGTCAGAGAGCACCTCAGGCCTGGTTACTCCTCACGGCCAGTGCCTGACACGGTCACGAAAGGCCATGTGCCTGGGTGTACCTCGATGCTGGGTGAAGTCATGGCTTAGAGCACTGTGACACTGACTGTGGTTGTTTCAAAAATACACTGCTTTCGACAGCCAGGACCTGGTCCGTATGGATGTAGTGTGTGTGGTCAGGAGCCTGTCCAGGGGACGGTGTTCTGGGATCCTGCTCGGGGTCACCTGTCCGAGGGTCCCTCTCCCCTCCTGGTCTTTCTGCTCCTGTTGTCCTGCTGAGTTTCATGTTAGTGTCCTTGGGGGTCTTTACACGAGCTATGCCCGTGTCAGATGATTGGATAAGAACCTGGGCATTCTGCTGGGCCACCACGGCCTGCCTTGGGGAGGCCTGCATTCCTGCATCCTGGAGTGGAGGGCATGGCACCCAGGGAGTTGAGTCCGATCTTGGCCATGCTGAAAACCTCTCCCTACCCTTTGCTGCTGAGGGGCGTGGGGGACACTGGTGGTTCTGGGCATGTGGCACACCATGTAGTGGGCAGATTAATCTCGTAAGACTGAGTATGAGAAGCCCTATGCGAGGACCAGGAACTCCAGTGGGGTCTCCTGTGGGCAGCAGGGCCCAAATGCCCGAGTCACCACCTGCTGCCATCCCAGGTACGTCTGTAAGAAGCTAATTTGAAGTGGAGCAGTCAGGACTTGAACCAGCGTTCTCATGTGGGGTGCTGGTGCTGTGAAAATCACCTTAACCTAGTGGCTCAGTCTTCGCCTTGCATCTGCCAGGATCCCATATGGGCACTGGTTTATGTCCCAGCGGCTCCACTTCCCGTCCAGCTCCCTGCCTGTGGCCTGGGAGAGCAGTTGAGGACGGCCCAAAGCCTTGGGACTCTGCACCCACGTGGGAGACTCAGAGGCTCCTGGCTTTGGATTGGCTCAGCTCCAGCTGCTGTGGCCACTTGGGGAGCGAACCCGTGGATGGAGGATCTTTCTCTGTCTCTTCTTCTGTTTGTGTATCTGCCTTTCCAATGAAAAAAATAGTTTTTAAAATACAAACAAGAAGCTTAACCACAGTGCCACAGATCCAGCCTCTGTGTATGTGTTTACAACAAGTGGCCTTCTACTGGTTCTTAACATTTACTATGAAGGCCTGGGGCTGGGCCAGAGCCTGGAGTCTGGATCTAAGCCCCGATGTCCTCATGGGCATGACCATGGTCCATGCATGAAAGCCATGACCACGCATGAGCAGATGGCTGCAGTGAGGTGCTGGGACGCCTGGTGTGGGCTGTGGGTGCGGAAAGCACTAAGGACTCATTCCACCCTGTGTATTCACTGCGTGGGCTTTGGCAAAGTGCGCTGTCAGGTCCCACGGGCTCCCCGTGGTAGAGGCGCCTTGGGGTCTTCTCCTTGGGATGCATACGTGCTGTGGACACACACGGGGCCCTTTGTGCATGCGCTGCAGCATGGGGAACCGGCTTTGACCGTGTACCTGTCCCATGGGCTGCTCACTTGGTGGGCTGGAAATGCCCGGGCCAGGCTGATGGCTCCAGCGTGCAGTGCCATGTGTGATGAAGCCGAGGCCCACGTCCCTGGCAGCACCTGTGCCCTCCACCCGCTGCTGTGGGTCACTGAAGGCCGCTCCATCTAGGGGGCACTTCAGGGGTCTCTGCATTCCTTGTTGGGGAATTCTACAAACCTTCATTCCCCTTGCCTTTTGGTCAAGGTATCCAGATGCATGGAGGCCTCACACCTGGCGTCTGCCCACATACACCATGGCTGCACACACAGTGCCTGCTCACACACACCATGACCTCACACCTGGCGTCTGCCCACATGCAGCATGGCCGCACGCCTGGCCTCTGCCCACACGCACCATGGCTTCACGCCTGGCGCCTGCCCACACACACCATGGCCTCACACCTGGCGTCTGCCCACATGCACCATGGCTGCACACACAGTGCCTGCTCACACGCACCATGACCTCACACCTGGCGTCTGCCCACATGCAGCATGGCCGCACGCCTGGCCTCTGCCCACACACACCATGGCCTCACGCACAGTGCCTGCCCACACACACCATGGCCTCACTCCTGGCCTCTGCCCACACGCACCATGGCCTCACGCACAGTGCCTGCCCACATGCACCATGGTCTCACCTCGCTGTCCCACGCATGGCATCTGTAGGTGGGGCTCGCTGCAGGCTCTGTAATGCCACTGGTGCCCCGGAGACCTCACATAGGCTGGGAGCTGAGACCTGGCCCTGGCTTGCCCGTGTTGGGGGCACAGGGAGCCAGTCACTGAGGCAGCACTACTGCCTCCCGGGGCACATGTGAGCTTGTGGCATGGGGAGCCCGAGGTGGGACCCCCGAGATAGGGCCTGCCTCCTCACTGTTTGAAGGGAATTTGTGTCCAGGATTGCTTCACGTTGCCATGAGGGGTGTCCTGGGAGTGAGATATTTCCTCAGATGAATGTTGAAGCCGCAGGAAGTCGCCCTAGGTCACGTCCACCTTTCCTGGTTGCACCCTCTGCTCTGCCGTGGCCGTGAGCTCGGAGCCTGGCAGGGACAGGACCGGGAACCCCCAGGCTCTTGCCCCCCATCTGCCTCAGCCTGGGAGGACTCCTGGGAGGGCAGGGAGGAGCAGACGCTAATGAAGGCAGGAAGCTGGCTTAGCTGGCGTAGGAGCAGGAGCAGCCTGGGAGATGTGTGGGCGGCTGCAGAGTGGGGGCAGGGGCGCTGCACAGCAGGTGCAGGCCCAAGGGGTACTGGGGTCCCCAGAGTTAGCTGTCTCCTTTGGAGCAGGCGTGCAGGGAGCTGTGGATCCCAGGGTCTGATGCCCTCGCTTTGGGGCTCCGAGAGTGGAGGAGGGCCGGAGGGCGGGTGCTGTAAGGTTAGGGTTCATGTTCAGAACCAGAAATGTACAGATCAGAGTTCAGCTTTAAAGAGCCAGGCAGTTGCTGGGAGCCGTCCCGCGTGCCCGCCTCCTGACCACACTTTGTCCTTGACCCCCAGCCACCCTGGTCTTTGTGCTGCCCCACCACACAGCGGATCCTCCCTGCAGGTACAGGGGGACACGGCTGCTCTAGCCCTTGGGGCTTCTTACCTTGGTGGTTCCTAGGTTCCCCCCACTCTTCCCAGAGCTGAGTGTTGGAGGCCCAGTGGCCACTTGACTGCTCGCTTTGGCTGGTGTCATGCTGGCCCTGGGTTAGTCAGCTTGGGCTGCCATCAAGAAATGGGCTACTTGGGCCCCACGCGTGGGTCTGCCCCTCTCACGGCGCGGCACATTTGTGCTGCCAGCTGCCTTCTCATCAGTCCAGTGTGTGTCTAAGATGGGTCCCTTTCTCCTGCAGCAGCACCAGCTCTGTGAGGGACGGGACGCCCGAGTGCCTCCCAAAGCTGTTACCCCAAGTCCATCTGGTGGGGGATCTGGGCCTGGGGGCGTGGCCTTCCATCCTGACTCTGCCTCCACACAAGGTTCACTGAGCCCCCCAAGGCTCCACCCTGAGGGGCTAACTTAGGGGCGTCTGTTGCTAAGAATGGCTGCGTTCCCATCATGCCCCATATGAGCTGCGTCACTGGGCTGGCCTTGATGTATGCGTCGTACATGGAAGCATTCTACTGGTCCTTCACATTGCTGGTGCCAGCACATCCAGCTCCGGGCCAGCCGAGCCTTGTGCCCACCCACCTAGCACGTCCAGCCCTGGGCCAGCCCAGTCTCTGGTGCCCACCCACCCAGCATGTCCAGCTCTGGGCGAGCCCAGCCTCTGGTGGCCACCCACCCAGCACGTCCAGCCCCAGGCCAGCCCAGTCTCTGGTGTCCACCCAGCTGTGCACACTGCAGTGCCAGGTGCCCAGCTGCAGCTGGCACTCTGAAGGTGTGCCCAGGGGAACTGCTGCTGCTGCAGACATGGGCTTTATGTAAGCTGCCTCTCCCCTGCAGGCTCTAAAAATACCCGGCGTGCTGGCAGCCAGCCCTGGTCCTCTGGCCTTTGCCGCTGCCGTCAGAGCGGCGTGTTGAGTGCGGCTTCGCTTCGGCCCTAAGTGGACGCCTTGCTGTCGGCATCAATGGATCTGGGATTAAAATCAGGTCAACAGGCCTGAAAATGAACAGCTCCTTAACCCAGCCTCTGCAGCCATTTAAAAGGCGCCACCTCAAGCGGCCTGCGACCCAGGGAGCTCCACTCACGCAGGATCCTACCCCCCGCAGCCAGCCTCCTGCAGCAGGAGGTGAGAGGGAGGGCCAGAGCCCTGCACCAGGGGCAGGGCAGTGATGCTGACGGCTGCCCCGTGGTGACACCCAGGGAGGCGTGGTTGCGATGCACCCTCCCCATGGTTTCTTATTTCAGCTGACTTCCCGTGAGGTGGGCAATTATCTTGTTAAAGAGTCCTGCCGGGGACCAGATATTAGCGCTGCACCCAGTGGGTAGGCAGGTGGTGCTTTCTGTGGGAGCTCACGGGCCCTCCCCACCCCTTCCCCTCCCCAAGCACGGCCTGCCAGCAGACAAGGGGACTGAAGCTGAGACCCCAGAATGCCTAGCAGGATGTCAGAGGGGAGGGTCATGTCCCTCACCTGACCCTGTCCCTCCCTGACCCTGCGGTGTGAGAAGGGGGTCGGACACCGGCAGCCTTCCCCTCGTCCCCTCCCGAGTGTTCCTCCACATAGAGATGTGGCCTGACCACGGGCAGCAACCTGTGGGGTGCGGGTGACCACACGGACCCCTGGCCCTTGTCACAGAGCCCTGGTCAGCCTCAGCTTGTAGGTCAGTGAAGCTCCCCCTCTCTGCTGGCACAGGCTGCCACGGGCCAGGAGACCCTGACACTGTCTCATGTCCATTCCTTGCACCGTGAGCATCTGCCCTCGGCGTCCCTTGAAGCCTCAAAGGACAGCCCCATGGCCCATGGGGGAGCCGGGAGCAGCCGTCCACTCCTGCAGGGCTGCGTCCCTGGCAGGTGCAAGCCATGGGGCAAGGGCAGTGGAGCCAGCGGCCCCTTTGCTGAGGCCGTGGCCTCGGCTGTGGGCTGAGTGGTTTAACGTACAGACAGTGGGGCACCGAGTGGCATGCTGCTGGGTTGGGGCTCATCTCAGGGATGGGGTGGAGGTGCCATGGGGCTGTGGATGGGCGGGCAGCAGGAGGGGACGGAGCCTCCTCTGGCAGTGAGGTCGGAAGCCACAGATGCAGCCTTTGGGACAAGCCGGAGCCTGAACTCGGTGAGGGTGTGGGGTCAGGTCAGCTCCCTGTCAGGTCTCCGTGGTGAGACCCAAGACCCAGGGGGTCATTGACCCATGGTCACGCAGAGGCTGGGGACGGACAGTGTGAGGGCTGGTCGAGTCGGGGTTGGCTTGGCAGTGTGGGCTCCCCCTCCCCGGCCCCCTCCCCTGTCCCTGCCCCACTCCCCCTTCCCCTCCCCCAGCTCCACAGCAGTCTGTTTTCCAGGGAGTTCGTGATTTGGCTGGCAGCCGGCAGTTTTCTCTGAGTTCAGGCGTCTCCTTGTTTCCTTATTTGATGAGATGCTTGCCCCCTCCCTGTGCCTCTGACAGTCTGCCTCAGCAAAGGATGCACCCCAGAACGGAAGTTCAGAGTCTGGGGGGCAGGGAGGGGATGGTGACTTCAGCACCCCTGGGCTCGCCCTTGCAGAGGGGTGGTGACAAGCCAGTGTCAGTGTTTGACACTGCTCAGGACATCAGGTACCTGGGTTTGAGTCCCGGCTGCACTCTTGGAGGTAACAGGCGGGGGCTCAAGTCCTTGGGTGGGGTCCCCTGGTTGTGGCCTGGCCAGCCCCTGCTGTGGTGGCAACTGGGGAGAGAACCAGCAAGAAAAGAGATCCCCACGAGTCTCTTTATATCTGCTGTTTAAATCAACAGCACTGTTGATCAACTCTCAGGGGCAGTAACAGTTGGGAGTGTGTCTGGAGGATGGGGAGCTGGCGGTAGACACCATGGGGGAGCAGGGTGCTGGGCCTGGGTCTCTGTGCTGTACTGGAGGCAGGGGGGCTCTGGGCAGGTCCCTTGCCTGCGCAGGGTTGCAGATGCCGGCACTGGGGGCAGGCCCACCCCAACCTCTTCTGGAAGGCGGGAAGCCTGGAGCAGGGCTGGGCGACACTGGGTGAATGCATCTTCTCAGGTAGAACAGCGGGAGGCTGAGGCGCTTTGCAGGGGAGGTCTCTGCAGCCACTGGCTGACCCCTTGTGGCTGGGGGTAACTCCAGGGTCCCCAGGCTGGACTCTGTCACAGCCTCGGGCTCCGTCCTGGCCCCAGCCACCCCGGAGGTGGTCAGCTCTGCAGGGGGACACCCAGTCTCCAGCTCAGGGGCACTCAGGGCAGCTGCAGGGCCCTGGCCTGTCTGGAGGGGCAGGGAGGTTGGCCATCAGAGCACAGCATTGTCCATCGGGTGCTGCTGCCAGAGGGATGCCTAGAGTGGGTCTATCAGTGCCAGCTGTGAGTCTGATGCCTTGGGGAGCAGGGACTTCCTGCCAGGGATCTGTGTGCCCAGGCTGTTCTCAGTCAGACCCAGTCATGGCCCCACAGGGACCTGAGTCTGCCCCCTCTATGTCCAGTCATGGTGTGGCTGGGATGCTGCCCTGCTTCCTACAGCTCACAGGCAAAGAACTTCATACGCTGCTGCACGGTCCAGCGCCATCTGGTCACCCCACCGTGGTGCCCTGTGGTCTTCCCAGGGGTATCCGTGGGAGTTGGCGTGTGGAGGGCAGGATGTCTGTGTGCTGGCCGGGGGCACTGTAAGCATCCTGTGCTGGTGTGGATTGGGGGCCCCGCTCACATGCCCCCAGAGGACCAGCCATACTCCCCTGGTTTCCATGGTGACGCAAGCCTCCCCTTTCGACTGCTCTCAGGAGGGATTATAAATTGATGATTTCCCTCCTGGGTCCATGTCTGCCTCGCTGTGCTTCCAGATTCTGGTGTCTTGGTGAGCTGCTGCTGGTTATGGATCAAGAGGAAAAAGAAGGAATGAGTCACAGCCAAGCATTCCTGAGGGTGGCCCTGGTCACGGGGAGCTGGCACCGCTGCAGGCCCCTGAGGCTGGCCCTGGTCACGGGGAGCTGGCACCGCTGTGGGCCCCTGAGGCTGGCCCTGGTCACGGGGAGCTGGCACCGCTGCAGGCCCCTGAGGCTGGCCCTGGTCACGGGGAGCTGGCACCGCTGCAGGCCCCTGAGGCTGGCCCTGGTCACGGGGAGCTGGCACTGCTGTGGGCCGCTGAGGGTGGCCCTGGTCACGGGGCCTCTTGGGGCCTGCGCTTCATGCTTCTGTCAGTAGTAGGTGAGCCGAGCTGCCGGGCATCCACAGAGCCGAGGGACCCAGAGCCTGGCCCAGGGCCTCAGCTGCCTGTGGGTCCCTGTGCATGGCCAGCTGCTGTGTGCACCAGCCTTTCCGTCCCTGAGCCGCAGCCTGCACACCTGTGAGCCGGCTGTGGTGATGGTGACGCACTTGTGTGCCGGCAGAGCGTGTGGGGCTGGCCACAGCAGTGGGCCCACTGTGGAAGGTGGCGTGGATGGCCACAGCTGAGTGTATGTGCGGCTGGCCTGGGGCTCTGGGCCTCGTGGGCCAGGGGTAAAGCAAGCACACGTGCCTTTTGTTGCAGAATCTGCCAGTGAGGGTTAGTTTGCTGTAGACACACATGTGTGGATACACACACAGCATCCTCCTTGGATGTCCAGAGGCGGGGCTCTTTCTCTCTCTCTGTCTGTCTGTCTCTCTCTCTCACACACACTCACACACACACACATATACACACACAACGTCCTCCCTGGGTGTCCAGAGGCGGGGTTCTCTCTCTCTGTCTGTCTGTCTCTCTCTCTCACACACACTCACACACACACACACATAAACACACACAGTGTCCTCCCTGGGTGTCCAGAGGCGGGGTTCTCTCTCTCTGTCTGTCTGTCTCTCTCTCTCACACACACTCACACACACACACACATAAACACACACGGTGTCCTCCCTGGGTGTCCAGAGGCGGGGTTCTCTCTCTCTGTCTGTCTGTCTCTCTCTTTCTCTCTCTCTCTCACACACACACACACTGCGTCCTCCCTGGATGTCCAGAGGCGAGGCTCTCTCTGTCTCTCTCTCTCTCTGTCTCTGTCTGTCTGTCTCTCTCTCTCTCTCTCACACACACACACACACACACTGCGTCCTCCCTGGATGTCCAGAGGCGAGGCTCTCTCTGTCTCTCTCACACACACATCTTACTCTCTGGGTGTCCTGACGATGGAGTCTGTCTCTCTCGCACTGCGATGTGGGGTGCCGACACTCCTTGTGGCATCTTAGCAACCGTGCCAAACACCCATACCCACGGACACACATTCGGAAGTCGCTGTGAGAAATGAGCAATTAAGTGAGAAATTAAGCAACTGAGGCTCAGGGTGCCTGCAGCCCTCTGGGGGTCCCAGCCCACAGCCTATCTGGGGGTCCCAGACTATAGCCTGTCTCGGGGTCAGGGTGCCCACAACCTGTCTCGGGGTCCCAGCCTGCAACCTGTCTCGGGGTCCCAAAACAGCCCATCTCGGGGTTGCAGCCCATCTTGTTTCCCAGCACACAGCTTGTCTCAGGGTCTCAGCCCGCAGTCCGTCTTGGGGCCCCAGCCCACAGCCCATCTCAGGGTCCCAGCCCGCAGTCCGTCTTGGGGCCCCAGCACACAGCCCGTCTCAGGGTCCCAGCCCACAGCCTCCCCTGGGGCCATCTTTGCCAGAGCGAGCTTGGGCTAGATGGGGGGTGCTGGCACCTGCTCATGGTGGCTGCACTGTGGCCCTGAGCTACAAGCTGGTCAGGAAGACCACATGGAAAGGGCCCCAGGCTGGAGCTGTCAGGGAATGTGAAATGCGCTCTGGACAGTAGGCTGGGGACAGAGGGGGCCTGTTATGATGCCATGCTGCAGGCACCCCAGCCGCTCTGTGTTGGGCACGGAGCTGGAGGAAGCCACACACCAGGGAGTGTCTGCTGGCCAGCTATGAGGACACATCCCCGGGGGGCAGGGAACCAGGGAGGAGTGGGAGGGGAAAGGGTACCCAGCTCCTGCCTGCTTCAGAAAGGGCCCCACCCGAGCTGGAGACACCCCAAGGGCTTCCTGGAAGAGGTGACACATGGGCAGGACCCGGGAGAAGGGTTACCAGCTGGGGGTGCTGGAGGGAGGGGTCCCAGGCGTCCAGGGTTTATCCTGAGGCTGCCACTGGGGACAACGGCTGTGGGTCTATGGGGGACCAGCGGAATGCTGCCTCAGTGTCAGGCCCCACTGCCAGGAGCGCTTATGTTTCTCAGGTCCCTGGGGTGCTGTGAGCAAGGCCATAGCCAGAGGTGGGGGGCTATAGCCAGGGTCAGCCTTGGCCATGAGCGGCGCATGCTGGGGTGGCTGTGTCAGCCAACTGCACACGTGCACACACACGCTCACACATGTGACAGTCCGCACACACGCTCACACACACGTGCACGGCTCTCTGTCTGCTGAGGCCTGGCCCTCCTCCTGCCTTCCTGTCCCCGCAGGATCCCCCTGCTCCAGGGAGTGGCTCTGTTCCTGGGCATGGCAGAGCCGGTCTCAGCACAGTGAAAGAGCCTCACTTGGTTTTGTGTCATCTCTGCCTCTTCATGCTCGCCGCGCAGACTGGCTGCTGGTTTCCCCACTTGTCCTAATCACAGGGAAGGGGAGAGGGTGGAGCGGTCCCAGGCCTGGGCGCAAAGTTTGCAGAGTGAGCCCTCGGGCGGGGTGGGGGGCTGCCAGCGCTGTGGCCCCAAGTTAACCAGGCATAGGCCACACCCGCCTGGGGATTCCCATGGCAGCAGGAGTGTCAGGCCAGCTACGGGGACCAGGGGCCAGTGATGTGTAGTCTGATAGAGGCGCCGGCGCTTGTGGCCACGGGGCGGTGGGCTGCACCACTCTCCTTCCCGCCAGGGCTGCAGGTGCGTCCCTGACGGTCAGCCAGGCCCACTCCGCCGCCTCTGCATGTCCTGTGTGCTTCCCCAGCGGCCGTGGGGCTGACACAGCGATGGCTCGGTCAGGCAGGCCCCGAGAGTGTGGTGGGCAGCCCGTGGGGGGTACAGGGGTGTGTCCTGCCAGGGCCTCGAGCCTCCTCACTCTGAGTCCTGCTCTCCTGAGGACACGAGTGACAGCTCAGCTCTTGTCTCGGCTGGGGTAGACGGCCCCCTCCTCAGGTGCCTGGCCAGACACCCCAGGCACTGGCACAGGGCCCACTGGCTTTGCTGTTCCTGGGCCACCTTTGCCAAATGACCAGTTCGGCACTGGATTGGAGTGATTCCCGCCAGATGGCAGCTGTAGCAGAACCTCACGGAGTGCCCCACCCCCACTTGCAAGCAGCGGTTCCTTAGGGGACTGTCCTCATGGGTGTCCCTCTCGGCGAGCCCCGAAGTCGGCCTGCTGACCTCTGCCTTTTCCTGCCCTCTGACCCCACAGGTGATCTTGATTCTGACGAAGTACTACCACGCAGACATGGGGAAGGTTCTGGAAAGTTCTCTGTGGCGGTGAGTCAGCCCACTGTGGGCCTTTCTCTGTCCCTACCCCCACGAGCACCACGGCTTCTCTGTGTCGGGGTCCTTCCCGGTGTGACCTGGGTGTGGTCCGAGGCTGCTGGGGACCTCGCAGAGGAGGGGACGTGGGTGGTAAGTGGAGGGGCCGTGGCCCTGTCTTGAGCAGCCCTGGCCTCTCACCCGTGGAACAACCTGGTGCTGCTGAGCGGAGTGTCAGCCCATCTCCGTCGTGCGGGTTCTTTGCCCGTCCCTGCCCCCATTCCCGTACCCACCTGGCCTGGCTTTGCTCACAGCACTGGCAGGGCCCGAGTCAGCTCAGCAGGGCTACAGCCCTTCCCCGCTGCCTGAGCCTGTGTCTCCACTTCACACCTCATCTGTCCTCATGGCTGGGCACCTGGCCTGTGCCAAGCCGGAGGGGGCAGGCTCCTGGCTCCCTGCAGGGGCACGCAGACCCTCCGAGCAGTGCCCTGTGTTGGCAGCAGGTGCTGCTGGAGCGAAGGAGGGACTGTGCGTGGAAGGGGGCAGTGTCCATGTCTGAGCAGTGCCTGCGTCTGGGCAGTGTCTGTGTATGGTTAGTGCCTGTCCGTGTCCGGGTAGTGCCTGGGTCTGGGCAGTGTCTGTGCATGGTTAGTGCCTGTCTGTGTCCGGGTAGAGCCCGCGTCTGGGCAGTGCCCGCATCTGGGCAGTGTCTGTGCATGGATAGTGCCTGTCTGTGTCCGGGTAGTGCCCGGCTCTGGGCAGTGCCCGCGTCTGGGCAGTGTCTGTGTATGGTTAGTGCCTGTCTGTGTCTGGGTAGTACCCGCGTCTGGGCAGTGTCTGTGTATGGTTAGTGCCTGTCTGTGTCCGGGTAGTGCCCGGGTCTGGGCAGTGGTGTTCCTCAACTATTTCTGCGCCCTGTGCTTTAATGTGTGCCTGCTGTATACAGGGTTTTCTGCCCCCAGGAAGGTGGATGTTGCTCTCTTGGGAGTACTGTTTGTTGTCTCCCAGCTGCAAAGCGTCTGGCCCAGAGCTGAAATTCTCATGTTTCCAGGGCACAAAGCTCCCTGGGATCTGGTGGGAAGGCAGGTTCTGGCCCTCAGATCCGGAGCCCGACACTGCATTCTGATGGGCTAGCTCCAAGAGGACCGGATGAGGCCAGTCTGTGACCCCACTTGGAGGAACAAGCCTGGTGGTCTGTCAGGCCTCACCCCTGACCTTCATGTCCCCTTGCTCAGGCCAGGGCCACTAGGAGGCCCCCTGACAGTTGGGTCCCCAGTGGCCAGTGAGGCCCAGGCCTGCTCTCGGGAAGTCCGGGGGGCTGGTGCGCAGTAGCAGGGTCCCTGGCAAAGGTACACCAGAGTCGCTTGGAAAAACCCACCTCAGGGCTGAGTTGTGGCACAGTTCGTTATGCTGCCGCCCCTGCTGCCAGCATCCCATGTGGTGCACAGGTTCAAGTCCTGGCTGCTGTGCTGTCACCTGGAGCAGCAGATGATGGCCACCCAGGCCATCCGGTGGAGTTTGTGGCTCTCTTGGCTGTGACCAGCCCGGCCATCTAGGGAGTGAACCAGTGGCTGGGAGAGCTGCCTCGTTCTGTCATGCTGCCTTTCAGGTAACTGAACCTCGAGAAGGGAGGATGGCAGGAAGGTGGAGCTCCCTGGGAGACCAGGGGGAGATGGGCTCCATGGTCCCCAAAGCCTCCAGGTGCCCTGCCAACTGGAAGCAGTCTGGAGGGAGCCTGGGACTCTGCCGTTCTGATGGGGAGCTGTGAGGTTGCTGGTCTGCATACTGCGCTCTGAGTGCCTGAGATGGGGCTGGTTAGGGATGTAGCAGAGGAACAGGTGCTCAGGCCACAGCCCCCGCTAGCCCAGTGCCCCCTGGTGCTCCCTCCTGCCAGCCCAGAGTCCCCTGGTGCTCCCTCCTGCCAGCCCGGTCCCCCCTGGTGCTCCCTCCTGCCAGCCCAGTGCCCCCTGGTGCTCCCTCCTGCCAGCCCAGTGCTCCCTGATGCTCCCTCCTGCCAGCCCAGTGCCCCCTGGTGCTCACTCCTGCCAGCCCAGTGCCCTCTGGTGCTCCCTCCTTCCAGCCCAGTGCCCCCTGGTGCCTGCTTCTATGCCCGTCTCTGCCCCACTCATTTTCTTTGTTCCTCCTTACTGTTCAGCCTTGACCACGCCCAATCTGGCTCCTGTGTGGGTTCGTGCGTTGCTGCAGCTGCCTGCCTGGCACTGTTCGGGAACTGACCTTCACTCCTGTCCAAGGAGGCCTCCAAGATGGTCTCCATCACTCTGTCACTGATGTGCAGGAGCTCTGATTGGTGTTGGCCCACCCCCACCACTTTGCTGAAACTTACTCTGGCTGAGGACACGCATCTGTCAGGCTACCCTGGGCACTTGGGGCCCAGAGCTGACCACAGATCTGGAATAAGAGATGCATGTTGGGCACTGGGTGGGTACAGGTGGGTGGATGGACAGAGAGGCATGTGGGCAGACTGATGGTGTGGGTGGAGAGATGGATCAGGGAATGGGTGCATGGATGGATAGAGAAAGATGGGTGGGTGAATGGATGGATGGGTGGATGGATGGATGTGTGGATAGATGGATGGATGAGTGGGTGGGTGGGTGGGAGGGTGGATGGATGAATGGGTGGGTGGGTGGGTAGATAGGTGGATAGATGGATGAGTAGATAGGTGGATGGATGAATGGATGTGTGGATGGTGGATGGGTGAGTTTGTGGATGGATGTGTGGATGGATGGATGGATGGGTGGGTGGATGGATGGATGGATGAATGGATGTGTGGATGGTGGATGGGTGGATGGCCAATGAGGAATGAGTGGAAGAGCAGGCAGGTGGAGGGAAGGTGGTGTGGTCTGAGGGAAGCACTGCTGGCCTGGAAGACCCTTTGTGGGTCATTGCCTGCGCTCTGGCAGAGTAAGAGGGCTGGGAGGGTTCTGAGCTGGAGAGAAGGCTGGCACCAGCCATTTACCATGCCCCACCTCTGCAGCTGTGACGCGTGCCAAGTAGGAGTGATGTAGGGCCAGCCCTACCCCACTGTACAGCACAGCGTTATAATGCAACAGTGCTCAGGCAACATCCATTGGCTGTGGATGAACACACGTCTGCTTCCGCTGCTGTTGAACTGGTCTCAGGACCGCTGGTGGCTGGCCCGGCTGCCCTGGATGGTCTGTGTGCCACCCAGTGTCTGCAGTGAACAGCCATGGTAAGGGGCTCTGCGCAGGCCCCTCCTCCAGGCCCCAGGCTGTCTGGGAGCTCAGGCTGTCACATGCCATGTCTTCTGACTCAGATGTCCTGTATATCCTGGCCCTGTGCGTCTGCTCCGGTGGTCTCCCGGGCAGTCCTCATGCCCCCGATTCCTGCCGTTTGTCTGACCTTTTTATGACTTCCACTGCTCCATTGTGAGTGTGGCCCGGGTGCCAGGATGCCAGGGTGCTTGGCAGGTTTGGTCCCTGCCTCGTTGAGGTCTTAGAATATGGTTGTGAAGGTGGTAGCGCTGGCTTTGTGAGACAAGCCGCCCCATGCGTGGTGGTGGGTTAGTGGTGCTGATGCCGCCTCGTGCCTGGAGAGGCCGTGTTTGGGGGGCTTCACACAGGTGTGGGGTCAGACCCCCAGGCTGCTAGCTGCGGGCTCAGGTCCATCACTGGGATCTGCTCTGAGCTCTGAGCTGACAGGAGCAGGACACAGGCCAGAGAGCATGTTCCTCTTGTGTGGCGCACAGGCTGCAGTGCCCGGCTGGGCACGCAAGCATGGCCGATAGCTGATGCCCAGACGCACACACCCCGAACACTGGGCAGTGCTGAGAGTTTGCAGCCATGGTTCAATGCGAAAGCAGAGGAGGTGACCCCGAAAGCCAGGAACCTTGGAGAGTCGGCCTCACAGCCTGGGCTAGTGATGGGCGCTGTGTGGCATCCTGTGTCCAGGTGGCCTCTGGTGGAGGGTGTGTGCCCTGCTGCTTCCAGGCCTGCTCCTTGGCTGCCCTCCTGGGCAACTGGGGCTGGTCTGTAGAGGGAGCCACTACCGCCCTTGGAGCTCAGCTGGCACAGCCCTCGTGGCCCCCGTGCCCGCAGCAGGCGCTGGGGTCTTTGCCTGCCTTCCAGTGCCCACTGGGCTCGGCAGCATCTGCGTTCTCACGCCCGCGGTCTGTCTTGTTTGCTCTCTCGTCACCATGGAGACCTGAGTTTGATTTAAACAAGACGCAGAGCAGAGCAGGATGACAAAGCTTTTGTAAATAATTCCTGGTGGATCAGCCATTGGAGGAGGTCAGGCTCCGAGACAGGCGTGGGGTAACTGAGCGGTCAGGGGATCCCTAGGGCCCCAGCTCTGCTGCCGCCCCATGCGCCTGACCTTGCCTGGGTTCCTGCTCAGGGCCCTGACACCTGACCACGTGAGCCTCCGTCCTCTCTGACCTCCCTTCCCTCTCCTTTCTAACCTTTCTCTCCCACCCAGCCATCTACCCACCTGCTCACCCACACGCCCACCCAGCCATCTACACCTGCTCACCCACACGCCCACCCGGCCATCTACCCACTCACTCTTGCTTCCTCCCTTCATCTTCCCGGCTCTGCCCTGCCCATGCTGGTTGCTGCCTCCCATCTCCTCATCAACCATCTAGTCTTCAGGCCCTGGGCTGGAGTAAGCTCTGGTAACCGACACTCAGGACCCCAAGCTTTGTGGGGGACACACAGACAAGGAGACAGCCAGTGACCGTGGTGTGACGAGGCTGAGGGACCCAACCTCTGATACAGGAGGCGTAATCAGGGTAGCCTGCCTGGAGGAAGACTGATTTGGTGCCTTCCATGCTGTTCCCTCCTCATGCTACCTACCCCGCCCCAGCCTACCCAGACCACCCACCCCTACACAGCTCAGCCCCAGCCTGGCCTGCCACTCCTGACCCCTGGTGACCCTGGGAGCTGGCCCCGCAGACTCCTGAGCTGTGACGTAGTCCGTGACCATCCTCAGAGTTTGGGGAACTGTAAGATGCACGAAAACCACGCCCTGTGTCCAGCCTGCCGCCCGCGTTTAAGGCTGTTCATAGCAGATTCGTGCTCCCAGTGGTCTCTTTAAGGAACAAATATGTGCGCGGTGTCTGTGTGCAGAGCCCCGGCGGAATGAAGCGTTAGGCGTTTCTAAGCTCCTTCCTATTTGTACAGATAGTTTTTTCAGTAAAGATTTATTTTGATGTTTGAAAGGCCTAGAGACAGAAAGGTCCTCCATTTACCGTCTCACTGTACGTGCGGCTCCCACGGCCAGAGCAGGGCCAGGCAGCAGGCAGACCGCATCCAGCCCCCAGCGAGGGGGCAGCTTCCCTGAGCCTGACAATGCCGCCAGCGCTCACAGACACGATGAGGCTAAAGCACCGGGGCTTGTTAGGGGAAAGGCACTTCTTACAGGAGGCAGAGAGGCCGGAATCAAAGCTGGGACAGGCTCTGAGGCTGCAGGCGCCACGGCTAATGGGCTTCACGGCAGGTGCTCTGGGGCGAGGGCCATGGTGGGATTTTGAAGTTGCCCCGTGGCAGGCTGCCTGGCTGCCGTCAGATCTGCACATGGCTTCTAAGGACAGGCTTTTTATTAATTTTTTTTTAAAAGCTTGCGATTTCTTTTTTCGGCTTCCCCAATTAGCCCTTTTCCTGTCTGCTGCCTCAAGGTCGCAGCTAAAGGGAGAGAGGCAGGCGGATCATGGAGAAGCTGTGCAGGTTGCTTCTCTCGGCTTCCACAGTTAACCCTTCAGTGGCTCTGCCTCACTCCCACGTGAGGGGAGATGCCTGAGCCCTGTGCCATCTTCCCCAGGTGGAGGGCCTACGCCTGAGCCCTGGGGCCATCTTCCGCTGCCCTCCCAGGGGCGTTTTTGGGGAGCTGGCTGGGAATTGGAGCTGCTGGGGCGCCGTCTGGCTCTGAGTTCCGGGGTGCTGGCCTTGCAGGCGGCCTGACACTGGCCCCGCAGGGCTGTGTGTAATACCATGCAGCCTGCCCAGCCTGCTCTGCTTCCGCAGGTGGGGCTGCTTTGGGTTTCCTGTGTGCACAGGTCCCCTCACCTCTGGCCGCCTCTAGGAGAGGCCCCTGCATCCTGGACGCTGACAATGGGCAGGTGGCTATGGCAGGGCTGGCTGGGAGGGGGCAGTGTCTGGGTTCAGAACCTCAGGAACAGGAAGGCTGTGCGGGGCTGGGTGGGCACCTGCTTGTTTTTCCATCCGAGAGAGGCCTCTGACCGTGCTGGGCCAGTCATTGTCTAGTATGCAGGGGTCTGCTCTGGCTGGGCCCATGTGTGTGTGTGGCGAGGCATGACTGGGCCCGGGGCAGGGCCCGGGGCAGGGCTCTGGGCAGGAGTAGGAGCTGGCCAGGCAGAGGGTCAGGTGCAGTGGAGGAGTGGCACCCAGCCAGGCTGGCACGCAGGGCACGGTGGCATCTCAGCACTGCTGTCATGATGACCACGGTGCCAGCAGTTCCGGAGGTAAGGTGGGCATCCACGTGGGGTGTCGCAGCATGGAGGCTAGACTCCACCCGAGCTGTACTCCTCCTGGGGTTCCTGTTCTGTCTGCATCCGTGTCTCCAGGTTTTGGGAGGAAGGAAGGGGCGAGCTGAGGGAGGCGGCGCTGAGACCGGCAGGGCAGGGACAGCATCTGGGAAGACACTGCCCCTGCTGGCCTTTGGGCCAGGCTCAGTGCTGTGTGTGCCCTGCTCATGCCATACAGACACACACACTCCTGGGGACATGACCCACATGGGGACACACATGGGAACACACACAAGATGACACATACATACAGACTCGGCCGTCAGAGCCAGCCTCCTGCTTTCTTCATTAAAGCCGCACTCCTCCCTGAGCCTGCTCCTCTGGCAGGGGCCGGGGGCAGCGCAGGCAGCCCTGCTCTGACTTCTGTTAGGTAACAGCTCTTGCCTGAGCCCGTGTAGAAGCCATGTGTGCAGGCCGAGAGGCGTTCAGAGCTGTGCTGAGGCTGGGGGCATGGGTCCCGGCCCTGCCACCCCCAAGCCCTCCTCCTGAGCCAGCATGGGCATTGTGGGATCGTGGGGCTGGATGCCCAGCACTGCCCAGTCCCCATGATCCCGGGCCAGCTGGGCTGTCTCAGCAGTGCTTAGAAGGGACCTGTTCCCACCCGGGATCAGCCAAGGCAGACCTGGCAACCACCAGAGGGATCCAGGCAGTGAGTGGGTGCTGCTCTTCCTAAGTGTACCCCTTGACCCTGGATCCCACTCCTGTTTATGCTGGCTGCAGGTCCCTTGCAGGCATGGAGAGCACAGGAATGGCGCCTGACCCCAGAGGGCTCCTGGAAGCTGCGGGCCTGGGCGGGCTGGGAGGGGCCATTCCTGGGGATAGGAGGTGAGCAGGAAGAGGAGAGTGGACAATTAGTGGATGGTGAAAGGTGCCCATCCTGCCCTCAGTGCCCACATTGCTGGGCACCTACCAGGCACTCCCAACCGCTCTGCCCGCTTTGGGCACTGTGGGCTGGAGACACCTGCACCTGAGCCACAACCCTCCCCCTCTGCCTGCTTTCCTGTCTGTCTTGCTTCTGAGTTTTCCGGGCACTTGACCAGGTTCATGATGGCCACGAAGGGTCTATGGGTGGCACTGGTGGCACTGGTGGCTCTGCGAAGTGCCCTGAATATGGATGTAGGACAAACACTTTCAGGCTAGCTAATCTGGGTTTCCTGTAGAGGGGCAGGATTGAGGAGCTGTGGGCCGGGTCAGGCTGGCAGGTCTGTCCTGCTTGGGGGGTGGCCAGCCCCACCCACTGCCCTTCCAGATTGTACCACAAGTCCTGGGCTACCCCTACTCCAAAGAAGACCTGAAACCCCAAAGAAACAGGGCTGGACTCTGCCTCTGGCTCAAGGCTCCTCCCCCTTGAGCCACACCCTCCTGGCCCAGGCCGGAGCCCAGGCCTCTGGCCACTGCCCCAGGATGGCACCCAAGTCATGGCCAGAATGTGTGTGACAGGAGAGGTGGGGAGGGGTGTGCCCATCTGCCTGGGTCAACCGGCCCTGAGACAAAGCCCTCTGGCCCACCCACGCAGGGTGCTGCCTCCACGGGGTCTGTGCTCTGTGTGCTGGGAGGGCTCTCCTGGATCCCTCGGGCTGGCTGCTGCCTGGGCTGGACAGACCTGCTCTGCCGTCCCTGCCTCTCCCAGAAACCTGCCCCAGTCCCCCATGGCTCTTGCACTGCGTGGGAGGCAGCCAAGGGCTGGGAGAGGGGGTGCTCCTGGGGCCCGTGTGTGTGTGTATTGCTGGGACCCAGGGCCCCACCAGCCCCAGGAGGAGGAGGGGGGCTGGGCAGTGCCAGGTATGCTGTTTCATGGCCAGGATGAGGGGCCTGTGTGTGAGTAGCTGGCACTGGGCTGGCATGCTCTGTGGAGACCCTGCTGTGGTAGCTTTGGACTAGGGAAGGGCCCGGGGGCAGGAGTGGCATCGCAGGGTTGAGGGTCCTACAAGGAAGCCCAGCAGCAGTGGGGGAACCTCTGAGGTGACCCCTGGGGAGGCTGGGTGGGTTCTGGGTCGAGTGTGGCATCTCTGAGGCTTCTGTGTTTCCTGTCACCTGGAGTTGCACTTCCACGCCAGTCTTGTCTCACCCCGGGCACCTTGTAGATTGCGTGGTCTTCAGACCATCCTGACACAGTCACGTGGGGCCAGCCAACGTGAGGAGTCAGTAAACTTGGACTGGGGGTGTCCGTAGGCCCAGGTTGATGGCTGGAGCCCAGGAGCTGAGCTGTGGCCCCTTGGCAAGAGTCTTCCATCCCACTGTGCACCGAGCCAGGCCTGGGAGGGTCTCCCCGGCAGGCCTGCCCTCCCAGCCACCCCTGACGTGGGGGGCTCACACATGTGTAGCCCCTGAGCCTGCGCTGGCACAAGCTTACAGCAGGCGTCACACTCGGGGCCTCCCCACAGAAAGACCGCACTGCATGAGAGGTGGCCATAGCCAGCAGCTACAGCAGACCGGGTCTCAGGGGACTCGGGAGGCTGGGTGGCACAGCCTCTCACTAAGAAAAAGCAAGGCAGACGCACTGGGAGAAGCCAGTTTATAAGTGCTGGTACCAGAAGTGCGTGGGGAGGGGCGGTCCCAGGGGCTTCTGGAGTCATCCCCACTGCCCTGGGAGACGCATGCGCGCCTCCTATTCCACAGATGGAAAAGCTGAGGCTCTGGCTCTCCTAGTCCCCCACCCATCCCCTGGGTTATCCCCAAGGCTCCCACGGGCACCTGACTGCTCCGTGTCAGGTCCCCGAGTCTGTGTGGCAGTTAGGCGGGATTCGGGGTGCCCCCAGGGTGGGCTGAGACAGTCCAGGCCTGCTCTGAAGCCTGAACCCCGGAAAAGTGCGGAGGTACCCACATCCTAGAGCACCTCGGGGTGGGTGGGTGGCAGCCCGGGGACCCCGGGGGATGGAGCTCTGAGCTCTCGGTCCAGCGGTGTGAAGATGCCCGAAGGTTTCTGTGTTGGCGTTCAAGAGGCTGTCTTGGCTGGGGTGCACACGGGCGAGATCCCGGCCTTCAAAGACAGGAGCGGCAAAGCTGCGCGGCCCCACGCATCCGACGGCACAGAGATCTTCAGGTTGGAGCCTCAGGTTCTCATCTGTGAAATGGGCACGGGTCCATGGTCCTAGGGGTCCCTGTACATGCTGGGCGTTGGGCGCTTCCCTGTGGAGAAGGGTGCCTTCCTCCACACGAGGCGCTCGCAGTGCCGTGTGGCATTGCACATTTCTGCTGCTTCAAGGCTCCTGCACCAAAAGCGGGGGCCCAGCACACACTGGTCGGTGCCGAGCAGCGGGGCCCTGGGGGCGTGGCAGGCTCCCAGCTGGTTGCACACGGCCACGGGGTCCATTACGGCCTTGAGGCTCTGCAGGAAGACGGGCTGGTACTGCGTGACGAAGCGGTTGCACTGCAGTGTGTAGGGCAGTGGCAGGATGCTGCAGCCGCCCTTGAAGGCCATGAGGATGTCACGCTGCGTGCTCCGCAGCTCCAGGTTCTGGGCGCTCACTCTCAGCAGCCGCCTGCACCCCCTGCAGAAGCTTCCCTGGCCCTCCTCCTCTTCCTCTCTGCGTGGTGACAGGGACAGGGTGGCTCGGACCCACCGGTGTCGGGTGCATAGCCGGATGGCCGTGCATACCCTCTCCGGGGTGATTCCGGCCACCAGCTGCACCAGGGAGGGGCTGTAGTTGTCCACGAAGGTGACACACTGCTGGACCATGGAGGAGGGCAGCAGAAGGCACATCCGCTCCAGGGCGTGCCTGATGGCGGCCTCGGTGTTGTTGGATAGGAGCCAGTGGTCCAGCTCTTGGACCACGTCCTGGCACACCTCGCAGGTCAGGCCAGCTACCATCTGCACCTCGCTCTTCATGCTGGGCAGCACCAGCTCCAGGGAGGGGTCCCCTTGAGCCAGTGGTGATGGGGCAGGTCCGCTCAGGTCCTCGCAGAAGCCCCCGGTTTGGCAGACAGCCCGTGGCGGTAGGAGCTTCAGGGCCTGCTCAGCGGGGATGAGGACTTGGTGGAGGTAGTTCCGGCACAGGGGCCCCAGGCCAGGACCCAGGGGCTCACACTGCCCCGGGGCGTCCACCTCCGCCAGTGACAGGTTGGCCCTGAGTGTGTCCCGCAGCCGGGAGACCAGCTGGATGCAGTCTTGGCACACAGTGCCCCCACGTACCTGTGGCGGGTGGAACCTGAGAGCTCCATTGGCCGGGAATGGAGCCACCAGCTCGGCTGCTGCCTCCTTGGGGAGCGGCCCCGGGGCAGCCAGGTGCCTCTGCAGCGGCTCGCAGAGGACGAGCCCGGCACACACCTGTGCCGGGGTTGCGGCAGGGGCCCCGTCGAGCATGCTCAGGACAGCCGAGCCGTGGGTCTTCACCATCTGCTTGCAGCTGTCTGAAGACTCCTGGCTGCGAAGCCACTCACAGGTCTTTGTCATCGAAGC
The DNA here is from genome assembly GCF_017591425.1 of Ochotona curzoniae. Lineage (NCBI taxonomy): Eukaryota > Metazoa > Chordata > Mammalia > Lagomorpha > Ochotonidae > Ochotona > Ochotona curzoniae. The sequence goes on along the minus strand of NW_024467118.1, from coordinate 1,907,460 downwards.
CAGGATGTCGGCCCCTGTGGGCTCGGGTTCCAGCCCACCGGTGGTGGCAGCCACCACAGCCTGACATACAGTGCATGGCAGCGACTTGGCCAAGGGCTTGTTCCAGACGGTGCTTCGGCAGTGTCCCACGGCCCCACAGCTGACTGCTGTGTGCAGGTCCCGGCACCACACGGCAGAGCCCTGGGCACATTGAGGGGAGCCCACAGTGGGGCTGCCTATGGCAGCCGTGAGCAGGCTGGGCAGGAGGAGCAGGGCACAGAGCATGCTGCCCGGGGACCCGGCAACTTGGGTGCTGTGCCCGCAGGAGGCGGGCTCCTGCTATAAACCCCACTGCTGCCCAGGCAGGCGCGGCTGGGTGCCCCGCCTCCCGGTTCCTCCAGTTCCTCCCTCCGTCCTGGCCCCCGGCCCGCCCCCACCCAGTCTCGGCCTCCTTGCCTGCCAGCACCGCCCTGCCCGCTCTTGCACTGCATGAAGTCTCACTAGATCATCAAAGCCTGCCAAGTGTCTAGCTGTCACTCAGCTCCCCGGCCCTCCCCCACGAAGTGCTTCTGGACCCTTTGCCTGGGTCCCTGGTCCTCCCTGGGCTGTGGGGGATTCTGGGGTACCCTGCCTGTCACTCCCTGTCCCCCGGGAGGGTTCTGCTGGTCACCCCTGGTCTTTGCCGCAGGAGTGGGTGAACACAGACTCGAAGCTGTAAGTTCCTAACTCGGCCCTCCCAGCTCCCTACTTTCTGAGTGGATCCTGAGGCTGGTCGACAGGGGGGCTGTGCCGTGCAGGGGAGGGGGGCTCAGGCAGCTGCTTGAAGGTCAAGTTCCCAGCCCCACCAGTGTCTTTGTTGGGGACCACTCCCATCGCAGCGAGCGAGCATGGGCTGGTCACGAGTGGGTGGCATGTCAGGCATTTGTTCCTTCCCATGTCACTTGTTGTTTTTCTTCTCCTTACTTAGTTTTTGAATTGGTTGTTGGGCAAGAGCTGCTGGGCCGCGACGGGTAGGTGTCCGCAGCAGCTGCATGCCACGGGTGCTGGGAGAGTCCAGATCGGCCTCGCCTCTACCTGCTGCTACAGGGCCCTCCTGGTGGGAGGGGACAGGATGGATGGGGGCCCCACTGGTTCCCCCAGAATCCCCTGCATGCCTGGGAGGGTGTGAACCACGCGTGGGTGTTCTCGGGCAGTCCCCGTCTCTCTGTCCAGCAGGAATACGCGGCCAGCCATGTGTGTGGTCAGGCAGCCAGGGCTTCCGCTGGCCTGCTGGTGTGGGGAGAATGTAGAGAATTGGGGTGTCTGACCTCTTGGGAGCCTTCCGGACATTTTGGTTCTTGGGTCCCGGTCAGGGGCCAGCAATGGGTCTGGGCTGTCCCGGCTGCTCTCCATTTCCTGCACACAGGTGGGGCTCTGGCAGGATCCCTGCCACACACTGACTGCCTACCTGTCTGCTGTCAGCACAGCTTGGGTGCTGGCCCCGTGGTGGGAATGGTGGGAATGAATGGCCCCTCCTGGTCCTTCCAACATGCTGTCCTGGGCGTCCCCCCGATGGCCTCCTAGGCCAGCACCTTCCTGGTCCCCCCGCCAGCAGGTGAGGACCCTCTGTGTCCTGGTAGCTTTGGTTTGGGGTGGGGTGGGGTGTTCTGACCCGGGGTACACATGGGTTGCACGGAAACCCCCTTCCCCCAGCTGCCCGCTCATATCCCCAGTGGCCCTTCTCAGGTTCCTGGTCCCCACTTCTCACACTTGGGGTTTGCTGGAACAGCTGTCTCATCATCAGAGACTGCATGGGAGCTGCCAGCATGGGAGAGCCCAGGGCAGGGCCTGGGAGGTTGCCTCCCCTGGTTCACCAGCCCAGAGCCCAGCCATCTGCAAATTCTTCGTTCAGCACCCCTCTCCCTCCCGGGAAGGGCTGGGGCGACGGTCCCTGCAACTGGGGCCTCCGTGGCCTGAGCTTGGGCGCGTCTGAAGGCTGCTGGTGGGGGAGGGGTCAGGGTCTGCTCATCCTGCTGGGACTTGGGGTGAAGCCGGATGCTCAGGTTTTCTATCAGGGCCAGGAGACAACTGCATTTTATTTTAATTCCTCTTTTCTGGAAAGATCTGGAAGAGTTAGAGAGAGGCAAATATTCCATCCACTGGTTCACAATGCAGATGGTGGGTGTGATGGCTGGAGAAGGACCAGTTCCAAGCTGGAGCCTTCCTCAGGGTCCCCTGTGAGTGGTCAGGGGCTGTCATCCACTGCTTTCCCAGGCACTTAGGCAGGGAGCTGGATCGGCAGTGAAGTAGCCTGGACTCGAACTGGTGCCCATGTGGGATGCCAGCACCACATGTGGCGTCTTCGTCGGCTACCCCACGGCGCCGGCCCCTGATCTGTATTTCTAGCCTGGGAAGGAAGGTGAAGCTGTGCTGGGGACTCTGCCCAGTGTGCCATGCCGTCTCCAGCCCTGCCGTCTATCCATCTGCACACAGCTGTGTGTGCCGCTTGTCTGTTCTTATCCCCTGGGGACAGGCTGGTCCTGTGCCCAGGTCCTTCCCCAACCCAGCAGGAGTTGGAATGTCCAGCCACACACTTGTGCAAGGCCCCCACTGCCCTCCCAGGTCCAGCTCAAGGGCTGCTTCCCTCCTGCTGCCCGTGAGGGTCTTCCCTGGTCTGTCCAACCCCACCTCTGCATACCCCTGTGGAGCCTGGGCCAAGTGTGCTGTGTGACATCTCCCAGCTGGGGGCTGCCTGGCGTGTCCCCCACCCCAGGGCACTTGCCCCCACAGCAGTGGGCTCCCCTCACAGGGCCAGAGCCTTTCCCTGGCGGTCAGCAGGGGACATGCGTGGATGAGCGAGCATCCTCTGCCCCTTGCCCTTCCTCTCCTGTCATCTCCATTTTCAGAAGAAGCCCGTGTCTTTTCATCGCTATGACTTAAGTCATTTCTCATGATGCTTACTGTGTTGCTGTTTGTGGTGCCGCTCCTAGGGGTGAGGGCTGTGGGAGCTGGCTGCAGCTCCACAACCCCCCGTCCTCCTGGTCTGTGAGCCTCTCTGTGGGTTCTGCCACAATATTTGGTGTCGGCTAGCCTTGTGCCCTGGAGATGCACCTGTGCCCTGGGAGGCTGCTCTCAGGAACCAAGGCCTGGGCACAGTGCTCCTGCGGCCGCTGTCTGGGCCTGGCCGTGCTCGCCCCCTGCCCCGTGAGCAGAGCTGACAGGAAGGCAGGAGGCAAGGTCACACATGTCGGGGGAGGGGTGTGTGTGTGTGTGTGTGTGTGTGTGTGTGTGTGTGTGTGTGTGTGTGTGTGTGTGTGTGTGTGTGTGTGTGTGTGTGTGTGTGTGTGTGTGTGTGTGTGTGTGTGTGTGTGTGTGTGTGTGGTGTGTGTGTGTGTGTGTGTGTGTGTGTGTGTGTGTGTGTGTGTGTGAGCTGCTCGCACAGCACACCTGAGGCCGGTCACTTCCACAGGCGGGAGTGTGCCTTGTACAGGTGAGGGCCCTGCAGCCATCTCAGTCCAGGGGCTGGCAAGACAGGATAGGTGGGAGTGTGAGGCAGGGCCAGCCATGATCACCCAGAGACCTGTCACCTCCCAATAGCCCCACGCTGGTGACAAACTCCCAACACTCTGAAGCCCGGACGTGGTGTGTTGCCTGCGTAGCCACATCTGAGCTGGCATGTGCCCATTCTGGAGTGGGTCAGTAGTGTGGACTGGAGTCTCCAGCAGGCGGATTCATGCCAGCGTTCTGCCTTCCAGTGTGTGTGATGCGTCTGCCTGGGTGGGAAGTTGGGCCCCCATGGGCCTCCTGGATGCCCCTCCCTGGCTGAGCCCTGAAGCAGGTGTTGCAAAACGCTGTCTCCTGGCACTGTCAGCTGGAAAGGCTGCCAACTGTACTTCTCTCTCACTCTCACCCTCCTGATGGGGCAAAATTTGAATATAGCAGAAGGCCTGCCTCTGTAGGTGTGGTGCTGTGGCAGTTGGCATCTTCCACGTGTGCTGGATTGATAGGGCGACGTGGAGCCCTCGGGTTGCTGCGGGCCACTCGACGGTGGGAGCAGGCAGGGTTTCCTACCCCTGTCCTTGAGTTTGTGGGACCCACTAGTGTGTTCTTGCATCCGTGCCAGCTTGTTCCTATCCTGTGAGCACCCTGCCTCCCAGGCCATCTGGCTGGCGTGTGCGGGGGGAGTCTAGGATGGGGGCGTGGTCACAGGCGAGGTGTTTATCCACATGCGTGAATGCTGGCTGGTTTCCAGCTGGGATTGAGCAACCCTTGCTGGGGAATGGGGTGTGGCTGACAGAATGTCTCTCTACCTGGAGCTCAGGTGGGGGCAGGGTTGCTGGGCATGTGGGTTATGGCTCTGAGCAGACCCCCAAGACTGCCCAAGGTGGACACTCACTGCACTGCCGCCCCAGCCAGGGTGCTGGGTGCTCCTGGCTGGCTCTGCCTTGTGATCTAGAGAAAGTGCCAGCGCAGCCTTCACTCGCCATCCTTACACTCACAGACCACAGCACTTGCCCAAGTTCAGTTCTAACACCGATCCGTTTGTGAGGAACTGTGGGAGCAGCTCGCTGTTCTGCCTGTGTCAAGGCAAGGTTGGCCTCGGGGCAGTGAAGGGAGGGTGGCAGGGGCTGCTTGGCTGGTGGGAGCCCTGGCCTGCGGGTTGCTCCCAGGGGTACTGTGTGAGGAGGGCGCCAGAGTGCTCCTTCCTTCTCTTGTGCCAACTCTTGGGTGCGTGGGTGGGAAGGCGTGGTGCCCACTGATGGGCTCTGGGAGGCTGACCCCCAGCCCCAGCCTGTGGCGTGCCGACTCTGTGTTCCAGGCCAGCTTGTTTGTCCTCACACCTGTCACGGCCCACACGCTCCCTGTCCCCTCTGTCCTTCTCTCTGCCCTTTTGGCTCTTTCCAGTCCTGCACCCCCCGCCCTCCCCAGCTCCTCCTGTGCAGGTGTGTGTTTCCTAGGCACTGCTGGGAGCTGGCTCGTGGAGGAAGAGGCAGACAAGGGAAAAGTGTGGGAGGCCTGGAGGATCAAGAGTGACAGGGAGGGACTGGGACATGACAGGAGACAGGTGCACCCTCAGTGCCGTGGCATGGTGCTGAGGGCACAGCCTGGGACATGGGGGCCAGGCGTTGCCCTTGGTGCTGTGGGACGGTGCTGTGGGCACACCCTGGGATGAAGGGGCTATGCATTGCTGACTCTGAGCCCAGTCATGCTGTGTGTGTGTGTGTGTGTGTGTGTGTGTGTGTGTGTGTGTGTGTGTGTGTGTGTTGAGGGGGGACGGGGGACAGTGGGATGGGACATTTTGTGCTTCTGGAAGGGGAGGGGGGACGCCAGGTGGTGCATGCTGAAGCCAGGGTCCTGAAATTCCTTTGGGAGTGTACCCCATCCGTCCAGGAGCCTGGGCAGTGGGGGCCAGCTCTGCTGTGAGAAGGGAGGCAGGCACTCCCACTGGCAGGTACATGCTGCTCTGAGGTCAAATCATAAGAGGGGAGGACCCTGTGAGCTCCACGGCCCCGGGCTAGGGCTGTGGTGGTGCAGAAGCCTGGGCTCACAGGAACCAGGGGCTTTGGGCTCGGTGGTAGGGGAGTCCTCAGGATGCGCCCTGGAGCCCTCTGGGTCTCAGCAAAGTGCCAGGGTGTCCCTGTCCCCTCCCTCCTTTGTCCCTAGCTTCCACCTGCTCCTCCGCAGGCTCCTGGGAGGCCATCTGCCAGGACCAGGGCCAGGGCCAGGGCCGGGGCAGGGCGTGCTGTCAGATCTTCGTATTACTGGTCGCACCTGGCACACCTGGCACAGCTCTCGGACAGGTAGAGTAGGGCGTTCCAGCCCCAGGGAGGGGCACGGCTGGGAGGTGGCATGGGTTCCTGTGTGGGTGGAAGGCAGAAATGAAGCCGGTGCAGGTGCTGGCGGCTGCTCCTGGCCCATCCTGCCTGTTCCTCATGCCTGGGTTTGCTAGTTGCTGGCCAACATCGGCCAGGGCTGCTTGTGGGGGCTGTGAGGTTCCTGTAGTAACCTCTGCACTCCCAGAGTTTATGTCTAATTGGGCCTGGTGGCAGGGAGGGGGGAGGTGGCAGGACTGCCCAGTGAGTGCAGTGTCATGCAGAGAGGAAAGAGTGAGACAGAAAGGGTGAGGATAGGGCAGGGGCTGGGAGGGCCCCGTGAGTGCAAGCGTGGAGCAAGCCAGCTGGACGTCTGGGTGTGCTCCTGGCTGGGTGAGATGAGCAGGGCTGGAGGGAGCCAGGTCAGACACCACCAGCGGGGCTAGGACGCAGGTCCTCGCTCAGGGCAGGGACTCTGAGGAGGTGACCACAGGGATCCTGGGCCTGGTGGCAGTGGGCAACATCGAACCACCTTCCCCCCACCCACCACCACTCGAAGCCTCCTCCTCTGAAGGCCCCAGCCAGACACAGCTGCATGCCTGAGTTCCTTGGAGCCCTCCTTCTCTCTCCTGGGAAGTTCATGGGCAAAGCCCCTGAGGCCAGGCAGGGGCACGGGGAATCTGGGAATGCCTGGGCCTCGAGACTGAGCCAGTCCTGCCGTCCACCCTGGAAGTGCCTGGTCCTTGAAGCTGACCCAGTCCCGCCGTCCACCTGGGAATGCTTGGTCCTTGAAGCTGACCCAGTCCCCGCCGTCACCTGGGGATGCCTGGGCCTCGAGACTGGGCCAGTCCTGCCGTCCACCTGGGAATGCTTGGTCCTTGAAGCTGACCCAGTCCCCGCCGTCACCTGGGGATGCCTGGGCCTCGAGACTGAGCCAGTCCTGCCGTCCACCTGGGAATGCTTGGTCCTTGAAGCTGACCCAGTCCCCGCCGTCACCTGGGGATGCCTGGGCCTCGAGACTGAGCCAGTCCTGCCGTCCACCCTGGAAGTGCCTGGTCCTTGAAGCTGACCCAGTCCCCGCCGTCACCTGGGGATGCCTGGGCCTCGAGACTGGGCCAGTCCTGCCGTCCACCCTGCTGTTGACCCTGACACAGCATAGACAGCAGTCCGTGGGCTGTGTGAAGCCACAGCCTTGTCTGCCCACAGCAAGGGTCTGGAGGTCCTGGGATAGATGGGGTAGAGTCTTGCTCTGCCCAGTTGCACTGGGGGCTGGACGGGGTGGTCTTGGAGGCACCCCTGCCAGGCCTGGGCTCCTGGACAGGAAGTAGACAGCAGGGATCCATCCCTCGGGACCCTCATCCTTACTGGGGCTTCAGGGAGGAGGCTGTGGGGAGAAGCCCCTCTCTGGGCACTTGTGGGCAGGCAGACCTGGTAATAGCCACCTGCACCCTGGAGCTGCCCCAGCCCCACCACTGTTGCCTCGTCCTGGCTGTGGGTTCCTGTCTAACCCCTGCTAATGTCCTGGAGGGAGTGTGCATGGGGACCTGACAGAGAGTGAGAGAACAGGGCCGAGATGAGGGAGTGAGTGCCAGGCCCCTGGAAGGCCTCGGGAGCCGGCTGCAGCCCACCACCCTGTGGAATCTTGCTGGAACATTTGCCTGTCTGACCTCTGGCACTGTCATCCCTCTGTCCCAGTGCCTGGTGGCTGACCTGCCACTCTGTGCCTCGGTGTGTGCACCTGTGAAATGGGTGCCCACAGTGGCCGGCTCAGCAGCTTGCAGAGCCTGGAACAAGTTCCCGCATGTCGCGGGCCTGGGTGGCTCCAGACAGGTGCCCATGCCGGGGGTTGCGTCAGCCCAGCTGTCACAGCAGCACTTGTGCCCCGGGCCTCCAAACGACAGATGGACAGACAAGCTCCAGGTGTGGGCAGTGCTGGCTGACCCCTGAGACCTCTCCCCCAGCAGCCCGGCTTTGCCTTACTCAGCATTCAAGGCCCCATGCCCGTGCAAGGTGGGCGGTGTTCTGAGGCCCTGGGGGTTAGGACTCGATCTGTGCCTGCCTGAACAGGTGCTCACCGACACTGTGGTCAACCGATGAATGAGTGAATGAGTAAATGAATGGAGTTTTGCAAATCGGCTACTTTCTCTCTGCTTGGTGACATCCCAGAGGCACCCAAGCACACAGGTAGACCCTTGGTCAGCAGCACAGCAGCGCAGGCCCTGTTGTGAGTGTGCTCACCTGCTGCTTGCAGCCGTGGCGCCCTCGGTCTCAGGCCCTGGGGACTCGTCCTCACCTTGCCCCCGTCTCGGGCATTGCCGCTTGGGCAGAGGTGTGCACCCCGGGTGTGGGAGAGGTATAGTTCTCAGGCTCCTGGAGCTGCTGGGCCCTGCTCCCCGGCGTCCCTGCTGGGGGCCTGGCATTTGCAGCGGGTGTGCGCATGGGGCCCAGACCCTGCTTCCTGGGGCTGCCTGCCTGGAGCCCAGTCCCAGCCTGTCAGCCCGGTGTACATCAGCTTCCTTTGTTCCAGAAAAGGGATGCGCAGAGACACTGGGCCCCCTTGAGCTGTGACTTCAGTGCATACCGCGAGCTGACAGATGTGGGCCAAGGCCGGGGCGGGGGGCCTTGAACCATCAGAGATGGCAGTGGCGGCAGGGCCACATTTTCTGCCTGAGTTGATCTGTTCTTCTGGCCTCTGGTCAGGTGGCAGAGGAGGGGGACAGGGTACAGAGACCTCAGTTGGCCCTGGCGGCAAGAGGTGGGGACACGCATGTCTCCCCATTCCTGCTACCTCGTCTGACCTCACTGCCTCCCAGCCCTGAATGCCACCGCAGGGACAGGTGCTCGTGACCTTGGACTCCACTTCTGAGCCCGGGGCAGATGCTGAAGCCCCAGCCGTGCTGGTCCTCCCTGGGCTGTGGTCTTGGGAACTCTGGCGAGGGGAAGCTGGGGTTCCATTGTGCGAGGCAGGGCTGGGGTCTGCACGGGAGCCCTCCGCCTCCCGCTGTCCTCTCTCTCCATCCTGCACACTCCCGCCTGGGGAGGCTCAGCGATGCCCGCTGGGACTGGAGGCAGGGTGAAAGTTCGCCTGCAATGTCAGAGGAAATTAGAGCGAAGGGGATGTCAGGCCAGAGGAAGCAGCGACTCAGTCAGCAGTGCATTCTGTCCCCAAATTGAATTACTCATCATTTCCAAGTCCTTAATAAAATAATTACTACCTCTGCCGTCAAGGGACTTGCTTGTGTCTCTGGAGGTGGGAGGAGCAGTCGGCGACAGGGCCTGGGCTGCCCTGGCCCCACCCTGCAGCCCTCCACGCGTCTGTAGCCGAGCCTCCTGTTGGACCTGGGCTGCCAGCTTGGCTGTGCCGCCCCAAGTGGTCTCCGGAGAAGGAAGCGGGCTTCCTTTGTCATGCCAAGCCATGCCATGTCCGTGTTATGTGTGTTCACAGCCCTGCCAGTGGGCGATCCCCCACACGAAGCCCCTTACCCTCACTTAGTTCCTCACCACAGCCCCCCGCTGCTCTGGTCCTGCGCAGCCCACGTGGGCTCCTGGACGACAGCCACCATGAGAGTCTGGCAGGTCCTTCTGTACACGTCATGCTGACCCCCGCTGCCTGAGATGTCTCAGACTGTTCCCCATCCCTGCCTGGGACCCAGAGCCATGTGCCTGCCCCCTGTGTGTCAGCCCCAGCCGCCGTGCAGCAGCTGGACATGGCACGGGCTCCGTGGCTCCGTGTCAGGGTCGCCTGACCCACGTCCCCCGTCTGAATACTTTATTTGGCTGCAGGGGCTCCAGGCCCTCATTTTGGGGAGGGGACCCAGTGTATAGCAGCACATGCTGTCAGTGCTTGCCAAGCGCTTCCTTCAGCGGCCAGAGGAAGTGTGACTCTGCTTGTTGGGAGTCTGAGGGTGAGGCCTCGGGGCCACTGGGGCAGTCTGATCTGCTTGTCAGAGACCCAGCTGCTCACCGTCCCTGCTAGTGTGGGCTGGTAGGGAAATGTGGGGATTTATCTGGGGCAGGTGGGGCTGGAGTCTGGGATGCTATGGAGGGGAGTGGGAGAGGCAGTGGCGCCATGCGTGGCAACAAACATTCACTGGGAACCACCGATGGCCACCCTTGGGGTGGCAAGCACTGTTCAGCCATCACGCTGGTGCTGCCCTCCGGTGAGTGCCCCTGAGCTCCACCCCTGAGCCCATGGGACACTTGGCTCTCCAGCACTAACTGTAGCCAGGTGCTGGTTGGCCTGGCCACTCAGGGAGTATGAGTTGATCTGCAGTCCTGCCCTGGCCATGGTGCCTGGGTGACCCTCTCCCAACCCCTGACTGCATAGTGGGGCCCCCAAGCCAGAGGGCCCGGGGGACCCGGACAGCTGGCTTAGCAACTGGTGCCCTGCTGGCACTGCCCCACAGAATGTACCAGAGTGGGGAGGCTGCAGAAGGGGGCATGAAGGGTACCGGGGGGGCGGGGTCTTTTGTGATGGGTGTTGAGAGGTGAGCAGGCATCTGTGTAGCGACTGTGGGCTGGCCAGGGGCAGAGCAGTGTATGAATGGCTGCCGTGGGAAGCTGTGGGCCACGCCTGTGGACCTTCCAGGGGATCTGTATGCCTGGGCAGATGGGACTGCATCGGGAGCAGCCGGGTCTGGGGACAAATGCTGGGGTGGGCAGGCATCGGTTCAGCACCCCAGGATGCTGCTGTCCCAGCGTGGGGCACCTGGGTGCAGGCCCTAGCTCCTGCTCCAGTCTCGTGTCTGCCTCTCAGTAAGAGATGGGAGGCAGGATGGCCTGGGCTGCGTCTCCTGGTGAGCTGGACCTGGTGGGAGTTGGCCTTGACCCAGCGAGTTCCAGCAAGCGGGGGGACCTGGAGCAGCCCAGAGAGGTAGCGAGGGAGGGGTGAGGAGCCCAGTCACACCCTCTCCTCCTCGCTTCTGACTGAGGGCTGGGTAGCCCTGTGGCTTTCGTGTGCCCAGTGCTGGGTGTCCTGGCCGGGCCTCTTCACCTCTGTGGATGGCAAGGATGGACAAGTGCCCAGTGCACAGGGTCTGGTGGTGACAAGGACGGGTGTATGTGGGTTCTGGTAGTAATGGGCACAGTGGGATACGTGGGGTCTGGTGGTAATGGGCACCGTGGGCTACGTGGGGTCTGGTGGTAATGGGCACCGTGGGATACGTGGGGTCTGGTGGTAATGGGCACCGTGGGATACGTGGGGTCTGGTGGTAATGGGCACTGTGGGATACGTGGGGTCTGGTGGTAATGGGCACCGTGGGATACGTGGGGTCTGGTGGTGAAGCAGAACAGCCCTTCGCGTTTCTGCTTGGGCAGTTGATGTTGTTGGGGACCATGGCTTGGGGAAGGCGTGGGTTGCACAGGGGCCCGGGGGGCGGGGGCATGGCCACGCACACAGGGTTCTGTCTCTCCCTGGTGTTGGATCTCCCACACGAGGTGATCTTGCAAGTCTCTTTGCACTGTGAAGTCTGTGGTGGTCCCACTCTGCAGAGACCCTGAGCAGGCAGGCAGGCAGGCCAACGCCAGGGAGCCTGCAGCCCGTGGGACTGCCCAGACACCTGCCGAGACAGCGGCAACCCAACGTGGGGAGTTGGGGACCTACCTGTGTGTCCCAGGGCCCAGCTCCACCCCGTGGGGTACTCCTGTCCTAGGGGTTGGCTGGGCAGGTGGCTCCCCCAGGTGGTGGCAGCAGGCACAGAGGTCCAGGACAGCTACAGAACCTTCCAACAGTTTGGCAGGGAGAGACCCAGGGGTTATGGTGCGAGGATGGGCCTGGGACCCGGCTCATGTCCAATCACAGAGGCCCTGCTGTCGTCCTGGAGATGGGCTAGGTGGGCTGGGCAGCCTTCTGGGAGAAGTCCCCTGTGGGGAGGCTGTGATGTGCTGGGGGAGGAGGGGGGGCAGGTCCTGTTAGGCACCCCAGGGGTCTGGGGGCACATAGGTTAGAGGCCTGGGGAGAGGGGAGCTCCTTCAGCCGACTGGGGCAGGGGCGGGATTTTTCAAGTAAAGTCTGGGGGTGTTTGACAAACAGCATGTTGGTAGGGTACAGCTCCTCACCCCTGTGAAGTAAGGGCTTTGCCTGCATCCACTGTGTCTGAGTTCCAGGCCTGACTGACATGTTGTACGTGTGTGTGTGACTTGGCTAGCCCCTGAGTGTCTTAGTTCAGCGTGCAGGCCCTGGGCCCCCATGGAGCCTGGCACCCTGTTAGCTGGGTGGATAAGCAGGTGGCAAAAGCCACAGAGGGTCGGGTTTGGAAATGGATGGGATGCAGCGCCACCATCCCAAGGGGCAGGCCGTGGGAGCTCCCACTGCCCACTGGGACCGCCCCTTGGGCTGGTGCCTACCTGTCCCTCCTCCAACCTCAGTGAGCTCTTATACAGACTTCAAAACCCCATGCTCCAGCTGCTGCACAAATCTTTTCCTCACAAAGACCCCAGGCCAGAGCTGGAGCCGCGAGCTCCGTCTACACCTCCTTCATGGGGACGGGGGCCCCAGCACCCGGGCCGTCCTCCACTGCCTTCCCAGGCATGTTAGCAGGCAGCTGGATGGGGAGCAAGGCCCCGCTGCCCCTGAGTGACAGACGCTGTCTCCGAGCCGTGAGAGAGGAACCCTGAGGGTTAGCAGCCCCGGCCTGCGGGCTTGGGGAGGATAGCCTAGCCGTCCAGGGCTGCATCTCTCTGTGCCAGCCCCTTGGTCCTCTCCTGAGGGGCCCCGGGCACGCCACCACATCAGTCACTGGAGCCCAGCCTACCCCGACCTGCCTCGCAGCTTACCACTCTGTCTTCTCTGGCATATCCAGCCCCGACGCTGTTCTCTGTCGTGCTGCTCCTTAGAAGACGGGGACCTTGAACTCGAGGCTCAGCGAGAGGCGTCCCTGTCACAGATGTCCTTGGTCCTGCACTCCCAGAGCCCTCGCGCCCCTGCCATGCGAGCCTCGCTGTGCATGCAGGGGAGGGTGGCTGCTTCGGGGCAGGGAGGCCTCTCAGTGCCCTGCCTGTGTGTCCTGTGTGTCCCGTGAGGTCACTGTCTCCTGTGTCCTGTGTCCTGGGAGGTCACGGTCTCCTCTCCCGTGTCCTGTGTGTCTCCTGTGAGGACACGTCCAGGGGATGGCAGTGGTAGTCACTGAGTTTCCGTTTGGGGCACACTCTCCGTCTGCCCCCTGGGGTGAGCGTGTGGTCGTGGCTCCCTGGGAGTGCCTCCCCATACGGGTTTCCCATCTCCTTGGTACTTGGGGCCGCCCTGGCGGGCATGGCTCCCCTGTTGTCCCTGCTGCTGCCTGCCTCCCACTCTGCCTGGTGGCTTTTTTCTCGCCAAAGTCCAGCAGCTCAGGTGGGCAGAGACGGATCTTGAAGTTGGGACAGTCTTTGCAGCAGCGGATGGCGATTGATTGGTGATGTCTGCTGTGGTGTTGGGCTAGAACCATGGGGTGGCCTGCCATCTGGTGACCTCCACACTCAGTCCTTCAGGTCTGGTCATCCTGTTTGGTTGGCACCAGAGTTTCTCCCACCCACCCACCCACCCATCCACCATTCATCCATCCATTACTCACCATCCACCCCCACCCACCCACCTGTTCCTTCTTAATTCATTTAGCTGTCCATCCATCATCCCCCACCCATGCGTCATTGACTCATCGCTCCAGTTATCTGTTTATCCGTCATCCTCCCACCTGTCCGTCCCGCAGTAATTAACCAACGGGCACCTCCTGTGTGGTGGGCTGACAGGTGGGGGTGGTGCCTTCAGCCCTGCCGTGTGGAGCTGCCTGGGGACTTGGCTTCCCACCCAGGAGCAGCGTGGCTGCATCCCAGGGTGGACATTGGTGTTGCACACGCTTGCCCAGGGTGTCCCTCCCGGCCCCTGCAGAGCGCCCCTGGTAGCCTCCAAGGGCCGGTGGTCGGAGGGTGAACGGCCACTCCGCTAACAAGCCAGGTGTGCAGGCCACACGGAAGGAAGGCAGCTGGGTCCCGAGCCCCTGCCGCTGGCCCAAGCCCAGAGAGGCCCTGCCTGCTTGCTCCCCGCCTTCCCTGGGGTACAACGCCCGCTGCTCCAGCAGGCAGGCCCACCCGCTGACCTACAGGGGCTCCAGGCAGTGGGTGGTGCCCGTGTCACGTCCCTCACCCCTGAAGGCCGAGTGAGGCTGCTGGCCTGGGGGTGGGCCTCCGTGTGGGGACGCCGGGCCCAAGGCTGCCTGGAGCACAGCTGAGCTGCATCTTCCAGGTCACCATGTTTGTGTCGTGTGGCAGAGGGAGGACACAAACGATGCTCGTGTGGCCCTCGGGTGGGACCAGAGCCAGGGCCCGTCCGCAGGTGCTGCCATCTTGGTGGCCCAGGAAAGGCTCAGGAGCTGGCAAGCAGGGGCATAGTCCCTGCCAGGTATTCCCTGTGGGCAGAGGCTTCCTGCACGCCTGCCCCCTCACGCCTCAGTGACCGTCTCTGAGTATGTGTGACACCTGTGGCTCTCTTCTGGCCATCAGCCACTCCACCCATGGAAAGGCAAGTGCTCAGGCCAGCTGACTCCACACGGCCCATCCTGAGTGTGTGTGGCAGGGGCTGGACGGCTGGGGGCTGCGGCTGGGGGCTGCGGCTGGGGGCTGTGGCTGGGGCCTGGACGGCTGGGGGCTGCGGCTGGGGGCTGCGGCTGGGGGCTGGACAGCTGGGGCCTGGACAGCTGGGGCCTGGACGGCTGGGGGCTGCGGCTGGGGGCTGCGGCTGGGGCCTGGACGGCTGGGGGCTGCGGCTGGGGGCTGGACAGCTGGGGCCTGGACGGCTGGGGGCTGCGGCTGAGGGCTGCGGCTGGGGCCTAGACGGCTGGGGGCTGCGGCTGGGGGCTGCGGCTGGGGCCTGGACGGCTGGGGCCTGGATGGCTGGGGGCTGGGGCCTGGACGGCTGGGGGCTGCAGCTGGGGCTGGGAAGTGTTCGAGGAACAGAGGTAAGACCCTACTACCGGCAGCTTTCCAATGTGGGGGGCAGGCCCAGCCTGGGGCACTTTCTGAGGTCACCCTTCCTGGAGACCCCCTCTTCCCCTGCTCCCTGACCCCAGACACCTGTTTGGGGTCCCCTCCATCTCTTCCTGATCCCTGTCACTGTCCCTTGGGACCTCAGAACTTCCTCTGGGAAGCAGGAGTGGCCAGCTGGCCTCGTCTTCCTATGGGGGAGCAGATGCCCCCTCCCCGAGGGCTCGACTGGCCCTGCTCTCAGTCTGGCAGCAAGTTCTGCAGGCTCAGAGAGTGTGGGTGAGTGGCCCAAGGCCACACAGCACCCCAGCAGGGCCGGAGTCAGATGAGGGTCAGTGCAGCTGGACGAGGGGCGGGGCCTGTGGCTGCCCCCGCATCTCACAGCACTCGGAGGGGGAGGCTGGGGGCTGGAGACCCTGGAAGGGGACACTGGAATCCAGCTGCTCCCCTTGGCTGAGGAGCAGGACTCCCACCTGGGTCTGATTCCAGGCCAAGCCCCCCCGCTCTCCTGCTCCATCCCCCAACCAGCGCAGCAAGCGGGCTTACCCCATACTCCTGGTACGTTCTGCAATTAGAACTTTCTGGAAGGCCACCAGAGCCCTGCCGGTGGCCCTGCTCCCACACAGGGCAGCGAGCCGGAGGTGCTGTGTGCAGGGGCTGGGGAATCAGCAACTGCATAGTGACTGTCAGGAAATTGGCCGAGGGGACAAGTGTGTTGTCAAAGGGTTAGTAATCTCACAGCCCAGCATGATGAAAATGCAGAAAGGCCACGCAGCGTGGGGAGGAAGGGTGTGTGCTAAGTTTATCCCAGGCTCCGCATTCTTGGCTGCCTTTGCCAAGGCCGCAGCTGCAGGAGGGAGCGCCATGGCAGCGGCTGGTGGCCAGCAGGGCTGGAGGCAGAGGCAAGGCAGGGGCCCGGCTGGGGGGCCACGTGGACCTGTGCCGGGGCCCGGCTGGGGAGCCGCGTGGACCTGTGCCGGGACTTGGGGAGCAGCCTCACTGGTGCTGAGCTGCAGAGCTGTGGATGGATGTCAGCCACTGTGGAGGATGGGAACAGGACCCGGGTTGGGGAGCGGTGGCTGGGAGCGTGGCGGCCTTAGCAGCTGGGGCCTCCTGCCTCTCCTGCTCGCCAGCCCGCATTTCCAGCTTCCTTCTTTGGTTGGCGGTACAGTGAGGAAGGAGAGAGGAGCTGGTGCTGTGGCACAGCGGGTGGAGCTGCCGCCTGCCTCACATGCTGTTAGAGAACCTGGGTCAGGTCTCAGCTGGTCCACTTCTGACCCACCTGGCAAGGCAGTGGAAGGTGGCCTGAGTGCTTGGGGTCCAGCACCCATGTGAGAGACCCAGATGAAGCTCCTGGTCTCAGCCTGGCCCAGTCCCAGCCCAACCCCTGTGGCCATTTGGGGAGTGAAAGATCGGCCTCTCTCCTCTGCAAGTGCCTTTCACATAAGTCATGAAAACAAGAAGAGGACTTGTGGGAGCCTTTCCCTGGTGGCTGCCTGTCCGCACGTCCCACTGAGGCGGAGACGGTGGCCCTGTCGTGTGTGGGGGAAGGGCAGGACATTCCATCCTCCCCCTGCAGGGTCCCCAGGTTGCACCATGGCCTCGCCCCTTCACAGCTCGCTGGGTCCCTTGGCATATGGCCCTGGGAGCTGGGTGCTGCACAGACCAGCTGGGTGGGTGACTGTCCAGGATCAAGCAGGTGGAGACCCGAGAGGCTTGTCCATTGCAGAACACGCAGAAGCCTACGGACACCCAGGAGTCCCAGCCGGGGCTGATGCGTGGGCCGGCGGGGAGAGCAGTGCTAGGAATTTGAATTTTTTTTTATTTGAATGGCATAGAAACAGACACAGAGAACCCATCTGCTGATTCACTGCCCACGTGCCCACGGCAGCTGGGCCAGGGACATGCCAGGATCTCCATCTGGGTCTCCCAGGGTGGACACCAGGAAGCCAGGTGCGGGCGCACCCCATGGTGGTCTTGCCCTGCCACACACTATCCTGAGGAGCATGTTAAGGCGTGATTTTGCAGGGTGACTTTATGGCTTGGCAGGCAAAGCTGTGATGTCGCCAGCCCATATGTCCCACTTCCAGTCTGCTGATAGCTTGGGAAAGCAGCGAAGATGGACCCAGCCTCCAGGCCCCTGCACCACGTGGGAGACCTGCAGCGAGTTCCTGGTTCCTGGCCCCGCCCTGGCCAGTGCAGCCCTCTGGCCAATGAACCAGCAGATGGAGGAACACCGTCTCTTCTTCTCTGTCTCTGTAACTCTTTTAAAGAAATACATGCATCTTTTCACAAAGCAGTGTTAAGTATACTAATGTGCTGACGGCGAAGCTAAATGCCACAGAATTATGCTGTGTGTAAAAGATGTGGCTTTCTCTGCAGTGTGCTTCCGTGCCTTGACCTCTACCTTCTAGCTCTGCCCGGGTGGGTGACAGCCAGCTGCGCACCTGTGTTTGGAACGGCCATGCTCTGCCACGAGGAGCAGGAGCGCATGTTGGAATACTGAAGTGGGAAAGACGTCTCCAAGCCGGGGGCAGCTCAGCAGCATGGGCCCTCGGGTGGCTGTGGCCCAGTCCATAGTGTCTGGGACTCAGTGGAGTTGACCCCGAGGCATCCGTGTGGAGGTTGTGACCTTGAGTCGCAGGTGAGGGGCGGCCCGGGGACAGCCCCTGCTCAGGGTCTCTGCTGCTTCAATAATGAGATGACAGCTGGCAGTGTGCCATAAGCGCTGTGTGTGAGCCTGTGTGGCAGGCGGGGCTGGCCCAGTCGGCTGTACTGGGCACTGGGGTCGCACCTGCAAAAACAGCAGCCGTTGCCCAAAGAACACAGCTGGCCACGTGGACGCCGGAGCAGGTGGGTGGTTGGTCATGTGTATGACCTGCGGTGTTGCGTGGGGCAGAAGGTGGCAGTCAGGACTGGTGCCCCGGCTCCTGCAGTCCTGTTTGCCTGTTTGCTGGGAAGGGTGCCTGGGCGGCTTGGAGCTAAGCAGACCCTGGAGAAGGTATGTGCACCTCTCGGCTGCCCGTCCTCCGGTGCTACTGCACACTGGCCAACCCCACAGCCTTGTGGGAGCCAGTCGTGGCCCCTGCCGCGTGCAGGCCTTGGTTCCCGACTGTAGCTGGTTCTCATTGGTCTCTTGCTTGGAGGAGAAGCAGAGCAGCGACACCCAGCATTGTGGATCCTTCATGCCAAGCCTGCTTGCCGCCTGCCACAGTGGCCAGGGACCTGGAAGGTGGCAGGGTTCAGGCATGTGGACACTGGGCCTCCAGTCTGCATGGGCCTCCTGTGACGTCCTGGAACATGTCCCTTCCCTTGGGACCGGGATGTCTAGTGGGCAGTAGGCAGGGCTTCCTGTGGGCAGGGCTGGTCCCAGCCCAGCCAAGGCATGCTCCCGCCTGCTGGGGTCCGAGATCTTTCTCCTCCTCCTCTCCTTAGAATCACCACCTCCCGGGAAATGCACCCGCTACAATATGGTTAAGTTCCGCAAGTTAATTATGCGCCTGCCAGCAGGGTTGGCATTTTCCTTAATTCCCACTGCAATTACAAGGCAGTGCAGCCACCCCCGAGCTCCCATGGGAAATGAAGCCCGTATGTGTGCCTGTGTGTAACTGTGCGCGCCACAGTGTGCCCGAGTGGGTGCTCACTTGTTTCTGCACGGGTGCAGCCTCCGCTGCCTGTTGGTGCCAAGCATCTCCTTACAGCACCCTCACAGGTAGCTCCCAGGTCCCTGCTGGGGTCTGTTGTTCCATGAGGGCGGGGACCTGTGGGTGGCACCCAGCACCCCCCTATGCTGTGGCTGCACAGCGTGTGCCCCGGGAGGCAGTCAGGAGCTCTGTGTCAGTCCCAGGTCTCAGCACCCCATCTGAGCGTGGCAGGGAGAGCGGTGTTTGCTCCTGGGGCCCCATGGGACTGAGTGGGACTCTGAGCTCTGAGCTGTGCAGGCATGTGTGGCTCTGGATGGCACAGGAACCCATGGGCAGCCCTTGGAGTGCTGATGGCCTGTCCATGGGTGCCACGCCACAATCTCGCTGATGAGCCGGCCCCTTCCACTCCCGGCCTGGGAGAAGCAAGGGGGAGGAGGAAGAGCAGCTTGCTCAGGGCCATGGAGGCCTGGGCTCGGCCCTTGGCCTGTGTGCAGTCAGTGGTCAGGGTGGCAGGGAGCTGCGAGCTGCCACCACAGGACTGCCCATGCCTCCTCTGAATCCCAGGAGGAGTCACTGGCCCCCGCTTCCCAGCTCCAGCGCCAGGCACAGCCAGCATGGCTGCCTCAGGGACGGGGGAATTACATGGCTCTCCTGGTGCTCGTGGCTGTGCTGTTAATTGCCGTGACTAGAATAATCCCAGTTTATCTTCTCTCACCCTTGACGGTGAATTTAATTTAATAGACTGTAACTGCACGGACTCTGATCTTTAAATGCATGTTTATTCGCCTTATTAGCGTGGGTTCAACGTCAGAAGACAGAGTGGAGCTGTCTGCCCGGGTGAGCGCGGCCTGGCAGCCTGGCGGCCTGGTGGCTCGGTCACTGTGGATGTGGCTGTCTCCAGCCCCGTGGGCTGATGAGCGGGGGTGGGGCGGGGGGTTTCCTTCTGCCAGACATTGTGGCGTCCTGTGGAGCAAGTCCTGTTTAGGCCCCAGCTTGTGGGGGGCAGAGTGCCCCTGCCCTCCCCAGCTGGCTGTAGGATGCTGCGAGCGGTTAGGACCCGAAGCGTGCCTGGCTTCTCCAGGGAAGCCAGCTGCAAGACCCAGGTCCTGGGGGCTGTGGGCAGGGTGGCCAGAGACGGGCTGTGCCCGAGAAGTACAGCACCACTGCAGGGCCTTGGGACCTGCCATCCTGGGGCCCCACGCGTGCCCGGTCCTGCTTCCCGGGGCCCCACGTGCGCCCTGTCCTGCTTCCCGGGGCCCCACGCGTGCCCGGTCCTGCTTCCCGGGGCCCCATGCGCACCCCGTCCTGCTTCCCGGGGCCCCACATGTGCCCACTCCTGCTTCCCGGGGCCCCACGCGTGCCCGGTCCTGCTTCCCGGGGCCCCACGTGTGCCCCGTCCTGCTTCCCGGGGCCCCACGTGTGCCCCGTCCTGCTTCCCGGGGCCCCACGTGTGCCCACTCCTGCTTCCCGGGGCCCCACACGTGCCCCGTCCTGCTTCCCGGGGCCCCACGTGTGCTGGGCGACCAGCTGGACCCGACCCTCTGCCACAGGCCACCTCGCGGAGGGGAGCATCGCCCTCCTCCATGACTCCCTGTCCCCTGCTCCTCAGTCACGGGGCCCTGTGCTGCCTGCAGGGACCCTGTCTTGTGCTGGCTGCTGTTGGGCTGTCCGACAGAGTGCTGGCATCCAGGTCCCAACAGGGACCAGAGCACGTGCTGCCCCTGATTGCCCATGGTGCAGGGGAGGCAGCCACATGTTGTCCCCACAGCTTTCTTTCTGTCCACTCTTGAGGGGACCCTGGGGGAGCAGGAGACCCATGGGGCCAGGCAGCTCATGCAGATCAGGGACACGTGGAGGGAGGGATGGGGACAAGGACAGAGCCCTCGGAGCCACTGTGCCCTGGGGCGGTGATGACAGAGATACCAGCATGGTGACAGAGGTCAGAGGTGCCCGGGGAGCAGGGTTGTAGGTGTGCCGCCTTGGGGGTGAGTCTGGCGCGGCACAGCCCTCCCTGCTGCCGAGTGCTCACTCGCTCGCAGCCCCATCTGCAGGTCCTGCATCAGCATCTGCCACTTGCCCAGATGCTCGGATCTCACAGAAGTGGGCTGGCCCGGCTACAGCGAGAGTCCACTGCTGGGGCCCCGGCCTCCTCCTGGGGTCCCACGGCCCCTCCCTGGCCTCCTCCTGGGGACCCACGGCCCCTCCCCGGCCTCCTCCTGGAGACCCACGGCCCCTCCCCGGCCTCCTCCTGGGGACCCACGGCCCCTCCCCGGCCTCCTCCTGGGGTCCCACGGCCCCTCCCCGGCCTCCTCCTGGAGACCCACGGCCCCTCCCCGGCCTCCTCCTGGAGACCCACGGCCCCTCCCCGGCCTCCTCCTGGAGACCCACGGCCCCTCCCCGGCCTCCTCCTGGGGACCCAGGGTTCCTATGGTTTCTTGCCTTTTCTCCCTGGACTGTAGGCAGATGTAGTGTCCCACCCAGCACCGGGTGTCACTGTGGCTCACCCACTTGGAGGGGGGCTGATGCCGTAAAGAACTGGCCAGGTGTGGCCCTTTCTTGCTGGTCTGGGAGCAGGCCTGAGGGGCAGCATGGAAGAGAAGGCTGTGGGCAGAACTGGGTGCTCGTAGGGCCTGGTCACGTGTGGGGTGTTCCATGATGGGAACATGGCAGAGCCTGCCATCTGTAGAATCCCTGGCCCACCCTCCAGGCCAGTAGCAGGAAGCTACGTACTAGCTGCACCCAGCACAGCTTGTATAGACTGGGCTCTGCCAGCGGCGAGGGCATCCGGGGTCATGGGGGAGTGTCTTCATGGGGCAGTCGGTGGACCAGGGACCAGGTGTGAGGTCTCGCGCATGTGAACAGCTGCTGGAGTGGCAGGCGGGGCAGAGGTGAATGTTCTGCAGGGTTAGACCCAGCCCAGCTTTGTTCCAGAAAGATTCGTGGCATTCCTGGCGGCTGTGGGGACACTGTCCCTCCTGGGCAGGCTGTGCTGTGGCAGGGAACAGCGTGGGTGCAGGGGAGCTCTCAGACACGGTCAGTGAGGTTTGGCGCATGTGAATAGTATGCCCAGTGGGCCCTATCACATCGGAACCAGACGCCATGGGTCCTGTGGTGCTGGGCAGGTGCCATGCCAGGCTGCTGTGACCCTGCAGCCGCCTCAGTCTCCTCACCTGGCTCTGCTGAGGTGTCACACGGTCTCCTCAGGTCACCTTCGCTGCACCCATGCCCGTGTCCAGAGCACTGTGAGCCCTGGCTCGTGGCCTCTCCCTCCCGCAAAGCCACAGCTGTTGCTGCAAAGCTGTTTGAGTGAAGGAGTGAATCTGGCTTTGGGGCCTCAGACACCCCCCAGAGCTAGCTGAGCATGGGTGAAGCAATGGGAGTGGTCGAGTGCTTGGTTGTGCCCCTGTGTGACGGGGTCCCTGGCACGCGGGCTGGCAGAGTATGGGGCTCATGGTGGCATGGCAGATGTGGGTGCCCAGGAACCTGGCCACAGGCCCCTTGCACCTGCTGCTCCCAGGGCTTCCCTAGCCAGCCCTGCGCACACCACATGTCCCAGTGTTGGGCACTCACGGCCTTCCGGAGAGCCTGTCCCCTGTCCCCTGTGTCCTCTGGTCCTGTGAGTGGCTGCCACCATGCTTGGTGTCACTGTCTCTGGCCGCCTCTCCTGCGTGCAAACCCCCATCGTGTGGCACAAGGCGCATGCATCATAGCCTCATTCTAACCAGATGGCCCTGTCCAGGCCCGGTGAGCCGTGTGAGCTGGTAAGCCGTGCTCACGGGTGATGGGCGGATGGCCCTGTCTGAGCCGTGTGAGCTGGTAAGCGTGTTCACGGGTGACGGGCGGATGGCCCTGTCTGAGCCGTGTGAGCCGTGTGAGCTGGCAAGCGTGCTCACGGGTGACGGGCGGATGGCCCTGTCCAGGCCCGTGAGCCGTGTGAGCTGGCAAGCCGTGCTCACAGGTGATGGGCGGATGGCCCTGTCCAGGCCCGGTGAGCCGTGTGAGCTGGTAAGCCGTGCTCACGGGTGATGGGCGGATGGCCCTGTCTGAGCCGTGTGAGCCGTGTGAGCTGGCAAGCGTGCTCACGGGTGACGGGCGGATGGCCCTGTCCAGGCCTGTGAGCCGTGTGAGCTGGTAAGCGTGCTCACGGGTGACGGGCGGATGGCCCTGTCTGAGCCGTGTGAGCTGGCAAGCCGTGCTCACGGGTGACGGGCGGAGGTGAATCTGGGGGACACTCCAGCATAGATGCTCCCTCCCCACCAGGCCTGGTCTCCCTCCTCAGACGCTGCCCCGTCTGCCGGGTGGACACCGCCCCACCCTCCTGTCACCCTCCACCCCGCTGTCTGCACTCCTCTTCCCCCAGCCCTCATCACACCTGAGCCCTTGTGGCTTTGTTTCTGTGTCCACTGTCTGAGAGTCTGACCCCACTGGGGGGCCAGTTCCTGGTCAGCAGGGTTCTTGGTCCACCTGCTGTGCTGTGGGCCTCCCCTGGCAGGTCCCACGAGGGAGCAGGTGCCCCTGGCTGGGCAGCAGGAGTGGCGAGGTGTTTAGCAGGCAGACTGGAGTGCCAGGTGGCAGGGGGCAGGGCGGTATACAGACACAGCTCATAAACACAGCGTTCTTTTGGGCCAGGGCCTGGGGCTTCCTGGGCTCTGGATCGATGCTACACTAATGGGCCTCTCTCCCTCCTTCCCAGGGAAAATCGATCCTCCGAGGGGCTGGGAGTCAAGTTCCTCATCACCCCTCTGCCGTCCTCGGCAGCCAGGAGCTGCACCCTCCCTGCCACCACCAGACACCCGGGGAGCAGCCAACCCCCCAGTGGCCGCCCCTGGAGCCTCCTGAGGCCGTAGCAGGGACCCAACCCACAGGAAGTGTGGCTAAGAGGGCACCCAGTCCCTGCTCCTGGAGACCTGTGTCCCTGGGACCCCGCAGGGTATTGTGACATGACCAGGCCCCCCACGCAGGGCAGCAGGCTTCCCAGGCCTCCTGCATGGTGGGCCGGGCTGCTGCTGAGCTCAGAGGCTGGAGCCCCAAGAGGAAGGAGCCTCCGTCCTGCCTTCCCCTGCTGTGCTGGGTGGCCATGCGGTCTGCACTGCCTCCCACAGGCTCGGCCACCTTAGGCCTGCCAGCGCCGCAGGGCTGCACTGGCAGAAGGGGCTCAGGAGCCCAGGGCCATCCCTGCCCCTCCAGGGGTGACTTCAGGGGTGCTCTTCGTAGTCACCTGTGAGGTGGTGTGGTGACATCTGTCTGCAGGGTCTGGGACACGCAGATCTGTAAGCCCTGGCATGTACAGGCACCCAGGGTCCCCTGGGGGGTCACCAGGGGTCACCAGAGGGCCTGCAGGCCTTCTAATGCCACCTGATCCTCTGTGCCCCCTCCCACAGAGGCTGCCGCATCAGGGGGCCTGTGGTGCCTGCCCAAGCTGCCATATGCCTGGGTGGGCGGCACCGGATGCCAGGTGGGCTCTGTGCTGACCACTGCGCTGACCATCGGCTGCCCCCTGTCTCTCCAGGTCATCGGACTTCGGGACGACCTACACCAAGCTCACCCTCCAGCCTGGTGTCACCACCATTATCGACAACTTCTACATCTGCCCAACCAACAAGAGGAAGGTAGGTGTTGGCCGGGGCACCCCCCCTGTGGGGCCCCCAAGTCTGGTATGTGTCTCACCCCCCTGGGTGTCCTTCCTGGTCCTCCTTGAGGTCATTCTGATGGCTGCCACCTGGCTGCTTGCCAGGCCTGGGCGAGAGGGGGCAGGCACTGCAGGCTCCACAGGACACGCTTGTCCTGCCGACTGGAGGCAGTGTCCGCCGGGCAGTAGGGAGCAGCCCTGGGCCCAGGGCAGGGGAGGACCTTGGACAGCCCAGGCCAGGCAGGACACAGACAGGCTGCCTCACTCGCTTGTTTGTGTTGGTGGACATGGGCGTCGTCGCGTCTCGTACAGAGGCCGTGAGATCCGGAGTCGGATGCCTGGGGCTCCCGCGGTGGGGCACGAGGTTGGCCCTCCTGGCACCCTGTTCCTTCTGACTGTGCACCCTCTGTGGGCTGGACAAGCACGCAGACTGTGACAGGCGTGGAACACAGCTCGCTGGGACGGGGAGTGGACGGCACCAGGCTGGCCGTGTAGACCGTGGCAGGGACGGGGAGTGGACAGCACTGGGCTGGCCGCGCGGACTGTGGCAGGGACGGGGAGTGGACAGCACCGGGCTGGCCGCGTGGACCGTGGCAGGGATGGAGGGTGGACGGCACCAGGCTGGCCGCGTGGACTGTGGCAGGGATGGGGAGTGGACGGCACCGGGCTGGCCGCGTGGACCGTGGCAGGGACGGGGGGTGGACATGGTCCCCTGTGCTACAGCGGGCTCTTCCTCTGCTCTCTGGTCCTGGTTTGGGCTTGTTCTTACAACCATGGAAGTGTCCTTGGTGGCCAGAGCAGGATGCATGGAAGTGGCCTGCAGGAGGCGTGACTCCCTCCCTGCCCTGGGGCAGTGAGGCTGCTGGGTCAGAGCTGCACCTCTTTCCTCTGTGCCATCCAGTACCCCACTCCGTGCAGTGTGACCCCATGTGGACCAAGGAGGTGAACCTGGGGTGGGGGACATGCCAGAGGTGGAGGACCTGTGACTGCCCACAGTGGCCAGGGAGGCCTTCACTGCTGTTAGGAAACACGCAGAAAGAGAACGAGAAAGACAGGGCAGGAATTAACAGGCAAATCAGATTTATTATCAAGCAGAAAAGAAAACCCGCAGAGGGGTCTCCGACTGCCCGGGTGTGGGTGGGCTGAGCCCGTCACCAGGGGTTCATGGCACCTCCACACGGCCAGGCAAGGAAGCTGGGCTCGGCGGATGGTGGAGTGCCCAAGGTGGCCCATGAACACCTCCCGCTCGGCCGTGAGCCAAGATCGGATCCCAGGCTGGCCAGGCCCTGCGACATTCTGTTGTGAGCACCTCCTGGGCAGGTGCCTGGCTTGTCCACATCCAGACAGCCTGGCCTGGCCGCCTTGCTGGGGCGACAGGACAGCCTGGCCTGGCCGCCTTGCTGGGGCGACAGGACAGCCTGGCCTGGCCGCCTTGCTGGGGCGTCCGGACAGCCTGGCCTGGCCGCCTTGCTGGGGCGACAGGACAGCCTGGCCTGGCCGCCTTGCTGGGGCGTCCGGACAGCCTGGCCTGGCCGCCTTGCTGGGGCGTCCGGACAGCCTGGCCTGGCCGCCTTGCTGGGGCGACAGGACAGCCTGGCCTGGCCGCCTTGCTGGGGCGAGTGCTCTGAGGCCCCAGTGAAATACACACTTCCTCATAGCAGACTCTCATGAACTTTCCCAAGACTTGCCATCCATAGGTGTGGATTTCAAAGCGGCTTCCACCAGAGTAAGCTTGTGCTGTGTCCTTGTCAGGTGCAGCGTGGGGCTGCCGAGCTGTGCCTCCCTGAGCCTCCGCTTACCCAGCTTGAGCGTCCTGGCCTCCCGTGGAGAGCCACGTGGGCAGAAGGCCAGCTGTGCTCCACCTGCCTGGCCCGTGGCTGTCCCCTCTCTGAGCAGGAGATCTTCAGCCTCACCCCTTGGGCACATGTGGCTTGAGGCCCTCTGTGTGCCTAGCAGTGAATGAGCCCCAGTCCTGTCTGCAGGTAACAGGTGCAGAGGTGCGCCTGCGTGTGCTGGGCCCTGGGGAGACAGGGTGAGCTAGACAAGAGACTTCGACTTCCTAGAAGCCTGGAGTCTGGTGGGACCCCAGCGGATGGGACCCCTCTCCATCCTCTGTGTATATGTTGGGGGTTGAGCGTGAGAAGAGGCTTGGAAGAGAAGCCACCCTGTGTGTGACTCTGGCCTGGGAGGGGCCGCACCGTGGTGGGGGATGGGAACGGTCCCCGGCTGCGCGGAGCGCACGGAGCAGCGCTGTGTGCCTGTGGGTCTCACCTGCAGTGTGATCAGAGCCCCCAGTGCTGCAGCCTTGGCCCCAAGCGGATCCCGGTGCCTCTGCACTCCCGACTCGGGTCTGAGTGTGCAGTCCCCATGTGGCCTCCAGGCCGCGATGGCTCCGAGTGGCGGAGGCAGTGCCAGGCAGCTGCGGGCAGCCCTGGCTTCAGTGTGCATGTTCATCTGGCACCTGTGTGTCAGTGTGGGTTTACAGGCTGAGGTCAGACACGCGTGCCTGCACACATGTACAACATACACAGCACATGCGTGACAACACATCCTGGCACACGAGCCACACCCACCGTACCCCACACACCCCACACAACCAACACGTAAACCACACATCCCCCATACACTTACCACACAGCATGCCCATGTGCAGCACAGCACACACACACACACACACACGCAGGCGTCTTACAAAAAATTCAAAAGCTTAGGGCAAGTTCTGAGCTTCTGGCCCCCAGCCCGTGGGCCCGGGGGGCTGTGCATCCTCAGCTGGGAAGCTAGAGCTGGGCTGAGACCCCCATAACTTGGCTCGTTCACTCAGCTTGCCCACCTGCCTGCAGCTCCGAGAGGGAGACGGCCGCACACCCTGTCCAGGGACAGCTCAAGCCAGGTGGCCTGTGTGGAAACTCGAGTGCAGCAGGGAGTCAGGACGGGCAGGGGTCCCTGGGTGCCCAGCGTGGGTGGGTTGGGGGCTGCCTGCTCCAGGGCCGTCTCTGCCTTCTTCTCTTGCTGCTTCCCACGGGCGGGCCAGCTCGTGTTCAGCCCGTGTTCCCTACAAGGCCGGGCCTGTGTGTACTGCACCAAGGAGCAGGTGACCACCCGCTGGGGATGTGGCCTTGTCTGTCTGGCTCTCAGCATTGGTCCAGGGAGAGCCACTTTATTCTGGAAGTTTCTCACAGCCCATGGTTGGCCCGCTGCAGGCGGTACTTGGAGCTATTTTAGAACGGGAGTTGGTACACAGGTCTGGGTTCTCAGCCCCTCCCCTGCCTCTGGTATGTGGAAAAAGTCCGCTTTGGTGAGGGTGCTTCTGGGACCCAGCCCTGTGGGCTTGCCCTTCTGGCTGGCCACTGAGTGGGCTGTCCTCTGCGGCCCAGCGTGCGCCCTTGTGCCGCTGTGAAACCACTGCTTGGCAAGCAGCGGGCCTGGGAGAAGCACAGAGATGGGGGCAGCTGACAAGGCAGGGGTGGCTCTCGGCAGTTGCTGGGCAGACAGGCAGGGGGCCTGACCTGTCCAGCCCTAGAGAGAGGCGGAGGACCGGGCACGGTGGGTACGCTGGGCGCTCATCCCTGCCATGTGGCCACGAGCCCCTGGCAGCACTGCAGGGCCCTGCCTGGAGCCTCAGCCAGCTCCCTCTGGTGGCTGGCTTGTTACAGACCAACCCTGGTTACCCCCAGTCTGGGGAAGGGGACCACAATCAGGTCAGTGGGGAAAACAAACAAAACAAAACAGCAATACGCAAGAGATGCCAGCACTGTGTAATCACTCGGGTGGGAGAACAATGACATGGGCCGTGCTGCCACCCCCGCTCTCGTGGCATCCGTAACGGCAGCGGGAGCAGGACAGGCTTCGCGCAGGTCCTAAACACACACCAAAGGACGTGGTGGAGGATGAAGTCTAAATTGTCATGTAATTAGGGGCCAATTAAACAGTGACTTGTCCCATATAAATGAGCCATTATCCATGCTCCGAAGGCCGACCCCTGCTGACACGGACGCCTCCCACACCCCCAGGCAGGAGCAGGTGCATGTCCAAGGTCCCTGCTGGGTCACCGGTCTTGGTGGCACTGGCCATTTCCCCAGTTGTAGCAGAGATGACCCTTCCCTGGAGCCCGGGCCAAGACAGGGTGGGCTGCTGTGGGGGAGCTCCCGATGCCAGCCCAAGTTCTCCACGCAGAGGCGACCACATGAGGCAGGCCATATGGGGTGGACGCTGGCTCGGTGTGTGCTAAGCAGAATGCCCCAGGGCTACGGTTCAGGGAGGTGCAGGTGCCCAGGGCGGGTGATGGGCTAGGCCCGCAGGTGTCTATTCAGGTCCAGAAACCCAAGTTCAGGTCTAAATGCAATGACCGCCCGGAGCCCTTGGGGCATCACGGCCATATCGGCCCACCTGTGAGCAACAGCCCTCCCTGCCAGTGGAGTGACAGACCCAGGTCCCTGGAGGAGCATGAGGCTGGCTGCAGAACAACGCAGAACCTCGGCAGCCGGCCTCACGCCAGCAGCCACCTTTCCCAGTGTCCCGTGCTCCAAAGTCGCCTGCACAGGGCTTGCAGGGGCCACCTTTCCCAGTGTCCATCCTCTAGGGCCGCCTGCATTCTGATGGCCCTACCTGGTGGGGCCCTTTAATGGCACCCCCAGCTGCAGCTCTCCCCTGCTGCCCGTGAGAGCATATAGGGCCCAGACAAGGTGGCCCTGTTCCTGCCGGGAGCCCTTGCAGGCGGTTGAGGCACAAGGCCACCTGGGGGACAGGGCCAGTTTCTGGGGGAAGCACCCAGCTCTCTGACTGCCCCTGCGTGGTTTGGGGTAGACAGTGGCCGAAGCCCATTCCCTCAACCTGACCCTCCATCTGTCTGCCTACTTACCTGCCTGCTGCCTGTCCACCTGCCTGCCCGCCCACTGACCTTCCCACGCACTCATAACACCTGTCGAGGCATCTGCTGCCCCGCTCACTTCCCTGTGCCAGGTGCCCCGCTGAGGCACTTGCTGCTGGCTGTGGGCAGTGTGCCCTGTCCGGTGGGCTGTTGTCACCCCACCTGTGGGGACACGGGAAGCAGGGCAGCCCCACCGTCCCAAGGGCCCAGGCCTTCCCCTCTCCTCTGGGGATCTGGGCCCATCATTCCGTTCACCGGGCGGCTACTGCTCCCAGGTGAGTCGTGGTGACCACGATGCCCATGCTTTGAGCTTCTGGCTGTTAGGAGGCCTGAGCAGTGTGAAGATACAGCGGTGTGCCAGGCAGGCTGCCAAGTGCCCTGGCGGCCCTGGCCACAACTCTTCTTACCCTCACTAAGCAGAGAGGTTAACCACCGGCTGTGCAGCCTGGGATTGGATTACTGGCTCTGGCCGCTATTGCCGTAATGACCATCCTTAGCTCAGCCGATGAATACTGAGTGCGCTCCCTGGCTGAGCATCCCCTGTGAGAGCCGCTGCAGGGCCTGTGACAGGCACGTGTCCTCCGCCTGGGGCCTCACACTGCCCGCGAACCCCTGTGACACATACAGGGAGGAGGGGACTGGGGTCACGGCACGGGCAACACTGACCTGTAGGAGCCAGGCCAGCCCTGTGTGCTGGGTGCTGGGTGCTCCGGGGTGCCTGTGTGCTCTGACACCTGCAGCCCTGTGTGTGCTGGGTGCTCCAGGGTGCCTGTGTGCCCTGACAAGCCAGTCCTGTGTGTGCTGGGTGCTGGGTGCTCTGGGGTGCTTGTGTGCCCTGACACCTGCAGCCCTGTGTGTGCTGGGTGATCCGGGGTGCCTGTGTGTCCTGACACCTGCAGCCCTGTGTGTGCTGGGTGTTCCAGGGTGCTGTGTGCTCTGACAGGTCAGCCCTGTGTGTGCTGGGTGTTCCAGGGTGCTGTGTGCTCTGACTCCCATTTTGTAGGTGAACAAATGAACTACTAGCAAAGGGTTTCTTGCTGACCCACAATGAGTGGTGAGTGGGGGGTGGGCTGTGCAGCCAGGTGGTCCCACAG